>NC_139569.1:25689569-26289569 GCF_965112155.1 Podarcis liolepis
GGTTTTGTGCTCCATAGACCTCTTCATCAGGTTAGAAAGTGCAGGGACTTTGTTTGGGCTGCCTGAGTAAAGATATTGGCCTAACGTGGATTTTGGACTATTTCTCGTGGGCCAATGTGGCTTCCTCTGCTCTTTGGGTGACTTGGAAAATAATCAAGGTGCTCCTCCATTTGCCTTTGCTCACAGGTTCTGGGGTTCTGCCCCATCAGGGGCAAAGAGTAAGACCTCACTTGACTGGCTGCTGATGGCTGCTTCCAGAGGCAGCTTTAGCTCCATTCTCAAGGAGGCAATGAGAGCCCCCCCTTCCCCAGCCTTTGGCTTTGATAGGGTTGCCATAAAAGAGCAAAAAAGAGGACAGCCCCAGCCCCTGCCAGCCCAAGCTGGGGAAAGAAGCTCATGGACTTGGGTGTGTGGGGCTGCCACAGCAGATGGGGCTCACAGGCTAGCGGCTCCACAACATGCAGAGCCAACTGAGCCCGAGCTGCATCCAATAAAAAAACCTGGACATTTCCTTTAAAATGTAAAAATCTACCCCAATGGGCATGTTGAGCCCTCAAAAGAGAACATGTCCAGGTTTTCCTGCACATATCGGCAACCCTAGCTTTGCAGGGGCTGTGATGGGGACAAGTTTTAAGATCAAGACATGTGTGCAGCTCTTTTCCAGCTCAACACCCGCAGGGCTTCTTGGGGGCATCACTGCCAGCAGCCCCCCAAGGCCCAAGCAATGCTGCAGGAAGCCCAGCCCAGCCAGACAGCAACAGTTTGTTATGCTAAGTTATGGTTTTGCTTAAATTTTGCATGGGGCCCAGAGGACTCACAAGTGCAAATAGATGAATAATTTATCCTCATGCTCTACAAATATTGGGCAGGGATGACAAACTCCCCATTAGTGGTGGGAGCTGTTGCTGATCTACCAGACTACAAGTAACAGAGGGGGGGGGGGGTTGGAGACATAAGAGACCCAGGTAGGGTTGAGGTTTCCTCTGGGCAAGGAAAAGGCAGTGAGGAGTTCTTGAGCTGCTCAAATTTGCTGGCACCAATGTAAGGAGGTGGAAGTCCTTCCCTCTCCTGGCTTAGAAACTGGGCTTAGGAGATGCGAGGTGGGAAGATGCCTCCAGACAGAGATTGCTGACAATCACAATCAGCAGCAGCAGCAATCACCCCAAGAGGAAAATGAGGACTGATTCCCAGCTCTCTGCTGATGGGAAGAGCCCTTCTCCAGAGCTAATCAGGCTTCCACCATGTGGCAGGAGGAAGATGGTTTTAGGGTAGTGTTTGGGGGCTGCCTGGGTAGAGTTCTGGGGAGGATGGGTACAGCCTCATGGCAAATGACCACCTATGTCCCCTGCTCTCACCACCTATGTCCCCTGCTCTCTGCACAGGGACACAAGAAGCTGTGTCCTACTGAGTCAGACCACCGGTCCATGTAACTCAATATTATCTCTGCTGACTGGAAGAAGTGGCTCTCCAAGGGTTCAGACCAGGAGTCTTTTCCCAGCCCTACCTGCAGATAGGGGATTGAACTTGAGACCTTCTGCAGGCAATGCAGGTGCTCTTCCACTGAGCTATGAGGATGAGAGGGCTATCAATGGCTACTAGCCAGGATGGCTATGCTCTGCCTCCACAGTCAGAAGTAGCAATGTTTCTGAATACCAGTTGCTGGAAAACAAGGGAAGGGAGAGGGCTCTTGTGCCGGTGTCCTGCTTGTGGGCTTCCCATAAGTTGGCCACAGTGAGAACAGGATGCTGGACTAGATACTTCAGTGAATAACCGATGAACGCTCACATGCCCCATAAGGGATTGTTCGTCAATACACGCAAACAGCTGGGCCCTTCCTGGGAATTAGCAGCTTCCTCTGTATGTTGTGGCCATTGGGGGCCATCCATCTTCAGGTGAGACTCTCTCTTCTTCCTGCAGGAACTTGGTCCAGCCCTCACTGGGTGCTTATCAACACTTACCTTTTGTCCGGCTCTGTCCAAGCACAGGTCTGCACTTTAAAGCTCTGTGTGTGAGTGTCCAACCCTCACCCCTTTTGCTCTGATTGTCCATTCTTTAAAGCTGAATCAGAGCAAACAGAAATTGGGGTTTTCTGAAGATTGCTGTTTGCTCTGATTCAGCTTTAGAGAGCAGGTTTTCATGGGGAAAGTTCTGGGGAGCTCAGACGCTGAGCTTTAAAATATAGACAGTGCCTGGAAAGCATCCCCCATCAAGCAATCTTTGGCCATACTGCTTGGAAAGTGCTGACAATCACAGTCAGCAGGACTCTCTGGCTTGGTTGAGGCTGTTGCAAGGGAGAGGAGGAGATGGGTGCCAAAGGCTAGAGAAGGCAAGAGGGCTCTTAATGGCTCAATCACACAAAACAAGCCCACCCCCAACTGCTAGGTTGTATCTCCCCATTGGTACAGGCCAACTAGCTTTGAAAGAAAGCCTGGATGTTGCTGAAGACCCCAGCCACAGTTTGGCCCAAAGCCATGTGGGAATATTCAGGGAGGCAGGAGAGGATATATTGTTTATTAATATCCTTCCTAACTTGTGCTACCAAGTTCTATAACTTAGCAGAGTTTTACATTCCCCTTTTAAATGCACAGTGGATAGCTGGTTGCAGGCTTGTTTAAGCCTCTCAATATTAGATTCCTGGTAAGTTCCCTTATATCCCTCTTAAAAGAATAAACACGCCACAATCTTGTGTATATAAAAGAAGTTTACTCACATCATCAGTTCACAGGTGGATCCCTGAAGGTAGACTTAGCTACAAGGCATATACATGTGGATCTATCCCATATGGAGATAGTCCCAGTGTCCTCTGTTGGCAGAGAGCCAACAGAACAATTCTAGCTAAAAGCTGCTGCTCCAACGATGGGGGAAGTCAAAGAAAGAGGAGTGGCAGCATGCCTTGACCTTTTGTTACCTGGAAAGGTAAGGTCACGCCCACCTCTAGTCACATACAAAAGGAAGTATGTCCCAGCCAGGAAGAAACAGGAAGTTTTTGACTGGTTGGACCAAACATTCTCCCATGTGTCCACTCTAGGAAAACAAGGAGTGTTGTACTTGACTGCTACTCATGTATCACATCCCACAGGTCAAACTAGAGTGTTTCATATATGCCAAAGCCCTGGGAAACTCTAGATAGCCTCCTGCTCTTTCTACCCTTGATGGATGGATGGATTTCAATTCCCCATTTTTCAAGCTTCAGTTCAATTCTCCACATTTCTTCATCACTTTGCAATTTTTAACCTAAGAAAACAACAACCCACACATACTCTAAAAAGCACTTTAGCGCATATCTATTCTAATATATACATGCTTGCAGGAAACAATGCATTCGGGTATGTTATTTTTGACAGATATATGCATTTTTATAAACACTTTCCCTTAACACACTTGTATTTGTGCACATTATTTGGTTGGAGAACTGCATTGCCAGATTTGAAAAGGCACACATATTTGATGGGTTTTGATGCATTTGGAGTTGCATCCTGCTTTGGGAAGTGCAAGTTTGGTAAAATGAGAACTGGACTCAATTTCTCCACCCCCTGTGCCCCCAAGCAGTTGGAAAGGGCCAATGCTTTTTTCTGGGGGGATGCAGGGGAACGCATACCCCTAAAACATTTTTTTAATCTTTGTATTTTTGTCCACTTACTGTATTTATTTTTCCCCATTTGAACTATAAAATGGTGATTTTCTTGAGTCAAAATGAGAGTACCCCTAAACATTCGGGGGGGGGCACTGGAAAGGGCCACCTGGGAGCTGCTGTCCTCGGCCAGGTGGGGAAGACCCCCTTTCACAACTGCTCAGGGTGGCTGGATAAACCAAGCTGGAAGTCTGGTGGCAATGACAACATCTCTTCTTTGGGGGAGCCAGGCTGCTGTTTTGACCATCCTCATCCCTGTGTGTTAATGGTGTGTTAAATTTCTAGCCCACACTGTTCCCTCACAGGTCTGTCAGGGACCGGGGCTATGTTGAGCATCTCCGACCCTTATCCTTGGGGTGTCCCAGGAGAGGAATCTTCCCAAATGCAAGCCCCGGGCATGCAAAGAGAGGCGCTACAGACCAGCTGTCGCGCTGCTAACCAGCATCGCCAGCCCAGTATAACAACAGTGACACCTAGTGACTCCTTTCTGACCAGATGAGCACTGCAGCGAAGAAGGGATGATGATGTTCAGGCACTAGGTAGCAGGGACAATCTTTTTCCTTTCCCTGGGGAAATGAAGCGCCTTTTTGGGAGAAGAAAATGAAATGGGAATGAGGGAGAGTAGGGCAGGGCACACATGCACACAGCTCCATCACTCAACCATTTCACCCTCCAGAAAGTTCAAAAATCTCATGGAGCATGTTCTGGAGCTTCCTTGCCTTGAGTGTCTCATCTGGGGCCTGGGTGCTCTTCCAGGTTAAACTGATGACACATACACTGGACTGGGATAGAAGGCATTTGGGGAAATGTCATTCAGATCCAGTGCAAGTTCACAAGCCTTCCTTAAAGCTTGTGAATTAAAGCATTTACATGGGGAATTGCAAGTCGGGAGAGTCCTGTTGTTCTCATACCTTCCTTGCTTGCTTTCTGGATTTCTTTATTTCTTTTATAATATTTATAGAAAAATAAAAAGTACGTAATTACAAGTGCACAGAGTAAGATAAGACACAAAGAAGAAGAAGAAATAGTACCCATGTAGAAACCAAAACAGAACCCCCCAAAAAAGGAATTTTATTTTATTAAAATCATTTTTATTTGATTTTACAAATATAAATTTATAACAATCCAAATGCACATCCATATAGAGAGATTACTCTGAATCTCAGGACTTCCCCCCATCCCCTGCATGGATCCTATTGTCAACATTGACTGCTGCATATTATTCCATAATCTATATTTTGTATCCATCCATATTATCCATAGTATTAGTTACATTACAAGTGAGATTAAAAGCCTGCTAATGTTTTCATCTGCTTGCAGTGGTCTCTTAAATAAATTATAAATGATGATATATGATGAGAAAAAGAAATTTTATACAACAAGAAAAAGTAAAAAAAAAAAATGTTATTGTAGTGAACCAGACTTTAACCTAATAAGATATTGATAAAAATAATTTGGGATTCATTTTTACACCCTGCTTTCTTTATAGAAGTATTTATATATTACTATCTCATAAAATAGCAGGGTGGTGTACAACCATATGTAAAGAATAAAACATGAGAAACTATTAAAAACAGTGCAAAATAATCTTCAAGATGTCTGGCTAATCAAAAGGATTTTGAACAGCTGCATAAGCCTGCCAACATAAAGTCGTCAAGAAATGCCTTGTTGCCTCTAATGAATCTCTGCTGGGAGAGAGTCTTCCATCCACAGCCTGGGACCAGCAACATTAAATGCCAGACTTCTGGATGAGGCCATTTGGGTGACATGGGGGACAACTGACAGAAGCCCTAGGGTGATCTCACTGCTTGTGGGTTTCCCACTGGTTGGCTATTGGAAGGAAATGATGCTGGGCTAGATGGGCCCCTTTGGGCCTGATCCAGCAGAGCTCTTCTTGTTTTCTTATTCACATTAAAAGTCAAGCATTTCACCGCCTAAGTGTGGTCCTAATCATATCTTACTCCCCAGCAAAGAAAAGTGTGGTCTGTGTGTGGACCACAGTTCTCTGCCTGCTTCCAAAACATTTGGTAGCAGAATTAATCCTGGCCTCTTAACAAGTCTTTGGTGGCATTCAGATGGCCCAACAGTGGTGAGGGACCAGTTGGCTGATGGGTGTGGTGTTTGGGGGCAAGATCCAGGTGCCACCCACATGAGAAATGTGCCTAACTGTGCTGGACCCTGGCATTAGGTTTCCCTTTATTAATTTTTTTTACAAAATTAATTTTAAGGAAAATCATAAAGCATAAGAGTGAACCAATTCAGTCAATACAAAACAGTTTACAACATATAAAGCAGGGCCAGTGATTGTTACAAATAAATCATATGCTATTACATCGCAAATTGGAAGAACTGGGCAGTCAGGTGCATAGAATCGAGCCTGTTGAAAAATTCAAATCAATAAGCATCTTCCTTGTGCATTCCAGGCTGACCTTTTACTCCTGCCCAAACTAGAAATTATTACTATCGCTACACATCAGAATATGCTGCTGTTGGGTGTTTGCTTACCATTTTAAATATTAGGGCTGTGCACAGACTTCCCCACCTTCTTCTGTGGCCCCGATCTTACCTGTCCCAAACAGGCTGATCATTCCCATAAACTTATGGGGGGAGAAGATGCTGCTGTCTCCTCCCCTTCCAACTGGTTGCTGGAGGGTTTGATCCTGCAGGGTGCTGTGCATTTGCAAACACCTTCCCAGCAGGGAAACCCCTTGCGAAACAATGGAAAGCTGCACTGCTCAGGATCAAATCCTCCACTTCTGCTGCCTTTTTTTTTTTTAAGTGAAGTATTTCCATCAAACTAAACAGGGAATGCAGAGGTGCCTTTTGGGAAAGTCCCTGCATGGGTATCTCTACATCACAATGCGTGTTTAGGAGAAATAAAAGTGTGTTTTAGATATCAGGGTCATATTTGCCTCATCAGCATGGTGAGAGTAAGTTTGAATGTCTTGTAAAAGGCGAAAGATTTATACGATCTGAAGAGAAACCAGAGTATGCCACAACAGCAGCAAGAATACTTATTGCAAAGTACTGGAAGACACAAGAGCTACCCACTCTGGAAGAATGGCAGATGAAGGTGATGGACTATATGGAACTGGCGGAAATGACTGGCAGAATCCGAGACCAGGGAGAAGAGTCGGTGGAAGAAGATTGGAAGAAATTTAAAGACTATCTACAGAAATATTGTAAAATTGATGAATGTTAGAATGATGTTGGATAGAAATTAAGTGGTTTTCAGCTGTAATATTATAAGGGAATATGAAAAATGGGTTATTTAGGTAAAACTTTAATGTCATAATATTTTAAAATTAAAGACTAGGATAAACATAGAGGGTAGGGATTTGCTGAACCAACAAACCGAATTGGAATACAAAAAAAGGAGGCGTGAGGAGGTCCGGGAAATAAGCTAATGAAAAATAAGTAATGGAAAGATGGAGTTGATTTTAACTATTTTTTATTTTGTATTTTTTTCTTTTTTTCTTTTTTATTTTGTAATACTTTGAAAATCTTAATAAATATCTTATATATATATATAAAAGTTTGAATGTCTTGTATGACTGACAATTGGGGTCTGGATCTTATTGGCCAACCAGACTGAACTCCCAGGGTGCTGCATATTGAACCCCAATATTTTTCCCAACAATCTGGTCCAATCCCCTGAAAAACAGGAATCACAGCTAAAGAATCCCTGGTAGATGGCCTCTCATGCTCTGTTTAAAAACCTCCAGTGGAGTCCATCACCTTCTGAAAGAGTCTGTTCCACTGTCAAATGGCTCTTTCCATCAGAAAGTTCTTCATAAGGTTTAGCCAGAATCTCTTTCTTGTCATTTGAACCCATTGGTTCAGGTCTTCACAGCAGCAGAAAACAAGCTTGTGCCAGCTCCATCTTCTGTGTGGAAACCCTTCAGATACTTGAAGGTGGCTCTTATATGACTTCTCGGTCTTCTCTTCTCCAGGCTAAACA
Organism: Podarcis liolepis; assembly: GCF_965112155.1. Lineage (NCBI taxonomy): Eukaryota > Metazoa > Chordata > Lepidosauria > Squamata > Lacertidae > Podarcis > Podarcis liolepis. The sequence goes on from NC_139569.1 coordinate 25,697,162, forward strand.
TATCCAACTCCTTCAACCATTCCTCATGGCTGTGCTGGCTGGCAGTAGTTGGAGTCCAATAGTGCTGGAGGCCACCAGCTTGACTGAGTTCGACACAGGCAAGGAATACAAAACAAGAAAAAGCAAAGCCGAAAGGGAAACTGCCTTATCCCAACCAAGCCAGACCATTTGTCCATCTAGCTGAGGATTGTCCTAGACAGTGACTGGTAAATAGCAGTTCTCCAGTGTTCTCAAGTGGGGAGTCTTTCCCAGCCCTAACTGAAGGTGTTGCTGGGAACTGAACCCATGGCTTTCTGAATAAAAAGCAAGTGATCTACCACTAAGCTACAAAGGCTCTTCTTCAGAGGGAAAGTTGCTGGATCTGCTTTGTGAGTGATGCTACAAACATAGCTCTTGGGGTGGTTTGCGAAGTGATTACAGTTTGTATTATTATTATTATTACTACATTATTTCAACATATAACAACAACATGCAGATAAGTAATGAAATATCCAAACCCAAACTAAATACCACAATAAGTTCTTGTCCCAGACTACCATTTGTAAGGAAGGCAACAAACAGCTGATGCTAACCAAAAAGTTTTATGATGTATGTAATATAAGATAATTAGAAGTCACTTGAAAGTATCAATTAGGTTTAGGATTAGAATAAGAAGGAGGTGTAAAGAACTATGGGTTTAGACTAATAAGAAAAGAGAAGAAGATAGTAAATTGAAGGAGTTAATTTTATTAGAAAGAGGATTTTGGAAAACTGTTACAAGGTGATACAGGGAAATTCAGTTAGGGGGGATTCGAGGAAGTCAGATAACAATGAAAGATAAAATGGGTTCTAGAAGTAATAAGTGTTTTTCTTTTCCTTTTTATTTTCTTTCAGTATTGTAATGTCTTTTGTGTGTATTATATGTTATATTTGTCACAAATGTGGAAAATTAATAAAACCTTTAGGGGAAAAAAAGTTTTATGATGTCAGGGGAGGCCTCTACAGTGGTGCCTCGCAAGACGAAAAGAATTCGTTCCGCGAGTCTTTTCATCTTGCGATGTTTTTCGTCTTGCGAAGCACGGTCCGTCGCAACTGCGCCTCTTCAAGCGGCTTTAAAAAAAAAGTGCAAGACGTTTTCGTCTTGCGAAGCAAGCCCATAGGGAAATTCGTCTAGCGAAGCAACGCAAAAACGGAAAACCCTTTCGTCTAGCGAGTTTTTCGTCTTGCGAGGCATTCGTCTTGCGGGGCACCACTGTATTTTGATGTTTCAACCATGTACATAAGCAAATGGTGCCAATTGGTTACAAAAGAGTATTTGTGCTTCAAAGCTTGTGCCAATTTTATCTCATTATTTAGTTTTTCCACAAGTGCTATTTCCCATACTGCCGCCTGTCATGAAGTGATGCTGGACTCAGGCCCACCTGGTTGGTTGGCTGACCACGCAAGAGCCATTGCCCACCTCTTCAGCTTTTACTTCACAGGTTGCAAGGCTGAGTGAGAGCTGAGAACAGATCAGAGCTCAGTTTCACTCGGATTAATGCCAGTCATCATCACTCCCAGCCCCATGAAAGGGCCTTTTGGCCATTGCTGCCTGACCCCACTTTCCAGCTCAGCACATTCCTTTCAACCCGGACAACTGAGGGCTGCTGAGACTTAATGGCCACGGCAGGGGGCGCTATTGTCATGCAAGACAAGACAACCTCTGCAGCAGATATTCCTCTCTTCCTCCTGACATTCCTGCAGCCACAGAAGCAACACACAGAGCCACTGGGAGCAGGCACTCAAAGAGGCTTGCTTGGCTAAGAGAGGCTCACTGCCAGCTCTCCCTGATGCAAGGGCCTTCAAAAATCATCTCTGGGTGCCATAGGTGCCAACTCTGTGGGGCTGAGGACAACTCACCCCCCTTCCAAGTATGTTGGGATGGGGCTGAGCCCTCCAATCTTGAGGGGCCGAGCCTTTCCATGGCAGTGATGGGTCTTGGCAGGCCTTGCAGCTGCAGCAGCAGGCCTTGCTGGGCCTCCCCACAGTTGTGGCAGCCTCATTAGGCCTCATTGTGGCAGCAGCAGAACCCCTCGGGTCTCCCCATGACCTCACTACTCTCTGGCTTTGTTGGAGTAGAAGACTGGTGGAACAGGCTGGACCGCTGTAATGAAAAAGCACCTTCCAGGGTTTGAAGAGCTAGCAATTAGAATGCAGCAGCTGCTGTAACTATACATAGACCTCGATCTGCCTAATCCTCTTTTGAAACCATCTAAGCCATATACTTCCTGTGGCAGTGAGTTCCATAGTATAATTATGCTCTGTGTGAACAAGTACTTCCTTTTATCTGCCCTGAATCTCCCAATATTCAGCTTCGTTGGATGTCCATGTCTTCTAGTGCTTTGAAAGAGGGAGAGAAAAAAAAATTCTCCATGCCAGGCATAAATTTATAAGCTTCTGCCATGCCTCCTGTTCCTCGCCTTTTAAAATATTGTGCCAGGGCTGACTCCACTGGAGATCAGTGTCATCAGCTCAGCAGGCAGGGCCTTAAAGGTCCCACCATTTCCCAAGAAGGGAATTTGAAAACTTAGGCCTGGCAAGGAGAGTGGGTGGCTGGGTATGCAAAATGGATGGGCGTCGAGGTTTTTATTTTATGCATCTATGAAAACCATTTATATGCCACCTTTTATTCAAAAACATCAAGGTGGTTTACAACCATCTAAAATACAAATCCATTAAAATTTGTACCTTAAAATGACAAATGCAGTGAATAAACATTTCCCTGCCAGCAGCATCTGCAGGTGATTCAGTGCAGAAGTTGCCACTAGTGGGCACCAAAACCATGAATGAATGAGTTTCTAACCACCAGCAGAAGTACATTCCTGATGGTGCTTGCCTCACTTCAGGGGGGAGGCCTTTCCACAGGGCAGATGCTACATCAGGAAAGCCCCCCTCTCCCACTGCCTGAATGGTTTCTGCAGGCGGCAGTACAACCAGGAGAGCCTAACTGGCAGCCTCATGGCTGAGCAGGATCTAGGCTCCCATCAACTCTAACCACCCAGCAGGGACAACAGGTATATGGGGTGCAAGGGGCTTCAGCGCCCTCAATATTTTCAGGCAAAGGGCTGAGCTCTCCCAATGTTGAGGGGACTGCCACCCCTGGGTGAGAGCCGGCACGCCGGGTGGAAGGTTTAGAGGGTGATTTTCGCCCACCATGCTGCCTGCTGCGATCACCAGTGTGCCAGGCTGGGCAGGAGGCTTGGAGAGCAGGTCATTGTGTGTGTGACATCCTGCATGCATGACAGCCCCCCCCCATGTGGGGCCCAACTCAGCCTGCCTGCCACCCAGTTGCAAGTGCTGCCTGTTCCAGCCACTGGCCTTGAACTCATCACACTCCTGAGGTCTTTCTGATGTCTCTGTTGAGTCCTGGGTAACCCTCCATCACCCAGAGAGGCAAAGATTTATGAATCACCATAGACAGAGATGTTCTGAGGTGATGAAATAGATAAGCCTCCCATAACGGAGATCTAACTCACTTAATAATAATGTTATCTGGTGAACACGTCAAAAAATGTGCCCTGCTCTGCAGACATCAACTAGGACAGGGGTAGGCAACTTAAGGTCCGTGGGCCGTATGCGGCCCAATCACCTTCTCAATCCGGTCCAGGAATCAGCATGTTTATACATGAGTAGAATGTGTCCTTTTATTTAAAACGCATCTCTGGGTTATTTGTGGGGCATAGGAATTCGTTCATTCCCCCCCCACACACAAAATATAGTCCCCCCCCAAGGTCTGAGGAATAGTGAACCAGTCCATGGCTGAAAAAGGTTGCTGACCTCCAAGCACTGAATATTCCCAGGAGAAATAACATCACCAGTCAAGCACCTGGCATTGGAAGGATGACAAATTTGGGGCCAGGTGGGTTTCCTGCAGGGGGACATAGCTGAAAAGGCCCCCTTCCTTGTTGCCATGCTCAAGACTTCTTTTGGAGGGTGGCACACAGAGGAATGCTTCTCTCTCCCTTCACCACTGGTTGTATCTCGGGTGTGTGCATTTCTCTTCCTCTCTCTGTTTCTTCCACTGGTCCTGGGCCTTTCCAGAGTGTGTGGCAGGCAGAAATTAAAGAGGGGGACAGAACAGTCCAAATGGGGAGGTCAAAAAAGGCACACAGAAAGGCAATCAGGCAATGAAGAAGGCAAAAATAATCTGAGGAGCCTCTGGCGAAAAATAAACAAGCCTGACCGATAGGGTTGGGAGGGACTTCACAGGCCAGCGAGTTCAGCATCCTCTGCTGATGCAGGAAAGATGCTTCAATGGCATTATAATGTAAGCGACCAATAAAAAAACTATCTATCAGAAGCAAGACGCCAGCTAGGGCAATGGCTGGACCGTTGGTCAGTAAGGGACCTAAAGGTTTGTGGAAGGAGGGAAAGCAGTTTGCAGAGTATGTGAATGAATTCTTTGGGTGTCTGTCTTCACAGTGGAAGATGCAGGCTGAAGCCCACGTGGGGAGAGCTCTGCTGCTAGTGCACTCAGGAAAGCCTGTTGTGGGCTCCCCATTGGGGCATCTGGTTGATTAGGGTGCTGGGCTTGAGACCCCCACCCCACTTTGGCCTGATTCAGCAGCTGGGCTCTTCTGATGTCTTTCAGGGCAGTGGTCCTGAGCAAGGAGGAGAGGGGAGGTGACACCAGTCACCTGTCTCCCATTCCTCCATTTAGCTCTTGCAGCCCACTCCATGTGACAGAAAGCAGCTGGGTCCGAATGTTTTGGGCATCTTAGCCCCAAAGGCCTTTGTTCAAGGAAAAGTCAGCACTCTCCACCTCGCTTGTGGCTCCCCTGGATGACCCATTTATTCAGCATGCACCCTGTTTTACTTGCACAAAACTGGCTAGACTATGCCTGGTCTTCCTTGAGCATTCGTTCTGATTTATTTTATGGGGCATTGATATGATAATGTGCATTATTCTGCTTTGATCCTGATTTGCTTGGGGAGTATTCTTTCCATGCATTCCCTCATCAGTTTACAAACTGCAAAAAGTCTTCTTCTTTTTTTCAAAGGTGGATTTGTTGCCCCAGGGCAACAGAGGACTTCAGTTGTGTAAGCCTGAAGTTCTGGTGTGGGCTTGAATCCTTCCTGTTTCCTGGGGACCATCTGGAGGCTCCCACCGTCCCATTACACAGCTTCTGCATATCTGTGATAATTGGAGTGTTGCTCCACGAAGGAGCTGCCCAGGGCTGTGTTCCCATTGCCGCCCCACATTTCCTTCTTTGTTTACTTTTGCGGGGGCTGGGCCTCACCCCACCCAGGAGGCAGGCTTGAAGAACCCAAGAATAGCCTCCTGGATCAGTCCAGCCATCTAGTCCAGCATTGTGTATTTACAGGGGCCGACCAGATGCCTTAGTGGGAAACCTGCAAGAAGGATTTGAGAGCTAGAGCGTTCTCTCCTTCTGTGGTTTCCAGCAACTAGTATTCAGAAATCTTGCTGCCTCCAACTGTGGAGGCAGAATATAGCCATTGTGGCTTGTAGCCATCAATAGCCTTATCCTTAAAGAATTTGTCTAATCCTCTTTTAAAGCCATCCAAGTTGGTGGCCATCACTGCCTCCTGTGGAAGTGAGTTCCATAGATTAACCCTGCACAATGTGAAGAAGAACTTTCTTTTAACTGTCCCGAATCTTCCAACATTCAGCTTCATTGGACGTCCAAGAGTTCTCGTGTCATGAGAGAGGGAGAAAACATTTTCTCTTCAGCAGCGTCTGCATTTCTTCCGCACCCAGGATGTGTTCAGTTTCTTGTGGCAGTACCCTTCCTTTCGGAGCTCCCAGGCAGCCCATCATGGTACCTCCTATGAGCTCACATTTATATCTTCTAGTCCGACTTATTTATGTTGCTTCAGTTTGTTTGTTCCATTCATCATCCCAGATTAACAATACTTCTCTGGGTGATGTACAAAATAAAGCAGATTTATTTTTTATTTTTTTAAAAAAGAAACCACAATTCCAATCAAACAAGAATAAACAAAGCAGCAAATACAACTTCCATAAAAGCAAAGCAAAGCAACCTGCTCCAGCACAGAGATTAGGGGATAAAACATCGTGGCAATAACTGCTTGAAACAGAAAGCCAAAGGGGTGTATTCTGCAGACCTAAAAGCTTCACCTCTGCTACAACCTCAACACAGTGCAGAGAGTAAAAGGTTTTTAAAGGCCCAGAAAAATTAAAAAAACACTTCTTTGCCTGGTGCTGAAAAGACCTTAAGGTTGGTGCCAGGCAGGGGCTCTACAGAGAGCATTGTACAAGGAGAGGAAGAATGACCTGCACTTGATAAGGGCCTCTCTCCGGTAAGCAACCTCCGCTCCCACCTTCAATGGCTGTCACCGTATTGAGTGGGGAGAGTTGCTGTTGCACCAGTGGTGTAGCATGGGCTCTTGGTGCCCAGGGCATGGATGGTGGCCACGCCAAGCCACAGCAGTCCGAGCAGGGAGCTAGTGAGGGAGAAAGCAGCTCAAAGCCACCCCACAACAAGGGCAGACCTGAGGGCTGTGGGGCCCTGTTTGCAAAGGAGGAGGTGGCTGCCACAGCCTCTCACCTCTCCTCCCTCTCCCTCCCTCTCAGCCAGCACAGGGCAGGGCAAATGTGGGCATCCCTTTACTGGCCACGAGGAGAAGAAGATGCCACTGCTGCCCTAGTCCAGCACAGCTGTGGCTTGGTGAGTGAGGGAACCTGTTTTGGGGGTGCCTGTTTGCACACCCTCACACCACAGCCCCCCCTGCCCCCCCCTATGCTACACACCTGTGTTGCACTCTGGTTTTGCTTGTGGGCTTTCAATTGGGGCATCTGGTTGGCCACTATGAGGACAGGAAACTGGACTGGGGGTCTCTTTGGCCTGGTTACATTCAAACTCCAAGTTGAGATGTTTTCTCAAACATAACATCTCCTAACTGGGGTACAGTCATACCTCATGTTACATTTGCTTCAGGTTGCGTCCCGCAGCGACCCGGAAATACCGGAAAGGGTTACTTCCGGGTTCCGCCTCTCGCGCATGCGCAGATGCGCAAAATGACATCATGCGCAGGAGCAGGAGCAGCAAATCGTGACCCGCACACGCGCAGATGCTCAGACGAGGGTTGCGTTCTGCTCATGTTGCGAACGGGCCTCCAGAATGGATCCTGTTCGCAACCAGAGGTTGTATTATGCATTTTCTTAACACACTTTATAGCATCCAGTGTTCCTGGCACTTTATAGAATAACTTTCGAACCAGTGGGCAAGAGTCAGCATGTAGCCTCCTTTCAATGGTGGAGAATTGAAGGAGGAAATGGTGGGGCTCCTTTTGGTTGCAGGAGAGGAGCTTCATGGGGAATAAAGGAACTGGAGGGACAATCTGAAGGAAGAGAAGGAGGCCAGGCTTATGCAAGGTGATCTCCAAGAAATATAGGATGCATGTCCTTATTTTAGGGTGGAGAAGGGTGTGTCCTTCGCTTGCTGATATTATGATGATGCTGTTTTGGGCATGGTGACCTGTCCCGAGTCCATGGGGTCAGGTGAGAGAGATCAAGGCAACAAACACCACTTCTGGGCCAATTCCACCCAAAGGTGCAAAGGGAATGGAAATACCAGTTTCTGGAAACCTCGGGGGGGGGGTGTGTGCTCTTGACCTAAGGTCCTGCTTGCAGGCTTCCCATCTTGTTGGCTGCTGTGCGAACCGGATGCTGGACTTGATGGGCAATCCAGCAGGCACTTCTTAGGTTCTTAAATGCAGGTGGTGGGGGAATCAGGAGTGCTGGGCTCAGAGAGTGCAAAGACAGTGTCATGGCAGCAGGCAGCCTGGAGTGCTGATGCACAAATGAGTTTCTTCATGCAAGGAGCCCAAATAAAAGCCAGTCAGTGACACAGACAAGCAGCAACACAGTAGCACCCACTTTCCTGGCTCAGGTGCCCCACTGCTTCAAATGCCAGCTGGGGGCTGCAGCTTTCATCCATACTTGCTGGTTTGCCTGCCATCTCCTGGTGCCCCCCCAGATTGGAGGTCTTGGCACTGTATGCCCCTTGAGAAACTGACTCACCTAAGGATGGACACAAACCTGTACTTTTCCGTTGCCTCACTTTCTCATTTTTGTCCAACCTTAAGTTCAGTTTGCTACATTTCCACACCAGTCTGTGATTTATTTATTTTTTTAAAGGCCTTCATGAAGATTTGCCAGCTCTTCAGTTCAACTTTCTTCTGCTAAAGTAAATTTTTGTAGGCGAGTTATCATAATACAATGCATCTTTCACCAATATACACATTTCTGTACATGTTCATTGGTTGGCAAACTGCATTGCAAAATTCAGAGAAGTGTGAATTCTGAACGATAACTGCAGTTCTATTTGCATAGTTCAGGAAGTGCAAATTAGGAAGTTTTGTATTAAATGCGAACCAGTTCAAATGTCTCTCTCCCATCCCCCAATTCCCTAAGTGGGTGCATTTGGTGGCAGCAGCAGCAGCATAGAATCATAGTTGGAAGGGACACTAAGGGTCATCTAGTCCAACCCCCTGAAATGCAGGATCACAGCTAAATTGTGCCTCAGCCCAGGTTCTCCCATTTAGGAGGAAAAAACAACAACAGCAGGAACATATGCAGGCTAAGTCCTCTTGATTGCCACACAACAGCTGCATCCTCCCGCCCTGATGAAAAAAAACCACCCTCATCTCCCCCCCCCCTCCTACTACATGCCCAAAGTCAAAAGACTTCTTGCCTGCTACAGCTCTGCTCTTTGATTCACTCTAGAAAGGCTTTGCAGACTCCAGGGGCCCCAGATCAGGCTCTCTCCTGCTGCAGAACCCGCCAGCTCCTTCCTTTGCCATAAATCAGCATCTCATTGTATGTGCAACTTCTCTTATCAGCTTAATACAATCCTTATCCCCAAAGTGCAAGAATCCAATTCTGTGGGCCAGATGAGCCAGATTGCATTAATTAATCTGTCTCCTTGGGAAAATTGGACAAGCACTTGAGTGTCCATTGACCAAACAGACCCTCTCCTCCTCTTGTCTCAAAGTTTTCCTATAAATCAGGGATTCACCTGGGAGCAAGGAATCTGAGGGGTTGGTTCTGCTGGTTCCTTCCTCAGCTAGTAGGAAGCAGCAGAAAGCACTCAGGAGTCAAGAGGCCCTGGGTGACAGGAGGAGGAGAGACACTATAGCAATTTTGGGTGCTCCACTCAAGCCAGGGCTCAACCCCAGAACCCAAATGACCCTGGAAACTGCCAGCAGCAATGCTAAACCTCTGTTTTTTGGAGAGGCAGGCTTTATCTCCCGTTCTCTCACCCCTTTGCGAAAGGGTGGAAAGGAAGGAGAGGGAAGAGGGAAGGAGAGGGAAGATGTCTCTGTGGCTGAGACAACTTCAGCCTGGTCCACTATGCCAGGGATGAAGTTTTGGCAGATGTGCATTTATTATTCTGTGGCCTTTATTATTACAATGCATGCAATCCCATTTAGGACTGGAGATGAATTTTCATTCATCTTCATCAGTGCAAGACAAGAGAGCACCAGCCAGTTGCATTCACTCCCCACCCTTCACCCACAATTCAGAGTAAGGAAGTTGTGTAGCCAACTCTGATTAGTGATCCCTGATAGGCTGCACTATGTGTTCCCTCATTGGCTGGGGATTCAGAGCCATTGAAAACACACTTCCCCAAAAGACTTTTCCTTTGCAAGGGCTGGGGGACCTCCAAATATTGTTAGGCTCTGATTCCCATATGCTTCAGCCAGCATCAGGTCTGGGATGATAGCTGGGCTGCAAGTTCCGCACTCCTGCTTCCCGTGTCACAAATCCCCACTCACAACTTGTCAGCTGCCTCTTCTACAAATCTTCACACCTCTGTTACCAGTCTCCAAAGTCTTATGAATGAGCTTCAGCTGAGTGAGGTTTATGAACTGCTTTTACTTCTGAAAATGGCAAGGGAGGGCAACACACACACACACACACACACACACACACACACACACACACACACCGGGCTAGATCCTTCAGCCAAGGCTTTATTGATGCTCAGTTAATGCAAGAATTCCTTCTCCGATTCCAGTTGGAGAGAACAAACACTTGTGCACCCTCTGCTTTATGAGATCATTTTAAGTACGAGTCAATGTAATCAGATAAGAACATCAGAACATAAGAAGAGCCCTGTTGGATCAGGCCAGTAGCCCAACTAGACCAACATCCTGTTCTCATAGAGACCAACAGGATGCCAGTGGGAAACCCCCAATAAGGATTTGAGTACAAGAGCTGGTTCCCCTCCTGTGGTTTCCAGCAGCTGGTTTTCAGAAGCATTGCTGTCTCCAGCTGTGGAGGCAGAGCAAAGCCATCATGGCTAATAGCCATCAATAGCCTTTTCCTCCATGAATCTGTCCAATCTTTTAAAGTCATCTAGCTTGGTGGCCATCACTGCCTCCTGTGGGAGCATGTTCCACAGTAACTATGCTCTGCGTGAAGAAGTACTTCCTTTTATGTTTCCTCAATCTTCTAATGTTCAGCTTCATTGGATGTCCACACATTCTAGTGTTATGAGATCTCATTTCAATGTTCTTCTATCTGGGTCGAACAGACCTGGTTCCTTGGCCTGTCCTCATGGGATCTCCGTGCTGGTTCCTGGCCCCAAGCGAGTAATGTGGCATGGGGTGGTGACGGCAGCAGCAGTGGCAGGTGACGGAAGCTTTGAGGCCTTGCAATTTCCTTCCACACAAGGCTCCCCCTTTCAATTATCCACCCTCCTGCCTGGGAGAACACTCTTCCCATTCTGTTAAAAGGCAGCAATTTAAAGAGGCAATTTAACATTGATCTGCAGGTGTCAAGATAACCTGCCCAACTGAAAGCCAGCCTGCGCAGAGGGCAGCAAAAGAAACAACACACACCCCATGTTCTTTGATCCTCTGCTGTGGAAATGAGATGAGCAGCCCTCCTCCATCCACCACTGATGCATATGGCTGAAGGGCCCCAATGCTGGATAGCTGAGCAAATGAATGATTCCCTTCATTATTTCCTGTTAGGGTTTCTAATTTCCATGTTATTTGTCAATTGTGAAGCAATTTAGTTTAAAGATGACTGGGGGATTTTGAGCAAAGCAGGTGGGGTGGGGGCAGAGAAGAAGGTATGTTGAGGAGGGAAGTGGGCTATGGCAGTGGAAACTGCTGCTTCCATTGGCAGAAGATGCTGAGATCATTCCCTGCATCCATTGTCTGAAGGCTCTGCTGGCTTTGTGAGACCTGCTCAGAGCGAGGCTTTGGAGAAGGGCTTTCACAGGACATGTGGGAATGTTCAGGGAGACAGGAGAGGATATATTGTTTAATGATATCCTTCCTAACTTGCGTTAGCAAGTTCTATATCTTAGCAGAGTTTAAACATTCCCCTTTAAACACACAGCGCTTTGCTTGTTGCAGGCTCGTCTGAGCCTCCATATACAGTGGTACCTCAGGTTACATACGCTTCAGGTTACATACGCTTCATGTTACAGACTCTGCTAACTCAGAAATAGTACCTCGGGTTAAGAACTTTGCTTCAGGACGAGAACAGAAATTGTGCTCCGGCGGCGCGGCAGCAGCAGGAGGCCCCATTAGCTAAAGTGGTGCCTCAGGTTAAGAACAGTTTCAGGTTAAGAACGCACCTCTGGAATGAATTAAGTACTTAACCCAAGGTACCACTGTATAAGATTCCGGGTAAGATCCCTTCTTATCCCTTTTAAAAAGAATAGACATGACAATCTCATTAAAGTCAATATAAAAGTAGTTTACTCACAATTATTCAGTTCACAGTTGGATCCCTGAAGGCAGACTTAGGTTACAGAAGTATACATACATGTGGAACTATCCCATAAGGGAGTTAGTCCCAAGTGACTGCGAACAGGCAGTGACTTCTGCTCACATGTGGAAAAGAAGACAAAATGGAGGAGAGAGCAGAAGGAGGAGGTGTGCTCCCCTCCCCAGTTAGGCCACGCCCACCTTCAGTCACATGCAGAGGAAGTTTGTCCCAGCTCAGGAGGAAACAGGAAGTTTTCTCCTGGGTGGTACAAAGCATCCCCCAGCATGTCCATTCTAGGAATGTTGTACTTGACAGCTATGTGTTTCACATCTCACACATGTTGCAGTGGTTGAGGGAGGAGAACAGCCAGCCAGAAACTTCTTTCCTGAATGTGCTACTAGGCCAAGGGGTTGGGTGGGGGAGTACCTCACTTCCTGGACACCACCAAGCTGTCACTATTTTGCAGGAGGGATGCAAGTGGCACATCATGGGAAAATTAGGTTAAATGCAGTTGGATTAGAGCACTCTGTTGGCATGGTGCAACAAACCCACTTTAAAAAAAGAAATGGACTTACCGTGGTTAGATAAGTGATGGGAAAATGCACCGAAAAGTGTGGAATGAATGAATAATGGTCAATATATAAACGTGCCCTCCCCCCAAGCCAACCGGGACAGATGCTCATAGTCAGAGAATCTTCTTGCAAACAAATCTGAATATATTGGCTGTCTGCTTCATGATGGGCTTCCTCAAGTTGGGAAGTTGGATCAATTTGCACCCTGGTGTGGGATTGGGGGTTCCTCTCCCTGGTTTTGCCCATTTTCTTCTTCTCCTTTGGAATTGCAGGTCCTAACTCTGCTGGTAACTGCTGGATTCTGGGGCTCTCTGAGGGGGTGAGCAGACCGTGAGAAAGAGAAGCAGGATTTACTCTTCATGTACTTCGTACATGTATATCTGTCTCTTTTGCTCACGCAGCACTTAGCCATAGAAACACAATATGATAATTATGGAAACATCCATAGTAAAATGAAGCAAATGAAATGCAGCATAATCCATTCAAGCAAACAACATAAAATCCACTTTTAAACAGCAATATGCAGAAAACTACATATTAAAAGCTGGTTGAAATAAATGAAGTGTTCAGTGTTTCTCAGAGCCTGTGTCTATAACCTCTGAGGACCGAGACTGTCCTGCTGCTGTGTAGCAGGGCCAACCGCCGATTCCTCTCCGAGCCTGCGCTCACACTGTAACTCTGAGCTTCTAACCCTGTCCTAGAAGGCTCTCCTTCTCCTGACTCCCTGTGATTGCTCAAACCCCCTGCTTCTAGCGCCTCCCAGCACGTACCTTTTGCAGACTGCTCTTCAGTGTCCCACAACCAGGATATGGGATCTAAGTCTTCTTCTGTGCCCTCCTTGGGGGCTCTTGGGTAGGTGGCCCCCGCCACTCTTCCTCATCCAGCCAGTCCCTGACAGCAACTGTACATGTTTATAGAAACATTGAGTTGGAAGGGACCACAGAGATCATCCAGTCCAACCCCCTGCAATGCAGGGATCTTTTGAACCCATGACCCTGAGATTAAGAGTCTTATGCTCTACCAACTGAGCTATGTATATCAATGTATGTGTTGCCAGCAGAGGTTTGATTCTCAAGGTCTTGGACATAGAGTGATGGCACCCCATGAAGACAATATCTTGCATGCCATGGGCAAAAGCAGAGGTTGCATTTATTGCCCAGGTGGAGAAAGGGTTATATGAAACATAAATGTGGTTCATAGGTGCATAATATACATGCAAATATCTTGTGGACTGGCAGCTCAAACTTGCTTATTGAAGGGGGGAAGGGTGGGGAATGTTACTGCTGTGGTATAAGGAGAGGGGAAGGGTGTTAAAGACCCCACAGGCCTAAGCACAACAGGGAAACTCAAACTGATGCAGGTTTGGGCCATGAAAGGGGTAGAAAGGACAGGGAGGTAGGAGAATGAGGCAAAATAGGAGGGTCAAAGTGCCAGTGGTTACATATACCAGAAGAAAGAGAAAAGCAATGTTGGCCTGAGAGTCCAGGGTGAGGAGGACTGAATGCCCAGGTTCTTAGAGGGGCTGCAGCTCCCTCCTTTGACCAGTGACCCAGAGGGGCAGATTCCTGGTCCGTGAATCCTTGGCTTGACTGCTGTTAAAAATGGGCTTGGGACACGTAAAGAAAGTCCTGGATTGATGCTGTTCTTTATTCTCCATTAATAACTCCCAGCTACATCTTGCCAGATAAAGCCAGTAGTGTACACGGTCTTTCAATTGTAGCCAGAGATTCATGCCTTACCTAGAAGCAGGGGGCTTGGTGATTCAGCAGCAAGTGCTGTTTGACTTTGCCATAAAATCCTTCATTGCATGCATTTAAAAACAGCAGCACATCTCTGAAGCAGCAGGAACTAAGTGGAATTATAACAGCGTAGAGCAGGCACTTTCTGCCCTTGGGAGCAAATCCAGGCTGGTCTCGGGAGATGCAAAGAATGCATGTAAATCAATTTCCAATGGCCTTTCCCCCTTTGCAAGCTTACTTTATGGGAACAGAGGAATGAGAGTTGCCCTGGAGTTGCAGAGCTGGAGGGAAGCACATGCCAGCCTCGTTCCTCTGGCATTGGCCAGCACCACCCCCACTTCCCAGGAAGAGCATCATGGCAAGAGAGAGACCAGACCTACCTTCTCCATCAACCACAGAGGGAGCAACTGATCCAGTCTTGGCTCTTCTCTTTCTTCTTTTCCTTCGTATCCCTCTTTCCTTTTGCACTGATGTGAGTTTGGGGGTCAGTCTGGATGATGCCCTAAGTCTCTTCCAATTCTTGGAGTCTGGTACCCAGTGAGGGTTTGAAAACAATGGCAATTCTTTAACTAGTCAGACAAGTTTCTTTGTAAGACAATGACCTGAGCTGGCCATTTAAGTGTCCTCATAGGCATCCCAAAAGAATGAGCTAAGTTGCAGGAGCTACATATAAATGATGGTGCCCTCCTGCTAATGGGTGGACCTCCCCTGCCCCCACTCCACAACTAGCGGCTATATAGGAGCTAGAATAGTGTACGTGAGAGCTGAGCTGGAAGCTGGAGATACAGAGACCTACTTGCTCTGTGCTGGGTTCAAAGCTGCAACAAATGGAGAGGTAAGATCTGCTGGAGGCGCTAATGCTGTGAGCCCTTCCATCCTATGTTCAGGTTGTATATATGTGTAAAAAAAAACACATATATCCTAAGGACACCACAGTCTCCACTGACCTTCATTCCAAGGAAACAGAACCCTGAATAAGTGCCAGAAACCCCTGGAATCTCTCCCCGCTTGGAGATTGGGGTGATGTATAAAAACCACATATATATTAAATGGTGTGGGTAGGGACTGTCTGATCTATTACTATCCAAAGAGCATTTAGGATATTTTAGAGGGTGTATAAGGGTTAAACAAGAGCTGCAGACCCTGGCCTTTGGAGTCACCATGTGGATTGGCCCTTCCCTTGTGATCTAGTGCTATCCAACAATGACTGGGGCCACTGGGAAGTAGCTATGGATGACACTTTCCCTTGCACAGGAGAGGGTAGTGCTGTTATTCCTCATCCTTGCAGATGGTGGACCGGGAGGGTTGATCCAGGACCAGCTCCTGTTTCTCCAAGCAGAGGTGCTGCAGTCAGGCCAGGTCTTCGGCACAAGGCTGTGAGGGCAGTTTCAGACACCTTTTTCATCATGGTCTGGTGGAGCATTGATTTCAGTCTCAGAAGCTGAAGAGGACTTCTCATGGCCATCTAAATTTGGTGGATAAGCACCCTGACTCGGCTGGGCTTGGCAAAGTTCCAGATGACCACCCAGGTAGGTGGACCAAGCCAAGCCAGTCTTTCCCCAGGGTACATAGTTCTCAGCTTCTGGATTTAGTATAATACTTAAAAATGAGGTATTGGAAATTGGTGGGGCCCAGGGTTGGTGCAGGATGTTTAGGCAGTCCAGGCAAAACAGAAAATGCTGCCTCCACTACCAGACAGCTGGGAGGGGTGCCACTGCTGTGCACAGGACACCTACTACCCCTGGTGGGCAGCAGAAACTCTCTCTCTCTCTCTCTCTCTCTCTCTCTGTGTGTGTGTGTGTGTACGTGTGTGTACCCCAAACTTGAGTTGTCAGCTGTTTTTGGACTACAACTCCCATAATCCACAGCTAGCAGGACCAGTGTTCAGGGATGATGGGAACTGTAGTCTAAAAACAGCTGGAGACCCAAGTTTGGGAAACCCTTATATCACAAGGAAGCTTAAACAAATTGAGCTTCCCACACAACACAGGCTTGTAGAGGGTTAGGGTTCTCAAAGGACATCACTCCTCTTATAGTGCCAGGTGGGCCATTCAGACTCTACTTGAGATCTCTAATGGAAAGAGACCACCATCTTCCAAGATTCATCTGCCCAGAGCCAGGCATGATGGCCACAGATCTCACAGGGTTCAAGATCACCTGATCTCAGTCCTGGCTAGGGAAGGTCTTGATCACTGTCTGCCTGCCTGCAGCAGCCTTTCTTTCATGTGGGAGGAGGCCTTGATTCACCCCAACGGTTGTTTTCCAGGAAGTGTGGGAGGCAGAGAGGGGAGCTATTTCTATTCTCTTCCCTTGTCTCCCTTTGTTTTCGCCTCGGCATCTCCCCCTCCCCCTCCGCCCCCCATCTCTCCTGGCACCCCACATCAAAGCAAAACACAGAGACACATAAATGGAACCGTCCCTTTAGACATTTGCTTCATCAAGCCCCGCTTTCTCCCTACAAATCTGCAATTAGTTTTTGTTCTGATTAGGGTTTGCTTGCTAATGAGAGACTCCCGAGGAGGCAGCTGGGACTTCCGAGGCAAGAGAGGCAGGCAAACACTTCAGAATTAATTGCCAAGGCAGGCGGTGGGGGCAGGGGAGGCGAGGCGGAGAGGGCAGCCCACCCGGGCACCAGGCACATTCCTGCTGAGGCGGGGGAGCAGGCAGCAGGTTAGTCTGGACTCTCCAGGGGACAAGAACACCTCCTGCCTGCAGGAGCTCCTCTAATGGTTGGCAAAAAGAATGAAAAAGGGAGAATCATAGAATATTGCAGAATTGGAAGTGACACCAAGAGTCAGGAATCAAAACTAAAGAATCCCTAAAAAGGTAAAGAGTAAAGGGACCCCTGACCATTAGGTCCAGTCGTGACCGACTCTGGGTTGCGGCGCTCATTATTGGCCAAGGGAGCCAGCATACAGCTTCGGGTCATGTGGCCAGCAAGACTAAGCTGCTTTTGGCGAACCAGAGCAGCGCATGGAAACGCCGTTTACCTTCCCGCCAGAGTGGTACCTATTTATCTACTTGCACTTTGACGTGCTTTCGAACTGCTAGGTTGGCAGGAGAAGGGACCGAGCAATGGGAGCTCACCCTGTCGCGGGGATTCAAACCACTGACCTTCTGATCGGCAAGTTCTAGGCTCTGTGGTTTAACCCACAGCGCCACCCGCATCCCTGGTAAAGAATCCCTGCAGGGAGGGAAATTGCTGCTGCTGCTGTTTCTATTACTCTAAAGAAGTGGAAACAAACTTATTTAATCTAAGACCATACCCTCCAACATTTTGCGATAAAAATTGCGGGTAACCGCCCCACCACCACCCATCTCCATCGCTCACCACCTGCCTGCCACTGACCCCTTCCTCACCCACCCACTCGCTGCTGCAACCCACTCATTCACCCCCTCCTTTCCTCCCCCCTCTCTTAATTCTGCTGTCTTTGGCCCCCATGCTCATGAGACGCTGCATCTCCAGAGACAGCGTGGCCTAGAGTGGACTCTGGGAAGATGCAGCCTGCCCTGCATCTGGAAAATTGGGGTCATCTCTGATTGGAACCAGAGGCCAGGGCAGCTTCTGTCAATTTGGGATGTCCCAATTAAATCCGGACACTTGAGGGGTATGCAAGACAGAGGCCGATTCTGTGAGAAAGCCAGTGTGGTGTTAGAGTGTCGGATTAGGACCTTGGAGGGAAAAGTGGTATATAAAATAAGTAAGTAAGAAAGATGGGCATTTGCACGTCATCAGTATTTTTGGGGAGGGACTAAACTGCATCCTGGAACTTTAGGTTTGTGCAATTAAAGTGGATCCATCCGCTTTTTAAAACATGAACTGACTTTCTGCAGTTAGGTAAATGGTGGAAATGCACTGGAATGCTCAATAAAGCTCAGGCATAGACTAGCATCCTTGTAAGCATTCTACAAGCAAATCAGAACAAATGTTCAATCATTCATTCTGATTTGTTTATGGTGCAGATATAGGACTGTGAGCATCTGTCCTGTGTTCCTCCTGATTGGCTTGTGGGGGTTTACATATTTTCCAATCCATTATTCAACCAACTCACACTTTTCAGTACATTTCCAGGTCACTTTTGATACCACAAAAAGTCTCACTTTTCTCTCTCTCTCTCTCTTTTAAAAAAGAAGTGGGTTTATTGTGCTTAGGGTGACAGAGTTCTTTAATCCACTGTGCAAATCTAAATGTATGGCCTGCCCTGGAATCTCTCCTGCAAAACACTGGCAGTCTGGAGGAGCTCAAAGTGAGTGAAGGAAGCAGAACAGTTCCACCATGCACAGCAAACACACAGCCCCCTCCCACGTGTTCCCCCAGCACTTTAGGCCAGTGCCCCCTCCTCATTCCCCACCCCCACCCAGCATGCTTCTCAACACAATGGTCTTCTAGAGGCGGTAAAGAGGAAACAGAGGAAGCCCCATTTATCTTTGCAAATTAAAGATGCTTCTTTTTGATCACCCTGACTCTTAGAGAATTGACTTCTAAAAATGAGATTCTTAATTAAACATTTCTGTTCTGCTGACGCAACTCACTAGAGTTCAGCCTCGGAATGAAAAGGGACGACTTGGAGATAATGCGTTTGGGGAGATAGTCGTCTCCCTCATAGCGGAATCCTGAAAGAACTAGGAATGTAATTGTATTATATTGATGTTGATTCTCTTATTTAACTCGGCTGCAAATGAAGCATTTCGGTATTGAGCTGCAACCCATTTTAATTTACAATACCAGCCCAGTTCCCCTCCTCGACACTGGAAGTAATGAAAAATGGATCAGAGAAGCAGGTTTATTTATTTATTTTACGTATGGGAAGCTCATGCCGCCACTTGCCCCCTGGCACACAGCCTGAGTGGAGCCTATGGCAAGCAGCAAAGGGTGTTTTCCAGCCAATGAATAGAGAACCTGCTTGGAAGCTTGTCGAAGTTCCGCTTGTTGAACTTCTGCAAGATTTCCGCAGTTTCTGTCCATGCAAAATCTGTCCATGCAAAATCTCACCTCCTTCTCAGGGGCATGAGTAATAGGAATTTGCTCCAGGCAAGGACTGCTGTGGCTGACGTGGTCCCCCCAGTGAAGTTCATGGAGATGGCTCCTCACTTTGGTGCAAGCTGCATGAAGGCACAGGGCCGGTTCTCTGTAAAGGTTTGGCTGTCAGATGATGCATCCAGCTTCCTGCTGTGAGGCAGGTCCTTTAGCAGCAGCCACAGTGGAGTGAGACAAATTCATGGAGCAGGAGAGGGCTATTGATGGCTACTAGCCAGGATGACTATACTCTGTCTCCACAGATGGAGGAAGCAATGCTTCTGAATACCAGTTGCTGGAAACCACAGGAGGGGAGAGTGTACTTGAATGCTGATTGGGGGTTTCTCACACTGGTTAACCACTGTGAGGCCAGTATGCTGGGTGCTTTTGAGAAGGTAATTTTTTCTCATGTTACTGTGTCCTGAGACAGGTCTGTCTATCTCTATCTATCTATCTATCTATCTATCTATCTATCTATCTATCTATCTCTATATCTATCTATCTATCTATCTATCTATCTATCTATCTATCTATCTATCTCAGTGGTGTAGCGTGGGTTGTCAGCACCTGGGCCAAGGCAAGTAATTTGCGCCCCCTAACCCGTGGATTTGCGCCCCTAACCCTAACCCCCAGATGTTGCGCCTGGTGCGGCCGGCCCCCCCTGCACCCCCCACGCTATGCCACTGATCTATCTATCATCTATCTATCTATCTATCTATCTATCTATCTATCTATCTATCATCTAGTTATTTAGCTATTTATTTGTTACATTTATATACCACCCTTTCTCCAAGGAGCTCAACGTGGCCTACATGGTTATCCAGCAGGTCAACCCAGTGAACTTTCAGGCTGAAATTGCCGGACAGCATGAGGATACATCCGGTGTTTCATAGGGCCCTGCTTTCGCATTACAGGCAGGGGCAGGGCTTCCCAGGGAGGGAGGGAGGGAGGGAGGGAGGGAGGGAGGGAGGGAGGGGTATCCACCCATCCACATGCAGAGGAGAGGGAACGCTGTAATGAAGCTAAACCTAAACATTAGGAAGAACTTCCTGACAGTAAGAGCTGTTCGGCAGTGCAATTTGCTGCCAAGGAGTGTGGTGGAGTCTCCTTCTTTGGAGGTCTTTAAGCAGAGGCTTGACAACCATATGTCAGGAGTGCTCTGATGGTGTTTCCTGCTTGGCAGGGGGTTGGACTCGATGGCCCTTGTGGTCTCTTCCAACTCTATGATTCTATGATTCTATGAAGCAATGGAAATACTTGATTCCAGGTGGAGAGGGCACCAGGTAGAGTACTTGGTGGCCTGGGAGGGAGAACCCAGCTCAGAAAACATGTGGGTTCTCGCAGGATCCATCACAGAGGAGTATCTGGTGGAAGAGTTCCATGCTTTGTTCCCACATAAGCCTAAACCCCAAGCGAGGTTCTTGAAGGAGGTGTTCAGACCCACGGACGACGAAGGGGAATTCGTAGGTTTCCCTTCCTCAGGGGAGGAGGAAGGCCACGGGGACGAGGTCAGGGAATTGTCAGAGGGAGAAGAGTTGGACTGCGATGTCCAGCCAGCTAGGAGGGACCCAAGAGGATGGGAAGCAGTTTTTGAATCCACGGAGGATGATGACCGTTCTTTCCGGGGTTTTCCTCCATTGCCTGCCAATGCTCAAGAGGAGGAGACAGTTAGAGACCGCACCAACGGGGAGGGGGGTCTTGAGGAGGGGGTGGATGTCAGGGAACTGCCATCGGCTCAGGGGCGAGAGGGGGAAAGGTGGATGGATTACAGAGAGCCTCCAAAAATCGTGGGAAGCAGCACCTCCTCAGCGGAGGAAGAAAGCCACGCCTCTAGTGGGGAGGAGATGCAGGGCTCAGAGGATGCAAGGCGGTGCCAGGACACCTTGCCTGAGCAAAGCGGGGAGGAGGGAGGCCCCCCTTTGCCCAAGCCTTCCTTGCGCAGTAGGCTTTCTCGCAGAGAGGGGAGGCATAGGCTGGGGGTCAATAAACTACTCTGCTGGGGAAGGTTTAAGGACCGCCCACTCTCAGATTCTGCCAGCGAGTGAGCAAGACATGGAACAGAGGCGCTCTGCCTTTGTAAAGGTTTTAGCACCAATAATAAAACTTTTGAAAAGACCAGTGAGGCATCTTCCCTGATCGCTCTCGAGCAACAACCCGATAGCCATAACATTATCTTTACAACAGCCATCTGGATGGGTTGCTTCAGCCACTTTGGGCGGTTACCAACACATATAAAAACCTAATAAGACATCAAACATTAAAAACTTCCTGAAACAGGGCTGCCTTCAGATGTCTTCTAAAAGTTGTATAGTTCTTTGTTGTTGTTGTTGTTGTTGTTGTTAATTAGACTTATATGCTACCCTTCATCAAAAGATCTCAGGGCGTTTCACAAGATAAAAGCACAAATAAATAGTTAAAACAGAAAAAACAAGATGATAACCCCGTCCCACAAACACATTAAAAAGGTTCTGGAAAGGACTTCCGGTTCCGGTCGCGACCTGGGAGGGAGCGCAGAGGACCAGCTCCTGGTTTTCTGAGTGTTGCGGAGGTTTGGGGAGCCGCTTGGGCGCAGCGAACCCGAAAAATCCGAAGGGGGGAACCCTCCGGAGTCTGGCCCCCTGCAGCGTGGAAGCGGTCAGGTCACCTCTCCGCTCCGACAGGGCGCGAAGACGGAGACCGCCAGCGCAACTGGGGATAGTCCTACCCCCGCAACGCGACGCCTCAAGCTCCGGCCAGGAGAGGCGACGGACCTCCTAGAAGAATAGGAAGGCACACGCAGTGTCTCGTAGCGTTAATTTAGAACGCGTTTGCTTTTTGGAAGCGCAAAGTTAATGGTGGAACTGCGTGCCGCCTGGTTCTTATACTTTTCTTGTTAGAAATCTACAGAGGAGTTCACTCGGCGATGGAACTAAGATGGCGCAGGAGGAAGTCGGAGGTTTGAGGAGGCTTCATGCAAAGTCTGCCTGAGTGAGCGAACTTTAAGTTGTGGAATTAGAAGTGCAGTGTACCTGCTTAAAAGCCTTAATTGTTTATAAAGACTGATTAAGTGACTGACTAAGTGGGGGGGGACGGCATTAGCCAACCCCTCTCTGTTGTGTACGCAGCTCCTAGCCGCTATACGTTTATTGGATTTTAAGCCGTTTAATTTGTCTTCGACATTTTTACATTTCGTAATGGATATGAGGATATGAGGAAGCTCTGAGGCGTGCTTGGTTGTCCCTGAAGGGTTTCCAGACTGGTCCCGAGAACTTAGAACTTAGAGGAGGACGGAATATTTTAGAAGAGGGAGAGGTGGCGGTAAGAGGTTTCACTCCCCCCTCCCCTCCGTGCATCTGCTGCCTCCCTTTCGTTTTCTTTTCTCTTTTATTTCCCCCTTTTTTGCCTCTTCGTTTGGAGGTTAAACACAGACAATTGGACTTGGCTTTGGATTAAAAAGCGGAGTATATACCTTTAAGGCTGGATTGCGTATATACCTTTAAGGTTGGATTGCGGGCAGAAAGCCTTGCCGACTGTGACTCAGAACCAGTGGAGGGAAGTGGATCGTTGAGAAGAATTTGAAAGATAACGTTGGGATTATACAGTGGAATTACCCCGCTCAGCATCGCCTGCACCCCCCTCCTGATACTCTTTGTTATGCTTGGATTTTTGGCATAGATGTTGGTATTGACATTGACATAGAGCCCTGCCCTGGGGTTGCTTGGAGATTTATGTGCTGGACACAACCCTGGAAAGACTGACCTTCTTTAGATGGTGAAAACTGCTTCATCTCTGTTGTATCTTTCGGTTTTGTTTTCCTCCTGTTTTTCGCCTGTAATTGTTGATATTTGTCGAAATTCAAAGGAGGGACACAAGGGAAGGGGAAAGTAGCAGGGGGAGGGTAAAGAATTTGGGAGGGGGAATGGCGGGGAAGGATGGGAAGGATGGAAAGAAGGGGGGTGGGACGCCGGGGGAGAGGAAATGGTCCCGCCAGGAAGAAATTAAAGATCTAGACAATTTGTGGGCGAGAATAAAGGAGGAATTTAAACAGAATACATTATGTATGGAACAGAAGTTAGGAGAGGTACAGGAGAGAATTGACAAAAGGATAGAGGGAGCAGTTGGGGAACTCTCAGCTAAAATCCAGGACCTCTCTGTTAAGTCCAGATTGATTGAAGAATCTAATAAGAAATTACAGAAAGAGATAAGGGAGCAGAAGAGAGAGACAACGAAGGTGAAAGAAGAGTTAAGAGAGTTAAGTAGCTCACAAGACAGGATATGGGACAATCTAGCCATGGCAGACATGCGACAAAAGCAGCTACACTTGAAGTTTAGAGGAGTAGCGGAGGAAAGAAATGAAGATATAAGAGGGAAAATGATTAGAGAACTGTCTAAATGGTTAGATATAAGGGAGGAAGAGCTGGCTCTCTCTATAGAGAATGTTTTCAGGATGTCAAAACCTAAACATTTTAGAACTAACAAATTCCTGGGTGACTGTTTAGTGATTTTCAACTCAGTGGAAGTGAAAAACCTAATCTTAAGGAAGAGCTACCACAATAGATTAAGAATTGATGGAAGACCCATTATTATTTACAAAGAAATACCGGTCAGGTTATTACGCAAAAGAGAGGGATATAAACAGGTGGTAGCCTTTTTGAAGAGAAACGGGATACAATTCAAATGGGAGTTCCCTGAAGGGATTACCTTCCACTATAAGGATAAGAGATTTAGATTGATGGACACACAGGAGGTTGAGAAGTTTTTGAGAAGGTATGAGAAAGATCTGGGAAGGCCAGAGAACAAGCCCGGGAGCAGGGAGAAGGTGGTGGAGGAGACAGGAGGGGAGGGGGAACGAGAAGATGAGGAGGGGACGGAAGGAACAGACGAGGATGATGAGGAAGCCGTGGTGGGAGCGGGGACGGCAGAGGAAGGGGAGCCTTCAGGGAATAGAGGCAGCAGAGTTTAGTTCGGGACCCAGGTCAGAGAAATCGTAATAGATAAAGAGAAACAATAACACACACATTAAACCTTTTATCTTGGAATGTGAATGGGTTGAATGAGAAAGTTAAAAGGAATAAAATCGAGAGAGTGCTGAAAAATAAAAACTATGATGTAATTTGCTTCCAAGAAACCCATATTGCGAAGAAACATAAACATATTTTGATGAATAAAAAGTTAGGAGTAGAATTTGTTAATTCGGAGATAAATAAAAAAAAAAGGGGTTGTGATTTATGTAAAAGAGAAATGGAACCCCGTACAAATTTGTAAAGATGAGGAGGGTAGGATTCTAGGGATCCAACTAAATTTTAGAGGGGAAAAAATTAATGTAGTGACGGTCTACGCCCCGAATAAAAATAGAGCAGAATTTTTTGAGAAACTTGAAGGAATCCTATTAGAATTAGAAACGCACAAACTAATTCTGCTCGGGGATATGAACGGGGTGCCAGCACCGGAGCTGGATAGGAGCGTAAAGAGAGGGAACTCTAACAAAGGAAAACTGCCGAAATCTTTTAAGGATTTAGAGGATAATTTAGATTTAGTGGATGTTTGGAGACACAAAAACCCCACCTCCAAACAATTTACTCATTATTCAGAACCACACCAAAGTTGGGGTCGAATTGACCAAATTTGGATGACAAGAACCCTTATTTTAAGGGTGAAGAGATGTGAAATCTTACCTAGGACACTTTCTGACCACTGTGCGTTGGTAATGGAAATTAAGGGTGGGCCTAAGGGACAATATAGATGGAGGATGGAGGAAAATCTATTGGATAATGATGAGGTGAAAGAAAAGGTTAAAAGTACCTTAAAAGATTATTTGGATTTGAACCTGAAGGGAGGACCCACTATAGATATTGTATGGGATGCCAGTAAGTCGGTTATGAGGGGGGTTTTAATTCAACAAAATAACCTTAGGAGGAAATTAAGAGAACAAAAGAAAGAAGAAATACTAACACAACTGAGAAATTATGAAAGGTAGTTGACTATAAACCCAGCAGATGCTGAGGCCACCCGTGCCCTAAAGGTGCTACAGGCCCAGTATTCAGCTATATTAAATATGGAAATAGATTGGAGAATCAAATATATGAAGCAGAGGTTTTTCGAATCGGCAAATAAAATGGGGAAGTTACTCGCGTGGCAGTTGAGAAAGAGGAAAAAGCAAAATGTGATAAGTAAGATAATAATGGAAGATAACATCATAGAAGCCCCAGACGAAATAGAAAAAAGGTTTGTTCAGTTTTTTGAAAAGTTATATGAAAGAGGAACTGAAGATAGATTAGAAATTGAAAGATACTTGGAGCAGGAAAGAGGAAAATATATATCAGAAGAGGACAGAACACGATTAAATAAGGAAGTTTCTGTAAATGAAGTGAAGGAAGCTATTAATAGGATGAAAAATGGAAAGGCCCCCGGGCCGGATGGTCTGCCCTCAAAATATTATAAAATATTAGAGGAACTCCTTGCTCCAATACTTAGAGATGTTATTAATAATATCCTCCAGGGAGGGAAAATTCCCGGCTCCTGGAAGGAGGCATTCATAACTTTAGTTCCAAAATCAGAAACTGAGAAAACTGACATTAAAAATTATAGGCCAATCTCTCTACTTAACAACGATTATAAGATCTTCGCCGATATAATGGCTAGTAGACTTAAGAAGCTATTAACGAAACACATTCATAAAGACCAAGCGGGATTCCTCCCCAATCGACATCAGAAGGATAATGTGCGTCATATATTAAACATCATTGAATATTTAGATACTAGGATTGATATCCCAGCCGCACTAATCTTTATAGACGCCGAGAAGGCTTTTGATAATGTTTCCTGGGAGTTCTTATCATTATGTTTGGAAAAGGCGGGCATAGAGGGCCCATATTTGAGAGGAATCAAAGCAATTTACTCGGAACAACAGGCTATGCTGATTGTAAATAACAGCCTAACTAAACCATTTAAGATTGGGAAAGGTACCAGGCAGGGCTGCCCCTTATCTCCCCTGCTCTTTATAATGGTTTTGGAAGTCATAGCAAATAGAATAAGAGATGCAGTTGGTGTGAAGGGGATAAGAATTGGAAAGAAAGAATTTAAGCTAAAAGCATATGCCGACGACTTAGTCTTATCTCTGGAAGAACCAGTGGACAGTGTTAGCAAGGTGATAGAACTATTAGAGGAATTCGGCAGACTGTCAGGGTTCAGATTAAATAGGAAGAAGACAAAAATCTTAACAAAGAATTTGACCACGGAGGATAAAACTCAATTGGAACAAAGAACCGGTATAAAAATTGTGAATAAGGTAAAATATTTGGGAATCTGGCTGTCTCCAAAAAATATAAATTTGGTAGAAGATAATTATGATAAAATTTGGCAGGAAATAAAAAAAGATTTGGACATCTGGCAGAGGCTGAAGCTCTCATGGACAGGGAGGATCGCGGCGATTAAAATGTGCATCCTCCCAAGATTATTATTTCTGTTCCAAAATATTCCGATAATTAAAGGCACCACCCGTTTTAGGAACTGGCAAAGAATTTTGACTAAGTTCATTTGGCAGGGGAAGAGAGCTAGGATAAGGCTTAAATACTTAACAGACGCAAGAGAGAGGGGCGGATTTGCAGTACCGAATATTAGGTTATATTATGAGGCAGCTTGTTTAAGCTGGTTAAAGGAATGGGCCACCCTTAGGAACACTGATCTATTGGACTTGGAGGGTTTTGATATTAGGTTCGGGTGGCACGCCTATCTGTGGCAGGGGAAAGGTGAGATTCATAGAGGGTTTTCTAATCACATAATCAGAGGTTCACTATTGGAGGTGTGGAACAGATATAAAAAACTGATTGAAGAAAGGACCCCTTGGTGGCTCTCTCCAGTGGATATTGTTAAAATAAAAAAACCAAATATGATGGGAGAAAGATGGACCTATGAGGACCTCTTAACTAAGACAGAAGAAGGTTGGAAGGTGAAACCTTATGACGAGTTGAAAGAAAAGATAAAAGAATGGTTCCACTACCACCAGATTAATGCACTGTGGAGCGAGCACAAGAAACAGGGGATGAGTGATAAAAAATCAAGATTCCAGATAGAAATCCTAGAGAGTAACGATAAACACCTCTCTAAATTATATAAACAACTATTAGAGTGGGATACTAGAGAAGATAAGGTGAAGGGTGTGATGGTGAAGTGGGACAGGGATCTTGGATATAATATTGATTATAGTAAATGGCAGACACTCTGGAGGAAGGGGATAAAATTTACAGCGTGCGCAACCCTCCGAGAAAACTTAGAGAAAATGATATACCGCTGGTATCTGACCCCAGTAAAGTTAGGCAAGATGTATAAAACTGTTGATAATAGCTGTTGGAGATGCAAAGAGAAGGTTGGGACTTTTTTCCACATTTGGTGGACCTGTGAGGCAGTGAAGGAATTCTGGGGAAAGATCTACGACGAATTGAAAAAAATTTTAAAATATAATTTCCCCAAGATACCTGAGTTGTTTCTTTTAGGTATGATTGGCGAGGAAATAAAAAAACCAGATCAAATCTTTTTCCAATATGCGACTACTGCGGCGAGAATTCTAATTGCACAAAACTGGAAATCCCCTGATATGCCTACGGTTGGAGAGTGGCAAGTGAAATTATATCAATATATAGAATTAGCGAGATTAACGCAGAAATTAAGGCAAAATAACTCTACGAAACTTAAAGATGAATGGAAGAAATTTTTAATTTATGTTGAGAACAATGTGGGTATTAGTAACATCACAGCAGAAGATGATTGATACCTCCGATGTTAAGTGTTATTGTAGACTATACTGCAAATATTCTTCTATGATTGTGTAACCCTGGATCAAGTTGAACGGAAGTCTGTCTTCTGTTTGGTTCTTTCGTGTTTTTCCTTTCTTTTGTTTTTTCTTTTCTTTCTTTCTTATTTTCTTTCTTTTTTTCTTTCTTTCTTCTTTGCGGATTCGCAATCTTGTAATTTGTTTATTTTCTTTCCCTTTTTGTATACCTTTTAATGACATGCATATATGCTCTAGGAGTCTGATATGTAATGTGAATCTTTTTTCTAATAAAGCTATAAAAAAAAAATAAAAAAAAATAAAAAGGTTCTGGAATATTAATCAACCCTAGGCCATGTTGAAGAGGAATGTTTTCGCCTCACACCTAAAAATATGTAGTGAAGGTGCCAGAGGAACCTCCCTGGGGAGAGCATTCCACAAATGGGGAGCCACGTGGAGGAAGCACAAGAAGAAGCGCCTCAGATGATGAACACAGAGTCCAGGTTAGTTTATATGGGGACAGGTAGTCCTTGAGGTATTGTGGTTCTGAGCTGTTCTGCACTTCCTTATTTTATTCTTGCAACAACCCTGTGAGGTAAGTTAGGCTAAGAGGCAGTGACTGGCCCCTGAGGCTATTCAGTGAACAGCCTAGCCGTGTGGGGACTAGAACCCTGGTCTCCTTGGTCTTAGTCCAGCACTCTAACCACTACACCACACTGACTCTCATGCAGCTCTTATGCTGCTCAGCGTTTGCTTTGACCCAGAAGGATGGTCAGGCTGTAGGGGCATAGCAAGGGGGGACCAGGGGGCCATAGCCCCAGGTGCACAATTTTTAGGAGACACAAACCAGGCACCCCCATGCAGGGATCCCCGTCCCGTCCCACCCTGCCCCAGGGGATCTCTGGACCTCACCACTGCATCCCCAGCTCCCTTGCTGAATGGCCACATGGCCAGCATTGGCCGGTCAGTCTCCTCACTGTGTGAGCGGATACCGCAGCACAGCCCCACTTGGCTCCAGTGGTGGGGGCTGACACGATTGGTTCTGTTAACCCTCTGTGCCCTGCCCCAGACTGGCACACACACACACACACACACACACACACACACACACACACACACGTGTCCCGGGCATTGGCAAATAATGCAACGCCACTGCCAGGCTGGTAGCAACTGATGGGTCAAGTGACCTTTAAGCATCAGATGGGTTTGGACTTTGGCCTCTGCTAGTTCAAAGAGATGTTCCTGCTCACTCTGCTTTGTTGCGCAGAGAGAGAGAGTGGCCTTCTGTTTACAAAGTGCATACTGAAGGCCGCCAATCAACAAGGCACACAAACACACACACACACTTCTTTTGTCAGAGACAATATTAATGTTGCCGGCTTTGCAATCTCTGCTGCACCTTCTCTTTTGACAGCAAAGACATCTGCTCTGGGCCTGCTTTGAGCCGCCATCCTTGAGGATTTAATAGAGCTATCGAAGGGGTGGAAACATTGATTGATTCTTATTGACTGGCTTGGAAGGCGGGGGTGCACAGGATTATACAGAAGGGGGATGTTTATTCGGCCGCAGGCTGCCCATGATTCACCCGCGATGCCTCTGCGGTGTACAGGCTCTCCTGGTGCAGGTGCTCCAGCCAGGAAGAAGGAGGGGCTCCCCTACCAAACAGTCTGGTATTGGGGGGGGGGCATTGAGTAAGCAGAACAAGGCAAGATCACAAAGACCCTCTTGACCAGCCCATGTGAGTGGGGTGAAGGCAGGGAGATCCCTCATCGCAAGATGGATACAAGTGAGGGTTGCATGAACAAGGTCCCAGGTTCAACCACAAGGGGGCAGCATCTCTCTTGGGAGAGCTAGGGAAACACTCCCTGCCAGATGCCCTGGAGACCTGCTGCCGGTCAGTGTAGTCACTGAGCAACTGCTCCCTGATGACCATTCAAGATGGTGGCTACCACTGCTTCCTGTGGCAGGGAGTTCCATAGTTTAATTACACACTGCATGAAAAAGGATTTTCTTTTACCTCTCCTGAAAATTCAGCATTATTGGATGACCCCAGATTCTAGTGTTAGGCCACCCCTTCTTCCACCTTTTCAGCAAGTAAGCAGTTAAGGCCGCTGTGTAATGGCAGTAGTAATCCTGCCAGATTGAATAGCTCTCGCTCTCTCTCTCTCTCTCTCTCTCTCTCTCTCTCTCTCTCTCTGTGTGTGTGTGTGTGTGTGTGTGTGTTGCCTGTCTTCCTGGTGCAGAACCGTAATTCTTTCCCCGATCTGTTACATGTCTGAGAGAGGTGGCAGCAGAGAGGGATAAGCAGCCGTTGTGTGATGGATCTGTGCAAAGGGAGGTGAAGGCCCGACCTTGAGAAAACATTTGCTTATCTCTTGGAATATGAAGTGCCTTCGCTGGGCAGGGCAGAAGATGCTCCTTGCAAAAGGCTCTGAGAAATCGCGCAGAGCCATTTACGGAATCCCACAAGGACCTCAGGAGGCGGACTGTTTGACGTGCTGGGTCACTTCCAAGGAAGAGCGATGGCTTGGAGTCAGTCTGCTGCTATCATCACCATCCTGCTGCAGAGGACACAGGCAAGCAGGAGGGGCAGGGAGCCAGGGAGCTTCTGTGGCCCACAAGCCGGGGTGGAGGATGTCCTGATGAGCCCCACTGCCCCTTATCCTACTCAGGAGATGCTGCGCTGGGA
Source organism: Podarcis liolepis (assembly GCF_965112155.1). Lineage (NCBI taxonomy): Eukaryota > Metazoa > Chordata > Lepidosauria > Squamata > Lacertidae > Podarcis > Podarcis liolepis. The sequence goes on from NC_139569.1 coordinate 25,727,656, forward strand.
TGGCATCTGCAGTTTCTGGTCGCCTCACTTCAGAAACAGATATTGTAGAGTTGTAAAAGGTTCAGGGGAAAAAGAGTAACCAAAATGATCAAAGGTATGGAGGAACTTCCCTAGGAAGAGAGGTTGCAACATTTGGAACTTCTGAGTTTAGAGAGGAAGAGGCAACATCATCACTGTTTATAAAATTATAGAATTATGTGTGGCTTGGAGAAAGTGGGTAGATTAGTCGTAATACTAACTCATAGACACCCAATGAAGCTGGATGTTGGGAGATTCAGGACAGATAAAAAGAAGTCTTACTAAGTCATAGGAGGCAGCGATGACCACTTACCTGGATGGCTTTAAAAGAGAAAGATGAGAAAGATGGCTTTAAAAGAGAAAGAGATTAGAGAAAGATGGCTATTGATGGTTTAGGGTTACCAGATGTCCCAGTTTCTTGGGGACAGTCCCCGGATTTGCGAATAAGTCCCCGGACAAATTCCATCCCCAGAATGTCCCCGGATTTCATCTAATGTCCCCAGGAAACGCAGCAGCAGCAGTCTCATCAGCCCAGAGCAGTTGGCTCTGGCTGGCTTCAGGAGCTGCTCGGAAGTCCCCATATGATGGTGGTGCAGGGGCTCTAAGATGCAGCTTCCAGGCTGCCTCACCTTCCCTGACCCCAGCAACTAAGCTGTGAAGGGAGGCTTCATGCTGCCTATCAGAGCTTGCATGCAAGCAGGAGGGGGCAGGGATCTCTCAGCTAGGCAACAGGAAGCCTCCCTTCCCAGCTGAGGGATCCCCATCCCCTCCTGCTTGCACGCAAGTAGGAATGGGATTGGGGCTGTTCTGATGGAAGGGAGGCATTGCGCTGCCTGAGAGATCCCTGCCCCCTCCTGCTTGCACACAAGTAGCAATGGGATTGGGGCTGCTCTGAAAGGCAGTGTGAAGCATTGTTTCCCAGCTGAGGGATCCCCGCCCCCTCCTGCTTGCACGCAAGTAGGAATGGGATTGGGACTGCTCCAATGGGAAGGGAGGTATCACACTGCCCGAGCTTCGCTGCCTTCGCCACTCTGGCCCTCTTTCTTCGCCTTCCATGCCTGACCCACCACGCACCACTCCCCCCCCCCCACCACCAAAGAACCAACAACTCAAGGGCTGCCCAGGCTCATGGAGAAAGGAGATAGAAGCTTCAGAGGAAGGGGAAACGTGGCGTTTGAGGTCAAGGTGGCGGCCGCCCCTCTGCCACTGCCATCGCTGCAGCATCAACGTCCCGAACGTGTAGTAATTAGTTAGTTAGTTAGTTAGTTAGTTAGTTAGTTAGTGTGTCCCCAGATTTATTGAAACAAATCTGGTTACATTATACTAGCTAGGATGGCTATGCCCTGATTCCACACCTAGAGGCAGCAATGCTTCTGAATACCAGTTGCTGGAAACTGCAGGAGGGGAAAGGGCTCTGGTGCTCGAATTCTGCTTGCTGGTTTCCCACAGTTCAGGCACTGTGAAAACTGGAAGCTGCTCTAAGATGGGCCATTGACCTGATCCACAGGCTTCTTCTTATGCTCTTATGCTCTTGTCAGCAGGAGTGGAACTGAACACTAAGTCACTGTTGGAGGAGCATACTTTGCCCTGGATATAGTTGCATGGAGACTCTGTGTTTAGAAAGTTAAGAAAGCCACATTTATTGCAGGCGATACATGCTTGAGAAGCAATATTCTAGTTGTAACTAAAAAGGGGGTCCTTTCAGCCATGCCTGGAGAGAGATCAAAACGGATGTCTCCTCTTCCAAGGTGGGGATGGAGAGGTCAGCAACCCCAAGAGTCTAGCATCTGTGAGAAGGTCAGCATAGCTGTGGTAAGAAGGCACGGCCTTGGAAAATTTAAGGTTCTTCTCTCACCATCTACTTTTCTCCATTCAGGCACACCAGCTTCCAGCACAAGCTGAGTTGCACCCCAACATCTCCAATAAAAGATGGTTAGGAATCTAGGAATCTGCTTGAACCTGAGTCAGACCTTTGGGGTCTATCCAGCCTAGTACTGGCTGCACTGACTGGCAACAGCTCTCCAAGATTTAAGACTAGGGCACATTCCCAGTTCTGCCTGGAGATGCTGCCTTTAGTGGGGTTTGAACTTAGGACCTTCTGCATGCCAGGCAGGTGTTCTGTATGACTGAGCTCGGCCCCTTTTCCAAATGCTTCAAAAGCTCGCTCCTGCTAGTGGTTGTGATAAGAATGACTAGCATTTGCACACATTCCCATGATGTAGGGCAATTACTGGAACTGAAATCAGAGGGGGAACCTTTGATTTCCTCCAAAGCGGGACAAAATAGAGAAGACATTCTTTCTTCTGGGCCTCTGAAAACTCTGCTACCATCTTGGCAAGATCCAAAATACTGATGCAGTCAAAAATAACATTTCATGTGACCCTAGACAAGCAAAGGGTTAAGACACATGGAGTTTCTCTGCAAATTCATAGAGAAAGCACTTTGTGAGGTTCCATCCCCTGCTCGTCTTGGCAGGAGAAAGTAACAAAAAGAGAATACTGTAATCCTTACTACTACTTCTTTCCTGCTCAGAGCTCAGACTTTTTTTTATTCTCTTCACCATGTAACTAAAGAAAGAGGGTGCTACTCAAAATGATCTTAACCATGTATTTTGTAACATATAAGTACATTCTGCCTGTCTTGCTTTTCATTGCTACTTTCTGCTGGAATCGAGTCTGAAGCTTTATGGAAGTAAACAATATTTTTATACTTACATTACAGGCTTCTGTGTTGTCATTCTGTTTAAACGGATAAAAGGGGGAAGATCCAGTCTGCTAAAGTATCCTGGATAATTGCTAAATAAGATTAAGGAACCTTTGTCATAGAAGCTTCCACATTTTATGCAGCAAAGGGATGGTAAATTTAACTAGTTCAACTAGACCAGGGGTGCCCAAACTTTTTTTCAAAGAGAGCCAGATTTGATGAAGTGAACATGTGTGAGGGCCAACCACAAGTTGTTGACGTTTGGACACATACTGCCACGGGGGCCGGATTAAATCGATTGGCAGGCCACATTAGGCCCCTGAAACTGACTTTGGACATGCCTGAACTAGACATTAAACTCACACAAGTGAGTAAGAGGAAGGATAAATAATAAATAATAATATCGTATCCTACCCTCGGGATGTGGGTGGTGCTGTGGGTTAAACCACAGAGCCTACGACTTGCCGATCAGAAGGTTGGCGGTTCGAATCCCCGCGACAGGGTGAGCTCCCGTTGCTCAGTCCCTGCTCCTGCCAACCTAGCATTTCGAAAGCATGTCAAAGTACAAGTAGATAAATAGGTACCACTCTGGCGGGAAGGTAAACGGCATTTCCGTGCACTGCTCTGGTTTGCCAGAAGTGGCTTAGTCGTGCTGGCCACATGACCCGGAAGCTGTACGCCGGCTCCCCTGGCCAGTAAAGCGAGATGAGCGACACAACCCCAGAGTCAGTCACGACTGGACCTAATGATCAGGGGTCCCTTTACCTTTATCCTACCCTCAAACCTCACCCAACAATCTCAGCGAACAACAGCAGAAAAAAAGAGAGCATCCCCTCTCTGCTGCTCTGAGCCCATCAACTCTCACCTCTCCTGGGGCTCATCCTTCAGGACTTCTGCTGTTGCTGCAGTCTCAGCACATCCCAAGGAGCTGGATGTGGCCCAATCAACTGCCAAGAGGAGAAGGGAAGGCAGTCTTGGAGTGCCTCCATCCTTTCAGAGTTTCTTGGGATCGAGATTTTGCTGCTGCCCTGGCAGGAAAGGGTTGCCTTCTGGAAGGTTGTCCCTGCTGCCTGACCTGTGGAACTCAGGCAAAATCTTCATGACCACTTGCAGTGCAGTTGCCAGTGAAATGCTTCAGCTGCCACTTATGTCTAAGAGTCAATGTGGTTAGAATGTTGTACAGTGGTACCTCGGGTTACATACGTTTCAGGTTACATATGCTTCAGTTTACGGACTCCGCTAAACCAGAAACAGTGCTACAGGTTAAGAACTTTGCTTCAGGATGAGAACAGAAATCGTGCTCCGGCGGCGTGGCAGCAGCAGGAGGCCCCATTAGCTAAAGTGGTGCTTCAGGTTAAGAACAGTTTCAGGTTAAGTACGGACCTCCAGAACGAATTAAGTACAGTGGTGCCTCGCAAGCCGAAATTAATTTGTTCTGCGAGTTTTTTCGTCTTGCGAAGCACGGTCAAGTCGCAACTGCACCTCTTCAAGTGGTTTTAAGAAAAAGGAAACAAACTTGCAAGACGTTTTTGTCTTGCGAAGCAAGCCCATAGGGAAATTCGTCTTGCGAAGCAACTCAAAAAACTCTTTCGTCTTGCGCGTTTTTCGTCTTCCGAGGCATTCGTCTTGCGAGTTACCACTGTACTTAACCCGAGGTACCACTGTACTAGGACCCAGGAGACCATGGTTCAAATCCCCACTTGTGCCCCTGAAGTTCACTGGGTGACGTGGGGTCAGGCCCTATCTCTCAGCCTAACGAACCTCACAGAGCTGTTGTGGAGAATGAAATGAGGGGAGGACAGACCATGTGCACCACTTTGAGCTCCTTTTAGGGAAAAAAGGCGGGCTATAAATGCAACAAATAAATAAGCAGCAAGAGTGACTCTTGGGGTATCAGGCTCCTTGATGGAGAGGTTCGGCATGAACTAAAAATTGGATGCCAAAGAAAGGGGGGAAACCACTCCACACAAAGACATTTGCTTTGCATGCAGGTGCATCATAGAATTAAAATTGTAGAGCTGGAAGGGAACCCAATAATAATAATAATAATAATAATAATAATAATAATAATAATAATAATAATTTATTTATACCCCGCCCATCTGGCTGAGTTTCCCCAGCCACTCTGGGCGGCTCCCACTCAAGTGTTAAAAACAGTACAGCATTAAATGTCCAAGGGATTAGATGTCCAAGGGACATCTAGTCCAACCCCCTGCAATGCAGGGATCTTTTGCCATTGTGGGGCTTGAACCCATGACCTTGAGAGTCTCATGCTCTACCAACTGAGCTACATGCCACAGCAGCTGCCAACCTGCTCACAGTGCACTGAGGTGACTATATCTCTCCTGGGATGGAGCCTCCACTGCCCACATTTTGTTGGGGGTGGCAGGGTGCAAGGAGACTAGAAAGGCCACATCAGGGCTTCCCTTCTGCACCATGCAGAACTGGGTTGCCTGCACTAATGGACATAGTATAGCATTTTTTGTTCTAGACACACCCATGCATCTCCGAGCTGTGTTTCCATCCACCTCTCACTTCTGCTACAACTGGGGTAAAGACAGAGTAACAGGAGAATGCACAGGCAAGAGGCTTCATGCCTGGTGTCCAGTTCTGAGCACCCCAGTTTAAAAAGGATATTGACAAGCTGAAAGGTGTGCAGAGGAGGGTGACCAAGATGATCAAGGATCTGGAAACCAAGCCTTATGAGGAATGGTTGAGGGAGCTGGGGGTGTTTAGCTTGAGAAAGAGGTGACGTGGTAGCCACCTTCAGATATCTGAAGGGCTGTCACATGGAAGATAAAGCAACCTTGTTTTCTGCTGCTCCAGAGCAGAGGACTCAAGGGATTCAAACTACCAGAAAGGAGATTCCTTCAAAACATTAGAAGGAACTTTTTATTGTAAGAGCCATTCGACAGTGGAACAGAGTCCCTTAGAAGGCACTGGACTCTCCTTCATTGGAGGCTTTTAAGCAGAGATTGGGTGGCCACCTGTCAGGTGTTATTGAGCTTTGATCCCTGCATTTCTGGGGGCAGAACTAGATACACCTTGGGGTCCCTTCCAACTCTATAGTTCTATGATCCTATGATTCATGACTGGTGATGGAGCAGCCTGAGGCTCTGGACCGTTCTTGCTGGAGTTGCCTGAATCACCAGCTGTACTTTCTATTTCATTCTGGGTATTGGGGGCTATTAATCAGATGCTTGCCTGGCCAGTGTGCTGGCAGGCTGTGGTCAGCGGAGAGCTCCAGTGCCTCATTGCTTCAGGGCTGCCAGCACACAGCCAATCGGGTACCTGCTCACACGTGCTTCTCCTAATGTACAGGCATAGCCCAATGACTCCCCAGCCCCACTGCACATTAACCCCAGGAATCAAGAGAACATCCATCTCCACTTCAGAGAGCTGGGGTTGTAGCCAGCTTCCAGCCTGTGATTTGATTAAACTGGCCCACTGAGATGAAGAGGCAGGCGAAGGGCATGACCTTTCTGGCCCTGCCTGCTCATAAATTCTCCTCCAGGACAAAAAAAAAGTCTGTCGGGTGGGGGGGGGATGAGAAGAGCCTTGTCCACACTAGGGAGATGTCTGGGGATAGACATGTTGCTGCTGTAGCACATAGGAAGCACAGATAGCAGGAGCAGTGATGCTTTACAGCCAAGGGGAAGGCACAGCACTATAGGCCAGGTATCCATGTGCAGCTGTCCTTCATGAAGGAAAGGGCTATTGATGGCTACTAGCCACAATGGCTATACTCTGCCTCCAAGGTGAGAGGGGGTGATGCTTCTGGACACTAGAAGGGGAGGGTTCTCTGTCATTTATGTCCAGCTTCCAGACTTCCTATAATGGGCATCTGGTTGGGCATGGTGAAAACAGGATGGTGGACCAGATGGCTGCCCTTTGGCCTGATCCAGCAGCCTTGCTCTTCTTGTTCTTATGACACTTTTTGCAAACCAGGACAGATGTATGGCACCTTTTGTAAACTGCTTTGAGGTTGTTTTTATAAGCAAGCGGTATATAAATTTTAATAAGTTTCTTTGTAAGACAATGACTTTCATGATGAGCAACGTTGCAGGAGCTACAACCAAGTGATGGTGCCCTCCAGGCTAAAGGGCAGGCCTCCTACTCCCGCTTGCCGCTAGGAAGAAAAACATGAGAGAGAGAGACTTTTGTGTGAGCTGAGCAAGAAAGCAGGCTGGCAGCTGGCGTCACAGAAACATGCTTGTTCTGTGCTGGATCCAAAGCTGCATCTAATGGAGAAGCAAGAACTTTTGGGGTGTTAATGCTGTGAGCCCCTCCACCTTACGCTCAGGTTATATATACATGTAAATAAGACCATATATCCTAAAGATACCACAGTCTCTGCTGACCTTCATTCCAAGGAAACAGAACGCTAAGTAAGCACTGGAACCACTTGGAGATTGGGGTAGTATGACACAGTATCATTCCATCTCTTCACACTCCCCCCAGTGCAGCCACTCTGTAATATTATTTTACCATACAGTGGCACCTGGGGTTAAGAACTTAATTCATTCTGGAGATCCGTTCTTAACCTGAAACTGTTCTTAACCTGAAGCACCACTTTAGCTAATGGGGCCTCCCACTGCCACCGCACGATTTCTGTTCTCACCCTGAAGCAAAGTTCTTAACCCAAGGTACTATTTCTGGGTTAGCGAAGTCTGTAACCTGAAGCGTTTGTAACCTGAAGCGTCTGTAACCCAAGGTACCACTGTATATGTAACTTAGATTTCAAGGGCAGGGGCTTAAATGCAGTCAACTTTTCTGAATGAGTGTTTTTCTCCGATCTCTGCATCCCTCCTGCAGGATCCAATAAGCCGAAGTGTTGCCTAAAGGGGCAAGGGAGCCCGTCCTATTGCCTCTTTTGTGCAAGCATATTCCCTTTGCTGGGAGAGCCGGCAGGTTGAGGATTTCCTCTTCCCTTAAGCATTTTCCACCCCTTCTGCAGTGAGGCCTGTTCCCCGCCGTATGTCCAGGGCAGCAGAGCACCACTTGCTGCTATATAATAAGGCTGCAAAGGGGATCCTTGGGAATGGAGAGAGAAAGAACGCAGACAAGGCATTGCAGTGCAAATGAGGCTGCATTCCCCTGGCTGGGGTTTGAATTAGGATCTCCTTGCCACCATCAGACGCACAAATTCTAGCACGGAGGCCAATTATTGCTAATGGGAGCAGGACTCTCGTGGCTTCTCATGGGTTACACACACGCACACACACACATGCATGGGCCTCTGCCTCTCCATCTAATTACGCTTCCTGGTGCTATGCTGCCTTCTACCAATGGCTTCCGGCTGCTGGTTTCTGCAAGACATGCTCAGTGCCCTCAGGGTGACAGTGATGTGGCTGCATCATTGGCTTGTTTGTTTGTTTCCTAGCAAGGCCTGTGGCACCATGGCGAGTGCCAAAATGGAAAGCTGGGGCTAGGAATTAAACATTTCAGACCTGCTCCAGAGCAAAGGACACAGGCGGCCAGTCCAGCCACTAAGCAGGTTTCCCCTTGATCTATGGTCACTGCCCCCAAAGCCACTGGGAAAGGCAGAGGCAGCTTAGCCTGGGAGGGAAAGCCTTGAATTCAACACTTCAAGCCACTGTCAGATGGGGACCCCTTTTCTTGACTCTTACTGCCCAAATGCTCTCTGCGGTTGTTTACTTGGGCCATTCCTGGCTCATTTATTCACCTGCCATATTTTTAACTTTGCTCTTTGTTCCAGGAAACAGCAAGCTCATAAAATACCAGGTTTCTCAATTCTTATTTTTATTTAAGAAAAAGTTGGCAACACATCATAGCCAAGTTTGTCAATTCCTGCATTGCTGGGGGCTCGACTAGATGAGCCTTGGTGTCCCTTCCAACTCTACAATTCTGTGATTCTAGGATAATTACACCTGGATATGGGGATGGGTGGGCTGAGGGGGGAACACTGCTGCTGATCTCCCCCCTGCCTTATTTATTTATTATGTTTATATTCCAGCTTTCCTTGAAGGAACCAAGGTGGCCTCCATGACTCCTTGTTTTATCCTCAAAACAACCTTGTGAGGTTGGTTAGCTTGGGAGGCAATGACTGGCTTAAGGCCAGACCAGTGAGCTTCATGTCTGAGTGGGGGCTTGAACCCGGGTCTCTTCCTAGGTCCTGGCCTGAAACACTAACCACTATACCACACTGATTTCTTGGGATTGCCTGACTTGAAATTTTCAGTCTTTTTCTATGGGTTGCTTCAAACAGATGCTGGAAGACTAGATTGCACCCCTACCCTACACACACCCAGAGTGCCTGTATGATAATCTCCAGAGGTATGGAAGATTTCCGCAGTTTTACCATCTGTTTTCTTCATGGTACCCAATTGAGGGCTGATTGGAACTGTGGGAAGAGGAAGCTGGGACAGATTTCCTTTGTGGTTTTCCATACACACACACACACACACACACACACACACACACACAAACACACAGAGTGGTACCTCGGGTTACATATGCTTCAGGTTATATACGCTTCAGGTTACAGACTTTGCTAACCCAGAAATAGTACCTTGGGATAAGAACTTTGCTTCAGGATGAGAACAGAAATCGTGCGGCGGCGGCGTGGCAGCAGTGGGAGGCTAGCTAAAATGGTGCTTCAGGTTAAGAACAGTTTCAGGTTAAGAACGGCCCTCCGGAACAAATTAAGTACGTAACCAGAGGTACCACTATATATATATATATATAGTCTCTTCCATTTATGTATCTTCCATTCTTTTTCCAAGAAAAGCACCAGAGATTTGATAGATTTTTCCTCTAAGTTTCACTCCAAGTTGTACACAGTGCCCTTTCTCTCTGAGCTCTAGCAATGCCAGATCAAGAGGTCTCTCCATAAATGGCTTCCTTCCACTCCTCCAGCACCACAGCACCACCATTTGGCTGTTTCATTCTTCCAAGCACCTGCGTGAAGGACTTTCCCATTTCACCATCTGTTTCCTCGAACTCGGTACCATTTCATCCTCCTGTTCCTCCAATCTTTTATTGATATTCTGCTCTGGAGTTTCCGTGTCACCTTTGATTCCGTTTCTCATGTTACTCGTCTCCGGTTTACTTTCATTCTCCATTGGATCAAACTTTGATCTAATCAATTTTATTTGCTCATCAGACATTTGCCAAACGATGCCAACAGTCAGTGGAATGTCCAAAGATATACTTGCCACACTGAATATTTTTTATCATATTAACAATTCAGTCTCATTACATCTCCTGTCTGCACCTTAAAATCTTCACAGCATTATCTCTTATTAGAGTAAACACATTCCTTTCCCGAGGTAGGAAGTATCAAGCAGCAGAATTATTTTCAATTTCTAGGCAACACTTTCTTGGAAAAAACAGAGAGGAGAGGAGAGGAGAGGAGAGGAGAGGAGAGGAGAGGAGAGGAGAGGAGAGGAAACTTCGCAGCCTCTTGACACAGAAAACAGCTTTTTCAGAGAATCAGAGGTTAAACCCCTGTTCGCTTTTCCCCCCAGAGTAAATTTGATAGCCAGTATATATGTTTGGCTACCATCAATCACCACATAATTATTTCTACTGGCAGCCTGCTGACAAAAGACGTTCAGTCCCCCATGTTTCTCCCCCGGAAGTCTGCCTGTCCTGAATCTTTCAACATTCAGCTTCATTGGATGTCCATGACTCTTACATTCCTATACTCACTCTATGGGTGGGGCAGAGAACTTCTGCACTACAACTGTCCAGTTTCTTACAAAAGTGCCGGAGTTTGTTTTTTAAAAATGGGAACAACCAGGGGCATTCCAAGACATTTTGGCACCCGAGGTAAACAACAATATGGTGCTCCCCACTCCAGCAGGGATGGAGGGATGAGTGAAGATCTACATCAGGTACATGGATGAAATAAATATCTACATTAGGAACAAAGGTGGGAGGAGACCAGCAGTACCTTCGATTCACCAAGAGGCTGCTGTAGAAGTAGAATTGGCATGTGGTGGGTGTCTGCTGTGGAGGTGGCAGATTTGGCCTCCAAGTAGTGTGTGGCAGTGGGCAATGCAGTCATTGAAGGCCAGATCTGCTGTTCCTATGGAACCTGCCACCCAGGCAGTTGCCTCACCTTGCCTTATGGGTGGGCTGGACCCAGCACCAGCACTGAGAGAGCAGAGGGTGATGGTTTGTTGAGGTTTGGCTGCTCCCCTCCAAAGTGAGTAAATGGGGAGCAGAGTTCTTGCAGAGCAAACAGACCTCACCTGGAAGGAGCCTTCAGGAACACATGAAAGTATCTTCTTCCCTAAACAAGGAACCTGGAAGGGATGAATGGAGGGGCAGAGAAGCCTCCCCTCCATAGCAACAGAAAAAATCAGTAACTAAGGGTGAGGTTGCAGCCATCCCATAATTAGGCAGAGACAGCCACTTGTTGCCTGTACGGCTACACACATTTGCAAAGCAGATAAACTTCCTCACATTTATTTATATATTTAGTAATGCCCTTCATTTGCAGATCCCATGGGTAGCTCACAACACAACTTGTGTGGTTAATTGGTCATCTGGATTCACTCTGCACTTGAGAATCACCTGCATCAAGGGCCACTGACAGGCCCAGCAGTAGCGACACCTGAAGCTGCCTTTTCCTGAATTAGACCATTGAACGTGCAATGTCTGGCAACAATGGCCCCCCCAGGATTGGAGGCAGGAAGCATTCCCAGTGTTCCTGGAGATCCCTTCAGGGGTAGCAGCAGGGCAGTCAGGCACTGGTTTACTGGGCAAAGTCAATAACAAGGAGCTTTTACTCCCTTTCGCATTTCTCTGCTGGGACAGAGGCTACAGTTCAAAGCTAGCCCCTGGAGAGGGTGAGCTGAGCTTAGGCACCCAGAGGCAATACAACATTGGAAGGGGCCCCTTTGGCCTCTCCCCATTTCTTCAAGAACAAGCAAGTGCCAATTTTACTATTTTGCCACCTGCAAATCAAGCAATTGGATCCAGATTGTTTGAGTTTCTCCCTGTGTGATAAAATATGGATAAAAGCACCATCACTTTATAGCAGCAGGAAGGAAAATAATTGCAAGGCTCCAAATGCTGTCTCAGTTCCATGTAAGTAAGGAGGCGTCTCTCTCTCTCTCTCTTTCTGTCTCCCCTGGGAGAACAGCTGGGCTGGATGAGTTTTTCTCCATCGGCAGCAAGAAGCTGGGGAGGGGGCAGCACACAATTCCACTCCCCAATGAAACCAATGAGATAATGAACACTCTGGATTCCCCTTCAAAAAAAGGGGGGGGGGCTTTGCAACCATGACTGCCATGGGGAAGTGTTCCTATTTGGGCTAAGATTGTGTGTGTGTGTGTGTTCACATTATCACCTTAAAGCACAGTGAAGTTGTTGTTTTTGTTGTTGGATTTCCCAGCTCTCTCCCTGCCACCCACTGTTCACATCAGCAGGGCTTAATTAGTGTCAGATTCATTTCTGTTCACAGCATTGATGAGCAGGGATGCCTCTGCCCTCTGCAAAGGTGTTCCCAACTTGCATGGAGATGGATCAGGAATGGCTTAAAGACTCCAGCCGGTTTGAGAAACAAGGCATCAAAGAGGAGCATCTTATAACAAAGTACAGGATACGCCTGCATTTTGGATAGCATTGTGTCAACGTGGATTAAAAGCCCAGGACTGGAAATGCAGTGAGTGCACAGTGAAGAGAAGTGTGGACAAATCCAGAGGGAGGCTGGAGATGAAGGACAGCTTCCTCTTCTTGCCCCTTTCTACAGCAGGTCTACTAGCTACCTGTCTGTCTCCGGGCACAATGCCAAGTGCTGGTTATGAACTATAAAGCCCTATATGGCTTAGGCCCAGGCTATCTGAAAGACTGTATTCTCCCATATGAACCTTCCTAGGCACAGATCTTGGGTGGAGGCCCTTCTCTTAGTACTACCACCATCACAGGTGCACTTGGTGGGGAAGCAGGAGAGGGCCTTTTCGGTGGCTGCTCCCAGGCTTTGGAACTCCCTTCCCAGAGAAGCCTTGCTGTCCTTCCACTGGCAAATGATGACAGGCTTTTGGAAACTGTGTGTGTATGTGCACATGTGCATGCGTGCGTGTTTAAGAAAATGGATTTTAGTAGTGCTGTGCTGTTTTTACCATCTGTATTTTTATATATTCGTTTTTGCATTGTTTTAATTCCATTACAGCTGAATTATTTTGCAACAACTGTCTTTTATTTTTTTTAGCCTTTTGTATTTTATCTGTGTTGTTTGAGTCTAGGTCTGGAGGAAAGGTGGTATATACTAAATGAATGAATGAATGTCTGCCTACAGTCATATTTCTTCAAGGATCGCTTTCTCTTGGGATTAATCTGTCAAGGACTGCATGCTTATAAGCCACCCACTTTCCCCCCTTCTCTGCCCCTAGTAGCCTGCCAGAGTGGTGCAGATGGCTCTTGCTATGGATCTGAACTGATCGCTCACAGAGGGCTTTTGAAAGGAGACCAGAGGCTTCCCCTGGTAAACTACACCAGGAAGTACTACATGCTCTTTCTTTCTTTCTTTCTTTCTTTCTTTCTTTCTTTCTTTCTTTCTTTCTTTCTTTCTTTCTTTCTTTCTTTCTTTCTTTCTAGAAAATGATTAGAGCTCACACCCCCCATGCACATAACTAACAGGCCCATTAACTCCAATGGGTCAACACATGAAAACATTGTTTGCACCAGCCACAGCTAAGAAACCACCCCATGGTCTGAGCTTGCAAATGCCCTGTAGGCAAGGCATGGTTTCCAGTAGTCTGTCTGCTCCCAGTTTCTATCCATTCAGCACTCAGCTCTAGAAATTTGTGTTGGATGGATTTTGTAGGGAGGACAGAATGTATTATTTTACTGTTTATCCTCCCCATTACATGTGTGAGCAGAATGCTTAAAGTAATCAGTTTAGTGTTTAGACTTAATATGCTTAGTTAGCAGAGTTTAAAATACCATCCCTTGCAGCATTAAAGTGGAAACTTTGAGTCTAGGCTGTACAGGTTGTATTTATCCAGGCTAAGGTAGCAGACTGGATTTTCCCGTTTCCCCCTCTTATGCAACGGACTGTAAAGTAAGCATAAAAATAGTGTTTACTTACATAAAATCTTGCACTTGATTTCTCCCAGTAACAGTAACAAAAACAAGGCAGGCAAATTCTACTTCTAGATTACAAAATAGAGTTCAAAATGGAGTGTTCACTGGAGCGGAGACCAGACATCCGTCTGCCTCAGAAGCATCCTGAAAAAAAGAAAATGAGTTCTGAGGCAGGAGGGAGTAGAAAAGATTAAAACCTTTTTGTCTTTTTCCCGCCAAAGAACTCACATCACACAGAGCTCTGTCTCTGCCAATTACCATTGTTTTTCTTTGCAAGCTGTTTATCTAGAAATTTTAGCTCTCTGGTTCTTAGTCCCTAGAGTTACTAAACATCAAGAATGCATTGCTATTTTGGCTGCAAACCCCCATAGCTTGCTCCTGCTTGCCTTCACTGTAGCATAAAAGACTCCTGAGGTAAAGTAATGGCAACAAAGGAAGTCTCTTAATTCAGAGGTAGCAGCAAACCACAGTTAGTGAGAATTGAGGTCTACAAAGGCAGCTTTGACCTGTTGCTTGATATCCTGGCTTGGCAGTCCCCATAAACCGTGAGTTGACAGAGGTTCAGACATAACACAGCCATAGTTTGGCATGACATCTCAGTGAAGCCATTGCCTACTGAAGCACTTTCTAATTTATTTATTTACTACATTTGTATACCATCTTTTCTTCCAAGGAGCTCAAGCTTGTGCACATGGTTCTCTCCCTCTCCACATTTCATCCTCACAATAACCCTGTGAGGTAGGTTGGGCTGAGAGGCAATGGTTGGCCAAAGGTCAACCAGTGAACTTCATGGCTGAGTGGGGATTTGAACCCTGGTCTCCTAGGTCATAGTCCAACACTCTAACCATTGTGCCACATTGTCAATTTAACAGGTTGGCTGCCAATTCTTGTATTTCTGTACATCCATAAACTTCTAGTGCATGTCCCCAACCCCAGTTTTCCTTATGCAGGGATATCAGAAGGTGCCTTGCCCCAAGCCAGACCATTGGTCCACCCAGCTCACTTTTGCTTTCACTGACTTAGCAGCAGCTTTCTAGGATCTCATTCAGGGAGGGTATCTTTCCGAGACTGGAACTGGGGCCTTCTGCATGCTGAGCAGGTGCTCTGTCTCTGAGCTTCCCCACTGCTCTGCAGTGTGGCTGAGTTAGCTGCCAGCTCAGAACAGCTCAGAAGCCGTCCCAGCAGCAATGTCACCAGAGTCACAAGGCAAGGTGGGCTGCTTAACATGATTAACATCTGGCCTCTTTTGCACTGACAGATGTTGTCACTTTGAAGTCAAGAAGGACTCCTCCGCTGACTGGCAGCAATGGCTCTCCAGGGGTTCAGGTGAGAGACATTCCCAGTCTTACCTGAAGGGGCTTCTAACAGGGAGTGAGCCTGGGAGCTTCTGCATGCAAAGGAGGACCCTTCCCCTGAGTTCCTCCTCTTGCAAATGCAAAAAATGACCCCAACAATGTATTCTGTTCCTTTTAGCAGCATTATCTGGTTCCAGCAGCCAGAGAGGAAGGAGAAGACTGGATTGGAGAAAGCATTGGGTTTAATGGGGGGGGGTGTCTCCCTCCAAGGGGCAAGTGAGCTATAGGGAGGGAGGAGAAGGCTAGCCAACAAGGAGTGGGGCTTGCAATTTTAAGACAGCTCTTTAGATATATAAAAGACTAAGTAGCTGCTGTTTCTGTTGTTCCAGAGGCTCACAAGGACGGGGAAGTGACACTGACTAATTGAATTCTGAACAAGCCAGAGCAATGCAAATATCTGACAAATGGATTTAATTGCATTCACGTACAATGGAGCTGAGATCTAAAAGGTCAGCGAGAAAATGGAAAGGGTCCCTGGAGTGCTAACAGGGAGAAGTTGACTTTAATACACATTCATCACATTTTATCATCTAATTAGTCCACACAATGCCAGACTGATAGACAAGGGCCTAAGCAAAAGTATCGATTGATTATTACCCTGGTATCTATCATATTACCTTCAGCCAGACAGCAACGGGGGCCCTGGCAGCTGGCTATTTAGTGCCTCAGCAGCAGAACTAGTCGGGGGAGGGGGCACGTAGAGTGATAAATTGCTTTTCCTATAGCAGAATTCAGAGGCAGGGAAGTATTTCATGCCTACAGTGAGTGATAAAGAGATCCTGCTGCTGTATCCTCCCCTCCTTACGGTGAATTCTTACAAATTAAGCTGCCCCAGATGGGTCTGGTGCTGCCAGAATAGAAAGTGGTTCTGCAGTCTAAGGCATTTACTCCCTTGTAAAGCATGCTCGTTCAATGAGCTGGCGCAAGACATTTTGCTGCTTGGGGCTAAGATGGCACCTTCAGAACAGTGTCGCCCAGCATACCTGAGGCAGGCCGGTCGCTTAGAGGGAATGTTACTTATGGTAAAAAGCAGAGGACAACCCACCCTGAGAGGCATACAATATAAAAAGTGACTGCTTGAATTCTACTGGATATTTCAGACCGCAACTTGCACCATCAGCCCCAGCCAGCCAGCCAGCACTGCCAGTGGGATTCTGGGGATGTGGAGTTGAAAAGATCTTTGTGGGAGCTGATTGTGAGAGGCTGTTGAAACTAGATGCTGGTCCTCTGGGGAGCTTATGTTAAAGAGCAGCTCAGCAACTTCTTACAATACATACATATATTAAAATATACAGAGGATTAGGCTGCATGAGTCATTTCCAAGAGAGAGAGAAACAAACTATCTTTCTGTAACTCAGAGTCTACCAGTCACCCATGTACACACACACACACACACACACACACACACACACCACTGTTATAAAGTTAGGGCCCTCATAAGACTAGAACTTGCAGACATCCGGCGAAGCTAAATTTGGGGTGATTCAGGACAGACAAAAGAAAAGACAGGGCTTTTTTCACGTGGTGCATAGTTGGAACTTGCTCCCTCGAGAGGCAGGGATGGCTACCAACTTGGATGGATTTAAAAGACAATTGGACAAATTTGTGGAGGAGAGAGCTAATGATGGCTACTAGGCATGCTGGTTCTGCTCTGCCACCCTAGTTGGAGGCAGTAACGCTTCTGAATACCAGTCGCTGGAAGCAGCAGCAAGACAGAGTGTTCTTGTGCTTGGATCCTACTTGAGGGCTTCCTATTAGGATACTTTTTAATCAACTGGCTTTGCGTTCTCCATCACCTGGCCTGTCTGCCCCAAAGAACTTTCCTGTGTGCCTTTGGCGCAGATACAGACTGAGCATAATGAAAATAATAATGATTCAATTCTTGTACCAAAACTGGCTAAGAGGAAAGGTGTTGAGAGGTGCTGTCTTTAATTAACTGCTCTTCCAAGACATGCTCAGCTTTGTTGTACTGAGAAGTGTTTTCCCTTTGTTATGATCTGAGCTGACATACATCAGTCAATCTGAGGATTGTTGGATTCACGCTCCGTAGTTGCCTCCAATGCATTATCACACATCTAACTAGTGGAGAGCATTCCCAGACTAGTGCAAAGCTGCCAGCAGCCCGGTATGCTTCCAAAGACTGGGAAAAGGAAGGTTATGTTATCTTGACATTTGCTGGAGCTTGCTCACTTTCTACTGGGTTATTGCAATGCACTCTATGTGGGGCAGCCCTTGAAGATGACTCGGAAATGTCAACAAGTCTAGAACGCATTAACCAAAATAATGGCTAGGATTACATTCATATAACATCTGTTTTCCAACAGCTGCCCTGGTTTCCATATCATTTGGGAGCCTAATTCAAGGTATTCAATTTGGTATCTAAAGCACTAAATGACCAAGGCCCCAAATATCTGAGAACCTGTCTCCTTCCCTACAGACTCTCTCGGGTGTTGAGATGAGCAGAGGGGAACCCTCTTAGTAGCTCTGCCACCCTCAAAACTTTGTGAGAGAGGAGCTTCTCTGTGGCAGCATCAACGTTGTGGAATTCCCTCCCCACAGAGATGCACCTGACACCTCCAGCATCCAGCTTTCATGTTGAACTGAAGACACATCTCTTTACCCTGGCCTTCTACACCTGAAATATATATATATATTAGGACCTATCCTATTCTAGTGTTTGAAATCACTTTACAGTTGTATTTTTAAAACTTGCAGTCTTCCCTGGGCTCTTAGGGTGCAGAGTGGGCAATAGCATGTCACCATCCTAGCCTCCAAGCATCATGATGACATCACTTCCTGCTACTCTGTAGGGAGTGTCCTCCACCTGGAATACCCAGAACTGTGTTGTTCATGTTACATTCATTGTCTACAATCCATCTCTTCTCTTTTGTTGGCTGACGGGCTTTTTGTATTGACTCCTGAAATTGATCCATGCCACATCAAGGAGGACAGCTTCCTCCCCTGCTTCCCCCACCCCACGGCCAGCCCATCCCACGTCTAAATAACCCAGTCCCTCTGTCAACATCAAGGAAACAGAGACAAGCCAAACAGAGGAGGGCTAGGAGAGCAATATAATTTCCGAGGGGATCAAAGTAAATGGGTCCGAACTCTCAGCAGTTAAATGCTTTATGTGCCTTGGAGGCGCCTTAAAAGTCAAACAACCCAACCAATAAACAACCTGCTGAATGAAAACTGAAAAGTATAAGAAGGAGAGCAGATCAAGCTCTCTGGACACTGCTTCCTCTTCAGAGATCTTCTAAAGCTTGTTCTTGCCTGGGGAAATAGCAGTGATCTGTTAGGCCAGTGCAGCAACACAAAGCTGGATGTCTAGTGGTCTATATTCCTCTGTTTGAAAAATGCTCAAAGAAGCTCTGTTCAATCATCACACTATAGAAGCAGCTTTGAGTGGCGTCCCCAGGGCTCGGTACTGGGCCTGGTACTCATCAACGTTTTTATCAATGATTTTAATGAAGGGGTAAAGAGAAGCCTTAACAGATTTGCAGGTGGCAAAAGACTGGGATGGACAGCTAAGACTGAATAAGTCAGGAGTGAAATGCAAAATGCTCTTGAAAGAATGGGAAGCTGGGTTGAAACGCATGACAACAAAACTCAAATGCAAATGCAAAGGTATTGGATGTCAAACTCTCCAAGTGTCCCTATTTTCCAGGGACAGTCCTAGATTTACAGAAGCCATCCCGGTTTCTGATTTTATCCCAGAATGTCCCACTTTTCCTTAGGAGGTCCCTGTTTTCATGGGATAAATGTTGGAGGGCATGTGATATTTAGAAGCATTGCTGCCTCCAGCTGTGGAGGCAGAGCATAGCCATCATGGCAAGTAGACATTAATAGCCCTTACCTCCATGAATTTTTCTCATTCTTTTTTAAAGCCATCCAAATTGGTGGCCATCCCTGCCTCCTGGGGGAGTAAGTTCCATAGATTAACTTTGCACTATGTGAAATACTGTCTTTTCTTTTATCCATCCTAAATCTTCCAACATTCAGCATCATTGGATCTCCACAAGTTCTAGTGCTATGAGAGGGAAAGGAAAGTCTTTATCAATCCCCTTTCTCCATGCCATGTGTAATTTTATAAACTTCTATCATGTTACTTTTTACTCTCCTGTTCTCTAAACTAAAAAGTCCCAAACGCTTCAGCTTGTCTTCATAGGGGAATCACTCTGTCCCCTTGATCATTTCGGCGGCCCTTTTCGGAAGATTTTCCAACTCTACAATATACTTTTTGAGGCCTGCTGGTCTTGTTACATTACCTGCTGTGGGTTTATTTTTCACTGTTCCCTTTTGCTGCTGGAAGTGCAAAGTATTCATAACAATATTGTGCTGGTGTTACGCTGGTGTAAGCAGGCACTCAGCAAGTGGAGGAGGATGGCTGGATCAGCCTGTCAGCCCCTGTGAGCCGAGTGTAGTACATGCATATTTGATCAAGGCGGAACTCCTGGATTAGATTAGATGTTTCGGTGTGAACTAGTTTTTAGAGGAAATGTCAAGGAGAGAATACAGAATCAGAATTGTACTAGCATAAAAAATAATGATAAAATACACGAAGTGCCTCTGAGATGAGATGAGCCTGCACTCTGGGTTCAGTGAAAACACCACACATTTTAGGAAGGATAATGAGACTTTTAAAGCAACAAGGAATGTGGGGACTTCTGAGGAGAAGAATAGAATCATGGAATTTTAAAGTTGGAAGAGACCCCAAGAATCAACTGATCTAACCCTCTGCAATACTGGAATCACAGTCAACCCTTATATCACTGTATTAAAAGGGGGGGTACTTAGACTCAATGGGGCACCATGAAACCGACATGCCCCCTGTGCCCAGCATAGGTCAAGAAGAATGCTAGGGCTCTTCCTTAGGGTGAATCCCATGACATGTTCTTGACACAGTGCAGTAATAGTGTATTGGTGGTGGGTTTATTCTGTTTTAGCTGCTTCTGTGATGCTTACCTGACTATGCCGAAATGTGATTGCTGTGCAGAGGGGCTGTAGTGCCATGGGAGTGGAACATTCCCCCCCCCCCAAAAAAAGAAAATTGTGCTATGGACAGTTAGAGGATTTCAGCAGGAAGTTACGGAATATACCCTGATTGGAGGTGAAGCTGTGTGATTGCTCCAAAACATTTGCAGGTGTATTGAAAGTGTATTGAAAGTGGGATTGCGTGCAACCGCCTCAGTAGCATCATGAGCACAACTCCTCATGAACGTGAAATAAAAAGGATGCCCGGAGGAGCCCTTAAAACCCACATCCTATCTAGAGCAGATAGAAATGCAGCTGGGGAGCAGGTTCAGGTGCTGGAGATGAAGACAGGAGAGAAACGAAGGAAGGAGGAGAAACCCAGAGCCCACTGCTTTTTGGGTTTTTATAAGGGCCAGTTCACCCATGAGGTGTGGTGGGGAAACTGCCTCAGGAGGGAGTATCCACAGGGGCTGCAAATCTTTCTTCCACTCTTGTTCCTAATGAAGAACTTCAATCACCCCTTCTTCCCCGGCAGGGGGGTGCCATTGTGTGGTTCACCTCAGGTGCCAAAATGTCTTGGGCTGGTCCTGGTTTGTATTCCTGTGAGTCACACTCCACTACTCCTTAGGAAAATAGGGAACTGTTTTATGCTGAGCCAGACCCACTGCTCCATCTAGCTCAGGGTTGTCTACATAAACTGGCAGCAACAGCCCTCCAGAGTCTCTCCCAGCCCTACCTGGAGATGCTATTGGGGATTGAACCTGGGACCTTCTGCCCTCAAAGCATGTGCTCAAAGCCGTAGTCATTTCCCAGTTATGGGGAGGGGGGCAAACACAGATGAGAAAGAAGTGTGAGTCTACCTAAGGATCTGAGATTCACAAAGTATTTTTCTTCCATGTTATACCCTTGAATGTACACAAACAGCTGGCTTATGCCCACCTCACGCACACAAATCCTCTCACTGATCCATGCCCCCTGTCATGGTCCGGTTCACGGGCCATCGAAGTCCCAGCTGGGGACATCGGGACCGGGGGCAAGATGGCAGGGTGGGAGCAGGAACAGGAGTCCAGGAGCCAGGAGTCCAGAAGCCAAGGGTTCAAGGATCAAGAAGCGAGGAGTCATGAAGTCCAGGGTCCAAGATCAAGAAGCAAGGAGCCAAGGAGCCAAACACAGCAAGGCAGGAAACGTGTTGCTGTGGCAAAGAGCCAAAGGGAAATGCTGACCTTATATCCCTTCCCAGCTCTTGCCACCAGGTGCTGTGAGTTACCAATTGGCCTCACCTGTGTGGCCTGCAAAGTCCTACCGGTCACAGGGCCTGGCTCCTGCACACACTCCTGACACCCCCCCTTCCAGGTTTCTGCATGCAATAGAGACTATCTTGAGGGACCATCTTGGCTGTGCATCCTTCAAGACCTGCTCTCTTCCTTTCCAGCTTCTTTCCCCCTGGCTGAGGAGAGTGGGGCCCTGGCTGACTGACTGACTGAGGATGCCTACCAATGGCCCTTTCATAGAACCATAGAATTGTAGCGTTGGATGGGACCCCAAGGGACATCTAGTCCAACGTCCTGCAATGCAGGAATCTCAGCTAAAGCATCCATGACAGATGGCCATCCAACCTCTGCTTAAAAACCTCAAAGGAAGGAGAGTCCTCTTTTAAAGCCATCCAAGTGGATGGCCATCCCTGCCTCCTGTGGGAGTGAGTTCCACAGTACAACTGTGCACTGAATTAAGAAGGGCTTTCTTCTGTCTATTCCGAATCTTCAGATGTCCAGCTTCATTGGGTCTAGCCTTGTGTGGTTGAGAGTGGAAAGAAAGAGTGGAAATGGAAGGAAAGCAAGAAGGACCCGCAGGCAACCCTTTTTGCATTCAGTTTGGCATCTCCCCACCCAAAACAAACACACACCTCCCCAGCAGGCTGCAGCCCCTCCCCCACCCTGCCAGCCCCAAGCGGGCAGCAGAGCCTGTTTGGTGGGAAAGGAAAGTCCTTGAGCGGATGGATCTGAGCAGCCTTTTAAGGAGTAATTTAATGAGCAAAGGCAAAACAACGTTTTGAAATGACTGCCATACGGTGCCACTGGTTCTATCGTATCCTCTTGGTGCCAAGTTGCATTTGCATGGATTTGCATAATTTTTATGTCAGACCATATGGAATGGGGCCTTTGCCAGTGGCAGGGGCTTTTCTCAAGCTGGCTTCGTTAGTATTCCAGAGTATCAGGTTGTTCACATTTTTTAAATAATAAAAATGTGTGTGTGTGTGTGTATTCCTGTTGCCTAATTTGGAATGCTTAAATAACTTGGTGTAGTTGTCACATGATGGAGCTGCTGTAATAATAATATAGCCTTCCTTCTGCAGAAGCCCAATTGAGGCCACCACCGTGTGAGGCCAGCTTGCCCTGACAGAGCTCACCTTGCTGGCCATCAGCTCCTTTCACTGGTATCCGGAAACATTACTGGCTCCAACTATGTAGCCAGAGTGCAACCATCATGGCTAGTAGCCTTTGATAGTCCTCTGCTCCATGAATTTGTCTGGTCCTGTTTTAGAGTCATCCTAGTTGGTGGCCATGACTGCTTCCTGTCATGGCCACCAACTTTCATAGTTTAACCATGTGCTGCTTTCTTTTATCTGTTCTGAATCTTCCAGCATTCGGCTTCATTGGATGCCCATGAGTTCTAGCGTTAGGAGAGAGGGAGGAAAACTTTCCCCTAGTCATTTTCTCCATGCCATGCATGCTTTTATCATGTCACCTCTTCCTTGCCTTTTCTCTGAACTAAAAGGCCCCAAACCTTTCCTCGTACGAGAGTCACTCCATGTTCTTAATCATTCTGGTTGCTCTTTTTTCCCCTGAACCTTTTCCAACTCTACAATATCCTTTTCGAGGTGAGGCAACCAGACATGGTAAGCCAACTCCTCCCACAGGGAGGCTTTCCAATCAGATCAGGAAGTGCAGGGAGCTCAGGCAGGCTGCAAGAGGGCAGGGAAATCTGATAAGTGGAAATTAAAAGCATCCCTCCGCCCTCAGCCACCTCAAAAGGGCAAGGTGAGCTGAAAGACCCCCACATGAAATAAAATCCTAAAGTGCCCTAAGAATGAAGCAGAAATATTGGAGCCTCTTTTGCAGGAGAAGAAAACGTCCGAGATGCTGAAGGTCAGATTTTGGCACAGCACTGCCATCCCCCCCAGATGTTCCAGAGGTTTGCTAGTTCTTTAATGCTTATTTTCTTAACGTTCAGGGGGGACTTTTTGCTTCTTGGTTCATGGATTTTAATAAAAACCATTCTTTAATTTGGCTTTGAGGTTTGGAGTGTGCTTGTGGCGAGCCCAGGGGACCCTGCTCCTCTGATGTGCTCAGGCTAATTGGCTTCCTGCTCTCTTCTTGTGCAAAAGGGGAAGCTGGAGAGAAGCAAGCAGGGCTCAGCACAGGTGCCCTCTCCCCTCTGCAGTTTCCAGCAACCGGTCTTATTCAGAAGCACTACTATCTCCAACAGTGGAGGCAGAGCATGGCCATCACGGCTACTGGTGGGCAGCCTCCCCACCTTCCCACCCCAACAGAAAAGCCCAACTGAGGAGGTCATGAGTTTTTTCAGGAAATGACCACAGCCAGGAAGGCTGCAGAGGGCAACCTACTGGAGAGATGCTCTGCAGGACGAAGGAGAGGAACCTCACAAAACAGCCACCTTGAAAGTATGGCAAGCACAACAAAAACCCTGCACCCCAATCCATGCATATTTCACACACAAAGAAAACCCTCCCTCCTTTCATAATTTCCAAGTGAAATCCCCCCCCCCTCATAAATTGATAGAGAATGGCCGAAATGAATTTTAAAAGCAGGAGAAATTTTTGGCACAGCACTAGCTAAAAATAATTGGTCCTAAGAGGAAGGGGGGAAAAACTTTTGTTGTTCAATGCATTCCTTGCCTGCCAGGAGGAGTAGCTGATCTCTGATCATTCTCTCTAGGCTTTAACACTTTTCCCATCCTTGCCAACAGTTCACATTGGGGAACGCTGATGTGTCGCCATGTGGCACCATATCAAACGCTACTGAGATGTCACTTGAGCCAATGTCATGAGTCTTCTTTGTTTTATAGAAGCAACAGCAACTAGAGAACAAAGAGCCTTAAAGAGATGCCAGCATATTTCAACAATGGGTCCAAAACAGAGTTACACCCAGATCCTGTTAGCCTTGCTGAGGAAGGGAGGCCCCCTGGAAATATTTGGAAGTATGTAAAAATATGGAGTGTGGAGGTTAGTATTAAGAAGAAAACCATCTTTCTTTGCTGTGGATCTTCAAGTACAGCCATCTTTCAAATTATTATGATGATGATTATTACTACTACTACTATTGAAGGGACCTGGGTGGTGCTGTGGGTTAAACCACAGAGCCTAGGACTTGCTGACGATGGGGTGAGCTCCCGTTGCTCGGTCCCTGCTCCTGCCAACCTAGCAGTTCGAAAGCACGTCAAAGTGCAAGTAGATAAATAGATACTGCTCTGGCAGGAAGGTAAACGCCGTTTCCATGCGCTGCTCTGGTTCGCCAGAAGCAGCTTAGTCATGCTGGCCACATGACCCAGAAGCTGTACGCCAGCTCTCTCGGCCAATAAAGCGAGATGAGCGCTGCAACCCCAAAGTCAGTCATGACTGGACCTAATGGTCAGGGTTCCCTTTACCTTTACGTTATTACTGCTATTACAAGAGTCGGACCTTGGTGTCTCAAATTGAAGTGGTGCCCTGTGTGGCACCAAAATCTGGCACATCCCCACCTCTCACCTTCTATTAGAATAATAGAATTCTAGAATTGTAGTCTTGGAAGGGACTCCGAGGATCATTTAGTCCAACCCCCTGAAATGCAGGAATATGCAGCTGTCTCATACAGGGATGGAACCTACGACCTTGATGTCATTGGCCCCATGCTCTACCTAACTGAGCAATCTGACTTCCTAGTTGCAGTGCCCCAGAAGCTCCATGCCCAAACCTATCAAGCTCCCCTTTGATTATAATTACAATTTATTACTCAACCATCACCCTGAGGTCCCAGGGCAACTTACAACAATTAAAACACAACATTTATGTTAAAACACATTGTTACACAACACTAAAAACACCCCTAAAATTAAAGAAATAGGTTGACTGCAAATCTTCTCTAACCCCTTTTAGCTTCATCCACATCCTTCAGAAAGGGTATTTTATGCATCCACCCACAAGTCCTGGAGGAACAGCTCTAGGGACTCTTGCATTTAGGAGTAGCTGCAGGCATGCAGCTCATTCACAGAGTCTGTGAATTATTTTCTCAGTCTTAAATTTAAAATAAACATGGTTGGTCCAGGACTGCTCAAGGCTTCCTAGGGCTGCTTGGCAAAAAAAAAAAAAAGTCATAAAAGTTGTAAATCAAAGTCCTCTTCTTACATCTCTTGCTCTTCTGATGTTGTTTCTGGTCTCTGCTGGAGAAAGACCCTTTGCTAGATTTCTTTTCTTTGGAATAGAGAAGAGGGAGCAGAATCTGATGCTGTACTATAATCATTTGCCAAAGAACCCCGCTCCCCTCCCTCCTTGTGGGGTTCCTCAGAGTCCAGAGCTGTGATTCATTTATGAGATCTCTCATGTTTCCCTCCCAATTAGCCAAGAATAAACCCTGTTAGTAGTGCAACCATTTCTTTTCTATCTCTCATTAATTCATCCTGAAACAAATTTTCCCAGTTGGGAAACTTTGCAGAGCGTAGCTAAACTATGGAACTCGCTCCAACAGGAGGCAGTGATGGCCGCCAACCTAGATGGCTTTAGAACAGGATTGGACACATTCATGAAGGGGGTGGGGCACTGAAGGCTTTTAACCACGATGGCTCTGATCTGCCTCCACAGCTGGAGACAACAATGCTTCTGAATACCAGTTGTTGGAAATGGCAGAAGGGGAGAGCGCTCTTCTGTTTGGGTTGCCAGATTCCCACAGGCATCTGGTTGTCTCAGGGCTGGCCCACTCATGAGGCAAGGTGAGGTGACCACCTCAGGCAACAGGATCCATGGGGGCAGTAGATCCCAATGGAGATATTTATTCCCCTCTTGTTACTCATGTAGATCTTCACTTACCCCTTCTTCATTGGTGGGGAGGAACAAATCATACTATAGTTCACTTCAGGCACAAAAATATATTGGCCTGACCCGGGCCAGCCACTGTGAGAACAGGATGCTGGACAGGATAGGTCCCTGGCCTCATCCAACAGGCTCGTCATCTATTCCAGGGGTGCCCAAACATTTTTCAAAGAGGGCCAGATTTGATGAAGGCCGACCAAAGGGCCGACCAAAGTTGAAAGTTGTTGAGC
The DNA here is from genome assembly GCF_965112155.1 of Podarcis liolepis. Taxonomy (NCBI): domain Eukaryota; kingdom Metazoa; phylum Chordata; class Lepidosauria; order Squamata; family Lacertidae; genus Podarcis; species Podarcis liolepis. The sequence goes on from NC_139569.1 coordinate 25,754,076, forward strand.
TTTTTTAAAGGATTTTACCCCAGGACATATACTGCCAAAGGGGCCGGATTTCCGGATTTAACTGAGGATTAGGCCCCTGAAACAGACTTTGGGCATGCCTGATCTATTCTGATGCTTCCCAGGTTCTGGGAACTGCTCCTCTGTTCTAGAGCTGCCCTTTTTACAAAGCTTTAAACATTGTTCTCCATAATTGTGGGTACCTATCATATGAATCATAATATGTTCAGTAAACATTTGTTCAATATAGGGCACTTTTTAAAGTAAATCCTCCCTCTTGGTGAAACTTCCCAGTCATATCCTGCTAGGATCATTCATTCATTTGTTCATTCATTCATCATTCATTCATTTATTCATTCAGAATGCCTGTATCCAGCTCTATTGTCCTGAGAGGCTCTTAAAGTGACTGGCAAAAAATCATCGTAATGAAGGTCACATCCGCATCTCATAGCCTGAACAGAAATAACATTGTATCTCTGTGGTGCTGATATTATTCAGGGGGTATTGAGAACATATTGTTACCAGCCACCCCAATCTTTGCTGAGCAGTGCTGAGCAGGGGTCTTGTCAGTCAACCAGGGTTTGTGTTTGCCTTGGGGAAAATGAGGCACAGCGGAGACTGTAGTGTCTTTATGAAATATGGTTTATTTACACATATTTACCCCTGAATCTGGATGGAGAGAAGGTTCCAAGCACCACATCTCAAGAGAGTCATCCTCTCCACAGCACTGGATTCAAAAGCAGCCGAAATGCCATCTCTGGGTCTCCTCCACACAGTGCGTCCATCCCTCAGCCTGTATGACCTATTGCCCCACCCTTCTTCCAAAAACCCTTGCTAAAATTGCAACCCGTGCCTCACACCAAAGGTTATTTTTTCCTGTGGTGACATCATGCCCCCCTGTAACCTTGGCAACCTCCCCTCCCAACTCTGCTATTGTGTTTTGTTAACTAACACACAACTGGGAGAGGGACTCCACCCAGATTGCCAGGCTGAAGGATGACTGTACGGAAAGGAACAACCAGCTTGTGATGCAGTGCATTGTTAAACTATGGAACTCACACCCACTGGAGGCCATGTCAACCAACCTAGATGGCTTTCAATGAGGATTAGACAAATTCATGGCAGGTAAGGTTATCAGTAGCTATTAGGGTTGGACCAGCTGCTGGAAACTGTGGGATGTGATACATAAGTAGCAGTCAAGTACAACATCCTTGTTTTCCTAAAGTGGACATGAAAAGGGGATGTTTGTTCCAGCCAATCGAAAACATCCTGTTTCCTCCTGTCCTGGAGCATCCTTCCTCTTGCATGTGTCTAGAGGTGGGCGTGACCTTACCTGTGCAGGTAACAAAAACACAAGGCATGCAGCCATCTTTCTCTCTTTTTGATTTCCTCTCTTCGTTGGAGCAACTTTTTAGCCAGAGATGCACTGTTGGGCTTCAGCCAACAGAGGACAAAGAGAATATATCCATATGGGATAGAATCACATGTATCTGTAACTAAGTCTGCCTTCAGGGATCCATCTGTGAACTGATGATGCTGTGAGTAAACTACTTTTATATTTCTTAAATAAGATTGTGGTGTGTTCATTCTTTTAAGAGGGAAATAAGGGATCTTACCAGGAATCTATATTGAGGGGAATGTTAAAACTCTGCTAAGTTATAGAATTTGCTAGTGCAAGTTAGGAAGGATATTAATAAACGATATATCCTCTCCTGCCTCCCTGAACATTCCCACAGAAACTGCAGGAGGGGAGAGTGCTCTGGTGCTCAAATCTTGCTTGCTAGTTCCCCATAGGATCTGGTTGGCCACTGTGAGAACAAGATGCTGGGTCATTGGTCTCATCTAGCAGGCTCTTCTTATGTTTGTTTTCCTCTGTAGCCCCAACCCAACATGTATTGTTAATACTGTTTTTTATTTTATTTTTTAAAAGCATGCTTAATTTTTTACTTTGTAGGAAAAGCAAAATCTGGCCCTGCACTCCAGAGCTGGATAGGGTCCTTTATTGCTGCTTTCCCTTCAAATCAAAACTGGTAGTGCTGAGCATGATCACACACATCCCCTCCCCATTTTAAAATGTGATTAACGTCATGTGTTGGCTGCTTCTGCCAGCTCACAGCCCCCCGCCCAGCAGCCCCTCGCATTCCGGATTGCTGCCTTGTTTTCTGCGCGAGGCAAAGTGGTTCCCTCGCCTTCCACATCAAGGCAGTAACTCCAGCATCACTCAGGAAAGGCAGAGACCTCCAGAGATGTTTAAATTACCAGCCGTGTCATAAATCAAAGGCAGAAACAAGACTTAGTGAGGCTCCCTCCCGTTGCTGGAGCTGGGAAAGGCTTCTGTATATTTATTGGGATGGCGAAAAGAGCAGCCAGCCATCGCTGCATTAAGGAAAAATTAATCAGATCGCAACGCTTGGCATGCCTGCCGCCCAAACATGCCTCCCCTCCTTTAGGCAGCGCCATGGCATGGCTCATCTCCCACCCTATTGCCCCCTCCTCATTTGTCAGTTTGGTTCATGAATTTATACACCGCTTGATTGCAAGAAAAGCCCTCAGATCAGTTTACGAAAAGAGAAAATTATAAAATCAAGAAAAATTTACAGCCATACTTCATGTCTCCAGGGTGTGTGTGTCTGTCAAGTGCCTTAACATTAGAACTTATAGACATCCAACAAAACTGAATTTCAGAAGACTCAGGGCAGACAAAAGAAAAGTCCTTCTTCACGCAGTACATAGGAGCTGAGGAGTCTTTGCCCCCCCAATAAAATATTTGATGGGGCTGCCACCCCCCAGTTGATTGGCATTGCCATTCAAATGGTGTGTGTTCACTGTGTCATGTGATCAATTATATGGGGTGGGCTTACCTTGCGGGAGTCCCCCCATATTTTATTCAATTTGGCACTGAAACTGTGGGGCATGCACTCACAGGAAGCAATGATGGCTACCAAGCTAGATGGCTGTAAAAGAGGGTTGGACAAATTCATGGAGGAGAGGTATATCAATAGCTATTAGACCCTCTCCCTGTAACCTCACTTCTCGCAGTGAGGGAACTGCCAGAAGGCCCTTGGTGCTAGACCTCAGTGTCTGGGCAGATGGCTATGCTCTGCCTCCACAGTTGGATGTGGCAATACTTCTGAATATCAGAAACCACAGGAAGGCTCCTCCATGCAGGTACTGATTGTGAGCTTACCACGAGGAGGAGATGGATTGAGGATTAAAACTGTAAATTAAAATATAAACCTCCTGTCCCGTGTGTGGGGGAGAAATGTGAGGGTAAGCAGGCTGTGAAGCCCTTTTTAGTAGAATAAAAACACTTATGTACTTTTGCATAAGTTTTTACTGTAAACTAGGAATGAGGCAATTACATCGCTTATCCCCATTTTTTGTGGCCTGGTCTTTCCCCTCTCTGTCCCCATTGCTAAGAATGAACCACATGTTTTAGTAAAAACAAAGAAGTTTACTTACATTTCAATGCAGGCAACAAATACTTCAATGCAATTTGTTTTCATTGAAATATTTTCTGGGGTAACAAAGGTATACACAACATCTCTGTTTTCAATTCATATAATCCTTTCTACAGGTCAGTTACATTCGGTGTGAGACACTGATGTCATGAGCTTTGTGAGGTTGTAGGGAGAGAATCGAGGAGATGGGGGGAGGAAGAAGGGGGGAATCTGTTGGGGAGTTAATGCAGTGAGTCTCTGCATCTTGTGCTTGGGTATTATATATATATAAACAAATCCACATATCCTGAAGACACCACAGTCTCTGCTGACCTTAATTCAAAGGAAACTGAACCTGGAACCCCTGGAATCTTTTACCACCAGAGACTGGGGTGGTGTGCAACAGTAGTCTTTAGTTTTTGCAGTTGCCATGTTTTCTTCCTGTCCTGTACATCTCAGGTTTTGCTTTGCTGTGTGTTGTTTCAAAGGAAGTCTTTTCAGGAAGGAAAATGGGACGATTTGGGGGACGGGGACGGAGCAAAACATCAGCCTGTGGGGGCTGCCCTGAAGCCCCCCAGATAGCAATTCTCCACTCAGCTCCTGCCTGCCTCTCAGCTCTCCCTGACCCCGGACAGCTGCCACGCGCTGGCAAGTTCAGGCCAGGAGCTGCGATGCGTTGGGCTGGTGAGTAATAGCTTCTTATTGGAGTGTGAAGATCTTCCTATTTTCCTGATTTATGCCGCATTTAAACTTTCAAAATCCACTTAGCTGAAGGAGGCCTGGGAGCCAAGCCCTCTCTGCAAATGACCTGCCTCCTCTCGCCCTGATATCTCTGAGGCAGGAGATGGAATAACTTACACTATCTATTTCCATCGTATTATGCCAGGCAGGGGCTCTCCATCACAGCCCGCCTTCCCTCGCTCTCTCTTTCTCTCTCTGCTAGCGCTCTCTTTTCTACCTTTCCAAGTGAGGAGGGTCTGGATTGAGCCAGAATGGGCCTAGTTGAGCTTATTAGGAAGGGTCTTGGCTTCCAGCTCCCTGTGAGATGGATATGGGAATCACAAATCACCAGGCACCAAGCCTAGCCTGATTCCTCTTCATTTCCAGGTGGCGGGTGCATCTCGCTTTCTTCCCTAATAGTGATGTTCTTTCAGGTTTACGATCTGTCGCTCAGCATATCATGGAGGAGGAAATGCCAAGCAGGGCCACTCTTATCATTTCACCATGAAAGGGAGCTGGGAAATGGCAGCCTTGAGGCATGGAAATGGAAGATATTTTGCCCATTTGCATGTGAAGCTGTGAACGGCCATCAGCAGGGGTGGGGGAGACAGCCACGGCTGTCAGACCTTTGCTATGGCTCCTCCAAACCACAATTGCTCACCACACCTTACCATGGCTTGATCCCATTGCCTTTCTTCTGGACTGGGAGCCACACCCCTCCCTCCCATCCCACAGCATTGCCAGCTGTGGAGGATCTGAGCAAGGCTGGGGCTCCGGCAGTTCTTGAATCCCAAATAGGCCTCAGCAATCTTTGAATGCCCAAGGGCATCCTTGTTGTTCAGGCCCGGGAAAAGTGGTTGACAAATGAGTTTGGGGCCAAATGAGCAACACCCTCTGAGGGGAAGCACCTAACATTTCTAGGAGGGATTCAGGGACGATAAAATAAAGTCCTTGTTCATGCAACGTGTTGTTAAACTATGGAAACCACTTTCCCAGGAGACAGTGATGGCCACCAACTTGGGTGGCTTCAAAAGAGGATGAGAAGAATTCCTGGAGGACAAGGCTATTGATGGCTCCAAGCCACAATGACCTTTTCCCCTATCAGAGGCAATATGCCTCTGAGTGAGAATCCTAAGTGGGAAGAGTCCTCCTGCTGCTGTTGCACTCAAATTCTCCTTGGGGACTTCCCAGTGGAAGGTGGCACTTGGCTGGCTGCAGTGAAAAGAGGATGCTGGGCTAAATGAGCATTTGACCTGTAATGTGCAGGCTGGCACAATAGAACAGGAAAAGGGTATCAAGGGAGTAATTAATCTGTGCTAAGGGAGCTGGAGCAGTGCTGTCCCTTTGCAAGGCAGTCCTGCAGAGAGAAAGAGGGGCAAGAGAAAGATGCAAACAGGCGCGCGCACACGCCCATACACCACACACTTCCCAGGAATAACCTCTGCAAAAACACCAGGCTGAGCCAGGCTTGCTTTGCTTCTTCCAGGACTTGTCAAAGCCGGAGAAGAGCCTCCTTGCTCCGCCTGTCTGTCCCAGTCTCGCGTTTGCCTAACGCCCGTAAGGGAGCCGAGGGGGGAATCCACCAGTTACAGAAAATGATTTACAGGAACGCCCAGGCTCTCCATTTCAGCGGTCTCATGTGGACCATAAAAATATATTAGAAAGGAATAATCTTTATCTGGACTGGAGCTGCGAGCAGAACCGCTTGTCCAGCGGAGAGCAGCAGCGAGCTGAAATCTCGCTGCTGCTGCTGCTCTTGGGCAGCCAGGCCGGACAGGAATCCTGGGAAGGGTTTATGGACGCCTCGGATCAGGACACGCCACAATTCCCTTCTCCAAACAACGCGCCTGTCAGATGCTCAGAGTCAGCCCGCAAGCGCCGTCACCGCCGCCTGGCTAGACGAGCAGGACCTAACAAGCTCCGCGGAGGGAAAGCCTCCTCCGTGCAAGGAGCCTCTTCCCAAGTGACGCGTGAACTCGGGTCTCTGGCTTCCCTTCTCAACTTATGGGCCGTGCAACCTGCCTCGGCCCGGAGGAGAGTAGCGGTCAAGAGCGGGAGCGCTGAGCAGGGGTGGGGCACGTCCAAATGCCACTTCCGACGCAGCATGGCCAGAGCATTGCTCACGGAATGTCCGGCCCAAGGATCAGATAGGCGCATCACACAGAGGTGACATCGCTAATTCCGTCACACAAACACACACAGAGCACCCAGGCCAGGTAGGCCACTGCTGTTCCGAAGGGGGAAACTGGGGCAGAGAGGAAGCCACGTGTCCGACCCAACCAGCGAATCGAAAGGCAGAAGCTGGGCGCTTTGGGACCAGCTGTACCCCATTCTAGAGGCAAACGGCTCTGAACTCCCTCACTGCGTCCGGCTTCGGAGGCGGAGGCGGCTGGCTGTCTTTGAGCCTCCATCTCCGTAGGCACCTCTTGGGACCGGGCTAGCCAAGAAAGCTCCGGTAGACCCTTCCCAGCAGGTCAGGGGCTCTCTGGGTGGGCTGCCGGAGCTAGTAGCTGCCGGGCCCGCTGCTTCGTCCCCGCCCCAGCAGACAGCCCTCGCCGCGTCCATCCTCCGTCCATCCCTCCCTCCCTCGTCCCGCCCCGCCCCGCCGCCGCCCCGCCTCCTGCTCAGCACCCAGCACAAACTTTCGTCGGGGACTCCCTCGCTCGGAAGCAGCAGCAGCAGGAGCGGGAGCAGCAGGAGCAGCAGCAGCCTCGGCTGGGCAGACGCGGGGCCCGCCCGGGCGGCTGTGCCATGCGGGGCTCCCCCCGAGCAGAGGCGGCGGCTGGGGGGCCGGGGGCCGGCAGGAGCAGCAGCAGGAGCAGCGGCGGCGGCGGGCCGTGCGGCCGGGGGGGCGGCGGCCGGCGGGCGGCTGACAGGATGCGGCCGGGGCTGGGCACGGGCAGGCGGCATGGCCCCCCCGCCTAAGGGCCCCCCCGCCCGCAAGCTGCTCTGCATGTGCAGCCTCTCGCTCTGCCTCACTTACGCCTGCTACAGCCTCATGGGCGGCCCCGGCGCCCTCCCCTCGTCCCCGCTCGCCCCGCAGGGCTCCCCGCTCAGCCCCTCTGCCGCCGACACCCCTCCGCCGCGCAACGGGAGCCCCGCGTGGCTACGTACCCCTTCGCCGCCCTCTGTCTCCGAGGCCACCGAGCCCAGCCGCGCCTGGACCGAGACAGACCCACCCTCAGCCAGCAGCGCCCCGGACCGGGACCTCGGTGTTGGCGGCGACAGCAGCAGTAGCAGCGCCAGCGTTGCTGCCGCCGCGGGCTCCGAAGCTGCCGCCGCCGCTGCCACCGCCACGCCGGACTACGGGGAGAAGCGGCTGCCGCAGGCGCTCATTATCGGCGTGAAGAAAGGGGGCACCCGCGCCCTGCTGGAGGCGCTCCGAGCGCACCCCGACGTCCGCGCCGTGGGCACCGAACCCCACTTCTTCGACCGCAACTACGATAAGGGCCTCGACTGGTACAGGTGAGCAGCGCGCGGGCGCGGGAAGGGGGCACTCGCCGGGTAAAGGCGCCCAGAGGTTGCGCTGGCACCGAGGAAGAGCGAGCATGGGGGTCCACCTCACTCAGTATTGTCCACACGGGCTGGCGGCGGATCTCCGGTGATCCAGACAGGGTCCGTTTAGCAGCCTGATCCGGAGATGCTGCCGCGGATTGAAACGGGGCCTTTCTGCTCTGGCACGAAGTAATGGCTAGGACTTTCCGGCGGCCGGCCTTGAGCCTCCTGGTAGTGGCCAGAAAGCGGGGCTGTCCATGTCGCCGAAAGGACCCTAGGCCAGGGCGATTGGAGCTTGCCCCCTTCGGAACCAAGCTTAGCCCTGGGTGGGTGGTGGGTGGCGGGCTCCGTCCCTCCGGGACAGGAATCTGGCCTCCGAGGGTTCGATTTCTCCTTGGGGCAGTTCACCTTCGCGAGTGGCGGGGCTTTTGCCGCCACGTGTTGCCCTACACCCTTGGCATGGCAATCCCAAGGGAGAAAGTTCGTTCTCTCCCGGCGCTTTAGGGCAGCCTCTCGCCTCCACTTGCTTAGACGTGCCACCCTGCAAGCCAGGAACCTAGGCTGGGAAAAGACCACCTCCCCGAGAGGCTAGGTGATGTGGTCTGAGAGCCGCTCCCGCCGCGGAAGGGTGTCAAAGCAAGCGAGGCGCGGAGCTTGTTTGCGCAGCGCTGTCCATGGTCCTGAAAGCCGCCCCGTTGTGGAGAAGGGACCAGCAATGGTTGGGAGAGCCGGGGGCCGAGTGCAAAGCTTGTGACGGGCCAAAAGACCGGAGCGACTCTCCCTGCCCATGAGCCGCAGGTGGCTCCTTGCTTCTCAAAACGCAGTTAGGGAGTCAGGAGTCCTTGTAGTGCCACAGGGGAGCTCAGCTCAGCTCAGCTCAGCTCTCCTCCTGAGAGCCGCTTGCGCGTGTCCCTTTCATTTTAAGAAGATTGTCCAGCTATTCAAAGCTGTTCACAATATTTCGGAGATGTCCCCAAACAAAGTCATGCTGCGTTCCACCCTCCCACTCACCCCTGTTCCAAGAGCAGCAAAGTCCTAGACCTGGTCGAATTTGGGGTTGGAAAGCGGCCCCGTGGCCCTGTGCAATTGAAGGGAACCCCTGAAAACTCAATCCTGACCCCCTGGGATAAGAACTTTGTGTTGAAACGCTCTGAGTACTGTATTAGCATCACCACCGGGTTTTGCAATAAAATGCTGTCCAAGGTGCGCTCTCCAAAACGGGCTCTTCTCAATCCCTTCCTGGGGCAGAAAGCAGAAATTCCTCAAGGCAGGCTGAGGGCAGAGTTATGAGCTCCGCGCGAGGTGTCGCCCTGTCGAGCAGGGACTCTACGCTTCTAGGCAAGTTTTCTGAGGGAGATTTGAAGGCTTCAGCAGCCCCTCGGGTTTCTGTGCCTGAGCGCTAAGCCTGCCTTGTTCAGGTGCCGAGGAGTCCGAGGAGAACCGGGTTGCTGATGGGAAAGGAGATCCCCGCAGCCACTTGCCTGCGCTGTAAAGGTGAGAGGAGCGGGCAGGAGCAGGGATGGGGACCCTCTCCGATGGGGCGTCCTCAAATAGCCAAGGCTTCATTTTATTGAGCGCCTCCCTCATGTGTTTTTGCTGAAGTGTAAATTATTCTTATCACCTTTAGTTCGTTAGTCTCTTGTTACGCACAAAGGTCTCCATGTGACTCGCAACATATTTGAAAGCTTAAATAAAAAGGCACTATAAAACTTAAGGCAAAGTGCATGCAGTTCATTAAGAAATATAATGAATAGATGGGATGGAAGGGCCAGTGCGAGGCAGCCAGTTTGTTGCGGGCGGGGGCCACAGAGGCGGCTTTGCTCTGGGGCCTTCCTGCTTTGCGAGTGCCAGAAATGGGGGGGGCGCCTGGGGGGCTCGCTCGGCGATAGCTTCCTTCTCATGAAAAGAGGTTTTAGACCGATTATGGTGCCAGAACAGCAGCAGCAATTGCAGCTGGGGGTGCGTGCGTGGGAATGCCCCAGAGGGGTCCAGGGCACCCAGACCCTCCGCGGGTGCAGCTGTGCCTGAGCTCCCGCTTCTCTTGGGCAACTTGAAGTCTTCCTCTGGGGCATCCGAGAACAGGAGCAATTGGTGGGTGCCCCGGAAGAAGCGTTACAGTGACACGATGCTCCCGTTGGTGTTTCCAGGAGGGTTTTCTCCCGGCCTTAGATGTAAAGGGGAGGCTCGTGTCTTTCTGTCGGGCGTGCGCGAATCTCTTCGGAATGGTAGTTTGCAACTCCGGCCCCCAGACCCCTTCCACCGATCTGCTGCACAGAAGGACCCTTTGCTCTCCTTGCGCAACGGAGTGGATGGAGGAGCCACAAGCTGCCTGATCGGCTCTGCAGCCGGCCCCTCCTCTTCCTCCTCCCCTCCCCCAGCCCCGCCTGGGCAACGAGAACACCAAGCTTCCTCCAGGCTGTTGATCCCACATTCTCTGTCATTTGCTCTGTGTGTGGCTAATCCGGTTCAGTTCAGAGCCAATTATAATTGGGTGTCTCCGAGTCTAAGATATCTGATTGTGTCTGTATGGCTTTGCTTGCACGTTGCAGAGAAATCAATGGAGTCCCTTTCTCGGCAGGCAATGCTTTTCCAAGGGTTGTGGGAGCCTTGGGCTTGCTGTGCCAAAGTGTCATGCCTGGGCCAGGGATTTAAGCTGGGGTGCCACCCATGCATATTAACAGGCTGCTTCTTAGTGTATGTGATAAAGCAGAACTGGCTGTATCCTCTAATAATTCTCTCCTCGCCACCCGCCACCCTCCTTGTCACCAGACAACCTGCTTAGAAGGTTGTTACACTGAGTAAGGTTGTTGCAAGAAAGTGTTGCCCCATGGTAGACGTCACAGGGTCCCTCACCCCACCCCATTTCACCCCAATGAAAGGACAGGCAAAGGCACACACTGGCAGACACCATCCAAATGATGGCACAAATACATTTACTTGGTTAATTTGAAAAAGGAGGTAAATGTTAGCTCTTTCTTTCACATTTGCGCAGCCTATAATATCACAAAACAGCTTTTCAAGATGCACAACCTTTTAATTCAAAGCTAGTTAAATGTGTAAGACCTGTTCTTCTGATGCAAACTTGCAACAGATTCCTTTCAAGCTACTGCTTTTTCAGTTTTTTTAATTACTAATCCTAAAGTTACCTGTCAGGTTATGTCAGTCTAAGGACATGTGAGCAATGGATCAACCTTACTTGCAGGTGGGTGGGCTACACCACTGACTCACGGCTAAGCTGAGACAGACACATTTCAATGGGTCTACTCTGAGTAGGACTTAGTTGGCTACAACGCTTCCCGTCTAGAGTGTTTTGTTACTCAAAATCATCTCAAGGTGTTTGTGTGCTACCAGCTTGCATATTGAGCACCCCAAGAATAGTGAGGTTGGCTGCGGCAATCAGTTTTGATGTCTGTTCCAGTGGCCTGTTTTCATGCATTTGCTTTACCCACAGCTCAGATTTTGGTGAGGAGGGGAAAGTGTGCATGGTAGGAGTCACTTGAGGTTGCTTCCAGGTGGAGAACATGAATTAGGAGAGGATGGTTGCAATAGGCAGAGGGGGAATGACTCAAGAGCAGAATAAAAGACAATCAGTTCAGCTGCCTACACAACTCTCTGTTTTGGAGGCCCAAGTGCTTGCTGACTGATGACAGTCCTGAGTTATCTGCACAGAAGGCTCTGCTGTGTGATGGTCCCTTTTGCCTCGTGGTTGATACCACCCAATAGAGCAGAGCAGCTTCGTGAATGAAAGCTCTGCACATGTAGCAGCAGAGTCCATCCTGATACTTTGGGTATGTTGGGCTCCACACTGTCTCTACAGGAAGGAATTGGCTACTTCTGATAGACACTGGTGACATAATGCTCTCCGATGTGGGCATGTTCTGTGGCATCTTCTTTCTGGTAAGAGATTAATTATTTGTTTTGCAGAAATCCCTAGTATTTGGGAGTGTTCACCTGCACTTGAATTACATCCTTGTGGTATGAGGACAACAAAAATAAAAATATATATTGCTTGCCTTTATGGTGACCAAGAAACTTCTGCTGTGAGGCCAGAAAGACACACTCTTCACCATCTCCTACTCAGGGGTCAGAAAATCTCCCTGCCCTTTCTACAGCTTATAATCATCACTCTCATTGAGATGCCTATTTGGACATATGGACTTCTTATATTAATCTATTTGTTTAAATTAGAACAGATGGGAAGTTCTTCTTGTTAATGTAAGCTGGCTTTTTTTTTTTTAAAAAAAAAACCTTTTACCCTTTCTGTTTGCTATATCAGCAACAACTACAGAAGTTCGTCATACAAAACTGGGCAAGTGCCACCCCTGCCTGGCACAAGGACATCTCTTTCCTCCAAGCCTTCAGTCTTAAAGAATAACCCTGTGCGATCTGAAAGCTTGCTTCAACCAGTCCTTAGTCCCTGAAATGCTGCTTCGCGGACTCTGTGTGCTTGGCTCACTGAATGACTCTCTCATTCATTGACTGGATAATTTACCTTGAATATAGTCATAAACATAGAAATGCAGTGGGTGCGGTTGCGAAATGGAGTCCATTTTCTGCAGGCCCCCTTTGATGGGTTGGGCTGCAGGACAGACTTGGAAGCCTTTGGGCTCTCAGCAGCCAGGAGAGCTGGCATCCGCAACGCCTGCTCCTTCCTGTTAACATGGGAGAGATTTTGAAAGCATCTGCACTGGGGCAGTGTGTTTTTCTTCCTGCCTGGTGATATAAACCATTCCAACCCCTTGGCAGTTCCTGCGTTTTGGCGGATGCTTCTTGTGCGTCTGGAGGGGGAAGGTGTGTTCTATATCCGCTCGCTTCTTATATCTTTGGGAAGGGCTATTGATTTTCTTGGCTCCTGCTGAGTGCTGTTCCGTATCGCTGGGGGGGGGGGGGCTTTCAGGTGCATCGTGGATCCGTTGCGCTGAGCATGTCTTGAGCTGTGGAGGAAAACAAACTGCCCCAAAGATCCATGGAAACACATGTGCATCCCTGCTCTTACTTATTACCTTTTGATCCCACCTTTTTTCTTCAAGGTGATGCTAGGGTGGGGCTCCTTTCAGTGAGGTCTCCTCATCTAAGGACCAACTCATCTTTGGGTCCAAGAGAGAAGCAGGAGGTGGAGGTTGTAAGCATAATGCAACTTAAGATACACTGCATCAGTCTAAACAGCAAGTCTGTAGAGACAGGTGGCAGGTTAAAGGTACAGTGGTACCTCGGGTTAAGTACTTAATTCGTTCCGGAGGTCCGTTCTGAACCTGAAACTGTTCTTAACCTGAAGCACCACTTTAGCTAATGGAGCCTCCCGCTGCCGCTGCACCACTGCCACACGATTTCTGTTCTCATCCTGAAGCAAAGTTCTTAACCTGAGGTACTACTTCTGGGTTAGCGGAGTCTGTAACCTGAAGCGTATGTAACCTGAAGTGTATGTAACCCGAGGTACCACTGTACAAGGATATTCTAGGAATGTGGAGGTCCCTCGCTTTATCTGTCTTAACCCCATGCCATGCCCTCTTCTGAAAGCTGAGTTGCAACCAAACTTCCAACCTATTGGCCATGACCTTGCCAGGGCCCATGCTTTGAAGAACACCAGCTGCAGGGGAAGGTTGTTCCCCTTGTGCCTTGCTTATGAATGGGCAACCAGACACAATGCCAACAGATGATGATGATTAAAGTTTCTCTACCACCTTTCATCTGAAGACCACGGGGTAGTTTGCAATATAAAAAGACAACGAATACATAACATAATAGCAAACAAAAACAATAATCCCCCCATACACAGTTTAAAAGGCCATAGATTGTTTAATTAGCCAAAGGTCTGGGAGAAGAGGAATGCTTTTGCCTGGCACTGACATATATGTAACAAAGGTGCCTGTTGAGTCTTACAAGGAAGAGCGTTCCACAAGTAGGGAGCCACTGCAGTAAAGGCCCATTCTCGTGTTGCCACCCTCCAGACCTCTCATGGAGGGGGCACACAAAGAAGGGCCTCAGATTATCTCAGCAGGATCCTAGTCAGTTCATTTGGAGAGGGGTGGTCCTTGAGGTATTGCAGCCCTGAGCTATTTAAGACTTTACAGGTCAGAACCAGCACTTTGAATTAGGCCCTGAAACTAATTGGCAGCCAGTGCAGTTGGGCCAGAATTGCCCCTGTCCCCTACGTGGAGCCAGGGGTTTTTGACTACAACACTCATCAGCCCCAGCCAGCTGGCCCTGGCTGTCTTAATTTCTGAGTTAGATAATCTTAGGGCTTATTTGTTGTCCCAGTATGGCACATGTCATGCCAAAGACACTTATGGGCAGTGACCAAGGTTTGGGACATGTCATGCCAAAGACACTTATGGGCAGTGACCAAGGTTTTGGGACTGCAGTAGAGATAGCTCAATGAGTTCCTAACTGGCCAAAAGAAGCTTCACCCAATTGGAAATCTGAAATTTCACATGTGGGCTGAGCTGCATGTCCAATTTGGCTTTCCTGCTCCCTTTTTTGCGACTGTGAGAGGAACCTTGAGTGTGTAGCAGGCACCCATTTTCACGCCCCTTGCACCTCCTACTCCATCATTCATAGGCTCCCACAGGAGGAAGGGCAGAATTGTTGTTGTTGTTGTTTAGTCGTTTAGTCGTGTCCCACTCTTCGTGAACCCATGGACCAGAGCACGCCAGGCACTCCTGTCTTCCACTGCCTCCCGCAGTTTAGTCAAACTCATGCTGGTAGCTTCAAGAACACTATCCAACCATCTCGTCCTCTGTCGTCCCCTTCTCCTTGTGCCCTCAATCTTTCCCAGCATCAGGGTCTTTTCCAGGGAGTCTTCTCTTCTCATGAGGTGGCCAAAGTATTGGAGTCTCGGCTTCAGGATCTGTCCTTCCAGTGAGCACTCAGGGCTGATTTCCTTAAGAATGGATAGGTTTGGTCTTCTTGCAGTCCATGGGACTCTCAAGAGCCTCCTCCAGCACCATAATTCAAAAGCATCAATTCTTCAGCGATCAGCCTTCTTTATGGTCCAGCTCTCACTTCCATACATCACTACTGGGAAAACCATAGCTTTAACTATACGGACCTTCGTTGGCAAGGTGGTGTCTCTGCTTTTTAAGATGCTAGGTTTGTCATTGCTTTTCTTCCAAAAGGGCGGAATAGTCATGCACTAAATAAAAAGACTATTCTCTGGTTTAGGCAACAGGAAAGTCAGTAGTGGGTGCAGTTAGGTGAATTAACGGGTCTATAGATATGCAAAAAGCAGGGCCCCTTCCATGCCCTTTGCCTGCTTCAGAAAGAGCAGCATTCACTGCTCCCTGGAAACAACCAAATGACTTGCTTCCTAGGAGAACTGGAGGCGAAGGCCTTGAAGGCTCCAAGTGAGAGCTGTGGCGGCGGCACGCGGCAGCACAAATTGGTGACACCTTGTATGGAGGGAGGACTGAATCTCCTGAGTTGCTCTGTGGCTTTCTTCCTTCCTCTTGTTGTCATGGGGACCTTCCCCCTTTTTTCCCTGAGTTATTATACTGTGCACTTCAGCAGAAATTTTATTGCTTTTGGGGCTGGTGGGGCTCATGTGGGACATTTTTCACTGCTCATGGTGCAGTGGTAATTTCTTTCAAATGATTTTTGCTTGAAGTGGTTTCAATGAATTGAGAAGGGTATGAGTATGAATGAACAGCTAAGCTTTTAGCACCGAATCCAGCGGAGGGACACACACCATCAAACTTCCTCGAGCATTCACTGTGGATATTATAATTTTGCTGGCACTACATAAATAGGCAGCGGGCCACCGTAATTTAAAATCTTCTTTGAAATCTGCTTTTCTATCCTCTTTGTAATGTATTGCATGGAGTCCCCAATGACCCCCAAAGTTTCATTGGCAATTTATTTCTGCTATCCAAAGTTTTAACCTTCATCCTGTTATCCAAGCCCTTTCCGCCTGCTGCTGTAAAGATTAGGCTGTAAGGAGCTGGGGACTTGCCTCTTGCCTTAGATCTTCAAGGAGTGGGCAAGGGGGCTGTAGTGCAGACCTCCAGGCCCTCTCTGTAGCCTTGTGGACTTTTCCCAGACCATGTCCAATCCCTGGTCCTGCTCCACATGCTCCTCCAGTGTCCCTGCCTGCCTGGAATGTGTCCTTGGATTGTCACAATCCTGCTTGCCTGGGTAGAGAGATGTACACTTAAGGGAGCTCTGTGCCCTGCATGGATGAACTGCAGCTACAGTATAGTCACACCTGTTACCCTGCCAACACTGGCATGTGGCTCCTGGATCATGCCCATGAGGAAATTTGGCCCTCAGGTTGAAAGAGATTTCCCAACCCACTGAAAGGAGGTGCCTGAGGATGGTGCCACCTGGGGACCTCCCCTACTGGTGGGTCCCATAGTCCATGGCCTCTGCCTCATTCCAGCCATGCAGGAGACAGGCTGGCCCTTTTGCCTGCTGCAAATCTTTAGCATTATGTGCCAATGGGGTACCTGCAGCCCTTTCCACATAAAGATTTGAGACACCTGCTTCCGTCCCACTCCACACCCCATGAGAGCTACTGAGGTCTGGTGGATGCAGAGGTAGGCTTTGATTTGGGAGCCTTGAACCCCTCTACCCATTCTTGGCCATTGCCCCTCAAAGATCAGTCTATCTATCATTCTCCTAGCCTCTGTTCCTCATCTGCAAAATGGGAATAATTTAGAGCTATGCATGATCTTGCATATTTCCCATGCAGGTCTAAAACCACTGCTGTGGAATGAGGAAATCAGTGGAGAGAAGGTTCTGCCCCCTTAGCCACTTCTGGTCACCCTACTGGAAGCAGCTTTCCTTCATCTAAGTGAGCCAGTGTGTGGTAGTGAGAGCTGTCACCCAAAACACCTGGAAGAAGTAAATGCCTCTGAATACCCATTGCTGGGAATTGCAGATGGGGAGAGTGCTTTCCACTTGTGGGATTCCTAGAAGAGACATCTGTTTGACCACTGTAAGGACAGAATGCTGGACATGTGAGGAACAGCTGAGGGAGTTGGGAATGTTTAGCCTGGAGAAGGCAATATGATACCCGTCTTCAAATATCTGAAGGGCCTTCACATGGAAGATGGGGCAAGCTTGTTTTCTGCTGGTAGGACCCAAACTAATGGCAAGAAAGGTCATTCTGACTAAACCTTAGAAAGAACTTTCTGATGGTCAGAGCTGTTCATCAGTGGAGTGGACTCCCTTGAAAAGTGTGGACTCTCCTTCCTAGAGTCCTGTCTAGTCAAGTTGTGTGGGATCAATTCCAATCTGTTACCCCCGAGGATGTGGACAGGCTGCTTGGACGAGTGAAACCAACCACTTGTCTCCTTGATCCTTGCCCATCCTGGCTTATAAAAGCTAGCCGGGAAGGACTGGGCGATGGGCTTCGTGGGGTGGTGAATGCTTCCCTCCGTGAGGGAGCCTTCCCAGACCCACTGAAAGAGGCGGTTATTAAACCGCTTCTTAAAAAACCATCTTTAGATGCGGCCACGATAGTCAAATATCGCCCAGTCTCAAATCTTCCATTCTTGGGCAAGGTGATTGAGCGAGTGGTTGCTGAACAACTCCAGGCACGCCTGGAAGAAGCAGACCATTTGGATCCCTTCCAGTTGGGATTCAGGCCTCATCATGGGACTGAAACTGCCTTGGTCACACTGGTTGATGATCTCCGGCGGGCTAGGGACAAAGGTGAGAGCTGTTTCCTAGTTCTGCTGGATCTCTCAGCGGCGTTTGATACCATCGACCATAACATCCTTCTGGACCATCTTGAGGGGCTGGGAGCTGGGGGCACTGTTATACAGTGGTTCCGCTCCTTCCTCCTGGGCCTTGTTCAGAAAGTGGTGGTGGGGGATGAGTGTTCAGACCCCTGGGCCCTCACTTGTGGGGTGCCTCAGGGTTCTGTCCTCTCCCCCATGCTTTTCAACATCTACATGAAGCCGCTGGGAGAGATCATCAGGGGGTTTGGACTGGGTGTTCATCAGTATGCAGATGACACCCAGCTCTACCTCTCCTTTAAATCAGAACCAGTGAAGGCGGTGAAGGTCCTGTGTGAGTGCCTGGAGGCGGTTGGAGGATGGATGGCGGCTAACAGATTGAGGTTGAATCCTGACAAGACAGAAGTACTGTTTTTGGGGGACAGGAGGCGGGCAGGTGTGGAGGATTCCCTGGTCCTGAATGGGGTATCTGTGCCCCTGAAGGATCAGGTGCGCAGCCTGGGAGTCATTTTGGACTCACAGCTGTCCATGGAGGCACAGGTCAAATCTGTGTCCAGGGCAGCTGTTTACCAGCTCCATCTGGTACGCAGGCTGAGACCCTATCTGCCTGCGGACTGCCTCGCCAGAGTGGTGCATGCTCTGGTTATCTCCCGCTTGGATTACTGCAATGCGCTCTATGTGGGGCTACCTTTGAAGGTGACCCGGGAACTACAACTAATCCAGAACGCGGCAGCTAGACTGGTGACTGGGAGCGGCCGCAGAGACCACATAACACCGGTCTTGAAAGACCTACATTGGCTCCCAGTACGTTTCCGAGCACAATTCAAAGTATTGGTGCTGACCTTTAAAGCCCTAAACGGCCTTGGTCCAGTATATCTGAAGGAGCGTCTCCACCCCCATCGTTCTACCCGGACACTGAGGTCCAGCTCCGAGGGCCTTCTGGCGGTTCCCTCACTGCGAGAAGCCAAGTTACAGGGAACCAGGCAGAGGGCCTTCTTGGTAGTGGCGCCTTCCCTGTGGAACACCCTCCCACCAGATGTCAAAGAGAACAACAACTACCAGGCTTTTAGAAGACATCTGAAGGCAGCCCTGTTTCGGGAAGCTTTTAATGTTTGATGTATTATAGCATTTTAATATTCTTTTGGAAGCCACCCAGAGTGGCTGGGGAGGCCCAGCCAGATGGGCGGGGTATAAATAATAAATTATTATTATTATTATTATTATTATTATTATTATTATTATTAGAGGTTTGTCAAGAGAGGTTGGGTGGCCATCAGTCAGATATAGTTTAGCTGTGATTCCTGCATTGCTGGGGATTGAACAAGATGGCTCATGGGGTCTCTTCCAACTCTTCCATAGAATCATACAGTTCTATGATTCTATGATGTTGCTGGGATCCTCCTGCACACCTTTCCTCTTGGCTTCTGTCAGGCACCAGAAGGCTGTCATGCTGCAGCAGGCTTTGCAAAACCTTCTGCACCTTCAGAGGAATCTGAGCTCCTGGGGACAAACCTGCCCATTGCAGACCCTTCTCCTTCCCACAGTCTTCATCCTGGGAACTCTTCATTTCAATCTTGTTCCATGCTTAACGCTGCTGTTTCCTTTCAATGTAATTTATCTCAAAAGTGGTAGAAAGAACCCCCTTCCTTTTTTAAAAAAAGGAAAACTCTTTTGAAAGATGAAGACAGAATTTGTAGTTATATAAAAAGAATTGGCTATTTCTGTAAATCTTCCATTTTCCCCTTTCCTTAGAACCAGTTTGGTAAATGTTGTCTCTCTCTCCTCCCTCCGTCATGTCAGATTTTACATCCTGCAAGCATCAAAGTATGGATCATAAACCCCTCAGCTCTTTATGACTTCAGCATTACAATCGCCAGGCACATTTTATGCAAATGAAGGTATTTACCTCCACAAGCTCTCCCATGAAGTGTGCCAGCTTCTCTGAAGAATTTATTTTGCTACATAAACAGGAGAAGAGTGTACCTAAAATTCATTGTAGGCGTTAAAACCATGTGTGCCTTCAAGGCTGTGGTGCATGTGCAGTTTTGAGGGGAGGGGGCTGAGAGGTGAGCAGCAAAGACACCCACAAAGTCAAGCCAGACAAAGAGAGTTGGAATCCCACTAGATAAGGGGTGGGGAACCCTTTAAAGCCCAAGGGCCACATTCTCTTCTGAGCAACATTCTGAGGGCCACATGCCAGTGATGGGTGGGGCCCAAGGCAAAAGTGGGTGAAGCAACAGATGTAAATTTTACCTTTGTAAAGGAGGCTAGTTTCTTCACACATACCCTCTCTGTCCTTCATACAGGCAAGCACGAGGCAAGGCCAGAGCCCAATTTGGCACATTTCAGCCTGACAAAACACTCAAGGGGGATGTGAAGCAAGGGCAGTGAGGGGTGTGGCCTGGCAAAAGAGGGGGTGGCTAGGAGAGAGGTGGTGGTCTTGGCAGAGTCCCAAGGACCAGATAGAGACCAACATTTGGCCCTCAGGCCTGAGGCTCCGGCCTCTGCACCTGACCATCCTTCCCCAACTAGGCTATGCTGGCTGGGTCTGATGGGAGTTGTAGTCCTAAATATATGGAGGGTGCCATGTGCAGAAAGGGATATAAATGGCATCATCTTCTCTGTTGGTCAAGATACTCAACTGAGTAAGATAGCATAAAGTCTACATGCTTGGGTAATATATAACCCTCTTCCATGTCTGGAGTTCTACCTCCGCCACCAACAAAAAGTGTGGGCTCACGTGTGTTTTTGTGTGCATTCTTCAGGGAAAGAGCTGACTGAAGGGTGTGTGGTCATATGGAAGTGGTGTGCAGGGTGTGTTTTGTGATGAGGATGGAAGAGCTAACAACTGGTCCATTTAAGTACGCAGTGAATCTGCTAATGGGTTAGGGCTGGTGGTCTCCAGCACCTAGGCACAGTGTTGACCCTTCATCATGCCCCTGGCATGCAAAGTCATAGAACAGAGGAGAGAGATCTGTTTGCCGAGATCAGGGAGGCCCCTTCCAGGAATAAAATAGTCCCTGCCTCAATCCCAGCTTCCTAAAGAGGCCCCACAGTTCCACCTGTCTGCCTGGTGCAACCTCCTCCTTGGGGAGTCCACCAGTCCTTCCATGGAAGAGTTTGGTGTGTCCCTCCAGCTCCATTTAAGCTGTGTAAGCTCTCCCCCCCCCCAAAAAAAGGGCTGGTAGCTTCCAGATGGTTCTCTGGCTCTCCTGGAGGAGGTCTTTGATTGACGATGGGCTGTTCCCTCAGAGGATACAGCCAGGCATCGATCCTGCCCTATTTTGCATGCAAAGTCAGCTCTCTCCCCTTTTGGCTAATTTCCCGACTATTTATTTGAACTAAATGAATCCAAGCCTCATTCAGGACCTCTCAGCACGTACGTTTAACACGCCTCAGCCACTTATTTTCATTAGGTGTTTTACCGGGTGCCTTAGGGTGTGCTGTTGGCTGAAGGGGCCTACAGGAAAGGACCCAGACCAGGGAAGAAGGAGACAAGCTATAGGATTGGGTCACCAAACAGGGCCATGGCTTTCCAATCCATTTTGAGAAAGGATCGATATCAGGCTAAAGGCTTCAGCCCACAGTGTAGATGTGGGAGGCTCACTTGGGCTGAGAGTGTCTTCATCTCACAAGCCCAGGCAAGCCCCATTCCGGCACTGACCCAGAGAACAGTTGCCGTAACTGCTGTGCAGATCCTTGCTGCCACCCACAAGGGAAGTGCCCTGCCTGAATTACACCCTGCTTCCAGGCTCAATAGTTTTAGGTGAGTGAGTCAGAAATGCTACAAGGAAATCTCTGTCCCTATCTGTCAGGGAACTGACATCGGAACTAGAGGCGGAGGGAAGGCTCTCAAATGATGCTGGAGAGGGGCCCAGCAGGGAGAGAGGCAGCTCCGCAGATGGGGAAGCAAATCAGCGCAACACCAGGGATATAGAGGGGCTGATGGGGGAATCGGCGAGAGGGCTCCAGGACTCTTCACCGGACACCAGCGGGGAGAGCACGGGTCCTCCGCTACCCACGCCCACCCTGCGCAGAAGACTTCCGCGCAGAGAGAGTAGGAGGAGACTGGGTGTCAAACAACTTTTATGTTGGAAAAGATTTAAGAAACGCCCACTGACGGATTCTGCTAGCGACTGAGGCAGCCACAAAGTGAAGGGCTGCCCAGACTGAAAGGTTTAGCAAGGCAACAAAGCCTGGAGAGGCGGCAACTTACGCACGAGCAACCCATACACATTACACTATCCATCCTTAATCCAGGGAAGCCTCTGCTACTCTTTTGGATGTCTTGGTGTGTTTGCCATCACTTTTTCCTTCCTATTCCTTTCTTATGGAGCATCCCTCTGATTTGATGTTTGCTATTTCAAGAGGGTGTCTTTCCCATGCAGAGTGAGAAAAATCCCACTGCACTCAATCCAATCCCATTGAATTGAACAGATTCCTGGTTGGTCTTCCAGGAACCACCTGCTTCTTCTAGAATTACTATTACTACTACTACATTTACATCCCACATTTCATCCAACAAAGTGGTGTACATACTTATCTCCCCTCTGTTTTATCCTCACAACAACCCTGTGAAGTAGGTTAGGTTGAGAGGCTGTAACTGGCCCACGATCCCCCACTGACCACCACACTGGCTCTCTCTCATACTTAAGAGCGACTGGATTTGTAGGTGCTTTGGGTGATATCATCAACCGCGTTGAATGCTCCTTTCCATGCTGGCTGCTGGTCCATTTCTGGGTATGTGAGAAGTCTAGAGGAAGGTAGCGATGGAGTTGCCACCACTTCCTCCTCTTATGTCTGTGCTATTAGAGAGTCATGCACCCCCACCATTTTTTTTAAAGTAAAATGAAATTGGCTTTTGCTAAAATTGGGGCTCTCTGTCTGTCCTGCTGCTCCCTGCATAGGTATGATGATGTCACACAAGAAGTGCCCCTTCCAGAAGAAATAGAGTTGTCAGCTTGTGAAATCCACTTTGCTGGAGCTGTTTGGAAGTGGAGTCAAGAAACCCAGGAGGCCTTGGCAGGTCTAAGGGCTGGTCCAAGGTTGAATTCTAGTGTCTATGGTACCTTTTGCATTGGGTTCCATCTCCAAAGCTGTGTCTGGCCTAGTACAGCCTTCTCCAACCTGCTGTCCTCCATATGTTTTGAACTACAACTCCCATCAGCCCCCAGCCACCATGAGCGTGTTCCCAACCACCAGACCATCTTATGGCCAGGCTAGCTGGGACTGATGGGAATTGTAGTCCAAAATATCTGGAAGGCGCTAAGCTGAGGAAGGATGACCTAAGACAACTTTTAAAACAATAAGATCAAGCAAATCTCTATAAACAAACAAAGGGCCCAGAGCACTCTGTCCTAAAGTGGTTAACGATTTGTTTTCCTATTTGCATAAGATCACAGGAGCCAATTTGTCTTGTCACTATTATCTTGGAGACTGATGTGTTAATTACTAGGACTGCACCAAATATTCTCTTGTGTTTGACTGGAAATAGTGCAGGGTAGGGGGAAGAAGTTTTCCTGAAAAGGCCTTGAATCTGGTTAATCAAACCTTCATTGATGCTTTTTGCTGCTGGTGTTGCTTTCATGTTCTCAGGAATAGTCACTTGGCTGATCCCAGCCAATTGGGGATCACACCATGAAAGGGCCAATGTCATGAGGGTATGTAGCCAATCAGCTTTATGCTACATTATGACTTCACTGAGAGAGGAGCATAAGTGAAGAGGCAGGCGCGCTCACTGCCACTGCAGGTAAATGGCTGGAGGAGAAGGACTGTTATTATTTCTGTTTACATGACTGTATTTTGAGAACATTCTCAGCAATTTCAGCCCAGTGCCATTACTAATGCATTGCTGCCTTGCTCTGAAAATTTGGCATTTCTGAAAACTTGTCACAGTGTCAGTTTGCTTGGTTGTCAAAGAAAGCTTTTGTACCAGTCTTCTCTTTCTTTGTCAGATGTACAGTGGGAAAATGTATGCTGGTTTGTGTATGCATGCATGAACACACAGCCATGATAATTCCCAGCAGTTGCCTTTGGATGGAAGTGGGGAGAGGGGGGGGGTCTGTGGAGCTGTGCAGTGCCTGAACTTCATCAGCCAGCCCCTTTGCGGATGAAAAGGGGCATGTCTGATGCTATGGGCACCCTCTGCGCACACCTAGATGAAGAGGAGCCAAGGTTCCTTACTCAGCTCAAAATCCTCTGGAAGTCTGAACAAATCAAAGCGCCAGAGAGGAGTGCCTGGAGCCACGACTTCGTTGGCAAAGCAGCACCTCCGGCCACAGAGCTGGAAGATCCAGCGAGTCACGCAGCTCATTCCTATGCAAAAAGGGTTTTTATCTCTCTAAATGCTATTCGGCATCATTACTCATTGCAGGGAGGTGATGGCTGGCCTTGTTTAATGGGCTGAACTTTGCAACCTGAGCTGAAAGCTTATTTGTGCAGACTTGGGCCTGATGCTTTATTGCTCCTAAATTGTACAGATGATGTTAGAGCAAATGTTGTTAGGCTCTCCATTAAGGTTTGTTAAAGTTTCATACCAAGGGCTGCTTTGCACTCTTTTTGGTCCACAGAAGTAGGTCTCACATCATCGCTGGGTGCGCGCTGACGTGAACTGAACTGTCCCTGGGGTCTCGGCAGCAAGTCCAGAGCTGAGGCATCACTTTTAAAAAGCAGTGATATCATGTCTGGATGAGGAGTGGGGAGCCCTGGGCCTGGGTACCAACGCTGGCCCTCTAAGCCTTCCTATCTGGCCCCCAGGCAGTGTTAGAAACTCAGAGATATAAGCTAGGCACCAAATGGCTCCATAAACCAAGGTTACAGTAGCCAAAACAGAATGTCTAGTTGTCATTTTGGGGCAAGACAGCTCTAAATTCTTGTTTCTTAGATGATGGGTTAATGGTATTTGATTATTAGTTAAACATCTGGCTAGTTCAGATGACATATTTGAGCTAGGTTAAGAACTTTGAGAACTGAAAGAAGAAAAGTCACTTCATCCAGGGACAGTCCACATATATACTGGCCTATTCTGACCTCTTTTTCTTAATGGTGACACAGACCGAGGGGCGTCACACCTCCCATCACTGGCCAGGCACCCCAGTTATAGCATGGCATCTTTTCTTGTCGGCATCTGCCCTGGTGAGCTATTAGCCATGGTGGTTGGGCTCTGCCTTCACAGTTGGAGGCAGCATTGCTTCTGAATACCAGTTGCTGGAAATCACAGGAAAGGAGAGGGCTCTGGTGCTTGAATCCTGCTTGCAGGTTTCCCATTGGGGCATCTGTTTGGCCACTGTGAGAACAGGATGTTGGACTAGATGAGCTATTGGCCTGATCCAGCAGGCTTATCTTACAATCTTATGTTCCACTGCCAATGTAAAAACGTATTTCTTTACCCTGGCATTTGTTCATTACCGCCTGCTGTTCTGCTTCATATATTTTCTGATCTGTATTTATTTATATTGCTACGTTGGCAATAAGTTGCTGTTTTGTTTTCTCATGTCCCAGCATGGAGCAGTGGGACAGAGATGCTTTCCAATCAGTAAAATAGAATAATACAAGCCTCTGAAGGCAGGAGCCGTGAAGACTCTGGGATGGGGAATGGGTGTGTAGCATTGGTTATGGGTGATCTCCCAAGATGCACTTGCAAGCACAGCATGGGCAAGTTCAGAAGTGTGGCACAATACTTTTTAAAGGGAGGAGGGAGAGAATCTGTTCTTTCCTGTGCTGGTTTGGTTCCCCTTGGCTAAAACATGTGGAGGGTTTGATAGATGGGATGTGAAATACCCGTGCTGCAGAGGGTTGGCCTAGATGATCCCTGGGGTTCCTTCTTAGTGCTATGATTCTGTGAAATGCTTGTGTGAGCCCAGTCATGGTGTGCTATCAGGAAGCCTTTTGCCTGGGTGCTGGAAGGCAAAGAAGTGAGGATGGGGGCTGGACTGAACGCCACTGGTCCCTTGTGTGCCATAATGGCTGTGCTGGCCTGGCTGCCCCTCACTCTCCTAGGTAGTCACCCTGTTCCTGCAAGGCTCCCGATCCCTCCTTGCATTCAAAGATTCCTCAGTGCAGGCAACGCTCTTCTGCCACTCCGACCTCCTGGAGCACCAATTCCTCTTTGTTAACATGTGTGAGCCCCCGTGCGTGTTTATTGCTTGACTCTTCGGCATTTAATGAATAACCTCGGTGTTACATTAATGCAGGTTTTTGTGTTGTAATTAATATTTGTGTTGCCATTGGAAATGGTGGTGAGTCAGGGAAGAGCCAGGGCAAGTTTAATTGAATTGCGTGCAGTGCTGAAAGGATGGAGCCATTAAACGCTCAGCTGCAGAATGATGGGGTCGGCTGGATTCCTCCACCCACCAGGTCAGCCTCAGGTAGAGTTGGCAGGAAGTAATTTTGCCAGGTGCTAAAATCTTGGTGGTCTCCAGACCCCAGGTGTGAAGTCCTAGAGCACCCAGGGACAGGCCCCTTTTTATTTCCCTGCCCACCAGCAAATGAAGAGGGGAGTTTGGTCACAAAAGGCCAAAAGCAGAGGCTCAGTGCTCCCTCTGGGGCAGGGTTGGGAAAACTTTCCCAACCCAAGGGCCACATTTCCTTCTGGGCAAGCTTCCAAGGGCCACATTCCAGTGGTGGGCAGTGTCAGATAAAAAAGTGGGTGGAGTTTTAGAAGAAGAAGAAGAAGAAGAAGAAGAGTTTGGATTTGATATCCCGCCTTTCACTCCCCTTCAGGAGTCTCAAAGCGGCTAACAATCTCCTTTCCCTTCCTCCCCCACAACAAACACTCTGTGAGGTGAGTGGGGCTGAGAGACTTCAAAGAAGTGTGACTGGCCCAAGGTCACCCAGCTGTTGCATGTGGAGGAGCGGAGACGCGAACCCGGTTCCCCAGATTACGTGACTACCGCTCTTAACCACTACACCACACTGGCTTTTAGAGCTTTTCTTAATGAAATTTGCCATATTCTACATTTCCGACATGGGTTGCCATACGTCCAGATTTCCCCAGGCAATTCAGCTCCAAGACCAATGACCAAATCCCGGCTATGTCTGGGAAATTCTGGACGTATGGCAACCCTAGTTTACACACCCACCAACACCCACATACCCATTTCTAGCCTCGATCCAGGGAAGCAAGAGGCTTCACTGAATTTCATGGGCAGCATTCCAGCCTGGCAAAAACACTCAAGCAGGGTGCAAAACAGGGCCAATGAAAGATGGGGCCTGGGGAGAGTTCCAAGGGCCAGGCAGAGAGGTCTGGAAGGTTGCATTCAGCCCCTGGGTTTGCCACCTTTGCTCTAGGGCAGACATGGATTTGCTAGGCAATTTCTTTAAGGACCTGAGTAGGCCCGTCAGTACCAATCTGTATATAATATAACCCCTGTCTTGGTCACTTACAGTAAGTAATAATCCTTGCCAGGCAACCATGATGGGTTTGGGAACATCTGTGTTTGGGAACATCTGGGTTTGGGAACATCTGTGAACTGAATTGCAGGGATGCGGTCAGCGCTGTGGTCTAAACCAATGAGCCCTTTGGGCTTGCTGATCAAAAGGTTGGCAGTTCATGTGATGGGGTGAGTTCCCGTTGCTCTGTCCCAGCTTCTGCCAACCTAGCAGTTCAAAAGCATACCAGTGCAAGTAGATAAATAGGTACCACTGCAGCGGGAAGGTAAACAGCATTTCTGTGTATTTTGTCACAGTCCTCCATGCGCCAGAAGCAGTTTAGTCATGCTGGCCATATGACCCCGAAAGCTGTCACTGACTCCCTCGGCCTGAAAAGCAAGAAGAGCGCTGCACCTCATAGTCGCGTTTGACTGGACTTAACCATCCAGGGGTCCTTTACCTTACCTTACCTTACCTTACCTTACCTTACCTTATGGATTGACATATAAGCACTACCATTATGAGACCAAAGGTCTGCCTACACTGAGATGAAAGCCAAGAGTTGAAGAGGCTAAAAAAAGAAAGAAAAGAAAGTTAGGATCCATTTGGATGAAGAGAACTGTCCAGGCTGCAAAAACAGTCAGTCTCCAAGCCTGTATGTAAACAGCTCAGTTGGTGGAGCATGAGATTCTTAATCTCAGGGTTGTGGGTTCAAATCCTACCTCGGGGAAAAGATTCCTGCATTGCAGGAGGTTGGACAAGATGACCATCTTGGTCCCTTCCAACTCTACAATTTTGTGATGCTGTTGAGGTAAGAATTCACTTCTAAGGACTCTCTTAAGCTGTTGTTGCTGCCTGCCTGCAATTTCACTGCCCACTGGAGCCTCATCCAGCCCCTGGCAAGCCATGCCACTGACTCTTCTGTAGACCTGCTTTCCTCTTTGTGGCTCAGCTGTGACCCAGTCCAGGTTCTGTTTCCAAAAGTCTCCAGTCAGGCACCTTTGAAAATACACAGGCAAGGCACAGTGCAGGTGGTCTTTCCCCTTCATTTGAGCACAGCTTCTGGGGTTTCAGAGGCAGCTCTTCTTTTCTATCAGACTGTCACAAAATGCCCAAGCTCTTGTGGACAGCTAAAACATGTTGTGGCAAAATCCGTGGCATGTCACGGGAAGTCCTTGTTCTTCCTTCCTCTTCTCCATGGTGAGTTGTGGTGGCTCGGCCAAAGGAAGTTGGGCAGTGTGGCTCTGCTCTTGGGATCTATGTTCTTGTGGCTCCCTCATGGAGCTTCCGAATTGTCCCATTTGAGTGGGTGAATCCTGGCCTCATGCTGGCGCCCCCTGTGCAGCAGTGCCGGCCCACCCATGAGGCAGGGTGAAGTGACTGCCTCAGGCAGCAGGATTCACAGGGACAGCAGATCCTGAAGTAGATATATTTTTTTCTTCCCTGATGGCGAGTGGGCACCATTTTGTGGTTTGCCTCAGGTGCCAAAATGCCCTGTGCCAGCCCAGCTGTGCAGGTCTTTCACCTGTTGCTGCTCACCTCACTTTCCAAGGAGTTCCTAAGACCTAGACATTCTGTGGGCACAAGGAGGGTCACCATAGCTCAGTGGGTATAGCATCCACTTCACATGCATTGAGGTTCAAACCCCAATGGCACCTCCAGGCAGGACTGGGAGAGATCCCAGTGTCTGAAACCTTTGAGTGCCATTGCTGCCAGTCTGTGTAGACAATACTGAGGTAGGGTCTCAGGCAGAAGTGTCTTTCAGCCCGAACTGGAGATACCATCAGGGATTGAACTTGGGACCTTCTGTATGCAACACTGATGTTCTACCACTGATCTCTGAGTCAAGGGCATGAACTCCCTGCAGCTTGGCATCTCTGTGCCGGTGGGAAAGGGCTCCCCCCACCATTGCACATTCCTCTTAACAGTGCCTTAGTTGTGACAGACTTGCTTCCTCTGCGGATTCGGCATGGTTCGCCTCTGGCAACATTCCCATTTATGAAGATGTTTTGCATCCCGAGATTTGCAGCTTCTCGGCCGATGAATATTCAGGACCCACTTTGCCCCTCCCTCCCCCAGCACTGCTGCTCCCTCCATATATGTGCCATCCTCATTCCTCACCCCCCCCCTCTTCTCTCTTCTTCCTCTTCTTCTTAAACTGCGGATTCAATTAGTTCTATTTGCTGCTTTAGTAATAAAACAATTCCCTCTGTGGCATTAAAATGAGCTTCTCTCATTATTTCATTTGGCTCCACGTTACACTTTTTTAAAAGTGGGGAAAGGAGGCCCTGAGGTGGAGGCAGCTTGCAGGCTTCTCCACCAGTGCTTAATAGGAGAAGAAGGAGGGAGGGCCAATAAAGGTGTGTAGCAGGAGAGTTAAATACGGGAGAAGGGTCTTGGACAAAGAAGTACTCTCTGCTCCGATGCATGCCATAAATCAACAAAAAAATATTTTTGCTAATTAAACAAAAGAGTTATGAAGGGCGCTATATGAATACTTAAGTAAATATCATTACTATCCTCTCTTGGATCTCCCACAGACTTTGAAGACAAAGCTACGAGACTTCCTGAGGGCAGGTCAGGAATGCTCCACAAGCCCACTGGGCATTGCCAGCCAAATGCACTTTTGCTATTCCTGTTCTTTTCTCCTTCCAAACCTGTCGCTTGGACCCAAGCCAGTGAAGGCACATTGGTGAGACTAATCTTGAAATAGCACAAAGTCGGCCAACCATAGGCTTCTACAGTGGTACCTCAGGTTACAGACACTTCAGGTTACAGACTCCGCTAACCCAGAAATAGTACCTTGGGTTAAGAACTTTACCTCAGGATGAGAACCGAAATCGTGCACTGGTGGCGCAGCTGCAGCAGGAGGCCCCCATTAGCTAAAGTGGTACCTCAGGTTAAGAACAGTTTCAGGTTAAGAACGGACCACCAGAACGAATTAAGTTATTAACCCAAGATACCACTGTATTTCAAGATACTGTATTTTCTCAAATGGTTTTTAGGTAAAGCAAGTGAGAGGAATAGGCATGATAGAATTGTCAAGTTGGAAGGGACTCCAAGGGTCATGTAGTCCAACCCCTTGCAATGCTGGAATCACAACTAAAGCAGCCATGACAGACGGCTATTTAACCTCTGCTTGAAAACCTCCAAGAAGGAGAGTCCACAACCTCCCAAGGAGCCCGGTCCACTGCTGAACGGCTCTTACTGCTGAGAAGGCTCTTGGCTCCAGAGAACTGACTCTTCAAGATGGATTGAACAGGAGTACCCTCTGGGCAGTGCCATCTTTGCCCAAGGGGGAGAAAGCAGCCAGTGTGTGCAGGGGTGGGTAGCTTGAGGGCGGTCCCCCCCCATCCTTCCTCCTTCAAAGCACACCTAAGCCTGAGCCTGCCTGCCCTCTGGGAGTCTTGCAAGACCTTTCCATTTGGGCTAGTGCAAGCCAGGGGAGGATGGGGGAGTTTATTATCCAGCATAACTCAAGGATTGATTCAGGATTTGTGTGCCTGTTTTTGCTTCGCTGTTACAGGACACAAAACTTTGGCATGAGTAAGGCTATAAACGCTAATGGGTATATAAAATAACTCGAACTGTTTCCACCCCAGCCAGTCAAGAGCTGCGGTTTTAAGAACAAGAGCCTGAGCTCACTTTTTTCCTCCACCCTCCAGATCCCCTTTTTCTTGTGTGCCTTTTAGACTTCAAGCCTGAAGACGGGGACTGTCTTACTCCAGATCTTAGTAAGCAGTTTTGAGCTCCTTTATAAGTGTGTGGTGCTATATGTGGTAATGTGGGCGTGCAGTTGTGTCCCTTCAGGTGATGCCGGACTGTTGCACCAGTCAGCCCTTCCCACTGGCTCTGTTGACTTTGGGGGGCTGATGCGAGTTTTAATTCAAGAGCCCCTGAAGAGCCACAGTGGGGGTGGGCACTCCTGCTCTAAGCAAACAATACTCCAGTGTGTGGGCCCTGGAGGCTGCTGCCCCACCCCCCAAAAAGAGTCCAGCTCAGCACAGCTGTGGAGGGTGCCCTAAAATAAACATGAACATTATTTTTCTAACTAGCCAATATTCAGTTTTAGGATTTTAGGCTGTGTACACTCCTTATATTGAAAGAACACACACTCCTCAAAAATGAATCCTGGGAACGGTAGCTTACTCCTCAGAGAGCTATAGTTTGTAGGGATATGAATAAATGCTAGGAGAGGACATATTTATCAGATATTATCCTTCCTTGCTCACGTTTGTGAGTTCAGCAGAGTGCAGCTTGAAAGGGAAGCTTAGGTAGGCTAGTTTTAGCCTTTTTGTTTAAGTAATCCAGGATGCTTTAAGGCAGACTGTTTTCTCCCAATATCTCCCCCTTTTCTCCCCCTTTAAACAATAATCACACAAACAGTATTGTAAGAGGTAAAAATAACACTTGCTCACTTAGAATATTTGTAGCAGATACAGCAGCTTTGTTTAAGCAGGCTTAACATGGCAATTCAGTTCCAAAGACATCCTTTAGTCTCGTTTAAAATGGTGTCTGAGCATCGGAGCTGAGACACAGCAGATGTTCCTCACATTTCTGGCTTGGTGATGAGTTGAAGATGAAGAGAAGAAAGAGAGTGTTTGCCCAGGCAGGTATGGGAATATATATAGCTGCACTATCCCACTGTCAGGGCACAGGAAACCTCTGAGAGTTTCAGCTCCTATCATGTGCCTATCTAGCATGAATCATTGGTTTTGGCTGCATTTTAAAATACGCTCCTAGCACCCCTAACAAACTATGACTCCCAGGAGTCTTGGGGGGAGCACTTTAAATGTATGATGTGCATGCAGCCTTACACATGAGGTCGCAGCACCCTTTCCTTCATGCCGCTGATGGGCTCCACCCTGCAAGGCACAAGCAAAACTTCCCCAGGCAAATTGAAGACCAATGGCGAGAAGTCATTGCGGTGTGTGTGCGATTTGGGGCAGAGAAACAGCTGGCTGGAAAAGGGCACCTTCTAAATGTTCTAAATGTCTTTCTCTAGAGACTGCTTTTAGCCACCAGACCTCTGAGATGTGGATTTGCATGTAGGCGTTTTCCCCTGAGACTGCAAGTGCTTTTCTTTGAGCGCTCAGAGCAGGGAACTGAGCTGAACCTACAACTCAACTTCACCCAATTATTTTTTAAGCAACTACAGTGGGGTGAGGGAGAGTTGTTTATCTTAGCTATTGGAGGTGAATGTCTTGCAGAACCTCCAGGAAAACAGGTCCAGCCTTTGACTCTCCAGAGCCCCGGGGACTCTCTGCCGTGAGGTAGCCCCCCCAGCAGAGTATCTCTCGGGACTTTGTTCTGTTGTTTTCATATTTAGCTTGATCAAAAAGTATTGTCTGAAGCAGCTAAGAACTTGATTCGGAACATTTGGGTACATTTCAATCCAGGTCTAGTTACGATGGGAAACTGCCTTGGTCACCTGGGCTGTAGGCTTATACTGTAGAATGGATGCTGCCCTGATGGTTCCCTTGGACCTGTCACATGGTAGAAGGAGCAAGCTCATTTTCTGCTGGTCCAGAGGGTATGGCCCAAACCAATGGATTCACATTATAAGAAAGGAGATTCTGACCAAGCTTTAGGAAGAACTTCCTGACAGTAAGAGCTGTTTGACAGTGAAACAGACTCCCTCAGAAGGTGGCAGGCTCTCCTTCATTGGAGCTTTTTGAGCAGTGATTGGATGGCCACCTGTCAAGGATTCTTTAGCTGTGGTCCCTACATTGCAGGGGGTCAGATGACCCTCAATGTACTTTCCAGCTCTACAGTTCTATGATTCTGTGGCCTCTCAGTGGCATTCTGTACTATCTGCCATGTTGCTGTTCTGGACCACGTGGACACGTTTTTATTAGGAGGTGGATGAGGCTGAGGTGGCCCTTCCTGGAGGGGCCATCTCAGAAGGTGGCACTGATATGGGTTTTTATCGGATAATTCTCAACTGGAAAATCGCAAATTAGCTTAATTTATGTGTTCGTGATCTTTACGAAGCTAATCACTGTCGGGGTGCTGTGTTGTAATAATGCAAATTAGCCTAATTCATGCATGTGATCTTTAGGAAGCCAATCAATGTTGGGTTGTGTATGTGTGCATGTAGTAATAATGAATTAATTAAGTTTAATTTATTTTAGTTTATTATGGGAATTAAAAAGAATCCAAAGGGGTGTCAGCAAATTAAGGTGTGTGTGGACGGGAGGTGTTCTATTTATGAAATCCTTGAATCAACACTACAATGAAATTTATTTTAATTCATCATGAACATTAGAAAACAAAGTGTTGGTTTGTAATGTAGACAGTCTTGGGAAAGGCAACCTTGAGTTGTTACCCTCTGCATGAGAAAGGGAGGGGAGGAAGTGTCATTTAATGCAAACATCTCTTTGGCGCCACTCGCTTTCGTCATATGTCTCCAGTAGGGTTTGCAGCAAGACAATGTGATTTCACAAAGGGCCACATGACTTCCATCCAGGCTAGGGAATAATGCCCATCCCCCCCCTCACCTTCTCCTTGGGTTTAATGGCATTGCAAGGCCAATGAAAGGTCTTTTCCCGCCAGCCACTAACAGCCTTTCCTTTTCCACTTACCATTTTAGGAGATCTGTGGCATCAGCAGGCACCGAACAGCTTTAGGCAACCCATAAATAATTCCTGTTTCGCACTGTGCTACATAACTGTGCTGATTGGGACTGATGGGAGTTGTAGTCCAAAATGACCACACTGGGTGGGGGCTCATGGGAGTTGTAGTCCAAAGCATCTGGAGGGAATCATGTTTGTGAAGGCTACTTTACAATTTTAAAGAGGAGTTTGGGGCTCATCCACACTTCCACTTGTCTTGTGCCTAGAAAGCATGGGTCCAAGCCATTTTGCAGCTGGAAAATATCACTGGAAACCCAATTGCTGATTGGTCCAATTCAACAATAAACCTCAAATTTGGTGGGGGAAGCAGTAGGGCAAATGGAGGTGTGAACGAGTCCTTGGTCGAAACTGATAGTGGGCTCATCCATTTATTTTATTTAAAGGCTTCCCCCTCACACCTGCATTGCTTGCCCAAGGGGAATCTCCTGCCCCAAAGCTGCAAGTGACCCTGTCAGGGAAAAGCTTCAGGTCCCCAAGCATCTGATGCTTCATAGCAAAGGATAAGACGTTGGGTGATCCAATAGACTGACCCCCGTATTTTTCACATCTAGATAGGAAAGCAGTTTCACATTGCATTGTTCTGCTAGCACACCATGGAGGTTATTGGGTGAACCTTCAACATTGTGCATGGGAAGGTGTGGCAGTGTAGGGGCCACCGTAGGTGTGCCATTTACAGTTGTTGAGGTGGCTCACTTGGCAGAGTCAGTGTCCTGGGAGACATGTACGAAGCTGAGACTTGACCAGCCACAATCTCCACCCAAGTCCCTGTCTGTAATTTGAAAACACTTCTTAGAAGGTTGCTGTGGAGATCACTAAGTGAATGCATGCAGAATGCTTTGATTGACAGTGGTACCTCAGGTTACATACGCTTCAGGTTACAGACTCCGCTAATCCAGAAATAGTGCTTCAGGTTAAGAACTTTGCTTCAGGATGAGAGCAGAAATCGTGCTCTGGCGGTGTAGCGGCAGCAGGAGGCCCCATTAGCTAAAGTGGTGCTTCAGGTTAAGAACAGTTTCAGGTTAAGAACGGACCTC
The DNA here is from genome assembly GCF_965112155.1 of Podarcis liolepis. Lineage (NCBI taxonomy): Eukaryota > Metazoa > Chordata > Lepidosauria > Squamata > Lacertidae > Podarcis > Podarcis liolepis. Next base: position 25,788,443 of record NC_139569.1, read on the forward strand.
CAGAATGAATTAAGTACTTAACCCGAGGTACCACTGTACTTTAGGCTAGCCACATTTCCCTGTGTAAAATGGTTTGCCTGTGCCAGGAGTATAGGAAGTCAGACCATTAGTCCATCTAGCTCAGTATTGTCTACACTGACTGTCAGCAGCAACAGCTCTCCAGGGTTTCATATAGGAATACTTTCCTTTTTTATAACTGAATTTTTCGTTTTCACATTTTACAAATATTTTAAACAAAATCTTTACGAATCCAATTTGCTTTCCCTTCGACTTCCCTCCCTTCCTTTCTGCAGCTACTTATTCTATATCTTTTTATTACTGCGTGTCCAATTAAAATCTAGGAATCTTTCCCAACCCTTCCTGGAGATGCTGTTGGGAACTGAACCTGGGGCCTTCTGTGCGGAGCTGTTGGCCTTCTATGTACACCCGTGTCTGCCAAGGGGAGCAGTGTGTGAATATGAGCTATGCTATGCCTTTTATTGCAGAATCATAGAATTGTAGAGTTGGAAGAGACCACAAAGATTATCTAGTCCAACCATCTTTTATCCAACATGGGGCTTGAACTCACAACCCTGAGATTAAGAGTCTCCCACTTTACCGACTGAGCGATTGTGAAGGGTCAGGCCAATAATCATGGTGTAGACATGTGTTCCTTGTTCCTCTCTTGTGGCCTGGCTTGAAAATTTCCAGAGTGGGACCCTTGCTGGGCTGTGCTTTGTAGTCTGTGTTCCGCTGGATCTAGGAAGAGCCCAACCACATACGGAGAAGGAGTGCAAGCCCTTCTGTAACAGACATTGCAGTGACAAATTAGGTTGGCCTCCCGCAGACTCCCCCAGATACAATACAGTACTATCTTTAGGACTAGGTTTTAGCTGATTGGAAGCTCCTGTTAATAATCTAACGGAGTGACAAAGCCCACAAAGAAATGATGTCCATTTAGGATGGAAAACCGTTTAACAGCCAGATGAAAAATTAGACTGTAGAATGGGATGAGAAAGACGTCCAAGTTAAGCAATTAATCAAAGCGATGGGAACGTAGGAAGGAAATAAACGTGATAAAAAGGATTTGCTAGAGCAGATTACAGACAAATTTTCAGGAGTGCCATGCAGGGCATGGCCGGCTTGGGAATTGCCCTCCTCCGAAATCTTCAATCATTCCTGCAATCAATTCTGCATTTCCTTAATAGCTGCCTGCGTGGAAAGAGAAGGAGCCCCTGTCCCCATTGTCTTAAATTAACCGCTAACAGCAATCCATACATTAAACTGCATATTGAATATTTGTCTCACAACAATGCTCTTGGAAGTTGTTTATTTCCCGGCTAGTCCTTCTGCTAGGCGTTTCGGCACTGTACCTAAATTCTGCAGGATGCGTGCTGTGGAATATCACCTCCTGCATTCGATATTCTCCCTCCCGGCCCCCTGGTGCCAAAAGCAGCTGTGCAGGTGGCGGGGGGGGGGAGCTTGCAATTACAGCCGGCTTTTCTCATAAACTGATTGTTTGTTTCTTGAGACAATTATGCCGACTTTATTATACGATGTATGTTTCGCCGCAGCCACTCACCTGCTTTATAGGGTTTTGCAGTAAAATACCAAGTGGAAATACGCTTTGCCCCCTAATATGATTCAATTGTATTGTGTTATCTGACCTTTAAAGGGAGTTTGCAATCTATAATAACATGACCGAATAGATCCAGTTGTAGGGAAGAATTGGCAGGCTGGGAAATGCGACCTGTTTACAAATGCAGGACTGCTGGAGCCCTACTTAATTTCTCAGTGCCAAGGGAGTTACCTATATTGGACGTGTGGAAGCTGGCTGGAGAAGGAAGGGCCTGGCATGGGACAAATTCTCTTTCCCCCCTCACCCCCACAGGGGCATGAGGGAGTTACAATCCTGGCAATCCAATGGACAGGTTTGTTCACCTCTGGGGACCCAAGTAAGATGATAGTTTCAAGCAGTGGCGTGTGGCGAAATTTTGTGTAGGGCACAGTTTGGGACAGAAGCACTAGTTTGTGAGGGCAATGGGGAGGTGGGTTACATCACACACGTGACATCATAACACCACACACGTGAGCATCATGCCTCTCTCCTTAAGCTGGGCGGAAGCTCCCCAGGCTTAAAGGAAAGAGGTGCCAGGTCTTTGACAGAATGCTGGAGACCTCCTGGCTCCTTCCCAAAGGCAGGCAGGTTTTGGGCAGGTGGTGGAAGGACTGCTGAACCTGTTGGAGCATTGTGCCTCTCTTCCTAAGCCAAGCAGAAGCTTCCTAGCCTTTGAGAAGAAGGTGCCAGGGGAACATTTTGGGGACCAAACTAGTTCCCCTAATCCACTGACCACACACCACTGGTTTCAAGGGTGTTTTGTCCCACATTGGGTGTAGTTTAGTTTTGTGCCACGTGATCATTTTAGGAAGCAGACTTATCATGGAACCTGTATGGAGGCCACAATACTCCTGGAAACCACAGGAAAGGAGAGTTGCTCTTGTCCAGGGGTCAGCAAACTTTTTCAGCAGGTTGCTAGTCCACTGTCCCTCAGATCTTGTGGGAGGACAGACTATATTTTTTGGGGGGGTGAATGAATTCCTATGCCCCACAAATAACCCAGAGATGCATTTTAAATAAAAGGACACATTCTACTCATGTAAAAACACGCTGATTCCCGGACCGTCCGCGGGCCGGATTGAGAAGGCGAGTGGGCTGCATATGGCCCCCAGGCCTCATTTTGCCCATCCATGCTCTTGCCCTTGAACCCTGCTTGTGGGTTTCCTACAAGCATCTGGTTGGCCATTGTGCGAAGAGGATGCTGGACTAGATGGGTCGCCTTTGACCTTATCCAGCAGGCTCTGCTAATGGTCTTATGTCCTTGTCTGCATTTCTGGGTGGCATGCTGGTGGGGAGATTGGGGTGGGTGTGGGGAAACAGGACCCTGTTTTTCCAGTTCAAGGGGAAAGTGGGTGTTGCCCAGCACCGGTTGGCTGTCCCTTTGTGTCAGTCATCACAAAACTAATCCGTCCCTGTTTCTGATTTGATTAGGGAATGTCTAGCTTTTCCTTAGGTAAAGGTAAAGGTGCCCCTGGCCATTAGATCCAGTCATCGCCGACTCTGGGGTTGCGATGCTCATCTCACTTTATTGGCTGAGGAAGCCGGCATACAGCTTCTGGGTCATGTGGCCAGCATGACTAAGCCACTTCTGGCGAACCACAGCAGCGCACGGAAACGCCATTTACCTTCCCGCCAGAGTGGTACCTATTTATCTACTTGCACTTTGAGGTGCTTTTGAACTGCTAGGTTGGCAGGAGCAGGGACCAAGCAACGGGAGCTAACCCCATCGCGGAGATTCGAACCGCCAACCTTCTGATCGGCAAGTCCTAGGCTCTTTGGTTTAACCCACACCGCCACCCGCTTTTCCTTAGAATGTTCCTATTTTCATTGGAGAAATGTTGTAGGGTATGGAGTTGTGTGACCCCTGAGCCAAGGAGATAAGTAACTACACAACCTTTAGAAGATATCTGAAGGCAGCCTTGTGTAGTGAAGGTTTATTAATGTTTAATGTTTTTATATATGTTGGAAGCTGCCCAGAGTGGCTGGGGAAACCCAGTCAGATGGGTGGGGGAAGAAGAAGAAGAAGAAGAAGAAGAAGAAGAAGAAGAAGAAGAAGAAGAAGAAGAAGAAGAAGAAGAAGAAGAAGAAGGAGGAGGACTAGGACGTCCCTATTTTCATCAGAGATATGTTGTAGGGTATGTTCTTCACCCTGAGCTTTTTTTAGTGTGTGAAAAAGGGGAGGGGGAGTAGACTTTAAAAAAGAAAAAACAGGCACAGAACAAATGCCTAATTGGGAAAGCCTGCAGGTGCTTGTGGAGAAAATAGTCTAAGGCAAACCACCCACCTGACACAGAGCAGAAGGAGGAAGGAGAGCTGGGGGGGGGAGGAGTTTGGAACAGGGGAGGGGGGGCCGTGAGAAGGGGAGACTGTATTAGAAGCACCTACTTCTTTCCTGCAGGAGCATAAAGGCACAGCCATTTTGCACAGCCTTGGTCCTTCCTTACACACACACACACACACACACACACACACACACACACACACCTGCCTGCCTGCCTTTCCCAGGAGTTGAAATACAGGGCTGAGTGATGGGAACCCCAAAGGAGGAGGAGGTTCCAGAAAGATGGTAGAAAAGATAATGGGATGCTGGAATATGGGGTTGCAGTGGCTGGGGACCAGCTCTGTTGCTGGAGATCCTCCACATCACTCTCAGTGCCTCCAAGGCATCCATAGAGCTATTAACTAATCTAGACCAGGACTGAGCCATGGGCAAAGGCAGCCATGCGCCCTGCTTTGCAGAAGACAGTCCTCTGGTCCAAGAGCCATCAGAAGGGAGAACAGGAGGGCTGCTTGGGAGTTGCCCATCCCCAGGGAAAGCAAAGTGAGCAAACACTTTGCTTCCACTGTGTTGCGTCTCTGTCTCGCTAGCATCTCTGTTTGAATCCTAGTCTTTAGTTCTACTTGTGGATCTGTACATCTAAATGAGCACATGCAAGCCATATGCAAATCTGTACCCCCCCTGCATTTCCTCTTTGGGGGCAGGGTTGTCAGGGCCCTCCTCCCTCATCATGGGGCACCCAGAGGTTGCGTCCTGCCAGGTGGGCGCTGAACCCCAAACTGCTTCTTTGTTTGGCCCAGGGTTTCCTGGGCACTGGGGTTGAGTGGGAAGACCTGACCCACAGAGACTCTTCAGGCAGCAATTTTGCTCTTGTTTCTCTCCAGGCTGCTGGCTTGGGGGCCTCTGCTTCTCCCCCTAGCTCCTCACTTTCCTTCTTCAGTGGTGCAGCAAGCCTTGCACTGAGTTTCCCCCAGGCTCCAAATTTTCTTCTTGGGTCAGTAGCTCTCCCTGGTGGCCTCTTTCTTCACATTCTGCCCCTCTTGACTAGTTTCCTTCCTTTTCTTTTGATAGCTAAAAAAATTATTTATGTATTTGCTTCAATCCACAAGCAGAGCACAATATCATTATATATACAATGGCAGGTTTACCGAATATAAAATTTATGTTGCAGCCCAAACACAATTTGCATCTGTGCTGTGTGATATTATAATGCTAGCAGTGACAATTGTCTTAAAGTCATCATTTCCAGAGAGGTGTCAGTGACTGTTAGCCACTAGCTGCAAAAGCAGCAAAGAGCCCTGCCCCCCACTTAAACATTAGGAAATTCATTACAGCACAAACATTCATGTACTACAGTCCACTTCATCAGGAGTCTGCTAAAGCTTGCTTCAAAATAAATGTGTTAGTCTTTCAGGTGCTGTTTTTGCTGAAAGTTATGCACATCCTGCTGCAGCCATTTTTCAAAAGATCCAATGTATTGATGGAATTGATATGACTGTGATGGATTATGGATTCCCAAGCAGGAAAATGCTGAGGCTGAGTTCTTAGAGCTGGTCCTCCTTTCTGCCCCCTGTTAAAGATTTGTTCCTGCCTCGGATCCAGCACCAATCTCCCCTTAAGGCTGGTTGCAGTGACTCAAGCTGCTGCCAACCCTGTCTGCAGGAATAGACTGCTTCACGGGGGTGTTGTGGCCGTTTTGTAGTAAAATGTGAGTTTTTCCTTTAGAGGATGAAGCAAATCCAGTGTCAGGGGGGAGATGGGGCCAGAGAAGCTTATTTCTGTGCCTGGCATCTAGTTTTCTCAAACTGCCCAAGGCTTGAGCTTCATGCACAAGTATTTTGTGTGTAAAGTAACTTATTTGGGAAAGAAAGTTCTTCTTGCACTTTCGCTTGCGGAGACATCCATTAGAAGCTGCCGTTTCTGGACCATCTTTAAAGGCAGCCCCACAAACAATGCATTGCAGCAATCTAAACCAGCATCTGCTGCATCAGGCCAAAGGGAGCCCATCTAGCTTGGCCTCCTGTTCTGACAGTGACCAAATAGATGCCTATTATGGGAAACCTGCAAGCAGGATTTGAGCATGAGAGCACTCTCCCTCCTGTGGTTTCCAGCAACGGGGCTTGTTGCCTCCAACTACAGGGGCAGAGCAGAGCCATCGCATCAATAGCCCTCACCTCCATGCATTTTAAAGGATGCGGGTGGCACTGTGGGTTAAACCACAGAGCCTAGAACTTGCCGATCAGAAGGTCAGCGGTTCGAATCCCTGCGACGGGGTGAGCTCCTGTTGCTCGGTCCCTGCTCCTGCCAACCTAGCAGTTCGAAAGCACGTCAAAGTGCAAGTAGATAAATAGGTACTGCTCCGGCGGGAAGGTAAACGACGTTTCCATGTGCTTCTCTGGTTCACCAGAAGCGGCTTAGTCATGCTGGTCACATGACCCGGAAGCTGAACACCGGCTCCCTCGGTCAATAAAGCGAGATGAGCGCTGCAACCCCAGAGTCGGCCACGACTGGACCTAATGGTCAGGGGTCCCTTGACTTTTACCATGCATTTTCCTGATCCTTTTTCAAATGCAGAGTTCCATAGTTTAATGATGCTCTGAGTGAAGGACTTTCTTTCATCCATCCTGATAAAAGGCAGAGTCCACCACAACCTCTTCCTTGTTTGAGCAACTTTCTCTGGAATTCAGCTTTGGAAAGCCGAATGAATTGGACCTGTGTTCGCCAGCCCCCTTTTAACTGATAGCTTGTTAATGTGGACATGGATCCACTTAATTACTCTCTTGCATGCTTTTAAGCCATCCCTCACTTGTTCATTAAACACCCTGCCTCCTCCGCCTCGTCCTGCCTCCTCCAGCGCTGAGCAATCAAGTGGAGCCCTTTGTTCTCCACGCCTTTGATGGTGCCTTCGTTCCAGTGTTGCTTTTGTGCAAACTAGTAGCAGGTTCCCCACTCCCCCTCGGCCTCCCATCCTTCTAATTAATAATTACACACCCCACTTTCAGTTCTTTTCACACGTTGAAGGGCGTTGATTGAAACGGTTTGCCACTGTGGACTCTTGGAAAGGTTCCTTCCGTCCCGGCTATTGTTTCGTTTGCGTTTCTCTGAGTGTGTTTTGTACCTGACAGGCCCCCCCCCCTCCACTGCTGCCCGCATGCCATTTGGAGAGGGTAAGCCTCCCACCCTGGATTTAGAAGCTTCTCTCTGCCTAATGGTTTATCTTAACATTTGCCCTGCTTAAGATCTCCCCAAGCCTTGCTGGTTCCATGCCAAATTCTGGAATGAAAAAACAACCCACAAAGTGTTTTTTAAAAAATAAGCAACAAGAAGAAGCTTTATATATCACGAAAGCTTTATCCTGGAGCCTGAGATGGGCAGCTTTGTCCACCCAGATGTCCCAAAGCTTAAACCTTCAACTCCACCTGACTTGGCTGTGGCATCAGAGAATAAGGGGCTGCCACCATCATCTGTCATTTCAGTGCCACTCTGTGAAATGCGTCTAACGACAATGAAAAGTGTTTCTCAGTCTGTGCGTACAGTTGCTCTGGGAGCAGGGTTGCGCGCACACCAACAAGAGGTTGGGGGTCTTTTCCTCGAGTTATGACATGCACTTGTTATGAATACATGTTAACCCTTAACCTTATTCCCACAAGAATTTATCACACCAAAGGAATAAAGAAATCTTGATTTATTATACAAAATAGAGCTGACAGAATATAGAAATGCTGTTTCCGATAGCGAAATCACAATTTAAGCAGGTTGCACTCCTACAATGCACACAACCTTGATTTGTAGAGTGAAAGATTCCCTGTTTTAAAAAGCCTACAGGGACCATTTTGCCAGCAGGACCTGTGCTAAGATCAAGAAATAGAAAGGGAAGAATATACCTGTCCTTAAAGCAAAGTGTGTTCATGCTGTTTCTTGAGAGGGCTGAGAAAGAGACAGTTCCTCATTGGAGCTAGGATAGCTACTGACAGCCAACTCACTACTGAAAATCAGGGAGTTTTCTAATATTTTTTCCATCTTAGTGGGGAAGGAAGGGGCTCTGAAATAAGCAATTCCTGCCCATTTCTAACCCTGCCCATCTTGCAAATTAAGAGTTTGGAAGAACTCTTAATTTCCTAGTGAGAAAATGACTAAAACTGGACACGCTGATTGCTTCCCACTCTGGTGTTTTGCTTAATAAAAGGGTGAAAGACTGTGACCTTAGTAAGCTATTGACTGAAACTCGTCATCTCTTTGTCTGCTGTCTGCCTGACCATTACCTTGAGGGCCCCCATTTAGAAGTTTGAATAGACTGTATTTGGCAACTAAATTTGCATGTTGACCTTTATAAGGTGTGAGGAACTCAGAATATCTCCCTGAATGCCTTCAGGACCCATTTTGAGATGAAGCTGGTAACAGGGTCAAGTGTGGTCCACAATGGAGAATCTCATGTCATATTTAAGTTATGTCAATCTTTTCACTTATGCTATGATCTACAGAGATAAACCATAGAAATAAGTTCAGATTCACACACCTGTTCACAGATGATACAGCTCTACTCTACAGCAGCTCTCATGTGCCAGAAATCTGCCTTTGCATTGGCTGCACACAGAGATGAGACAGAGCTGTTCAATAGTGGAAGGGACCCCTTCAGGAGGTGGTGGACTCTCCTTCATTGGAGGTCTTTAAGCAGAGGTTGGATGCCCATCTGCCATGGATGCTTCAGCTGAGATTCCTGCATTGCAGAGGGTTGAACTAGATGAAACCTTCAGGTCTCTTCCAACTCTACAATTCTATGATTCCTTGTGCAAAATGAGAGAATTCTCCTCCTCTTGTTACTGTGTGACTTGTGTACATGTGCCTGGTGGTAATTTAGACTGGTGGTGGGGCAGAGCTCTTTTGTAGCACCATACGGATGGTGTGAGGGTAAACCCAATATCCTTCATGGGAAACTCAAGCACTGAAGGCACCTCTTCTCATGGTTCATAGCTGAGGGGGCGGGGGGCAGCTTCTCCCCCCGCCCCCCAGATCAAGTAAAACAATAAAAAATACTTAACAAACTGACAATTCACATCCGTTCTGCGCCTCCTAACAAAAATCCTGCCCCACCAACAAAGTCCTGTCCCCCCCCCCACTAACAAAAATCCTGGCTACACCCATACCTCTTCTGTAATAAACAAAATCTGCCCTTATTCCCTTATGGGGGACACAAGAGCCCTTAGAGAGTCTATTGTAGGTTCTCCATCAGTAGTAGAAAATAACAGAGGCCAGCCAGAGAATATTGAGAAGCAAAGCAGCTAGTAAGCCTGATCTTTATTGAACTGTTGCAACAGGGTGCTCCCCTCACACCCAGGAAAGGAAGAGGACCCTGAACCAAGGTGTGCCTTCCCTTATATAGACATTTTAAATTTCCTGCCCTGGAGCTCAAGACCACCTCTCCATACATCATACATACATCACAGAAGGGGTGCAACCCAAGACCACCCCCCACAAAGATCATGCCTACATCACAGAAAAGGTAGTCTACAACAGGAATTTGAATGTTGCTGTTTTTCCTGTCTGCCAGGTTATCTGATAATGCCTTATCTGATTGTCTTTCCTGGTAGTCTGGCCATTCCTTTGAGATGGTGATTTCCCAATTCCTGAGACAATGGGAAGGTTCCCTCACCCTCTCCCTCCTTGCAGAGAAAACATTTGGTCAGTTTGGGAGTCCAAATGGTTTCAGGACGGTCTTCCTGTGCTGCTCCAGACATGTGGTCCACATATCTATGTACGTGCTTGGTTGGTACATTTCTGAACATTTATTATATATATAAGACCTTAATTTTTTATTTCATTTTCTACCCAGGCTTTGGGCATTCAGACTCCCTCCCCACCACAGGGCTCCAGTGCAGTGTCTGCCTGCCTCTCAACTTGGAGGGCACCCTAGATTCTGACTGATTCCTTTGATTTCCTTGTGAGGACCTCCTGAAAACAGTGAGCCCTTCTCATAACCAGGCAGGTCCCTCTCCAGGGTCCTTGTCAAATCGGCCTCAATTTACTCACAACACACTCAGGATTGGCCACCATTATCTTGGCTGTTTTGTCTCCTTGGAACTGACTTGTTAGCTCAATTTACCATCCCTTTAGAGCACTTGGCACTAACAATTCTAATGATTGTAGAAACAAGCTAGAAATTTATTAGAGTGGTGACTGGGGAAGGAGAGATCTGGAAAGCAAAAAGCTGGATTTGTTGCAAAGACAGCAGGAAGTCAAGCGCCGGTCTGAGAGATAATAATAGAATCATAGAATTGTAGAGTTGGAAGGGACCTGAAGGGTCATCTAGTCCAACCCCCTGTGCTTAAAAAGCAATAATGAAGGAGAGTCCCAAGGGAGTCTGTTCCATTGTAGAACAACCCTTACTGTCAGATAGTTCTTCCTAATGTTTAGTTGGAATTTCCTTTACTGTCATTTGAACCCATTGGTTCATGCAGCACATAATTAAACTAGGGAACTTGCTCTCACAGGAAGCAGTAATGGCCACCAACTTGGATGGTTTTAAAAGAGGAATAGATGAATTTGTGGAAGAGATGGTTATTGGTGGTTAAGCTCTGCCACTATGGTTGGAGGTCCCCTCATCCAAGTAACAAGTTGCCACCCTGCCTGAAAACCTCCCCTGTAATGCAAACAATCACTCCAAAAGATTTGAGAAAATCAGTCAAGTTGCATGTGGCAAGGACTTTGGCTAAATCTCTCTCGTGGACAAAGAGCTTGAGGAAGCGTCATATCCCAGAAGTTCTCTTTGTGTATGTCTATGTAGCGGGCCTGTCCTCCCCTTTCCAGCAGCCCAGGCCAGCCCTTGAAATGTGAACACGCTCCCCAGCAGCCCTTCTCCTCATCTTCTCCCTGTTCTGGGTATCGCTCCTGCCATCTTCCGTTTTGAAGGCATGACAGCTGACGCTGCCAAGCGATTTGCTTGACATGAGATATTTGGCCTCATCACGATACATCTTCCATGTGTGTGTAAATTATGCATTTGAAAATGTTCCTTTATTAAATCTCCTCCGTTCCTTTTCAACTCATCTTGGTTCTGTCATTCACGCGCCGGTTTGCCAGCTCCCGCTGAATGAACCCAAAAATGGTTTCTGAGCAGATGTAACCTGCTGGGTGAGTCCTGGGCCCCAAGAACAACACTGCTCAGAATTTATGCAGCGCTAAGTGCTTCCTGTCCATCATATTCTTCCAGAAACTTTGGAAGGAGAGCCAGCATTCTTCTTGCCCTCTGTGGAAGCCCCACAGTGAGTTCAGTAGGAACTCATATAGTCGTCTTGTTGGTAAAAGGCCCCTCTCATGCTCCCGGTGTCTTGAAGTTCCCAGCAAGTTCAATTTACTCTCAAGTGGAGGGTTAAGGTTTTTAACCTCCAATTCTGAACGTAGTGGAGATGTGATTGTTGTGTGCAAGTTCTGCTTGTTGGTTTCCCACAGGGTTGGCCACGGTCAGAACAGGATGCTGAACTAGATGGGCCACCGGCCTGATCCAGGAAGCTGTTCTTATGTCCTTATGAAACTCTGAAGATGCTCTTGAGCTCAGAATGGCTGCCAAAAATACCAAGTGTGTGATGGATTATGCCCCATCTGTTTTAGTGGTTGCTGAGAATACAGTGGTACCTCTGGATGTGAACGGGATCCGTTCCAGAGCCCCGTTCGCATCCTGAAGTGAACGCAACCCACGTCTGCATGTGCAAGGGTCGCGATTCACCGCTTCTGTGCATGTGCATGATGTCATTTTGAGCGTCTGTGCATGCGCAAGCAGCGCAACCCAGAAGTAACACTATTCGTTACTTCCGGGTTGCTGTGGAGCGCAACCCGAAAACACTCAACCCGAAGCTACTTCAACCCAAGATATGACTGTATTTGGGGTCCCAGACTTTGGATCTGGTCCCCAAACTGAACCATTTGATCAGACACTGAACTTCCAACTGCTGATCTGCTGCAATATTTCTGAGTGTTGGCCATGGCCATTGGACTCTATGCGGCTCTGCTAGTGATACGTTGGGTCATGGCACTGGGGGAAGCATCTGATGGCTGCTTCTTTCCTTTGATGCCACTGCAGATGCCCCTCCTCTGCTGATGCAATGGCAGCTGCTGACAATGCTGCCACCAGTAAGTTGGGTAGAGTGCTGGGGGGCTATCAGAAAATGTGTGGTGGATCAGAGCTGGCCCATGGGCCAGTGGGTCTCTGCCCCTGATGCAGAGTATAATCAATATGCACTTCCCCCTTTCGGTTTTAATAAAGGCAAAGCTGGAGATGCTGGTCCTCCTGGCAAGCTGCAAAGTCTTAGGGTAATCTAGCCTGCAGGAGATAAAGACAGGAGCAGCCTCTGAGCTGATTCTCATCAGTTGGCTTAATGCTAATGGGCCCTTAATACGCTGCTGAACATCGCAGCCTGGAGCTGAGCCGAGCACCCCAAAGTGACTCTGAGGCTTTGCGCGGCTGAAACACCGGGGCCAGTGCCAGCCTGCAATGCAGCCAGTGCCAACCACACCGGGTCTTTGCAGAGCTTGTGCACTTTGCTGCCCTTCCCTGGAGCTGCTCCTGCCCTCCTCTATTCCAGTTTGCAAAGAGGATTTGTCAGAGAAGGAGCCTTGGAGATGGGGGGAGGCCTCCAAGGGCTTCTGGGGGTCCATTTTGTTTGGGGCTAATGGAGAGGCAAAGCCCCAACCCAGGCCTTGGACTGAAAACAGAACTGCCACATATCCCGGGTGCATTTCAATCTCACTTTCGCAGGAAGTGAGTTCTGCAAGTGAACTCTTTGAGCTGTCACTATTAGAACAAGAGAGAGCGAGTTTCTCTCACCCCCGAGGCATGTCATGTTGGAAACATCTTGGGCATATTCTAAGGTGCCACCATTTCTCTCCTCCCAGCACAGCTTCACCCCTCTCCTTTGCCTCTTCTTCATTTGCATTCTGCTGCATCTGTGTGAATCATTCTCCCCCATGCAGCACCTTTTGAGGGGGAGGGATAAGGCTCATCAATATGCACTTTAGGCTACCTTAAGTGCAGGGAAGGGTAAAGGGAGAACAGTTCTGGTTTGGCCCTGGTGTCCTCTTCCTCACATGTGGCCCATCAAGACTTCTGGGATAGCAGAAATGAGGGTCTTGGTGACTAGGAGCAAGTGCAGATGTGTTGCCAGGAATCGCTCTGCTTCTCCACAAAAAAGGAACTTTGCTGCAGAACCGTTTAAACTCAAAAACATCAAGTAAAGTCAGGCAGCTGACTCAGGTGCAGGGCCGGCCCACCCATGAGGCAAAGTGAAGCAAATGCCTCGGGCACAGGGGCAGCAGATCAGGCCTCCAAGGAATGTTTTGCCTGCTGCTGCTGTGGCACACACCTTGGAGCCAGAATTGCCTCTTCCTTGGCAGCCCCTGCCCCCACGTCGCCTCTACAGTGGCCTCAGTGAATAGGAGGCACTGCTGGTCGCCTCCCACCCCTAGGGAGGAATGGGGGGGGGCTGCCTTCTTGGTTCTCCTAGTCTATGCCCCTCACCTGACATGATTCAGAGCAGGCCACTTCTTCCCCTCCGATGGCTTTTGATTCCCAGTTCAACCATCAGGCAAAGTTGATCTAATTCCCTGCCTTTGTTCCTGATGTTGACCTCCACTCACTGCTTCTTCCCTGGTGGGAGAGGGGGTGCCACTTTGTGAGTCACCTCAAAATGGACCAAAATGTATTGGGACAGCTCTTCTCAGGTGGTAGGGAGGGACTAGCCACGAGTTTCACACTCTTACCCCCCTGGGGAGGGGAGGGGTGCTGTTCTGTCAAAAACAGCAACCCTCCTCCCTTGAATAAAGATTCAGCTGCCAGCCAAGTTGCCTGTGGGGTGATGGAAGGGGGGTCCCCTCTTGTCCTTTGCATCCAGCAGCAAAATGTCTTCTGTCCATCTGATCAACTCACATCTCTCTTAAGCACCAGTTTGGCATAGTGGTTAACATAGGAGCCAACTCCTAGGATCTATTGGGGCTTTGGTCCCCACAATAAAATATTTGAGGGCGTTGGACCACCACAAAGTTGATGGGCATTCCCATTCAAATGGTGTTTGTGCACTGTGTCATGTGATTATGTGGGGCGGGGCTTACCTGGGCCCCCACAATATTTTATTCAAGTTGGCACCCCTGGTGGTTAAAGTGTCAGACTAGGACCTGGGAGAACAGGGTTTGACTCCTCACTTGGCCATGAAGCTCACTGAGTGACCTTGAGCCAGTAACTGTCAGCCTAACCTTCCTCACAGGGTTGTTGTGCAGATTAAATGAGGAAAGGAGAGAACCATGTATGGCACCTTGAATTCATTGGAGGAAGAAGATTGGATATAAATGCAATCAATAATGAAATGTTCCTCAGAGACAAGACTCTAACAGCAACAAATATATAAAGATGCAGAATTTTGAAAAGCATGAGACACCCCAATAATCTCCCCCACCCTCTCTCACTGCCCCTTCACCTCAAGCCAAGGAATTCGAAGTTTCAAGTCTGCGAGGTTTGCCTAAGAGGGAAGGAAGCCAGCTGAAGTTAACGGGCTTCAAAGTATCGGATTCCACTGCCTGAATTCTCCCACTGGGCTCTGAATGTGATAAGCTAAGTGGCAGAGCCGTCCTTGCGCTTCCAGGCCGTTCTGTTCCCCCAGGTGGTTGCAATGGTGCTCGTAGATCATCCTGAGCATCTCCTGGCAGCTCTCTTAGCTCCAGGGTTGGGCAGAGAGGAAGAAAGACCACTCCATCTGCAGCCAGCACAGAAGCCATGGGAGTTTTGCGGGGGATGGGGGTGGTCAAAGTCACCGGCTCATCCTGTGGGGCAGAATTCCCTACCCCCTATTAAAGGCTTCTGCCACCTTTCCAGTGCAAACCATCCTTGGGGATTGGAGTGGCTGTGGAAATGCTTCATCTGATCCTAATTAATATCAACCTGAGGATTCTAAGCTGCAAAGGAGACAAACTCCACCCCAGCACTCAGGAAAGGCTTCCCCATCTATCTGCGCCCCACCCCCATTCACAGAACAACTCTTTCCAACGCCCACAGTTTGTTCTTAACTGTTCAATGTTGTCTCCCTGCCTCTTAGCTACATCTGTGATTTGCTAGCAGGCTAAAAGGCTAGAGATGGTCAAGGGGTGAGGGTGCAGAATGGGGAAGGTTTCATTCCCTCTCTGGAGGTTCCCCAAATCTCCTGGAAAGACATCCTGGCCATTGAGCTTCCACTGAGCTGCCTGCTACACATTCCTGACTCTTAAAATACTAAACATATTCTGAGCTGAAGGCTTGGAGGTGCGGCAGGCAGGTCAGATGCAGAAAGGGGGCTGCTGCTACCTTTGTCTTTTCTATTTCCCAAAATACAAGGAAGTTGGGATTGTTTAGCTGGGAGTTGAGAAGGCTGAGAGGTGATGAAGGGCTGTCCCCTGGAAGATGGAGCGTGCTTGTTTTCTGCAGCTCCAGAGGGCAGGACCTGAACCAATGGATTCAGTGCCAAGGAAGGAGATTCCAGCTGAACATTAGGGATAATCTCCTGGTACTAAGAGTTGTTTGATGGTGGAATGGACTCCCTTGGAAAGTCGTGGGCTCTCCTTCCTTGGAGGTTTTTAAGCAGAGGCTGGATAGCCATCTGTCTGGGATTCTTTAGTCTGCATTGCAGAGGGTTGTACAAGATGGTCATTGGGGTTCCTTGCAGCCCTACAGTTCTATAGCACACACCATGCTGTATTTCTGTATCCCTGCTGGCAGGCAGGACCATCTAAAGGCTGGTCCTTTCCCCATTCAGCCTCCACAGACCAGGCCCCACAGACCAAGAACAAGAGAGCAAAGGGAAGCTTGTCAGTTGTTGCCCCCCAACTGGGATGGCTTTAAAAGAGGATTAGACAAATCTGTTGGGATGTGAATAGAATAGATGTTAGGAGTGGATATATTTATTCGGTATAAATATCCTTCCTGTCTCACATTTGTGAGTTCAGCAGATTGTCATTCCTTTTCATCTTAAAAGGGAACTTAGGCTAGTTTTAGTAATCCAGAATGTTTTAAGAAAGACTGGGTTCTTCTGCTATTTCCCCCTTAAAACGACAATCGCACAAACAGACTTGTAAAAGGTACAAATAACATTTACTCACTCGGAATACTTGTTGAAGAGAAACAGATACAGCAGCTTTGTTCAGGCAAGCGTAAAATGGTAATTTGGTTACAAAGACGTACTTAAGTCTAGCTTAAAATAGTGGACTGAGCTTGGTGTTCATCCACTGCTGGCAGAGCGGGAAAAGATGGAAAGAGTAAGAGGGTGTTGTCCAGGAAGGTAGGACAATATATAGCTTTGGCCTCCAACTGTCAGGTCACAGTGGGAGTATTTCTCATAGAGTTTTCTCCAGTAAGTTTACAGGAAAACACTGTGAGTTTCAACTCCTATCATGTGCCTTTCTAGCAAAACATGAATGGTTGATTTTGACTGCATTTTAAATATCCAACAAAATCCTTGGAGGAGGAGGAGTCTATCAAGGGTTACTCCAAAGTTAGAGGCAGGATGCTTCTGAATCCAAGTTTCTGAGCGTGGAGAAAGTGCTGCTGCTGTGGTCAAGTCCTGCTTCTGGTGTTTAAGGAAGCAACATCTGGTTGGCCACTGTGAGAACAGGATGTAGGACTCGATGGCCCCCTTTGGCCTGATCCAGCAGGCTCTTCTTACATTTATTAAGTAGCAATTTGGCCACCAGGATGACACTAGCCATGGGTAATCTCATGCGTGGGCAGGTGTCTCTGTCAAAAGGGGATTTCTCTTCAGTTAGATTCCCATGTGAGTGCAGGAATGCGTACGCACACACACACACTAGAGCTGAAGCTAAGCTCAAAGGGATCTGTTACCTAAGTTTGCTCTGAATCCTCCTTGCTCTGTTTCCTTATTCTGAGCAGCTGCTGCTTGTTATAGATATGCCTGCATTATTCATAGGAACAGAGCAAATAAATAATGGATCTGGCAGCACAGAGGGGGATTAAGAAGCTATGCCCTAAGAGGTTTCCTTGGGTGGTGGGCAAGAGCACCTCCCACCCCCACCTCCACCAAACCCCACTCTCTGGACCTGTTGCTATAACCCTGATCTCCCTCATTGGTAGCTTGCAGTGAGACTGGGGGCGTCTGGCTTCCTGCTGGTCTTGGCTGCCACAGCTTGCTCTTATCTGGCTCTGCATCCTTTTGCCACTGGCTCCCATTTTCCACCCAAGAGCTAATGAGGCTTTGGTGCTGGGCTGCTGCAGCCAGTGCTTTCAACTTGGACTCTATGAGCTCCAGCACAAAGGCCCTGGCAAAGCAGACACAGTGGCTTGGATGGGGACAAGGCTTTTTGTGATCGCTCAGAGGACAAAGCGTTTTGGAAGAGACATTGGAGTTCAGCGAGAGAACACCTGCTCTGCACGCAGAAGGTGCCAGGCTAAATCCACAGAGATGCAAGGGCCTGAAACCCTGGAGAGATGCTGCCAGGCAAGTGTAGACCATACTGAGCTAGATGGGACAATGGTTGATATATAAGGCAGATTTCTATATTCCTAAAGGGAAGGAGAGCACCTGCCTTGAATGTCCCAGGTTCAATCCCCAGCATCTCTAGGGAAAGCTCAGAATTTCTCTTGTCTGAACCCCTGGAGAGCCACTGTCAGTCAGTGTTGACAACACTGAGCCAGATGGACCAAGCTTCCTCTGTTCCTAAATACTGAACTAGAAGTGTCAGGTGCTGGTGTGGTTGCTCGACAGCAAACAGGCAAGACTCCGACATGTCTTTTCCAGGTTTTATTCTTAGTGAAAACTATTTACAGTGAAGAGTGTCGTAAGTTCATGTCTGGCTCAATCGCTAGCAGAATCTGGGAGTGGTCAGTCTTTGTACCTCCCCCAGCATAACAGTCACGTGACCCTCAGCCTTGTTCCGCCCCTCCCTGCACCAAAACCTACTGTGCAGAATGGGCGCTGGCAAAGGGGTTCTTCCCTCCCCTCCGGTTTGCTCAGACTTGGTGTTGAGGCTCTCCCTAGCATCCCCTGGTCCCTGCACCTCCTCTCCACTGGAGGTGGGGCTTTGCTCCGCGCCAGAGCAGGAACTGCTTCACAAGATTTTCGGAGGTTCCCTATAACACAACTGCCCTTCCACCTCTCGCCTCTGAGCTGATGGCAGTTCCCTGCCAAGAAGGATCCACGGTCTGACTTTCTATGTCCCATAAAATGGCTTTCCGTGTTACTTTCTCTATTCCAACTTGAGAACTGAGCCTGAAAGGGCACCGGCAGCCAGTTTCTGTAAGGCCTTGGGGAGACTCATGTGGGTGGGCAGAGATGCCATTGGCCAGAGAGGAGACACCTCCTGTGATGTGAACAAGGGAGCAGTTGTGTGCCTTCTCTGCAGGGTTTGTATTGTTGATTTTAGTTGTCTTTTCTCGTATTCCTGGTGTCTATCGCACCTTGAGAAACTTGCATTCCTGGTATGTTTTTGTTTTTTGTTTTGTATTCCTGGTATCCCACCTTGAGAAACTTTGGCTGAAGGGCCATCTAAACATATACCTTATAAACTATAAATAAATAATAAGTAAAGTAAATGTATTGCTATTATTAATATTAATGATATTGATAATTTAGTTTATTTCCTGCCCTTCACCCTTAGGTCCCAGGGCTGGTCACAGCAATTTAAAATGCAACATTTAATAATTGTCTGAAAAAATTGCAGCCAGGTGGATCCTGCACCCATCTCATTTCTCTCTGGCTTGTGTAAATGGAGTTTGGTGCAAATATCGCTCCTCGAGTTTTGAGCTTCTCAAACAAAAATTATTTGTGGGTTTTTGGTACTGCATGCTCCAGCCCTCCCACCCCCCAACACACACACACTCCTAGGCATCTCCTGATGCTCCTTTCATTTTCTGGTGCTCAGCCTTTAGGAGCATGGTGCAGTGACACTCTCTCATGGCTGAGCACCCAGCTCTCTGTTCCATTGAAGAACCAGAAGAAGCTGTGGCTGCTACAGTGGTGCCTGGGTGACCTTTCTGGCTTGTATAGAAGAGTCCTGTGGGGGCAGCAACTGTCCTGCTGAGCACCTTCTCTGGTGTGGTCCTGAGCCAGCCTGCAATGGGAGCGTTTGCATCTGGCCTACGAAGCTGTGAAGTTCTCCTTGTCACCAACTCCTGGAACAGCTGCATTATGCCATCGTCTGGAGATTTGGGATTGTATATAACTTTACTAGACCTGTTGAAATGAATGGACCTAAGTTAATCATGTCCATTAATTTCAATGGGCCTGTCCTGAGTTGCATTAGCCTTTGAAGCACCCCTTTGTCCTGTCCCCATCTCATTCCCCTTATGGAGCCAGTCCAAGGTGGTAGCAGTCTTGAAACAGAGGAGGGCTTGCAAAGCACCTTTTCCTCCTACTAGCCATTGGCTACTACTAGTCATAATGGCTCTATTCTACCAGTCAGGAGAGGGTTTCTATTGCCATCCTGCTCCCCTAGCAGATTTCCCATTAGGGCATATGTCTGGCCACTGTGAGGACAGGATGCTAGACTTGATGCCCTCCCTTTGGCCCAATCCAGCACTACAGAGGTCTTCTGGTGTTCTTTGTGGGCATCCCCATCCCCACTCCCCACCCCACAGCTGCTATTTGCATATAGGAAAGCCAAATCCACTCCCTCCCATTTTAGCTTTGTTTTTCAAAACAGGATCGAGGTGTTTTGGTTTTTTTTATCCGAGACCAGAGCTGGCATTTAGGGCACTTAGCAAACTGAGAAATTTGGAGGTGGAGACTATTGAAAATCCAGGCTAAATTGGTCAATCCAAACCCTGTAATTTGGACTTCACTGAACACACAGAGAGAAATGGCCTGACACCCATCAGCTTTTCCGGAACAGGTGGTGATAAATTCTGATCTGAAATATGCAGATCTCGAGGATGTGCTGCAGAAGGATGAGCTTTGGTGTCATCCATGAGACATAGGTCTTGTGCCTCTCCAGGTGGACTGGGTCCCAGTGAGGTGCTGCAGACCACCCCATCCTCAACACACCTAGCCTCCTGCATGGAGTGAGAGCTGGGCTCTACAGATATCCATCTTGTCTTTCTTTCAGCTTCTGAGTCTTCCCCCTCGCCCCCGCCCCCGCTATAATTGATGGTGCAAAGCAGCCTTTCCCGAGCATACAGTGGATTAGAAGCCGCTGGTGCTCCCGCAGAGCCCGTGTAACCTTGAACAATGAAGCCCTATTGGCAGTATTTAACACAAATCTGTTTTCCATCATTGTCAAATCCCCCTGGAGGGTGGGCCACAGGAAGGAAAGTCGAAGGCCATTGATTTCTTTACTGGGCAGTGCTCTTGCCAAACACCTGCCCTCCAGGAAGCACATTAAGGAGGAGACTTACACTTGGCTAAAATGGGGGCTTTCTTGCCCCCACCCCCACCAGCCTGGAGAGCTGCCCTGTCAGCTAGATGGGGGCCGGGTGGGGCAGGCACACACCCTCCATCAGCCAACAGAAGGGTTGTGTTCTCACAGGCAGAGAACACACACTGCATGCGGAAGATCCTAGGTTCAGCCTCTGGGCAGGACTGTGAGTGTCCTGGAGCCCTGCAGAGCCACTGTCATTCAATGCAGACAGTAGTGAGCTGGATGGAGCAATGGCCTCACTAAACAGAAGGCAGTATAGCTCATTTACAGAGTATCTGCATTGCATGCAGAGGGTGGCCCATCTGTTCTGTTCTCCTTTAAGAAGAGACAGTAAAGTTACATACCTCCCAACATTTTCGTTCCCAATTAGACTGTCAGGAGCGGGGTGCCTTTCAGTCCGGTGCTCTGCTGATCGTCTGCAGCAGCATCTCAGGGAGCTGGAAGGAGGCTCCTCTGTGCAACCCTGCTGACTTGCGCCAGAGTGCCAGAGCAGAAGGAGCTCTGGTGCTCCTCAGCATGGTCACACCAGAGCACCTTTTGGTCCAGCGCTCTGGGGCAAGTCAGAGCTGGAGTGACCCTGCTAACTCATGCCAGAGCAAACATCTTTCTGTCTGCTGTTCTTGCATGAGGACTCACGCCAGAGTACCAGACCAAAAAATGGGACATTTCAGGATCCAAACAGAAGCCAGGATTGGCTTCTGTGATCTGGAGTGTCCCACTTAAAATGGGACCCTTGTTGGGTATGAAGTCCTTATCCAGCCTCCTGACTGGGCTGCCTTCTAAGCCAGTAGTGGGGAGGCTCTTGCCTTGCAGGGTCTACTTTGTTTCTTGCTACAACCCAAAAGTCCAGCAACCAGAGCCAGGTGTAAAAGAGTTGCTTATGGGGGCAGTCATGGACCCTGGAGTAAAGGCTGGGACTCGCTCGGCATGACCACCCCGGGGGTCATAACATACATATAGACATACACACATAATTTTATTTGTATTGTGCCTTTCCACAGTTCAAACCATGCTCAAAGGGGGTCACAACATGAAAAAAATACGTATCCAGCAGTCATAAACAATAAATAAGACATTAAAAAAATACACCAAACTGAACAAGCTGGAATGTGTTCAGCGGAGGGCAGCAAGGTGATCAATGGTCTGGAACCCAAGCCTTATAAGGTTGAAGGAGCTGGGTATGTTTAGCCTGGAAAAGAGACTGAGAGGAGACATGATAGCCATCTTCAAATATCTTAAGGGCTGTCACATGGAAGATGGAGCAAGCTTGTGTTCTCCTGCTCCGGAGGCAAGGACCCAAACCAATGGATTCCATTTACAGTGGTACCTCAGGTTAAGTACTTAATTCTGGAAGTCCGTTCTTAACCTGAAACTGTTCTTAACCTGAAGCACCACTTTAGCTAATGGGGCCTCCCACTGCCGCCGCACCACTGGAGCACGATTTCTGTTCTCATCCTGAAGCAAAGTTCTTAAGCCGAGGTATTATTTCTGGGTTAGCGGAGTCTGTAACCTGATGTGTATGTAACCCGAGGTACCACTGTATATGACCTGGTTGAGATTCCTACATTGCGGGGGGTTGGACTAGATAACTCCCAGGGCCGTTCCAACTCTCCAGTTCTATGATTCTATGAATTTCAACATAAATCACAACAAGATATAAAATAAAGGTTCCAAAAAGAGAGAGAACAACAACACCTCCCACTCCAACAAAACACCCCAATTTAGGAGCAACTCAGCCTAGTGCCACCTAGGGACTAAACTGCATAATGACAGTATCTGCCTAGGTGGACTCAGGGAAGAAAGGTCAAGAGCAGGGGTCTGCAACCTTTAAGACAAAAAGAGCCACTTGGACCCGTTTCCAAAGGGGAAAACAACTGGGAGCCGCAAAACTCGTCATTATAAAAATAACTTTTTTCTCACTTTTTTATTATTTCTTTGTTTGACCCCTCAGAATTACTCCTCCTCATAGAAATAAACGTTAAATTAACAAGTTACCTTTTTGTGTGTGTGTATTCTTCACTCCCCTTCAAAACAGTGACCAGCGTACATGCCCCCCTTTCAATGCAGTGACCAGCGTACATGCCCCTTACAATGTTGTGGGCGGGCGAGTGGGAAGGTGACATCGGGACGGTGCATGACTAATGCACGCACCACCCCCATGCGACGTCACAGCCAGTACAGCGCCCGCCACAGTGGGGAGTGTCGGGGCGCACAATGCGCCTCCTCCCCTCGCTAGTATCCGCCCCGGAGCTGCGGCAAAGGTGTAAAAGAGTCACATACGGCTCCGGAGCCGCGGGTTGCAGACCCCTGGTCAAGAGGGAGACAGAGGCCGCAGCCCAAAGCTGGGAGGGGGGCAACTGTGCCTGGACTGGGACAGGGTGAATGAGCAGATGGGGGCAGTGAAGAAAGAGCCTCCCAGTCCTGCCTTGCTCACCTGCTGCTGGAGTGGCCTCTGTGGGGTGCAATGAGTGGCAGTTTGTGTGAGCCACAGTGGACTATTATGGGGGATAGGGATGGGATCCAGGCTCCTTCCTCCTCCTCCCCCCTTTTGCTGCCAGGGTTAATTCCTGAGCCATAAAGTCCTAGCAGCAGCAGCAGCAGCAACGTTCCAGGTGGGAAGTGCTGAGTCAGGCCTGCCTTAAGGAGGTAGAAATGGAGCCGCAGTAAAACAGATATATCAGAGTTGTGGCTACTATAAAAGTGACTTACAAATCTGACTGGCAAAGCCAGCTGTTCCCCCGCAGTGCCGGTAGGATTTACGGCTGCGGGAGGCAGAGGTGTCATTGGCAAATTGGCTTGTAAAGGTTTGGGGCTCCTTTTGCCCTTGATATGAAGAAGGGTTTCTTCCTCAGAGGGCTCTGGTGGGGTGGGGGGAGTGGGGCTTAGCTGCTGCTGCTGCTGCCACAGACCCCTCATAAGCCGTGGGCTGCCTTTGCCAAACCCTTTTGCCCCATTGAATAATAGAGTTGCTGAGTCAGGATCCCCAAGAGTCATCTAGTCCAACCCCCTGCAAGGCAGGCATCACAGCTAAAGAATCCCTGGCAGATGGCCATCCATCCATCCTTTGCTTAAAAATGTCCAGTGAAAGAAGAGTCTACCATCTTCCAAGGGAGTCCATTCCCTTGTTGGACAGCTCTCCTTGTCAGAATATTCTTCCTAATGTTGAGCTGGAAACTCCTTTCTTGCAATTTGAATTCGTTGGTTTGGGTACTCCCCTCTGTAGCAGCAGATTGTTCCATCTTCCATGTGACAGCACTTCCTTCCACTGAGGTGGTGCTCTAGAGGGAACCATTAAACCTCTCTCTACCACCACAGGGGCCTCTGCCTCTTTGGACCCATCATTGCCCACCTCGCAATAAAAAAGTAAAGGTAAAGGACCCCTGACAGTTAAGTCGAGTCACAAACGACTCTGGGGTTGCGGCGTTCATCTCGCTTTATTGGCCGAGGGAGCCGACGTTTGTCCACAGACAGCTTCCGGGTCATGTGGCCAGCATGACTAAGCTGCTTCTGGCGAAACCAGAGCTGCACACGGAAACGCCATTTACTTTCCTGCCGGAGTGGTACCTATTTATCTGCTAGCACTTTGACATGCTTTCGAACTGCTAAGTTGGCAGGAGCAGGGACCGAGCAACAGGAGCTCACTCCATCACAGGGATTCGAACTGTCAGCAAGCCCTAGGCTCAGTGGTTTAGACCACAGTGCCACCCGTGTCCCCTCTCAATAACTGCTGATAAAAACCTGCATGCCCCTGATTCAAATGGTTGCTCTCACTGATGCAAATTGGTGCCAGGATGATAGTCTCTCTCTCTCTCTCTCTCTCTCTCTCTCTCTCTCTCTCTCTCACACACACACACACACACACACACACACACACACAAACACACTTTCAGAGCCGTTCTGCTACTGTAGAGCACCTGCTGTGGGGTAGCCCTAAGAGAGGCTGCTATCATTCTGCTCCTTTTTAGCTGTTCAGAGAAGCACATTTGATTCCAAGCAATGCCTCACCCCAATGGGTGCCTACCTTTTTTTATATAGAGTCTGATCACCTGGAAAGGGAGTAGGTTGTCCCATGGCAAAGTCACCCAGCTGCTGTCTGGAGAGCAGAGCATCCAGCATTTGGCTAAGTTAGGCTAATCAGGGCAAGGACCAGGGAGGAGAGAGCATCATGTATCAAATGGGCAGTGCCAGGGCCAACCCAAGACATTGTGCTGCCTGAAGCAGAGCTGCAAATGATCCCCAGCCCCCTGATCAAGGTGCATGTTAGTACCCAAAGTGGCCAGCCAAGTTCTTTTGGCCCGTGGGGCAGAAAATATTGCAAGTACCTCTCCCCTTCCTGGCAGTAAAAATTCAAGGGCCTTTGCAGTTGTCTCTGAACCACATTGGTGGAATGTCCTTCCCAGTAAGAGGTCTGCCTGGTGCCAACGTATTGTCTTTGTAACACCAGGATAAGACTTTTCTCTCCTCCCAGGCATTGAAGGCATTTGGCGGTATCTGATGGTATCTGAGTGATGGATATCAAGCTGTGTTTCATATCTGTTGACTACACTTGTCTTTGCCACATTATAAGATGTCGTCATTTTTTTCGGATTCTGTGTTGAGAATATTATTTCCTTTTACATTTTGTATGCTTTGCATTTTCTGCAAGTCACCTGAGGAATTGTTTGCAGTAGGTGACTAAGAAATCTAGTAAAGGTAAAGGATAAAGGGACTCCTGACCATTAAGTCCAGTCATGACCGACTCTGGGGTTGCGTGCTCATCTTGCTCTATAGGCCGAGGGAGTCGGCGTTTGTCTGCAGACAGCTTCTGGGTCATGTGGCCAGCATGACTAAGCCGCTTCTGGCGAACCAGAGCAGCACACGGAAATGCCGTTTACCTTCCCACCAAAGCGGTACCTATTTATCTACTTGCACTTTTGACGTGCTTTCAAATTGCTAGGTGGGCAGGCGCAGGGACCGAGCAACAGGAACTGACCCCGTCACGGGGATTCGAACTGCCAGCCTTCTGATCAGCAAGTCCTAGGCTCTGTGGTTTAACCCACAGCACCACCCACGTCCCTTCAATTAACAGTAAGATATAAAAAACAATTACCAGTAAGTTTTAAATAACTACTTGCTGCTTTTCAATCACACCCCAGACTCTCCCTGCCTCATGGTGGGGCTGATCTGGTTGCAGAGGGTTCTGGAAGACAAGCCCTGCCCACCAGTGATGGCATGTCACTTGAAATGAAAGTGCCACCTTGCCCTGCCACTGCCACCATACCTGCTGGGGCCAGCGCCATTTCTCCGCCCACCCTGCTGTCTCCGCTGCTGGTGGAGAAGTGTTGCCTCCATTGACACCAATTTGGGGTGATATCCCACCTATTTTGGTGAGATCTCACCTAAATTGCATGAGATCTCTGAGCACTGCGGGATCCTATGTGATTTTGGATGCAATTTCAGCCGATACTGGTGCCGCTTCTGCACCGGTGGCAGAGCAGGTGGGGGGCCTGCAGGGCTGATGCTTTGCAGGCTTCTGCCACCTGAGGCAGCCACCTCAGTCTGCCTAATGGCAGAGTCAGCTCTGCTGCCCATCCCTAGTGGAGATCCAGGGGAACCGACAGGGAAACTTGACAGTTGGTGACTGTTGCTCCTTCCATAGCACTGTCCCTGCACCTGCTGCTTTGAGGCTCTGAGTGGGCAGGATCCTTCCCTACACAAGAGCTGAATCAGGCCCATGTCATGCAAAGGTGTTGTGCAGGAGCCTTGGTAGCTGAACAACATTTTGTGTTACCAAGACATCTCCCTCACTTTGCTCTGTGCCTCAAGAGGGGAGTGCAAGGGGGGCAGTGAGCGTTGCCAACTCCCCTCCTTTGATTCTAGCATGGAGCCCTTCTGGAGCACAGCACAGTGATGGAGGGGATCCCCACCCCTGCTCCATGGAGTGCCTTGGAAGTGCAGCTCCAAAGAGAGCTCTTCCCCTGCACATCGCCAGCAAAGTTTGCCATTTCTGCCTTGCACTGCCAAGGACTGTGGCCTCCTAATCCTCACCAGGGGCAGCAGAAGACTCACTGGAGCACATGCAATTGCAGACTCCTGGTTTTGTAGGAGCCTCACTGCAGGAACAGAGGCACTATTGATTTGGAAAATGTAGGGAAAGCTGAGCCCTCCAGTAGCATCCCCTGATCCCCAGGCAGCAATGTGCAAGCTGATTCTAAGGGCAGGAAAATGACACAGACCCTTTTGCTGGGCTCAGTGCTCGGGCCTCAGTTCCAGCCTATGTTCTCCTTGCCACTGGTATTTAACCCTGATAAAAACCAGGAGCTTGCAAGCAGCTGTAAAGGGGGCCCTAGGCAGAATTCAAGTGGGGTGTTCTCTGGGGAACCCCTCTACCCTCTGGTGCATTCTCCTCCCCCCATAATCTGAAAGAACTACCTTATTCATGCATACACACACCCTATGTGGCTGCACAAGCCAGCTGCATTCCTGTTGCACCAGCCCTGCCCTTTGCCTGCAGATTGGATTCAACATCTCTCTCTGCAGCAGAAGGGCCAGGTCACGCTCCTGGGTTGGGAAAGCAGGGCACAGTCCACAGCGCCCACTCCCCTCCTCTTTTTTTGCAGAGTGTTGGCTGGTTCTAGGTGCTCTGCTGCTCGCTTAAGGCCCCCTTTGCCCCCTCCAACCCTGCTCACTGCCTCCGTGCCCGCAGCAGCCCATCCCACTCTATATTCTCTTCACAGAAGCCAAGTTGCTTCAGCTAGTCAGCAGCGCCCCGAGGCCTGTAGAGCAGGTTTACTTGAAGTGCATCACCTGTCAAGCAAAATTGATTTTGGCTCTGACTTATCTGAGATAACAGCGGAGCTGCCCGAGTGCAGAGAAGGCTCTCCATTTAACAAGCACATTTAGGATTTCACAGCTCTTAATGCGGAGGAGAGGCGGGGAAGAGGCTGGGGGCTGCTTGCTTCTGTGTGCCTGGTTGTGCTTTCGGCACAGATGGGCACTGAACAGAGCAGCAGCCGAGAAGCTGCCTTGTACCGAGTCGGAACATTCATTGCATCGTCTACGCTGAGTAGCCCCCATGGCCGTGTCCTCCCTCTGCTGTAAGAGGCATGGTGTCCCTGAGTGCCAGCTGCTGGGGATCACAAGTGGGGAGAGTGCAGCTGCTGCTGCTGCTGCAGTCAGGTTCTGCTTGTGGGCTTCCTGGAAGAGGCATCTGCTTGGTCCCCCTTTGACTTTATCCAGCAGGTCCTGCCTTATGCTCTTAGGACCGGCAGCAGGTCTCCAGGGTTTCCTCTCCTCGCCCCACCTGGAGATGCTGTCAGGGGTTGGAGCTGGGACTTCCTGCATGCAGAGCAAATGCTCTGCCACTGAGCTGCCATCCTCCTTCAAGAAAGCGGGCTTAAGACAGAGGGGAAGGGAGGGGACAAAGAAGCAAGTAGCCCTTTTCCTTCAATATCCCCATCACAGGAGTCCAGGTGTGAAAATAATGGCCTAGGCAGGCTTTTTCTGCTCCTGCCAGTGGTGTAGCATGGGGAAGCCACAGGGGTGGTTGCCCCAGGCACAAAATTGTTGGGGGCACAAAATTTCAATCCCCAGTGCTGCCTCATTACAGCTGTGTGCTTCTATCACTGGGCTCCACTGAAAATGGCTTCTCCATGCAAACCAGGAAGTGACCTCTCCAGACAATAGAATGACTCTTCCTTTCTTATTTCTGTGGCTGCAATCTCCTGAGTGATGCAGATACCATTAGGCAGTTGAATGTGCATGTGTACTGCATTTTCCTCCTTTCCACTCCCCTCTGCACGGCCCTGGGTGCTGGCAACCCATGCTACGCCACTGCCTCCTGCCTTGGATGCCTTGAGAAGGCAGGGTTGGCTCTCACTCATCTTGCCACCTCCACATAGACACACACTCTCCTGATCAGAGGGTTTCTTTTCTTTCTTTCTTTCTTTCTTTCTTTCTTTCTTTCTTTCTTTCTTTCTTTCTTTCTTTCTCTCTCTCTCTCTCTCTCTCTCTCTCTCTCTCTCTTTCTCTCTTGAGTTTCCTTGGTGTCATCCTGCCCTGAGAGTTCACCTTGCTCCTTTGGGAACTGTCCTCCACTCCACTACTCTTGTGAGGTTTGCTGCTCATTGCAACATCTCCCCTCTCCCAGCCTGGGGAGCAAGAGGGAGGAGTTTCCCTTGTCTCAAGATGTGCACCTGCTATTTGGGAAGGGCAGGTGTCTCCTGCCTGGCAGATGTCTTCTGCCTCCCCCATCTCAAGTTCCCTTCCTGCCCCCTTTCAGATAATCATGGAGGAGTATTCAGTATGCTGGCAGCCCAGCTGAATTGTAGAGTTGGAAGGGACCTAAGAAGTCATCCAGTCCAACCCCTTGCAATGCAGAGAGAGAAGGCAGCAGTTCTGTCCAGATGACCCTTAGCAGTGCAGGAGAGGATGGGGCAGAAGGAGCTGGGCAGAGCCTATTGTGCATATTTATTCAACCTGTCTTTGCTGCCTGGGAAGGGTTTTTGGGTGTCATTTTGGAAGCTGATAGGTTAGAGATGCTGGAGCCTCTCCCCACTTGGCAACCACCTCTATCCTCGGCTCTTTTTATTAATGAACCCTGAATGGGGAGGAGGAGGCGGCAAGAGTGCTGCTGGGCAGATGGCATCCCTTCTCCAGCCCATTTGGTAGCTGCTTCCAGGAATGCCAGGTGGAAATCCTGACACCCCCACATTCCAAGCACAGCAGGGAAGCCAGCGGGGATTGCAAAAAGGAGGCAGCCTCAACAGCCACTTCTCAGCTGAAACTGCTGGGTGCACAGTGGTTTGCCAGCCTGCCATCTCTGCAGGAAAGCCTCTCACCCAACTGTTCTCCTCCTGTGGGCTCTGCCTACTACATTTGCTGGGTCTCCCCATCTGCACCCCCCTTCCCTTTCTGGCTCTGTCCCAGTTATGAAGCTGCGTCAGCTACACAGAGAGCATCAGGTCCTTGGTTGACACAACCTTTGTTCTCACAGTGGCCAGTCAGATGCCCCAATGGGAAGAAGCCCACAAGCAGGACACTATTGTGGCCTCCTGTGCTGTGATCTTGTGCCCCGTGCCCCATTTGCCAAGCCTTCAGATTTTGCTCTCCTCCTGCTCTGGGCTTGGAGTGGGGAGAGGTGGCCTTAGCACAATACTGACAGTGATCACTCCCTGCCCCCAGCCTTAAGAACATAAGAAGAGCCTGATGGATCAGGTCAATGGGCTATCTGGTCCCTGATGAACAACCAGATGCCCCAAGCACAAGGGGCCTCTCTCCTCCTGTGCTTTCCAGCAACTGGTATTCAGAAGCATTGATGCCTCTGACTGTGGAAGCAAAGCATTGTGGTTAGTAGCCATTGGTAGCCATTTCAAATCCAGCACAGCACACACCAGAGCCTGAGGCAGTCCTCTGCCCAGGAAGAACCTTTTCCTCCTTTGGGGTCTGGACTAGGGAACATAATTCAGGAACTGGTTTTTTGTTTTAAAATGCAGTACTATCACTGCGCGCACACACACCCCACACCCTTGCAGCACCAGGGTCCTTGCGCAAAGCCAGCGTGGGTGTCCCGCTCCTCCTGTGTGTGGCCTGCCTGTGATTTAAGAGCCGCCATGCTCTTTTTCTTTGCCCTTAATGAAGTCAGTCACATTTTATTGCTAAATCGCCCTCATAATGGCCACATAACTGCACAGAAGGAGGTGTTGAGGCCCTTGCAGATGAAACCGTAAATCTGTGATTGCTTCATCTTGGGGGGAAGGTCTAATTTGTCATTGGCACTTGAGCTGTGGCTCACCCCAGAGCCCTGCTCTTGCTCCCAGGTAAACTGCAGCTTCCATG
This sequence comes from Podarcis liolepis, assembly GCF_965112155.1. Classification (NCBI taxonomy): domain Eukaryota; kingdom Metazoa; phylum Chordata; class Lepidosauria; order Squamata; family Lacertidae; genus Podarcis; species Podarcis liolepis. Next base: position 25,818,514 of record NC_139569.1, read on the forward strand.
CCCAGGTAGGCAAAGGGAATCTCTGCAGTGATTTGAGGAGATTTGGCTCCCTTGTAGTTGCCTTTCCAGGACAGAGGTGAGGGGCAAGAAAATGGTTCAGGAGGGCATCTGGGTATCTCTTTAAAGAAGGCATTTGGTACCTAGAAGCCACTTTTTGCTCTCTGGGCTTTCTCTTCACTCCCACCCCCACCATCTAGATTATAAGAGTCTAAAAGGCAGTGGTTTGCTTTTCTCAAGGTTGCTCTGTCCAGGACCAGGGAGGCAAGTTGCTCTTTTTACACCCTTCTACTTGGTAGGACTAAGGGACGCGGGTGGCACTGTGGGTTAACCACAGAGCCTAGGACTTGCCGATCAGAAGGTTGGAAGTTCAAATCCCCGTGACAGGGTGAGCTCCTGTTGCTCGGTCCCTGCTCCTGCCAACCTAGAAGTTCAAAAGCACGTCAAAAGTGCAGGTAAATAAATAGGTACTGCCTCAGCGGGAAGGTAAACGCCATTTCCGTACGCTGCTCTGGTTCGCCAGAAGCGGCTTAGTCATGCTGGCCACATGATCCGGAAGCTGTATGCCGGCTCCCTCGGCCAATGAAACAAGATGAGTGCCACAACCCCAGAGTCGGTCACGACTGGACCTAATGGTCAGGAGTCCCTTTACCTTTACCTTTACCTTTACTTGGTAGGACTATTGCTTCCCCAGGTCCACTTGACCTGCCCGTCTGCAGAGATGCCTGGAGGCTCCAGGCAGCTCTGTATCAGCAGCCAGTCATGATGTGGGAATTCTCAGAAGTTGTCCTCTGATTTCCTACACATCCTCAGGGGGCATCCGGACTGCTCTTTCTTGCCTGGATGGAGCATAGAAATTGGTCCTGAGAAAGTTCCCCAGGAAGGTTTGCGGCCCCTGGGACCAAAAATTTTCCCTACCCTTGTATCAGAGCTACCCCTGGTTAACTACCCAGTTTGGGAGCCTGACCCAGCCTGCTAAGCACATAGGAACATCAGAAGTTGTCCATTACCATGTCAGTCCATTGATCCATCTTGTATTATCTACACTGACTGGCAGCAGTGGCTCTCCAGAGTTTCAGCAGGGAGTCTTTTCCCAGGCCAGATTTACCTGGAGGTATCACCCCTGAATTTAACTGTGGCAGCAAAAAAAGGGGGGGGAGGAATATAGGATAGACACCAGGCTGAGGCGGTGGGCAGAGCCCAGCACTCTTATGGTGCTGCTACCTGCTCATTCTCTGGCCATCAGATTGGTAATTTAATGAGCAAGGTGGGCGGGCAATAGCCCCTCTCTGCCCAACTGAACCGTATGTTTAGCTTGGAGGAGAGAAGATTGAGAGGACATATGATATGCTTGCATGTGACAGCCCTTTAGATATTTGAAAACAGACTCCCTTGGGAGGTTGTGGACTCTCCTTTTTAAGCAGAGGTTGGATGGCCATCTATCATGGATGCTTTAGCTGAGATTCCTGCATTGCAGGGGGTTGGACTAGATGACCCTTAAGGTCCCTTCCAACGGCAATTCTGAGATTCTAAGCAGAGCCCATGGATTTGGACTTTGTCTTCCTCCCCACTCTCCTCTGAAGTCTCCAATGACAACACTGAAGCTAAGGAGAAAGAAGCGACCTTCTAGGCTGATTGTGCGTAAGAAGGGTGTATGTAAGATTAGCTGTGATTCCTGCATTGCAAAGGCTAGATGATCCTTGGATTCCCTTCCAACTCTACAGTTCTATTATTCTATGTCCCTCTGGCTTGCTGGAGGCTCAGGGGCTGGCTGGGTGCTCCACGCCTCCCAGGAGCAGCAGTTTGTCTCGAGCTGCCCTGCAGCTGGGCTCCTTTGTTGACATTACAAAAGGCAGAGGAGGCGATTGCTTTCCGGCTGGCTCCTGCTGCCATTGCTGCATGCAAACCAGCTTCCCCTTTCACCCCTGTACACCCCTCCCTCCCCTCCCTAGCTCAACATGTGCAGAGGCCTGCATGCTGATATCTCCTAGCCGTCGCTTCCCTTCAGAAAAATAAAACGAGCTTGCCAGGGAGAGCGAGAGCTGGCGAAAAACATGCGGCCTCATCTTTAAACAGTGGTTGCTCCCTTTGAAATGACATTGTCAAGCCCCATGGAAAAAGGCAGACGCAGGAGGAGCTGCCCTCCTCGCCCACATCACACAACTGCTGGGGCTCTGTGTGGATCACAACAAAGGAGAAGACACAGAGATGACACCCTCCCCGATGACATATGGCAGTCACTCCAGTGGTGGTGGTGGTGGTGGGGAGAATTTATGAAGATCCTCCAAGGCTCCATTCCTGGCTCAGATGTAAATCATTCATTGCCCCAACAGCTCCTAAGCAAAGGTGGAAGGGCACCATCCAGGGAGCAGAGGAGAGAGAGAGAAGACTTTCTGCTGCCTATAGCCAAGGATGGGATCCAGATCATCAGCAGAACGGCTGAGTGGCTGGCTGAGTGGCTGGCCAAGATGAAATGGCTTTTCAGCCTCTTAGTCCTTGGCTCAGAAGAGAAGAGTTGGAAGCTCTTCCAACCTGTGCTTTGGGGATCTTGCCCACACTTGGCTCTTTACTTCTAAAACACTTGGAGCCACTGGTGGCTGGTCCCTAAAGGTCGTCTGGTTCAACCCCTGTAGTGCAGGAATCACAACTAATCTCATTTAGGTTGGGCCCAGGTCTCCAATCTGTTAAGGTCATTTTGAATCCCAATTCTGTCTTCTGTGGCATTAGCTACCCCTCCCAGTTTGGTGTCATCTGCAAATTTGATGAGCATCTCCTCAATTCCTTGATTCAATCATTTATAAAGACAGTGAACAACAATGGGCCCAAGACAGAACCCTGCAACACCCCCACTTGTTACTTTTTTCCGGGATGACGAGGAACCATTAGTAAGTACTCTTTGAGTTCAGTCAGTCAACCAGCTAATCCACCTAATAGTTACCTCATTCAACCCACATTTTACCAGCTTCCTCACAAGAATATCATGGGGGACTTTATCAAAAGACTCACTGAAATCAAGAGACACTAATGCATTTCCCTGATCCACCAAGCTTGTAACTCCATCAAAAGAAGAAATGAGATTTATCTCATTTTGACACACATGATTTGCTTGTTTTTGCTCCGGTGCAATCTACAATTGGCTTCCCTGCTTTCCTCCCTACCAGCCCCAAGGACCATTGGCTGCTGCTTGGACCTCTGTGAGGCTGTGTTTGCTCCTTGACTGTTTTGTGAAGCAGAACTGCACATTTCCCTGCTTTCTATCATTTCTCCCACAGCAGGCCAGGTATCCCCAGAGGTATTTGTCCCAAATCAGGGGTAGCCAGTCTGATCCCACCCCCCACCCCAATGTTATTGCAACTCCCACTCCCATCCTCATCCCTGACCATTGTGCATGCCGGCTCCTGGGGCTTATAAGCATTGGAGTCCAACAGCAGCACCTGGAGGGCTAGATGTTGACTGCTACCCCTGCACTGAACTTAGAGGAGACAGGATCTCTCATTTCTGGAAACCAAGCCTTATGAGGAATGGTTGAGGGAGTTGCAGAAGCTCAGCCTGGGAATGAGAAGACAGAGAGGTGATACGACAGCAGCCTTCATATATCTGAAGGGCTGTCCCTTCGAGGATGGAGCAAGCTTTTTTCCTGCTGCTCCAGAGGGTAGGACCCAAATCAATGGATTCAAATGACAAGGAAGTAGATTCTGATCAAATATTAGGAAGAACTTTCTGATGGTAAGAGCTGTTTGCTGGTGGAATGGATGCCCTCAGAAGGTGGTGGACCCTCCTTCATTGAAGGCTTTTAAACAGAGGTCAGATATGATGGAGATGGATTGAGGATTAAATCTGTAAATTAAAATTTAAACCTCCTGTCCCACATGTGTGGTAGAAATACAAGAGTAAGCAGGCTCCGAAGCCCTTTTAGCAGAGTAAAAACACTTATGTGCTTTTGCAGCTTACTGGAAGCTAGGAATTATCCCTATTTATTTGTGGTCTGCTGACCTTTCCCCTTTCTGTCCCCGTTGCTAAGAATGAACCACACATTTTAGCAAAAACTAAAAGGTTTACTTACATTCCAATGCAGGCAGCATATATATTAAAGTAGTATACAGGTAAAAATCCCTCTTATTTGCAAAATACAAAATTAGTTTCCAAAATAGAGTCTGGGTTCTGAGCCAACCCTAGGCATGGATGTCTGCTCACACTGCTGGCTTGAAAGAAAAAGATGAAGTGAGGCAAGGAGGAAGGAGAAAATATTAATATCATTTGTTCCATTTTTTGCCACAGGAAGTAGGGGAAATGACATCACACAGACCTGTCTTCACCAGGAATACAGGAACTCTGCAAGTCTCAACCGCTTTGTATGCTTATTTAGCCAACCTAATTGTCATTTTAACTACAGATTTCCCCACAGAATGGCTATCTGTCAGGGATTCTATAGTTGTGATTCTTGCCTTGCAGGGGGTTGAACTATATGGCCTTTGAGGTCCCTCCCAACTCTACAATTCTGTGATTCTACATGCCAAACCTGCCATGAGGACTGGTGACACAGACATTCTGTTTCTTGGGCATGGCAGGAAAAACAAGTTCCCTATCAGTGTGGGTGGTTGGTTGGCTAAAGTGCCATTTCAGTGCCTCTGCCTAACAGTGCTGACATGAGACAGGAACTCTCTGCATCTTCATGGCTTCAGTCATCAGCTCACAGAGCCCTGATCTGCTGTCTCTCCAGATCAAGAGTCCCATCTTGGTCCTTCTGCAGGCAGCCTTACCATGGGGACTCCCTTGAAATGCTCCCCGACTTGTTTGGTGGAGGTGCCTTTTGAAGCACAAGTCCCTCTAGAAAAAATGTGCCCTCCTTCTTCCTCCTCCTCATTTGGTGCTCTGAGTTCCCTGGGATGCTTTGGAGCAAGGTGGCTGCCAGAGAGGGAGCCACAAGGCAAGGGTTCAAACTTAGTCTAAGTTGAGCTCAGCTGGGTGTCTGCCTGGTCCAGGTCCTGCTGACTCTCCATGTTTGGGGAAGGGCTGTGGCTCAATCCCAGAGCAAATGCTTTGCATGCAGAAGGTCCCCCATTCAGTCCTCACTGGCGGCATATCTAGGTAGGGCTGGGAGCGAACACTGCTTGAATCCCAGGACAGCCATTGCTGCCAGTCAGTGTAGACATTACTGAAGTGGATGGACCAATTGTCTGACTCAGCAGAAGGCTCCATGTCCCTCTGCAGACCCTTGAGAGCAGCAGCAGCAGCAGCATCCCGAGTGCCTTGTTTGCTGATGGGAGCAAGCGGGAGACTTGCCTTTAAGCAAATTCAATTACTGTCAGTTAATGATGATTAATTTGCAATTAAGGGTCTCCAAAGGGTAGCCTACGTGTTGAGTAAATATTTATTGAAGGCTTGTGGCCGCCCACCCATCGCCGCCCTTTCTGGGAAACATCCCAATGGCAACTGTAGGTGGCAGCTTGGTAGAGTGACCCAGGCTTCCTTGGGAGACAGATTTAGTTTGGCAGGAAGAGCTGGGTGCTGTGGGTGCTGCTGGGCTTCCCTTCTGCCTGTCTCTGCTCCCACGTTTGTTTGGGTTTTCTTTGTATGTGTGCGTCCCTCCCCAGCTTGATCCATTCCAGACTTGAGTGGCAGAAAAGCTGCCAAATGGGAGGGCTCAATGTTTCTTACGAAGAAGCCCTGGGGTGCCTTGTCTCCCAGGAGAGGTGTCTCCTATTTGTCGAGAACGCTTCCCTGCCCCTTGAACCTTTTCGTTATGACAGAGATTGGCCAGCTGCTCTAAATAAATAGATTTAAAATAAATCTATGAATATTGAAGCAGGGACCAGAGTTAAAAGGAGTGGGGCCCAAGTCTTTCCAAAGGCTCCCCCTCCATCCTGGGCACTCTTGGTTCACTCAAGCCAGTGTGCTGAGGGTATTGTCTCCACAAATGGTCTTAGGTAATCCCTGCTGTGGGGCCAAGACACTGAGAGATGAAGTCAGAGGGGCTCCAAGCAAGACCTATTCCTGGTTAAGCCATGGACCAGGGCTGGGGAGCAGCTGGAATGGACTCTGAGCATCCCTCACCTGGAAGCCTGGAGAGCAGCCATGCCCAGCTTGGTGCCCTGCACACATTTTGGACTACGGCTCTCATCAGCCCTAGTCAACATGGCCAATGACTGTGCTGGCAGGGAATTGTAGTCTGAAGGCTTTAGAGTGCTGCTTTAGAGTTCCTGGTGCATGAAGACAGCTCCGGACAATGTGGCTGCTCTCCTGCCTATGGCTTCCTCCTTTGGCCAGAGCTGTGGGGATGATGCCATGGCTGGATTGCTGGCTGGTGCCCCTCTGGACATCAGAGTCTCAGGACCTGCTGTGGGCTTAGCTCCCTTTGAGGACCCTGTGTAAGTCTTAGCGTGCTGCTGCCTCTGCCGCCGCCTCCTCCTCGGCTGGAGCCCTGGGCTGCCATCCCTCCAGCAGACGGGCTCCCTTGCAGGCAAGCAGATGGTGTGAGGAGCACATCGGCCTCCTTTGTTATCGGGAGCAATGGCTCAAAACGCGCCTCTCCTTGTTCCAAATGACTGAGTTGCCTCATTCCCAGGCCCAGATTCCCTGATTTGGAGTCAGCGGGGCTGTTTATGCTCAGAGTGTCTGTAAAAATGTTATTTTAGGCCTGACACCGAAGCTTATGAATAAAATTTAGATCTCGCTCAAAAGTGCATTAGCTGTCACCATTTGGCTTCCTGCTAAAGTGTTAATTTTTATGGAGAGGAATTCTCTCTCCCTTCGTCCTCCTCCCCCCTCCCCCCCCTCCACAGCTTGGTTCTGCGGAGATAATGAGACCTTGCTAGCTACTTACTCACTGGCCCACCCTGAGTTTGCAGCAGCCAGACTTTGCTTGGCAAGATGCAGTCATGACTGGAGCTTCAATTACCTTTCATTAGCATGAAGCGCAGAAGTCGTTCCTTCCCGACCACAGCAGGAGAGCTTGAATGGGCTCTGCCTGAGTCAGCGGCCTGTTGGCACAGCCTTGCTTATTGATGCTGGCCCACAATGGAGGCAGGTTGGCACCAATTAGCTCCCCTGACTCTCCCCCCTCCACCTTCCTTGATGCAGGCTGTTGCTGCTGCTAACCGTCAAAAAGACTTGAGCACCTTTGCAAAGGATAATTTTTTAATGGATTCCACCTACAAGGAGGCGCTGACGGGCAGATTCCAAAACGAAAAGGAGATTTATTTTTAATCAGTGCTTGCTGAGGGCTGGAGCCAAACTGTCTGCGCCTTGCTCCAAGCTGGCTCTCCTGGCCTGTCCACCTTGCAAGCCGCAGTGCCAGCTGTGCCCCCCTCATCTTTTATTAACCTTGTTGATGGCGGCAACACCTGGATGGCATTGGAATTAGCTCGTGCAATTAGGCATGTTCGCAGATGGCTCTCTCGGCTCATGCATCTCACTGTCCTGCCCCTCCTCTGAAAGGGGAACAGCTCAGGCACTGCCCCACCAGGTTGGACCCAAACCTCAGGGCTTTTTTTCAGCTGGAACTCACTGGAACTCAGTTCCAGCACCTCTCAGGTGAGTGCCATTGCACACTCTTAGAACAAGGGAGGTGTTCATGGTGAGTTCCAGCACCTCTTTTTCTAGAAAAACAGACACTGGGTGTCCCTATTTTCATTGGAGAAATGTTGGAGGGCAGTTAGCACTGATAAAAGTGTTGCTCTTCCACACACAGCTGGAAGCAGAATTAAAACAGCAGTTCAGAAAGCCCCTAATAGAGTGTTAAATTCCTCTTACAAATCCAGCAGCACCCTTTCTCCATGAGCAAGACCCCACCATCTTTCCCACAGAATCATAGAACTGTTGAGCTGGAAGGGAACCAAAGGGTCATCTGGTTCACCTCCTGCAATGTAGGAGTAATCTCGCATCCTGCTTCTCCTTGCAACTGTCCCTGTGTATTCATTGCCCTCTCATCTCCATTTTCTCTGAAATCAGCTCTGCTATTTTAGTGCTTCCTGTTCACTTGCAGTGTTCTTGCATCCAGTTCTTAATCCCGGCTCATCCACACTTTTCTTTTGCCCTACACTTTCTAGGCACAGATCGACACTTTTTTTTGCCTCACTGCTTTCTCCAGGAAAATCTGATCTTTACCATCGAATTAGAGCAAATAGCAATTCAGGTTTTTCACGGATTGCTGTTTGCTCTGATTCAGTGGTAAAGAGAGGGTTTTTGCAGGCAAAGCATTGGGAGAAAACAAAACCAAACCCAGGACACAAACCTGGAAAGCCAGGACTTGTGCATAGAAACGTGAAGCAAAGGTAAGTGTGGGTGAGCTCTTAGTCAGTTCCTGTTCCTTCCCAGGGGGGATCATGGCAGTGGCAGCTTTAAATTCTAGTTTCCTCTTTGCATTTCTAAAATTAATTGCAGTTGTACAGCTCTGATCCTTACGAATAAAATAAAATAGTGTTGGGCTGAACTTTCAGAATCCTGAAAGGGGGTGGGTCATGGTGAAAGGGGAGTGCAAAGCAGCCTCCCCACTTTCATATTTCAAGGGTGGGGTTGAATTTTGAGGGTGAGGCTCACTGCCACTTCCCCAACTCCTTGTGGATGATGCATTCCTGAGCCACTGTAGAGGTTTAAACATGTCAGCCAGCAGCAACCAAGGTGGCAGGGGAGCAACAGTGTTTTGATGCCACCACCCACCAAAAATAGCAAAAAATGCCCTCCCCTCTCATGGTCCATGAATGGAACCACACAAGCAGATGGGGGATTTCTGCTTAGTCCTAAAAAGTAAGTAATTGCTCTGTCCACGCAAAAGGCATCTAGTAATTAGAGCCACCATCCCAGGAATTTACTGAATAAGGGGCTGGTTCAGGAATGTCATGAGTTAAGAGGCTGAAACAAATCAAGGGATAGAAAACTAAAGGGACAGTAGCCCTGGAAAGCCTCAGTACTGCTTTGCAGGCCACAGTGGGCAGGCTGGTGCTGCAGCTGCATTTCAACACACAACACACAAAAGACCACAACAAATTAGATTTTTTATATATATATAAAAAGACAACACAAGCAGAGTGAAATGCAATAACCTGGCAGCAACAGCATCTGGATTCTCCATAAAAATTGAGTGAATGAATTATTCGTATTCCAGACTAAATGTCTGGAAGAAACTGTGGAGACAGGAGAGCAATGCTGCTCTCCAGGCCACTGTTGTCTTTTCCAACAACCAACTAGTGCTGATCATCTTTTACTCCACCAGGCTATCCTCAGTACCATACTCTGGTCTCAGGAAGTTCTCCTCCCCTAACAAGCTATTGGGCAATAATTGATGTCCTACCATCATACCCTCCATCACCTCTCCAATGAAAATAAGGACGTCCTAAGGAAAAGTGGGACATTCCAGGATCAAATCAGAAACCAGGACGGCTTCTGTCAATTTGGGACTATACCTGGAAAACAGGGGCACTTGGAGGCTCTGTGCTAAAGGGTTTGTGTAAAAATGCCCTAGGATCGTCTTTTGGAACATAGGGGCCTTAAAACAAACAACCACTGCAGCTGTTCCGGACTGCTTGATTTAGTGAGAGGGAGCAGGGACTTCAAGTTGTTGGGCACCTGAACATGAGTCATTTTCAGGGACCCACATTCTTTAATGCAACCATTGCTGAGAGCCATCCGTAGGGTGGGGGTGGGGGAGATGATTTCAGCAACCCCTTTCAATAAGGCTCCCAGCCAGTGCTGCCTTGTTTGGAATGCCAACAGGCTCTTTAGCAAGGTCCCTGGCCAGAAAGCAACATGTGTCTTCTGGGGCTGGGCTTTTGAAGGTGATTTACCACTAGCCGCAGGAAGAGAGAACATAAGGAGAGTCTGCTGTGTCAGACTCTATGCAGATATGCCATACATAATTTTATAAACTTCTACCATGTTGCCTTACCTGTCCATTCTCTAAACAAAAAAGTCCCAAACACTGCAACCTTCCTTCATAGGGGAGTCGCTGCCTCCCCTTGATGATTTGGGTTGCCCTTTTCTGAACATCCTTTTTGAGGAGAGGGGAGACACGTGCTGCAGTCTACCCCCTCGAGGCAGGTTGGGTCTTCACTCAGCACACCTTCATCAGCTTCTCAGGAAATGTGAGCTTTGGAAGGAGTAATTGCCTTCAGTTTTGCTGAGTTTGGGATCGCGTGAGGCTGGGCTTTACGAGGAAATCAATGTGTGTTTAGTGTCGGGCTTTGTGTTTGTGCAAAGTGACATGGGATAAGCTGACTGGAGAGTGTTAATTGGTTTGTGTTGAGCATTTATGCTAATCAGTATGTGCAGCAATGCCCACAGCTCTTCAGCACCACTAATTCTGTTTACCCAAATTGGGCTCTGTTTACCTTATTGACTTGATGGGGAATTGCTCTTGGGTTTCACACACTGGGAGGAAGCTGTGAGTTGAACCCTCTTTCATTCCAAGCAGCTTCGCACACCAGCATCAAGGGTGGGCAGGATTTGTGGGAAGGTCCATAGCTTTATGGTAGAGCACCTGCTTAGCATGTTTTTTATTTATTGCATTTATATCCCACCTTTTATCCATGGAGCTCAAGGTGGTGAACATGGTTCTCCCTCTCTTCCATCAGTCCCCATAGCTCTGTGTGGTAGGTTAGCCTGAGAGGTGGTGGCTGGCCCAAGGTGAGCTTCATTCATGGCTGAGTGGGGATTTGAACCCATCTCCCAAGGTCCTAATCTGACACTCTAACCACTACACCACCACAGCTCAGTCCCCAATGGCATCTCCAGGCAGGGTGGGGAAAGATGCCCCATCTAAAACCCTGGGCAGCCACTGCCACTTTGTGTAGGTAGCATTGAGTTACGTGGTCCAAGGTTCTGACTCTGTACAAGGCAGCTTTCTACATTCCTAAGGAAGGAAATTAAGATGACTGTGCCCAAGACTTTCCAGGTACTGCATTCATCTGGCTGCCTCTCTAAAGAATGCTGAGCCCTTTTCCACCCCAGGGCAGGGCCCAGGGATTTCTTGCATGGGTTTCTCCAGTGGTAGCTGGTGCCCAAAGGGACTAGGAAGTCAGGAAGCCAGGAAGCAGGGGGCCCCGTAGTAGGTGGAACCAGAACCAATGATGAGTGGATGTTGTCCACATCCTCATCCCCGCTGCTGAGATTGAGGAGGTGAAAGCTGACAGCCAGGACCACCATTCCTTAGATAGGAGTCAGAAGGCTGGCTGAGGAGACACTGGGACTGGTGGGGTGGTGCCCCATTCAGTTTTATGATAATTTCTTATTGTTTTATTGTGCCACTTGCTGTGGATTGTTTGTATGTTCACTGCTTAGAAATGCAAACCATTATATACCATTAAATGGTATATAAATGTCTGAATTATATAAATAAATAAAATTGCCACCACTGGGTTTTTCTGAAGTTTTGGGGCAGGGTAATCTTTACCTGGGGGTGCAAGGGGTGTGGTGCACCCGGGTGCCGAATTCTGGGGGGCACCAGGCGCCCACCACTGAAGCCACCTAAGCTCTTAACTATCTACCTGTTATGAAATAATAAATAAATCTGATCAAGCTAGAAAAACAAAATATATACCTAGGTATTACCAAAATGTATACCTACTGTTTCACTAAAGGACTTTCGACTTTGTGCACTTATTTACCAAAGCCGCGCTGCGCCAGCGCCAGTGGCAGCGCTTGTCATTCACAATGACGGCGCTTGTCAGACTCAACGGCACCATGCACGCGAAATTAACTCTTACATCAAGATATTATGTTACGTATTGTATTGAACTGCTATGCGGCAGTGGGGTCAGCAGCACCTTTGACATGACTGATCTCGTGGCAGGCAGGCAGTGCAAGATCAGTCGTGTCAAAGGTGTCGCTGACCCCGAGTGAAACATTGCAAATCGCATTTGTGCTGGTCCTGGGGGCTACCAAGAGGTGAGGTCCGAGTCCAGTCCGAGGTAGGGGCTGCGGTTTGGAGGCTGTCTGTCAAAGCTGTAGCTGGGTCCAAGGCAGGGAGACGGGTGGGGTCAGGAACTCTGGCAGAAGAGCAGGACAGGGTGCAGGCAGAAACAGGCTAGCAACAATGTTGCTTCCGCAACCTGGGACTGGGGCTGACTGGCTTTTATCTGCCCCAAGGCATAGGGTGGCCCCGCTCCACAGGTGACTTGCCTCTCCTGGCCTGGAGGGGAGCACTCCTCCTGCAGGAACTTAGTTCCCTCCACCTCTCTGCCCTGAGCCTCCGCAGCTCAGGAGAGGCTGGAGGGTTACCAGACCCAGAGGCAGCCTCCTCTTCCCCTGACGGGGCTGAGAGTGGAGCACCTGCATGCAATGGGTCCTCCATCCCCTCAGGAGCCAGAGCAGACTCAGCTGGTGCCTGCACCTGAGGATCCAGCACAGGTGAGGACCCTTCAGGCTCAGGCCCCCAGCCCTGGCTCAGCTGGTTCTGGAGGCGGGGACTCCTGTGCAGGCTGGGATTCCTCAGGTTCAGCCTCTGAGTCCAAATCCCAGGCCATCACAGCATTTTAATTTCATCACTTACAGTTCATAAGCATAATAAAAGTTAATTTGGGGGCTAAACTAAATTGGGGGGCACTGGGCGGATCTTTGCACCCCGGCAGCACATATGCTAAAGATAGCCCTGTTTAGGGGTTTTGTTTTCATGAGGTTGGTGGTAGTTGCATCCTCATAAGTTTTTTGGGAGTGGCCCAGGAAATGACATTATCTGTGTCAGACCCCGAGCTGTAGAATTTCCTCCTCACCAAGAGATATTGGGCACTTTCTGTGTGTCATTTTTTGTCATCTGCTGAAGACACATCTCTTTCCTCTGGCCTTGGACACCAGAGAGAGAGAAAGAGATGGAAAGGCCCATCCTATTCCCTTGTTTTAATATTGTCTTTTTAAATTGTTACACCCTTCCCAGGGACCTCATGGTGAAAACAACCATAAAAACCACTACCACCACAGTCGTTAAAAGGAAATTCAATGGCATTTATGTGGTCTGAAAAGTGGCTTCACTGAGCTTCCCTTCTTTCTCCCCCGCCAAGTCAATCCTGGCCTTTCTGGGGGGCAATAAGCATCTTGAAGTGGAGACCTGCAGCACCTCCCCTTCCCTCCAGCCATTGCTATCATCCTGTGATGGCCCGCACAGTTTTGGCTCACAACTCGCAGAGACCGCCATAGCTACTTGTGATAGAAGGAGGCATGGTTCAATAATACAGCAAGTGCTTTGCATATGGAAAGTCCCCACTGGCATTTCCAGGTTGGGTTGGGGAAGTCCCTGCCTGAAACACTGGACAGGCTTTGCTGCCAGCCTGTGTAGACAATACTGACCCAGATGGACAGGTAGCCTGATGATGTGTGAAGCAGCATTTCTGTGATGACGTCAGGTGAGCTGGATACTTCCCACTGGCTTTGCTTCTTAAAAGCATCACCTCCAGGAAGACTCTATTGTCCTCTCAGCCTCTGTTAGATGCATTGGAGGTAAATAGCTCCTGGGCACAGATGCCCACCTTAGTCAGAGAGAAAGTGCCGATCAGAAACGGTGTGTGTGTGTGGGTTGTTTTGCCCTTATCTGCAGCAGCTGACGTGTTTTGACAGTTTGCAAGATGGACATTAAATCTCCTGCACGAGGGAGAGCGAAGTCTTCGCCAGCCGGCCAGGCTCTGGGAGAGGCAGCACCGGAGCCGTTCCAGCTGCACTGACTGTGTGATCCGGACTCAGAATGAGCATCATAAATCTTGATTATTCTCTGTCTCAACTGATTTGAACCAAATGCCTTGGACAGGGATGGAGTCCACATCTTGCTGAAAACTGCAAAAAATCTGATTAAATGTACAAACTGATATAAATAGCACTCTATCTATGTTAATGCCCAAACTGTCACCCGGTATGCCAGTGCGTGAGCAGGTCTGTTTTGCTGGCACTCCCAGCCAGGCACTGCCCGTGGGCCTGGGGGGCAGGAAGCTCTCCCCTTGCCCCCTCCAACCGGCTCTGCCTGCCACTGTGGCTCTGCTGGGCTGGCGGTTATTAGAATTCAGTCAATTACCAGCCACATGGCTGGCTCTGATTGCACCTCTGTTGCAATTAAGCACCCTACAGAACAGGGAGGGTGCAGGGACCATAATAAGGCCAGCCAGTAAATGATGGGGGGGGGGAATACTTGGAATAATAAGGATGCTGGATGCTACACAGGCAGATGCAGGGGGGAGGGGGGAATTACCATAGTTGCATGCATAATGAATGAAATTCAGCCCTGGCACGAGAAAGGCAGGGAAGGCACAAACAGCAGGACTGCCCTTGGGTGCTGGCCTGGGTGACAGCTGCCTCCTTCTGGCTCAATATTAGGTGGGTGGGAGTTGTGGTGTCCTTAGGGTCAACTGACTGCCTTAGGCGATAGGAAGATTTACAAGTTCTTCCCACCCTTGAGAGCTGACGTAACTCAGAGCAGTCAGTGCTGGGCAAAGGGGTTGTTGTTGTTAAGATTTATTGCCAACCACATGGGCCAGTGGCCTGGCTCAGGGTGGCAACCTTTGCTTGTTCATAGCTAGTACTCAGAATGGGGAGGAGAAGGAAGGTTCTCTAAAGCAGTGTTTCCCAAACGTTTTTGGGCAACGGCACACCTGTTTACCGGAAAAAAATCTCGCGGCACACCACCATTAAAGCCCCGCCCCCGTGACGTCATTCGGGGAGCCGGCGGCCCGGGCCTGAGCTGGAAGGAGAGGCGGTGCTTTTCGGCACAAGGCAATCGGCCTGGAATTGTTTCCCGCGCGCTGCGAAAGGGAACAGCTGCGGTCGCGCGAACCCTCCGGCGCTGGGAGGGGAAAGGGCGGAGTCGCAGAGCACCAGCTGGCCGAGCGGTTGCGCGCAGCGTTGCGCTTTTGGAGAGCGTGCGGCTGCTGCTAGGGGATCCGGGGACGTGAGCAGGCCTGGCCCGACCCGGGTTGAAGGAGGACAAGCCGGCAGCGCGCCAAGTGAGTTCGGTTGCGCGCGACGGCCCCCGCTCCCCCCACCCCCGCCGGATCCTCGCCGCCGCCGCCTCTCGCCCGCCTCCCTCCCACGGCACACCAGCCGATGTCTCACGGCACAGTAGTGTGCCGCGGAACACCGGTTGGGAAACACTGCTCTAAAGCACATCTGACCACCAGGCTGCTGGTAGCAGAACTCTCTCTCTCTCATGATACTGAGCTTACTGCCACATGACATCCAATGAAGCTGAATGTTGGAAGATTCGGGGCAGGCTCTGATCCTGCTTGGCCCATGACAAGGTCAAAGGGCAGACTGTTTGAGTGGGGGCAAGCAACTCAGTGGGAGGCCACACCAAACTTTGCAGCTGCAGAAAAGAGAACATAGGAACTTGCCTTGCTCCATCTAGCTCAGTATTGTCTACACTGACTGGCAGCAATGGCTCTGCAGGGGTTCAGGCAGGGATTTTACCCAGGTCTACCTGGAGGTGCCATTGGGTGCTGAAGATGGGATCTTTTGTATGCACAGATGACATTGGTGGTGGTGAAGAGGCACTGGCAAGCTGAGCAATGCTGATCCATTTTCCCACCACAAGAGCAGTTTCTGGTGTGAAGGGAGCAGGCAGCCTGCTCTTCGTTGGTGCAGGGCAAGTGCCCAAAGAGGGGGTGCTTCCCAGGAAAAGAGCATTGCACAACCAGACCATTTCTCAGTCCTCTTAATGAAGCCTCCTGGGTGCTCTGGGTAGGCTGGTCTGGTCCATCTGCATACCTTCCAACATGTTGCAGTTGAAAACCTGGACACCTGTCTTTTTGGGCCATGCTCCTGCATGACTTACATGACCCGTGTGAGAGCATGCCCCCCAAAAAATTGGATTTCCCAATTTAATCAGTACAGTTGAGGGGTATGCATCTGGTCTGTGGGCTGGCAAGAGACCAGAGCAGGCAAAGAGGAGGACCTGAACCAATGGAGTCAAACTAATAAATGAGATTCCGACTTAACATTAGGAAGAACATTCTGAGGGTAAAAGCTGCTTAACGGTGGAATGGGACTAACTTAGAAAGTGGTGGGCTCTCCTTCCTGGAAGGTTTTTAAACTGAGGTTGGATGGGATTTTTTAGCTCTGATCCTCTCATTGCAGGGGGCTGGACTAGATGCTCCTTGGGGTGCTTGCCAACTGCAGAATTCTATGATTCTATATTCCACCTACCTGCAATCACTGAAATGGCTGGGAATTCCCTTCAAGGCCAAAGGGAGAGGACCACATGCTCCCTCTTCTTCTCTCTGCAACCTAACATATTTTATAAGGGCCGTGTCATTTTGCTGTTTGAGCTTTGTGGTGCAAAACCCACCACTGTGAGTGACTCTCTCTCTAGCTGCTAGGAGGACCAAGCTACATTTTTGCAGGCAGAACCTTGTAGGTGGTTAAAGGGAGAGTTCTGGGTCCTGAAAACATTATCCAGATGACTTTTCCAAACACTGCCATTTTCATCTTGTTTCACCCAACTTCGCCACCATGCCCACCTTGCTGCTGCTGCTGCGGTTCTTAAGAGTTTTGCCCTTCTTGCTGGCTGTGTGATCCAGCCAGTCAGTGATCCTGGCACCAGTGTCATGATGTCACAGCAGCCCTACTCACACTCTGCTCAACCATGTGGCATAGCTGCATAGACCAGCCTCCGGCACAGCCTCCAAATCACATCTTCCTTCAACAACCTTGTGCTGTGTGCAGATGATCGGAAAAGAAAGTACAACACGCAGGCACCTGCTCCCAAGTAGGGTCTCCCACATCATGGTGGCACCTGGCTCTGTGGGCATCCCGGATGCAGGGATCCCCTCCGAACTGACGCTCCCAGGTGCTCCCAGGTTGGTAAAGACAGCATCAGGACCCACTCCACAGACTACACAATGATGCCCAACCTATGAATAATGCATGAACAGGGCCCATCAGATTTGATTTTGAAACCAGGACCAGGGTGATACTTCCTCCCCTTTGCCAATAAATAGGAAATTTCTATTTAGCACCCCTGCCTAAATTCCTCCTGAAATAGGAAGACAATGAGGGGGGAGCAGGATGTGTGTGTGCATGTAGTCCCCCTGCCCACCCCGCCTCTCCTCCAGCTCAATCATAGCTGCCACTCTCCCTTAAGAGTTGCAATCTTCTTAGCTGTTGATGACTCCCCCATTACTATCGCTCTGGCTATTCGTGCTGGGTTAGGATAACATCCATATCCACAGCTCAGCAGTGGAATTTATTTACCTTTTTTCCTCCTAAAAGCTTTTTAAGCTGATCCAGTGGGGGGTGGGGGTTTCATTTAGAGGACCATTATTTCTCATCTGCTCTTTTGGGTGGGAGTAAATTCCCCCAGCAATGAAACTGAACTCGTCACCAGAGAGACCTACTGCATTATATTTTAAACATTCCATTTTGACAGCCTCCCTCTCTTCCTCAGAAACACCAACTGCTCTCTTTTTTGGGGAGGGGGGTGCAGGGAGAGATAGCCCTAAATTGCACAGATGAGTCAATTTTTTATTTCCCTTGGTTTGGCTGAAGCCGCCTGGTTTCCCTTTGCTGGCTCACTTTGCAGATTCACACCGGCAATTGAAACCCATAATATTAATATTGGGTATTAGCAAACCCGTTGACACTTCTGCAGGATCCACAGAGGAAGGCAGCTCTCTTGGAGGTTTGTGATTCCTGGCATCCGTTCCCCAGGAAGGAAAATGGATTCCATCTTTGTTTCTCCCTCTCTGCTCCCTGAAATCCCAGGTTCCCCTCCTGTGACCCCTACGCAGTTCTCTCTTCCTTTAGCATAAACCCTCAGCTTAGCTCCAAAGAGAACTTATGCCCCTCAGTGCCAAGGACTGGACTTGGGCTTGCAGGGAGCATCTGGGATGAAAAAGGCCTTCTTCACATAAAGGTAAAGGTAAAGGGACCCCTGACCATTAGGTCCAGTTGTGGCTGACTCTGGGGTTGCGGTGCTCATCTCGCTTTATTGGCCGAGGGAGCCAGGGTACAGTTTCCGGGTCATGTGGCCAACATGACTAAGCCACTTCTGGCAAACCAGAGCAGCGCACGGAAATGCCATTTACCTTCCCTCCATAGCGGTACCTATTTATCTGCTTGCACTTTGTGCTTTCGAACTGCTAGGTTGGCAGGAGCAGGGACCGAACAATGGGAGCTTACCCCGTCGCGGGGATTCGAACCGCCGACCTTCCGATCGGCAAGTCCTAGGCTCTGTGCAGAGTTAATCTATGGAACTCACTCCCACAGGTGGCAGTTATGGCTGCCATCCACTTGGATGGCTTTGAAAGAGGATTAGACAAATTCATGGAGGAAAGTGATGGCTACTAGTCCTGATAGCTACACTCTGCCTCCACAGTGGAAGGCAGCAATGCTTCTGAATCCGAGTTGTTGGAAATCACAGGAAAGGAGAGGGCTCAGATCCTGCTTAAGAGTTTCCTATAATGGGCATCTGGCTGGCCTCTGTGAGTAAGGGATGGGCTTCGTTTGACATGATCTGGCAGGGCTCTTCTTATGTCCTTGTCTTATGAGTAGCTGGGAAATGGGCCCAGAAGGGAGCATCCAGGGAGCAAAGGGATCAAGACGGTCAAGGCATTTTCCTCCAGGCCCTTTAGAGATGGCATTAAAAGGCAGAGAATACCCCATTCGAGACGCACTGCTCAGTCCCAGCCCCACCCCACCCAAAACCGATGCAGGCAAATGATAGCAGGAAGGCTTCTCAAAGCTCCTTAGAGCTTTAACAAAAGAAGAGAACGGGCTTTAAAAACTCTTAGCCCGGATTCCCTGCATTCCACACACACCCTTAGTCACAATGCAAGCTGATCCGCACAGCTTATTTGAGGCCAAGAGTGCCTTCCCCTAACTCCTCTCTTTCTGTTCACTGGGGGGAGGCATGCCTGATGGCTGTACTCTATACCTCCACTGTTGGAAGTGGGGAATGCCTTTGAATAATACCAGTTGCTGCGTATTGCAAGCGGGGAGAGTTGCTGCTGTTTTGCTCAGGCCCTGATTGTGAGCTTCTTTTGGATAGCCGCTGTGAGCAGAAGACTATGTTGGATGAGACGCACGCCCTTTGGCCTGATTGAGCTGCTGCAGAGCTCTTCTTAGTTTCTTATTATTCCTAAATGGAACCTCCATGGACAGAGCCAGTCTGCTTTGGAATGCTGGAGAAAAAGAGTAGAAGAAGGATCTCAGATCCTGCTTGGGCTTCCCTTTGGGGCATCTGATTGGCCACTGTGAGAGCAGAAGACTGGGGGTCCCTCTTTGTCCTGATCCTACTGCAGGGGTCTTACATTCTTATGCTGCAACAGCAGGCTTCCTCAAACTCAGCCCTCCATATGTTTTTGCGACTACAATTCCCATCATCCCTGACCATTGGTCTTGCTAGCTAGGGATCATGGGAGTTGTAGGCCAAAAACATCTGGAGGGCTGAGTTTGAAGAAGCTTGTGCAACCTGGAGCTGCATTGCTTTTCGCCTCCCCATAGTGTCTTTCTCTTCCCCCAAAGCCTTTGAGGCATTTGCAGGGGGTACTGCTTTCCAGAGCCATTCTTCGCTACCTCACAGGGCGGGCCTACCTGGCTGAGATGGCAGAAATGGGAAGCTTCTGCATTGCTCAGCTGTAAAAATGTGGGACCGGAAATTGAGATGGGAGAAGGCATCAGTTTCCATTCGAATCCATCTCCTTCGCAAGCAGCACTGTTTCTCTTCCCCTGCAGTCCAGCTTCTGACAAAACGTACTTGATTCATCTCGCTGTCTGTTGTGGTAAAATTTAATGTTACTAATTACATTATTGTTACACTCCACACCATCCATTTCAGCACAAAGAAAACACAGTGCAAATGTGGGAGGGGAAACTTCATAAATTGCATTTGATTTACAGAATGAAAACAACAGAAACAGCAAATCCCAATCTTACTCACTGGATCAATTTCCATTCTGGGCCTGGGGGGGAAAATAAGTGAGCACCTGCAATTCCTCCTCCCATTTCCATTTCTTCATTTTATAAAATTATGCAGAGCATGAAGAAAGTGGATGGAAGCAAAGTTTTTCTTGCTCTCGCAAAAGACTAGAACTCATGGAGATCCAATGAAGCTGAAGGTTACTAGATTCAGGACAGAGTCTTCACACAGTGCATAGTTAAATGATGAAACTCGTTCCCACCAGAGGCAGTAATAGCAGCCAACCTCTAGATGACTTTAAAAGAGGACTGGACAAATTCAAGGGGGAGAGGGCTACTGATGGCTCCTCGCCATGATGGCTTTGCTCTGCCTCCATAGTTGGAGGCAGCAATTCTTCTGAATCCCAGTTGCTGAAAACCGTAGGAGGGTCTCTTTTGCTGGTAGTTTGGCGTGGGTGAGTTATCTGATTGTTCAGTCTCTTAATAGGAACCACTAAATGAATTGCTCCTTGTGGATATAATGTTGATATTATTGGTGTTGGGGATATCGCTTCATCCTTGTTTAAACTGTTGTTATGTTTTAAATGAATTGTAATGGTTGAAATGTCAATGGTACATGGCAGGACATCTTTCTCTTTTTTTTTAGCTGTTATGGCTATTCGACTTACTGTCTTCTGTGAACCACTTTCAGCATAATACCCTCCTTATTGTGTTTACTTTGTATCTCACTGTTTAGAGGGTCCCTTCCAAGGCAGAATAGAACGTACTCAAACCCAGAATATTAAGGACCAAAAAAATCATAAATTCGTAATGTAAAGTGCGAGGCATGTAAAAAAATAAATAAAACACACCAGCAAAATATAAGAACAGGAGATGCCTGCTGGGTCAGGCCATATTTCTTACAGAATGGCTGACCAGATGGCTGTGGGGAACCTGCTAGCAGGACCCAAGCACAAGACACAAACACACACACACACACACACACACACACACAGACAGAGAGAGAGAGAGAGAGAGAGAGAGAGAACACAGAGCTAAGTGTCCAAAACTGACTGAATAGAGAGCCTTTAGGGTTGTCCTACAATCAAGTTTCTCAGCTAGGAGTCTTTTCCCAGCCAGCCTGGAGATGACACCCATGGGGATTAAACGTGGGATGCTCCCCCTTGATGATCTACTGTGGTGTTCTCCCGAAAGGAGAACATGCTCAGCATGCTTGTCTCCATTTTCCCTCACATGGGGAAGTTCTTGAAGGTTTGTTTTTAAAAATACCACTTTGAAATTATTTTGAGGGGCATTTGTCAGCAGCTCTGCTAAATGTTTTTGATGTTTTTGGGCCATTTATGCACTTTCCTCTGAACATGGATGGCGGTGCCCAAAACTGGGGCTGCTTTTCAGATGACCACTGCATCCTTTCTGGAGCTGATTTCTGGGAGAAGGGTTTGTTTGGGAATGCACCCCCCCCCCTGCAAACACACCTAGGGCTGCCATATGTCTGGAATTTTCTGGGCACAGCTGGTATTCAGCCCTCTTAAGCAGCATCTGGGCAGTAATCACTGAAATGTCCTGGAAAATCCAGAAATATGGCGGCACATGTTGGTAGTGTAAAAAAAAAAAAAGCTCAACACTTTTTGAAATATGGCAACCCTAGAACACACACAAACGCAGAGTTTGATTCCATCCCTCACTCGACTTGTTGACTGGGGTGGGGGACAGTCTTTACCTCCTCACTTGGAGATGAGAGCAAAGTAAGGTAAAGTTGAAGGACCCCTGGATGGTTAAGTCCAGTCAAAGGTGACTATGGGGTTGTGGTTTTCATCTCACTTTCAGGCCAAGGGAGCCGATGTTTGTCCGCAGACAGTTTTCCAGGTCGTGTGACCAGCATGACTAAACCGCTACTGGCACACAGAGGACTGTGACAAGTGCCAGAGCGCACAGAAACGCCATTTACCTTCCCGCCGCAGCAGTACCTATTTATCTACTTGCACTGGTGTGCTTTCAAACTGCTAGTTTGGCAGGAGCTGGGACAGAGCAAGGGGAGCTCACCCCATCACGGGGATTTGAACCACTGACCTTCTGATCAGTAAGCCCAAGAGGCTCAGTGGTTTAGATCAAAGCGCCACCCACATCCCTGGGAGCAAAGTAAGGGGAGGAGGAGACAGGTGGGGGGAAAGTTCCTTGACCTCGACCAGCCCCCCTCCGATTCTCAGACATTCCTTTATTTCTTCCTGCCATGCAGCAGAGACCTCTTGAGCTCTGTCTGTGGAGAGCAGCCTTTGGGCCTTGCGCTGCCTCACAGGGAGCCACAGTGTCTGCTGAGGCCCTGATGATTGTTATCTCTGACACTTCTTCAGATTGCCTGGTCACATCTCTGTCTCTCTCTCACACACACGCACTCTCCTTATTTCCTCTCCACTGATGAACTCCTTCCCCACCCCAGGGGAGTTCTGAGTGGCCTCTTTGCAATCTGGGTGAATTGCTCTGCTGAGATCGTCCCCCTGCCTTGCTGGCAGAAGCAACAGGCAGGGAGAGGGAAAGATGCAGCCAGAGTGATTGAGAAAGTTGGGCATCCGTTGGGAGGGGTCGGGAATGACCTCTTTGCCTCGCTTAGTGAGAGGTTATAGGGTGTTGGACTGGGGATGCTGTCTCTGTCACATAGCCAGATTAAAAGGGATGGAGGATTCTTTAGATGTCCTCGACTGGGCACATTGTTCAGGCAGCCTTCAAGCACTTTAGAACCTATTCCTAATCCTGGTCTTGCAGAAAGTGCCTGTCTGGAACTCACCAGCACTGAGGATACTCCAGGGCAGGGGTCAGCAAACTTTTTCAGCAGGGGGCCAGTCCACTGTCCCTCAGACCTTGTGGGGGACCAGACTATATCTTGGAGGGAGAAAAATGAACGAATTCCTATGCCCCACAAATAACCCAGAGATGCATTTTAAATAAAAGCACACATTCTACTCATGTAAAAACATGCTGATCCCCGGACCGTGTGTGGGCCGGATTTAGAAGGCAATTGCACCGGATCCGGCCCCCGGGCCTTAGTTTGCCTACCCATGCTCCAGGGGTATCCTGGAGGATGCAGGGCAGCCTTTATTGCTAAGGGAAATCCATCTATGACAAAGGCTCAGAGCTGAGGCAGGGATGGGGAAGTTGTATGGGGAAGAATAATATTTGGGCAGCTGAATGAATGGATTCAAGAGTGCAGGTCTGGAGAAACCCAAATGCACATATAGACACATGCCCCATGCACATCGGCACACAATCAGGAGCCTTGCATTATGAGCTGCACCCTGGCCAGGGCTTCTAAGCATGTTCAGGTGGATACACTGGTGAGCCGCCCTCAGCCTTTCCTGCTCAATTTGGGGAAGTCATTGCAGGCCAGGAGCAGGGCGTTGTGGGGAGGTGCCGCAAACACACCACAGCGCATGCACCCTCTTCACCCTCTGCACATGTTCCTTGAATACCTGAGCAGCAACACTGCTGTTCAGATGGTGGCGGGTGGAGATACCATTTGATTTCCTCTGTAACTTGCCTGTTGACACAGTCTCCAAATCCACGGTCTGGTTGCTGTAGCAACTTCACTCCTTTCTTTCCATCCTCTGCTTCTCCTGATCCTATCAGATTGTAGCTGACGTTGGCACCTTGGTTGTTATGGTAATACTCACAAACACATTCCATTGACATGGTATTATGGGGGGGGCAGGAGGGGAGGAGAAGCATCCACACTTTTCTGAAGGATACCAAATGCAAGTTTCAGGTGGTCACAGAAAAAGAAGCTGCCCTGATGCCCTGTTTGAAAAGAAACCCTTGCTCAGGGCGGGGGCTCCAGGCTTAGATTCCTGCCTTCAGCCAGGTGTGTGTGTGTGTGTGTGTGTGTGTGTGTGTGTGTGTGTGTGTGCACGTGCCTTTAGAGGCCTGTGGACACCTTTCAAAACTGGAAAAATTGGATATTTGCCTCTCCCAAAGAAATCAAACCCCCACACAGATTTGATCCCTGAATGTCCCTATTTCCCCCACCAGTGCTACAACTGTTGAACTTGGAAAGGAGGATAAACCGGTGCTTGTTCTGAGTGGCAGTGACAAGGAGACCTTGGCTGATTGGAGGCTGCACTCCTAAACAGGATTTCCTAGGAGGGGTGTCCCATCAGTATGAAAGCTTATCACTTCTGAGTAAAGATATGTATGATTTTGTTGTAAGGTCCTATTCCAGAGGTCAGCAAACTTTTTAGCAGAGGGCCGGTCCACTGTCCCTCAGGCCTTGTGGGGGGCCAGACTATATTTTTTTGGGGGGAGGAACGAATTCCTATGCCCCACAAATAACCCAGAGATGCATTTTAAATAAAAGCACATATTCTAGTCATGTAAAAACACGCTGATTCCCATACCGTCCGTGGGCCAGATTTAGAAGGCGATTCGGCCAGATCCAGCCCCTGGGCCTTAGTTTGCCTACCCATGTTCTATTCTATGCAGTGGCATAGCTGGGAGAGGGGCACAGGTGCAGTTGCCCCGGGTGCAAAATTGTTAGGGGCACAAAATTTCAACACCCAATGCTATCCCAATACAGCTGAATGTTTCCATCACTGGGCTCTGGTGAAAACAGCTTCTCCATGTGAACCAGGAAGTGACCTCTCCAGGCAATGGAACAACTCTTCTTATATCTGTGACTGCAGTCTTCTGGGTGGTGTGGACACCATTAGGCAGTTGAATGTGCATGCATACTCCATCCGTTTCCACTTGGTGTGGCCCTGGACACTGGCAACACATGGCACACCACTGATTCTGTTCCAGGGGACATGAACTACCTACTTTGGGTTTTGGAAGCACAACTGCCCTCTGCAGTTTGGGACTCCTGTGCGACCCTGCCCAGATTTTAAGGTCTGTGGCAGGAATCTTGCTTTCGGTTCCTCTGACTTCAGAAGTGCTGTTCCCTGTGATGGACAGCCTTTGGGAGGATAGTGAAGAAGACAACAATAATCCCCATAGCTTTTCATGGATGGTTAATTTTATTCCTGTAGTTTCTCGGTCTTTATTGCTGCTCTTACTGCTGTTTTTGTTATTATTGTGCTGTTTTAAAAATACTTTAATGTTTTAATGTTAGACATTGATTATTATTTTGTGTCAACTTCCTTGGAAGCACCTGCTGAGCAGCAGGACAGACTTCTTTCCAACACAGGAATGCTTCCCTTAAGCAGAGCAAAAGACACCTAGAGGGGAAATGACTTTTCACTCACAGGGCAGCCCCTGACCTCTTGCAAGGGGTGGTGGCTGAACTGCAAAGCCTCTCTCCATGGTGGGATGTTCCTTGCTCTCACCTGTAGCAGGAATAGCCTCTTCTTTGTGTGCAGGAGATCCCAAATTCAATCCCCAATGGCATCTCCAAGAAAGATTCCTCTCTAAAACCTCAGAGAGCTGCTGCCAGTCAGTGCAGACAACACTGAATTATTGGTCTGGCTCACACAAGGCATCCTCTGCTGCCCTCCAGTGTTGAGGTCACCTCCATACAACCTGGATCACCTTCTGTCCACATATGGCAGTTCCTTGGAGGCCAGGCTGTACCCCTCCTTCCTGCCACATCTACAGGCCCCCCTCTGCTGCCACCCAACCCGTCAAGCACCTTCAGTGCACACCAATACCCTGCGGAAGATGGCTTCCCCATTTCCCTGCTGTGGGCTAGTTCCTGTTCCATGAGGAGCATATGGGCAACCAGGATGTTCCTCAGTAAAGCTCTTTACAAGCCGTGTTTAAGGTTTGTTAAAAACCCCAGGGAATTAAAGCAATATGCCCCCATTATGGAGCGGCAGCTGTGGGGTCTGCGTTGCTTATTCAAAGGGATTGGAGGGCACACTTTGGTGATGGGGCTTTGGAGAGATTAAAATTATTTTCAGCATTAAGCACAACATTTCAAAGTTAATGCTTTTGGTCTTGAATATGGATTCAGAGAGCAGAAAGAGATTTACAAGACATTACTTCTATGCAAATTCCAGCAGAAACCAAGGGTGGGTTCTCCCCCCCCCCCATTTCCCTTCTTTCTTTCTTTCTTTTTTCTTCTTTTTTTGTTGAGCAAATTCAACAAGAGATTTGACTCGAGGGCTTACAGCAAATAGACTTTGGTTTTCATGCAGATTGCTGCCTTTAATGGCAGGCAGGCAGGCAGGCTCAATCCCCTTGAAAATTCCTAGCTTGTCTGACTGGGATACTAACAGGGCACAGTTGAGAGGCCAAGCAATTACAGGCGGATGTGTTAATGTACAAATGGGGAAGGAGGAGGAGGAAGCCACAAGCTTCTTGTTTAAAGATGAAAACAGATGTTTCTCCCATGCTATGTTGGTGAGCAGCTGGCTCCACGCCACTCAGAGGAGACGGTTGCTGCTCAGAGGCCACCCCTGGCGAGGCACCCATTGGACACCTTCGCTTCAGTGGCCCTGATCTGCGGGAGTTCCTGTTAAACTTCTGCAGCAAAAGCATCAAAACACAGCCAACAAAAGGTGCCTTTCCGTGCAGGATTGCAGGAAGCCTCCGCCCGTATAATGAACAAGCAGCCTACGCAGAGATAAATGACAGCTGTGACTGAAGGAATAAACAGGATAATCTGGATTTAAATAAGTCACAAAGGGGTGGGGGGTGGGCTGGCAACATGCAAATTCGCAAATTTATAAAATGTATCCTTTCAGAATTAAGAGCTTGTTTGAAGCCAGCAGTTAAGAGCCATTATTCAGCCACCTTCTTTCCCCCCTCAAAGGCATTTCGGAGCCAGCCTTCACTGCCGCAACCAGGGACGGGAGACAAATTTCCTCCCGCTTGCAGATAAATAATATGTGCCCTAAATGGAACAGAGAGGTGGGCTGTTCCGACAGGAGAGGAATTATCCCATCAAGTTTTCCTGCCTAAGGCAGGGTCATAATCCAGGGAGGATATTGGAGCTTCGCATATAGAGGATGAAGGCACCGTCAGCCCCTCTCAGCACCCCAGGAATACCCCCAATATACCAAGAGACTTCTGGGCCCCATTTCGATGCAGAGGAGGAGCAGCATCTGGGGGCGTCACCATCAGGCAATGGGTGCAGCTGACCTAGAGGGCTGTGGGGAGGTCTGATTGCCAAGGGGAAGGCTTGAGTGCCCACCAGCTCCTGCATTTGGATTGCAGTGCCAGCTAATCAAATATTTGGCCAGCCAGAGCAGCCAATGACCTTCTCCAATAACTCATGAAAATTACAAGGAGGGATGCGGTGAGAACGGAAGAGCATGAGGTTTTTTTCTGCTCTGCTGGCCTCTCCCTTTTATTCATGAGCCCTGCCTCTGTGGCCCAGGGAGGGAGAGAGAGGCAGACATGGTGGGACACTGTGCAATGGGCCCCCAAAATGCCCTCCCAGGCGTACACACACACACACTCCTTGCATCAGTCCTCAAGATGCACAGCCAAGATGACTTGCCTGAGCTCAGTTGCTCCCTTTCTGGAAAAGGTGGCAGCATAGGTGCCAACTTTCTGGGGCCCTGGGTGCCCAAGCACCCACAAAATTCCCCACGAAAGGGCTGGGAACCCACAAATTTCGGTGCCAGGGCCCTGCACGATTCATGGCACCCATGCATAGCTGTCAACTGTTCCCTTTTTTTAAGGGAAATTCCCTTATTCCAAACAGGATTCCTCGCAAGAAAAGGGAAAAGGTGACAGCTATGCACCCACAGCCCTGGGCACCCACAGTTATGGGGCCAAGCTGGCACTCCTGGGTGGCACCCTCCCTTTTGCATGGAAGCACTGGCTTCATTTAGGGGAGCAAGGGAGCAAGCTGGACCTCACTTGGGTGGCTTTGCTGTTTGCAAACAGATATGGGATCCAGACCTCCACAACATTCAAAAGGAATAGTGACGGAAAGGAACTAAGCCCCCCGGCTAATTTCACTGAAAAATGGCTGCTGCCCATGTTTCCCTATTGTAATGTTGCTTAGTGGCTGACTGAAATTATTTTGTCTTTGGCATTAGCATCATCCCTTGATGTTGGCGAGGGTCCTTCCCTCTCCTTCCTCTTATTGCATCACAGACAGCGGGAAGATTTCCTGGGAGGAAATGCTGAGCTCGCAAGGCTCCTCCAGGACCACCTGTTAGAGGCTCCCTCTGCTGTCTCTGGCCTATTGCTTCCTATGCTGTCATTGCTGCCTGCCACTGTTCCATTGTACCCAGCTAGAGGTTGCTGCTCCTGCTGACCCTGCTGATACCCCAGTTATACAGGGACCAAGGCCCCAGGCCAGCAGAGGCTCCCCAGGAGCACCACTGCCACTTTGTCACTGCAGTAAAATGCCTGCAGTGCTCCTAACACCGAGGGTTCTTCTCCAGAAAGAGACATTATAGGCGAGGTGGCCACAGACAGCACTTGTTCAAAGTTTCACACTTTGTTGTGGTTCCTGACTGCATTGATTTAAATGATGGGATTTCTGCTATTTATTGACTGGCATTGATTTTTATCTGTAATTTTTTATGGTGTTTTAATCTATGGGGTTTTGCCTTCTGGCTGTGATGTCTCCAGACCACTTAGAGATTTCCCTTTTGGAAATGCCCAGAAGTATATGAATAATCTAAAACCAAACAGTTAATCCAACCTCCAACAGTATTTGCCACTGCAGAAATGGCAGAGGTGCTGCACAAAGACATGTGATCAACAATGACCCCGAGAGCCTCAGATTGAGGTGGACAGAAACATAGTGGAGGCAGTGATAGGGAAAAGGTGGGGGGGGGAGCATGGAAGAGCCAGCTGTGATGGGTGCTAGAGCTTGATGGGTGGCAGCAGAAGCAGCCTCTGGTAGCAAAATGCCTTTCATATGGATGCCTCTACATCATCTTCCTCTTGAAAAAATGCTGGACATTTCGGAGCCAGATAACACCTCACTTTTCAAGAAAGTCCTGAGGGTTCTCCTATCCTGCAGCTTAGGCTCCCCACCCCCACCTCCCACCCCCCAAAAAACAACCCCAGAAGCTACCAGAGCAGAGCTGGATCTGGGGGATGCCTGTCTGTCATCTGTCCATCTGTCCATCTATCTATTTCCATTTACAGTGGTACTTCAGGTTAAGAACTTGATTCATTTTGGAGGTCCGTTCTTAACCTGAAACTGTTCTTAACCTGAAGTACCACTTTAGCTAATGGGGCCTCCAGCTGCTGCCGCGTCACTGCTGCACGATTTCTGTTCTCATCCTGAAGCAAAGTTCTTAACCCGAGGTACTATTTCCGTATTAGCGGAGTCTGTAACCTGAAGCGTCTGTAACCTGAAGCGTCTGTAACCGAGGTACCACTGTATATTCCACCTATTTCTCCAAGGAGTTCTCCCCTTCCTCATTTAATCCCACAACAATCCTGTGAAGTAAGTTAGGCTTCAAGGCAGTGGCTGGCCCTCAGTGAGCTTCATGACTGAGTGGGGATTCAAACCTTGGTCTCTCCTAAGTCCTAGTCTGACACTACACCAAACTGGCCATGCCAGTAGCCATTTTCTCTGGTTGTTGCCCAATTACATCTGAGCAGCTGACTAGGTCCAAATGGGAATCCACAGAGCGTCATCATAAACATTCCAGTCTGCTACACCCTCCAGAGGGGCATCTGGAATGCTGGTGGACCCCCTTCTGCTCTACCCTTCCCTGGTGGGCTGGGCCAGCCTTTGCATTGCAGCTGCCATGGTGCGCAGGCAACCGCCTTGCCAAGGAGCTCCATGCAGCTCCGCGACTAGTGAAGTGGCAAGCAAGTTCCTCCTGCCTCATAAAAAACACTTTGCAGAGGAACCTCAAAACCCAGCAGCAGTTAATTATTGACAGAGCATGTGAATTAGAGATAAAAGAAAAGTCATTCCTCCTTTGCACGCAAGATAGTAAATAAATTTAATTATGGGACAAGAGGCAGGGGATCTTCGTCTGTATTAAGTTTTATTAGCAGAGACATTTAAAAGCATGTCATCATAACAAAAAGGTCTTGTGTAATCCTAAATGTACCACTTTGGTACAAGGCTCTGAAGTGAATAGGCTTAATTGAGCAGATGGCTTGCTGCTCAGGCAGGTATGGGACAGGTTTATTGTCAATTAACTTTTGTCTACATATGCCTATGGCAAATTGACTGTATAATGGCTTCCTGAGGCCACTTTTAACACTTGCCATGTCCTGGAGCTCAAAGGCAAGGGGTGGCCAAGCTCTATCTTCTGTTGCAGTGAAGGGCTGAGAGCACTAGCCGGTTGGATCAATGACCCATCTAGTCCAACGTTCTGTTCTCACTGTGGCCAACCAGACGCCCCCATGGGAAACTCACAAACAGAATTTGAGCACAAGAGCTCTCTCCTCTCCTGTGGTTTCCAACAACTGGGATTCAGAAGCATTAATGCCTCTGATTGTGGACCCAGAGCATGGCCATCATGGCTAGTAGCCATTGATAGCCCCCTCCTCCATGAATTGCTCTAATGCTCTTTTAAAACCATTCAAATAGTTAGTGGCCATCACTGCCTCCTGGGGAAGGTTGAGTTCTACAATTTAACTATGTGCTGTGTTCAGAAGGTCTTTTATCTGTCCTGAACCTTCAGCTTCATTGCATGTCCAAGAGTTCTAGTGTCAGGAGATATGCCATGCATAATTGTATAAACCTCTATGAGGTCACCGCTTACTCACCGTTTGTCTAAACAGCCCCAAATGCTGTTCATAGGGGAGCCATTCCATCCCCTTTATCATTTTAGTTGCCCTTTTCTGAAGCTCTTCCAACTCTGATGTTGTGCTCAGGCTGATCCTTTGGCAGGTGGGTGGGACATCCAGGCACTGCCTTTGTCTGTGGCCAACAAAACTCCTCTTTTCTCTTGCCCTCTAGGGATGTGATGCCCAAGACTCTGGAGGGCCAGCTCACCATGGAGAAGACGCCCAGCTATTTTGTCACCAATGAGGCCCCCAAGCGCATCCATTCCATGGCCAAGGACACCAAGCTGATTGTGGTGGTCAGGAACCCCGTCACCAGGGCCATCTCCGACTACACCCAGACGCTCTCCAAGAAGCCAGAGATCCCCACCTTTGAGGTGCTGGCTTTCAAGAACCGGACTCTCGGGCTGATCGATGCCTCTTGGAGCGCCATCCGCATTGGGATCTATGCTCTGCACCTGGAGAGCTGGCTCCAGTACTTCCCGCTCTCCCAGATCCACTTTGTCAGCGGGGAACGGCTCATCACGGACCCTGCCGGAGAAATGGCCAAAGTGCAGGATTTCCTGGGCCTCAAGAGGGTGGTGTCGGAGAAATATTTCTATTTCAATAAGACCAAGGGGTTCCCTTGCCTGAAGAAGCCGGAGGACAGCAGCGCCCCCCGGTGCCTGGGCAAGTCCAAGGGCCGAACTCACCCCAAAATTGATCGGGATGTAATTCAGAGGCTCCGGAAATTTTACAAGCCCTTCAATGTCATGTTTTACCAAATGACGGGCCAGGATTTCCAGTGGGAGCAGGAAGAGGGGGATAAGTGATGCTGTGGCAGGCAGAAAGAAGTTGTCTCCTATCCAGAGGTAAATGAATTGTCATCAGCAGTATGTGTGTGTGTGCATGTGATGGAACACTTCTGTAGGGCCTGATAGGGTTGCAAAACTGGACTTTGGGTTCCTGGAAGGCTTTCCCATTGGAAAAGAACCTCTAAGATTCTGCCTGGGGTTTCTCCAGATGCACTCCTTAGGGCAGGGGAGACAACCAGGTGTGTGGTTGGACTCCAGTTCCCATCAGCCCCAGTGGACAGCCTGGGCAATGGTTGGGAATGATGAGAATTGGGAGTTCAGCAATGTCTGAAGGGGGTCACTGTGCTGGCTACCCCTGCCTTAGGGCTTCCATCAGTGACTCACTTTCTATTGACTGCAACGAAAGGGAGGGGCTCCAGGACACAGTTGGAGAATTTCTCCTTCCCTCGGAGAAAGTTTTTTTGCCAGGGTTAGTTGAAATTTCACCGCTTCTGGGGAAGGCGCCTCATAGCTCAGAGGTAGAGCACTTGCTTGGCA
This sequence comes from Podarcis liolepis, assembly GCF_965112155.1. Lineage (NCBI taxonomy): Eukaryota > Metazoa > Chordata > Lepidosauria > Squamata > Lacertidae > Podarcis > Podarcis liolepis. Next base: position 25,850,313 of record NC_139569.1, read on the forward strand.
TGAAGAAGGTCCTGGTTCAATCCCCACTGGTGGCATCTCCAGGTAGGGCTGGAAGAGACACCCTGCCTGAAACCCTGGAGAGCCTTTGCTGCTAGCCATTGTGGACGACACTGAGCTTGATGGACCAGTGGTCTGGCTTAGTGTAAGGCCACTTCCTCTAGCCTTCCTAAGTTCAAGCCAGGCTGCTCAGTTTCTTGCCTGTCATAGCTACCTCCCTGGTCTTCCCTCAGCCCATGTAAGTGGGTATGAAAACAAAGCTTTGTAAAGAAGAAAGTTTAGAATCATGGAACTGTAGAGACCCAAAGTCCAACCCCCTGTCATACAGGAATCACAGACCTACATTGGCTTCCAGTATGTTTCCGAGCTCAATTCAAATTGTTGGTGCTGACCTTTAAAACCCTAAACAGCCTTGGCCCAGTATACCTGAAGAAGTATCTCTACCTCCATCATTCAGCCCAGACACTGAGGTCCAGCACTGAGGGCCTTCTAGCGGTCCCTAACTGTGAGAAGTGAGGTGACAGGGAACCAGGCAGAGGGCCTTCTTGGTAGAGGCGCCCACCATGTGGAATGCCCTCCCATCAGGTGTCTAGGAAATAAACAGCTATCTGACTTTTAGAAGACATCTGAAGGCAGCCCTATTTAGGGAAGTTTTTAATGTTTGGTGTTTTATTGCTATAATAATAATAATAATAATAATAATAATAATAATAATAATAATAATATTCTGTTGGGAGCCACTCAGATTGTCTGGGGAAACCTAGCCAGATGGGCAGGATATAAATTTATGATGATGATGATGATGATGATGATGATGATGATGATGATGGTGGTGATGATGATGGTGATGAATCCACGGCAGCTTGCCATCCAACTTCCATATAAAAACCTCCAAGGAAGGAGAGTTGACCACCTTCCGAGGGAGTCCATTCCACTGCCATTCATGTATTAGGGGGGTGGGGTATTTGCAGCAGTTCATTTCCACATCAGCCCATTTTAGTCCCCCTCTGGTTTTTTTAATGAGAGTGAGAGCCATTTTCGCAGCTGTTTTTCTTTCCCCGCATCTGTCAGCCTGGCCTCGTTGCCACAGATGCACGTGTATGATGCCTGTTGCCAAACTCCAGGCTCAGCTTTGATTCTGGCATGCAGACGCCCTCTTGATCAAGCTAAATACTGGAAATGCCATGGAAGGCAGCTATGGCTCCGTAACGAGGCAAAGCCACCCCGGGGCTGAGAGCACATCATGCGCTTCATTACCCAGTCAAGTGGCCCCCGAGCTTGGGATCAGGAAAAAGGTGCTAAATTCATTTGTCAACTTTTGGCAGGAGGCTGGGCTCCAGGATGGGACCATTTGTTTCCACACAAGTAAATGTCGGTTCATATTAGCCCGATTAGGAGTAAAAACAGCATCTGACATAAAACATTCTTTCCTCCCCCCCCCCCCCGCAATCTCCACCCCCCACTCAAATTATTATTGCATGAAAATTGGAAATCTGCACCAGGGCTGACTTTAAATTGTTTCACATGTTATTAAACTGTCATTTCCTCTGCTAAATGAGAGCCATGTTGTTGTGCAATTTAATTCACAGTGATGAATGGATTCAGGTGAAGGACTCATTTTTAACTCTTACCAGATTTGAGCTCCTCATTGACTAGCTGGGGGATGCCCCTCATTGAAAAAAACACACCAGTGTTCAGTGGAGGGGAAATCACTGGGCACAACTGCGTCCTCATCATGCAGCTCAGCATGATTCCCTACCCCCACAATCCTGACCCCATGGTAAAATGAAGCATGTTGGATAAATACAGTGGAAGTCGTGTAGCCACCCCTCTGCTCAGGACCAAGACAGTTTGCTAGTCAAGTGGGAGTTGGGAATATGCTGTAAAATTGGAGCAATGGCACTCACCTGCTGCTCCTTTGTCATCTTGCACCAGCCAGAACAAAACAGTGACAAAGTTTCTTTGGTTCTTCCTCTAGGTGAGAAATGGCAATTGGAGATCAGCTGATGGAGGGGGAACATTCAGGTTACAAGAGGCCAAGATCAGGACCATTAAGAAAAACAAATAGGAGAATAACTTAAAAAGTGGAGTGGCCTGCCAGCCACAGCTATTCAAACTAAACCCACACATGAGCTACAGCAAAGTAGCCATAGCTCTTTGCAAAGCCAAAGAGATCCTCATGTGTGGGACTTTGGAGCCATAGACAAGCTGGAAGGTGTGCAGAGGAGGGTGACCCAGATGACAAAGGGTCTGGAAACCAAGCCTTATGAGAAATGGTTGGGGGAGTTGGGGATGTTCAGCCTGGTTAAGAGAAGACTGAGAGCATGGTATGATAGCCATCTTCAAATACCTGATAGGCTATCACATGGAAGATGGAGCAAGCTTGTTTTCTGCTGCTCCAGAGGCTAGGGCAGGCTTCCTCAGCCTCGGCCCTCCAGATGATTTTGGCCTACAACTCCCATGATCCCTAGCTAGCAGAACCAGTGGTCAGGGATGATGGGAATTGTAGTCTCAAAACATCTGGAGGGCCGAGGTTGAGGAAGCCTGGGCTAGGGCCTGAATGACAAGAAATGAGTTTCTGACATTAGGAAGAACTTTCTGACAGTAAGGGCTATTCAACAGTAGAAGAAGAAGGGTTTGGATTTGATATCCTGCTTTATCACTACCCGATATCACTATCCTTTTCCCTTCCTCCCCCACAACAAACACTGTGAGGTGAGTGGGGCTGAGAGACTTCAAAGAAGTGTGACTAACCCAAGGTCACCCAGCAACTGCATGTGGAGATGCGAACCCAGTTCAGGGTTAACCACTACACCACACTGGCTCCCAGAGGGAACGGACTCCCTCAAGAGGTGGTGGAAGCTCTCCTTCACTGGAGGTTTTTCAACAGAGTTTGGATGGCCACCTGTCAGGGATTCTTTAGCTGTGATTGCTGCATTGTGTGGGGTTAGCCTGGATGACCCTTGAGATTCCTTCTGACTCTACAGTTCTATGATTTTATGTCTTGGCTGTCTCTAACTGCTGCCTTTCTCCTCCTCGCTCCACACAGAATCTGCCTGAGTTGGGGAAAGGGCCGGACTTGCCTAGCCTGAAATCTGGGTCCAGAATTGGCCACCATAATTGAAGGGAATTTGCTCAATGGACAAAGATGGGGGCAACACCATCCCTTTTGCACCTGGACAATCGCCTCCTTCCGCCCCACATTTCCAGACCAGCAGGATCCTGAGCATAAAGGACACACCGAGGGAAGACCCTCTTTGGCCACTCTTGGTGGAGTCAACTGATCCTCTTTGTGCATCCAGAGAGGAAGAAGGATTGACTGAGACCTTAGCAAGAGATGCTAGGAGCTTCTTTCTGTCCAGAGTCCCTTTGCAGCAGGAGGTGGCCACTGTGCTGGGGAAATGCCCAGTTGATGTGAGTGAAGGGCAAGAGCCATTCCACACACACCCTGCACCCTGCACCATACATTCAGATGTTTATTTTTGATATGGGTGGAACCCCTGAGACTGACTTCGGGAGCGGCCCCACAAGGCCAAAGGGAAGGGAAGGCCTGGGTCTCGCCCACCCAGAGATTCAGGAAATCTGACTAGCATCCCAGTGTTCTTCCCAAGCACAAAAAAGTGGGGCTATTTACGTGTGTGCGTGTGTGTTGTTTTTTTACCGTTCATGTGACCCACCCTCCACCTCTGTGGAGAAGTTGCTGGCCTGGAGTCTCAGCATACTGGTGAGCTCCCAGTGCAAAGAGCTGATGGCATCTGGGGGATTTATTCTTCCTGGCAGTTAGCCTGCATCAGCCACACTGGTGAAAGTCCTCAGCTCCACCCATCCGCTTTTGCTACGCAAGAAGACCTCCTCATTCGCCACCAGCTCAGAAAGCGCTCCCTTGGATTTGGGCTTTTGCCTCCCCTCTTTAAATGTCAGCATTCCCAGCACACAGAAGATTGAATTTTGTATTTGATTTCAATTAGCAAAGCATAAATTATATTTAATTTTCTACTCACAGAGACTGGATGAGTCATTGTCCTGGAAAGCTGGGGGAGGGGGGAGTTCAGAGATTGACAATGGGAGCATTCATCGCCCAGGAGCTAAATTGCTTAAGCTGCCTCCCTCTTCCATCCATTCGCTGTCTTCACGCCTCCCCTCCCCCCTCTGTGTCATCACCCTCTACCTGAGAGATATGGAAATACCAAGCGTGAATCTGGAGCCAAACCTGACTAAACAATAAAAACCTTGTCATGGCAGTTGCCTTTCTCTGCTCCCTTTATGAGGTGGGCAGGGGGGTGGGGGAGGGCTGGGCTTGCTGCATTTGCCACTGTTGTTTCCGGGGAGGGGGGATTTGATCGGCCAGCAGGAAACCTGACAAAGCCACTCTCTGTTTTACCTGAGGAAGGGAGGATTAAATATGAGGTTGTGAAAGAGCACAAAGCACAACAGACACACACACCCTTGGAATTTTAGCTGGGGCTATTTGTGTCAACAGAAGGAAGCTTTGTTGCCTCTTTGCTAGACAGAGCTGGACCTTGATTGGAGAACTACAGGTGTGGGGTGAGGCAGGAGGAGAGGTCCAAGGAGGAACCGTGGCACTTATCCCACATATGTCTCCATCCTCTTATTTCTCCCAAAGTCTGCAGTGCTTCTGAATGCCAGTTGCTCGAAACCACTGGGGGGGGGGGAACAGTGTTTCCCATTCAGACATCTAGTTGGTCGCTGTGAGAACAGAGTGCTGGACTAAATGGGCCCATTTGGCCTGATCCAGCAGGCTCTTTTTACATTCTAAAAGTGCTCAGGAAAGTTTCCTTCTTCGTTCTTGCCACTAACCCTGTGAGACAGGGCAGCAAGAATGAAAGACTGGCACTCCCTTGAAACTGGCGGAAGCACTGTGAGCTTCATTGCCAAGTGGAGATCAGAACCCAGTCCCAGCCACCCCAGCCTCTCAGCTGCCTTATCTTGCCTCTTCAGCTCCTGATGTAAGCTATGGAGCTGCCTGTCTCCTTGCCCTGCACAGGAAAGGGCCCCTCATCTCAGTGAGGCTCAACTCTAACATCACACCAAGCTATGATTGGCACTAACCACAGTTCTGCATGATCTGAGCTTCCCAGAGTGCAATGGGTAGATGGTGGTGGCTGCTTGCCTGCTTTTGCTCTCCATCTGTTCAGCTTCATAAATCCATGTGAGGAGGAGCCATGGCCATAATGGTGACCTGTGACTCCACCTGCCAACCAGCTTGTGGTTTAGCAGGTCCTTCATGAACTGTCCACTTTGAAGCTGATGGAAGTTCAGACCTGCAAGATATTCCACAGCTGGGTTTTGCAGGGCATCTGAATGCAGCTGTGGTGATGCCTTTGCCTGGACTTCCTGGCTAAAAGGAAAGTGGGTAAGGTCAGGTCTGTTAAATCCTCCCCTTGTGCTGCATAATGACCCCAAAGGGAAATAGGTTTGGAGGTTTCCTGTCTGGCATCCACTCATCCCAGTTCAGGAAGCTGGGATTAGCTATTTCACAACCTCATGCTATTGTGTCATCTGATAAAAAGCAACTGGGTTTTTCCCCCTCTCTCTTTTTTTTAATCAACAAAATGAAGAAGTAGTGAACTATAAAATTGCTAATTATTTTCTAGTAAATTTACTTTTGAATAACTTGAGACACCAATTACAGGCACCATTAAGCACTATTAGCGGTGGGTGTTACCAAAGCAGGGTGGAATATTCATTAGGCAAAAGAGAAAGGTTTTGGTGCCAAAGCCCTTCCTGCTCAGGAAGCATCTCTGAGGGCACTCACTCTCCTTGCAGCCACTCCACGCCTCCACCAGACGTTAAAAAAGTCACCAGAGGTTCAATTAGATATCAAATGACGATGTGGTGGCATTGTGTTAGGCAAACAGGCAAATATTTTGAGTAAGGTTTTCAGCTTCAGTTAGGCAGATCCTTGCAGCTGTACAAAATAATCACCAGAATTAAGATGAAAGCAAGGAAAAGGCAGAAAACTCCTCTTTGTGTGCCCTTTGAAGATGTAAGGGCCATTGTACTTTTAGATAATCAGACAGAGGGCTGTGCCCACCTGCTGTTCCCTTGAAAGCTTTGCAGGGCTCTGCCATCAGTGTGCCAAGCAGAAAGCTGGCTCCCTTCCCCCTCCTGCCTAGGCTGGTGTCCCACAGTTGGAGCCACTGCCCAAAATAAAGTGTGGGTCTTGCTATTAAAGGGAAGCTTCTCCCCCACCACCCACAAAGAGCACCAGCCTTGGGTGAGACAGCAACAGAGTCCTGAGAAGCGGAAAGTGAAATCTGTGTACATTTGAGCTTGAATGACAAAGGCCACAAGACTCAGAATGTCCGTTGAATTGATTCATGCATGGCATGAACCACACTTATGAAGAGGCACATTCCTTGCTCGGTCACTCATTCAGGACTGGGATGGATGCTTCCCATGATATTTGTCCTATCCTATGCAGATACATCACCACCCTCTCTTTCTTTCCATTTGAACGTTGCCGGATGCTTATGGTATAAGCCTCAGATAATCGAGGCCTCAGTATAGATCAGGGTTGGGGGAATCTCAGGCCTGGGAGCCAAATGCAAAAGCGTAGAATGGAAATGGTAGGAGTCCCTCATGGCTTGGCATTCTTCACAATGGCAGCATTTGGAGCAGAGGCAGACCTTTATAATATGCCACCCAGTGCGAGGCCATTTGATGCCCTCCCCACAGCCCTTGCAGCCCTGGCTTAAGCCAAGCCGGACTTTGAGAAGGAGTCATGAGGCTCTGGCAGGGGTCTAGAGCCCTCACACCACCTTCCCAAAGCCTGAAAGTGTTTGCTTGGCTTTGGAAAGGAGGAAGGAAGACTTTTGGACCCTGTCAGAACCACCATGCCTCCTTTCCAAAGCCAGACAAGCACTTACTGGGCTTTAGGAAAGCACGCTCCTCAGCTGCATGCCTGGTGTAGGCTCACACTGCCCTAAATCTGCCTTTGATTTAGAGCAGGCTTGGCTGCAACTCCCATCAGCCTCAGTAAGCATGAGGGATGATGGGAGTTGTGGTCCAAAACATCTGGAAGTCACTTGATTGGCTACCCCTGATTTAGAGTTTGCAAAAATGGAGCAGGACTGGTCGTGCTTCCTGCCTAATAAGCTTTCAAATGACAATTCCTTTCAGAAATAGTGTCTTTTCTCCTTAATAGGGTGGTGAGTCACAAGATTTCTCTATTCCCTTTCATCTGGAGATGAAGTTCTATGTGAAAAGGTTGAAAGAGTTTGGTATATTTAGTCCAGAAAAGAGGCGATTAAGAGGTGCAATAGCCGTCTTCAGAATCTGAAGGGATGTCAGGAAGTTGAAGGAGCAAATTTGTTTTCTGCTGCTCCAGAGGGCAGGTCCTGATCTAGAGGGTCCCAGTTGCTAGGAAGGGGATTGAGGCAAAACAGGAGGAAGGAAGTCCTAATGGTACAGGCTGTGGAGCAGTGGAGCAGGGAAGGCCTGGGAAGTTGGCCAATTCTCCCTCTTCAGAAGTTGTAAGTAGAGGCGTTCTATCAGAAATGCCTTGGAAGTGGATCTCATGAACTAAGAACACAAGAAAAGCCTGCTGGATGAGACCAATGGCCCTTCTAGTCCAGACTCCTGTTCTCACAGTGGCCAATGTGTTGCCTGTGGGAAACCAGTAAACAAGACCTGAGCACAAGAGCTTTTCTCCTGCCTGTGGTTTTCAGCAACTGGTAATTAGAAGCACTGCTGCCTCTGACCATGGAGGCAGAGAATAGCCATCATGGCTCAATAACCATGGATAGCCTTCCCCTCCATGAATTTGTCTAATCCTCTTTTAAAGCTGTTGGCCTTCAGTGCCTCCTGTGGGAATGAGATCCATAGTTTAACTCTGAACTGCATAAAGAAGTACTTCCTTTTGTCTGTCTTGTATTTTATAATACTCAGCTTCATCAGATTTACACAAGTACTGAGCAGGTAAGGTTGGACTGGAGGAACTTTGAAGTCCCTTCCAACTCTATGATGATTGATTGATTGGGCATTTCCACTCTCCCCTGAACTTGAGCCTAAGGGAAAATGCTGTCTGCTGCTGTACAGCATTAAAACAAAAGCAGCTTGTGAGAAAAGCAAAGAATTCTGGGAGTTGTGTCAAGCATCTTTGCAGATTTTCTTAAAGAGCAGATCTGCACAATTTGTGATGCACCAAATGGAACACATCCCTGTCTCCATGGGATGTGGTCTGCCAGAATCTTGAGACACCCCTGCTCAGTTTTTGCAGTCCAAGACAGGCACACGAGCCCCAAAAACCCATTGACTCCATACATGAGTGGCCAGATGGATGCAGCCCCTGGTGGGGGCATATGCAGCAGGTGCAAGCCTGTAAAGCAACACCAACAAGCTACTCTCTGTGCTTTAAGTACCATAGCAGAGGCAGCAGGAACAGAACCGTCTTGTGCCTACATTCAGGGAACAGAAAGGCTTTCACCTTGGTTTTGCCAGAAGGGATCCTACAATACCTTCATCTTTTTCTAAAGGACCCTCTGAACTAGCTAGGGCTATCATTGCCCTCAGGAACCCCAGCAACCAGGAAGCTAAAGGGCTAGCTTGTTGCAGGGAGCCATGAGGCAGGAGGAGAGATGGAAATCTCCACCCTCTTTCCCTAGATAGATAGATAGATAGGCAGGCAGGCAGGTATTATAATCATCAGCATCATCAGTGCTTTTTTTCTAAAAAAAATGTTTAGGGGTACTCTCATTTTCCTACTCATATTGAAATACTGCCCCTCAATGAGGCCAAACTTAGATTCACAAAATGTTTAGGGGAATGTGTACTCCTGCGTACCCCCAGAAAAAAAGCACTGATGATAACAACAACAACAACATATCCCGTTTTATATGTATCTCAAGGCTATTAACAAATGTGTGATAAGAACAGTAGAGAAAATAACTAATGGGGTTTTTAAACGATAAAAAATGAACAGGTATGGCAGGTGCCTTCATCCACATGGAAAAGCTTGTCAAAACATCAATGTCTCCAATTGTTTCCAGAATGTACAGACAGTGGGCACCTGTCACATCTCATCAGGAACTCTATTCCACAGAACTGAGGAAGTCAGTGTTGGAAGCCCAGCTCCAAGTTACTGTTATGAGGCAGGCATCCTTTCCTGCAGTCTGAAAGGCCAGTTTTTGTTCGTTTATTTGTGACATTTGTCAACCACCCAGCAAGACGAAGTTATATTAAAATATGATACCTGCATCTATATACATACCACCCTTATAAAAGGCCTGAGTGAATAGAAAGGTCTTCATCACCTGGAGCCAACAAGACTCCAAGGAAGGTGCCAGGTCAGTCTCTGGGATAGCTGTCCCATAACTGGGGTCCAGTACTGAAAAGGCCATCTTCCTGGTGGTCATCTGCCTTACTTCACTGACTGGTGGCCCCTGGAGCAGAACCTCTGCAGCAAATCTTAAGATCTGGCTAGGTTCATTCGGGAGAAGATCCCCTGGCCTCAAAGCTGTGCAGACAGGGTGTTGAAAGTTTAAACCAGCACTTTAAACTGGGCCTGGAAATGGACTGGTGCTCCTAGCCAGTGCAGCTGATCGGTGTGTCCTGCACCAGAGGGTGGTCTGATGGGAGCCAACCCCATGTTTTTGTCACACCACCCCCCACATTGCAATATTTGGGAATGATGTCCAGAGTTGTTGAGCTTTTTTTAGGTTAACCCAATTTATTTTAGGGAGGGTTGGCCGCAAAACAGATTTGCCCACAGATCGCGTCCACTGCCAATGGTGAAGATCTGACCGCCGATTGCATAAAACCGCATGCCAGGCATGTGTGCACCACTCACCAGGGGGTGCAAATGCCAGCCGCTGGGGGGGGTGCCAGGCTGATCATTGGGCGTATTTGCGTGATCAGCAGGTGGATTTTCACGACGACGATCACTTCAGTGAGCCCAAAGGGGCAACTTGGCACTCAAAGTGAAAGGTATGGCTACTGATTAGAAAAAAGTAAGTTGAGTCCTCTTGTTAGAGAAGGGCCTGCCGGTGAGTTGCCCAGGGATTAATAAGAGTACTTGGCTCAGGGGGGCATACAGTGGCCCTCATCTGTGCTCCATCACTCCCAGGGTTATACTGATATTGGGGGGGGGGGAGTCTCCTTCCTGCCTTCTCCTGCTTGTGAGAATTTAGGGACAGCTCTTGCCTCCAGCCTGCTAGCAGAGAGGTCAAGAGAGCATACCCCTCAAATGTCCTACTTTTAGCAGGTAATCCCAGAATTACAGAAGCCATCCCAGTTTCTGACTGGATGGTCCCCAAAGATGCCCATTTCTGGTCTGGGCCCATGGACCAGTCACCTAGCCCCTGCTAGAGTGTTGTCATCATGCAAGTTACATAACTCGTGTGGGAGTGCAGTCCCAAAAGCCATGTGTGGGGGGTGGGGGTGGGGGGGTATACTCTTGTGCAAGTCACTTGGCTCCAGAAAAGAGCACAGCCCCAAAGTCGTACGTTGTGATTTTCCTCTGTGGCATGTTGGGGGGTATGAGAGAGAGGCTTTACCTAGAACTGGTGCTGCCTGACCCCCTGAACCCATCCTAGTTGCTTTGGGCTTGCTTCTCCTTGGCTTGCTCAAGATGTAGCCCTCTGTGCCGGAGGGCAGCCCCTCCAAATGTCCATTTATTGGCAGCCTATTTTTCCTGGACTTCTAGTAGCTGAGCTGTCAGAGGCAGCTGGGTTCTTGCCCTTCATCCTTGCCATCACCCCGTGGATATTTTATTGCATTAAAAACATTTTTAAAAACCCATCCAGGAGAGTGCTTGGAGGAAACAACACAGGCAGGAAAGGGGTCCCAGGCTTTACTGGGGGGGGGGGTATGTGTGTGTGAGGAAACTCTTTTCCAACTCTGCCCCTGGATCATTTTCTGCAGTGTGCCTCTTAGCCTCCTGGTCCTCAAGAGGTGGCTGCTTGCTCTTCAGTCAAAACCCGCTTCCTCCCAACCAGCCCTCTCCACCCATGAGGTTTCTGCAGTTTTATCCAATCAGTGTGTGTGGGGGGGGTGATGGGCAGAGGAACTCAACCAGCTGCTGCAACTGACTTGAAAGTTTTCGAGATGAGCAACGGACAAATTTGATCTTTTGTAAAATATTTAGTCCATCCGCGCTGTCTCCTTTCCCCCAAGGAAACACTTCTCGGCAGCAGCTAATTTTGAGCTCCGTCTTGCCGTGTGGGTTTTCTAATGTTATGGAACAGTGAACCTCCTGAATTAATTAATGTGCAGCTCTTCAGTTATGCAGCTAATCTGCATATTTTACTAACTGGATGCAAGATGTTTCTGTGGAAGGGTTGTGAAGGCACCCAGCACAGCTCCAGCTCAGGGCCCATAGACAGCCCCATACCTGGCCATGTGGGGAGTGGAGGAGATGGATGTCCTGGAACCTGGTGGGATCAACCACAAGAGAAGGAGGGGCATACCTGAAAAGGATCCTTTTGATGCAAGGTGGCAATTTGTATTGGGACCACCATCCAGGGATAGGGGAGGTTTACCCACTCCCTCCCCAGCCATAATGCCAATGAAGATCCCATGCACACACACCAAATATCCCTTAGGGAAGAAGCTCCTCGGCCAATAAAGCGAGATGAGTGCCACAACCCCAGAGTTGGCCACAACTGGACCTAATGGTCAGGGGTCCCTTTACCTTTACCTTTATAATAACACTGAGAAGTAGGCTAGCCTGAGAGACAGTGAGTGACTTAACGTCATCCAGTGAACTTCATGGCTAGGAGAGGATTTGAACCTGGTCTTTGAAGTCCAAGTCTAACACACTAGTCCAACCACAATACTTGACTGGCTCTCTTGAAATGTCTCATGGACTCTCTCTCTCTTCACAAATGACTCTGCTGGTCAGAGGGGGAAGGGGGGGAATCCAGGGAGCCAGGCTGGGGCTGCAAGCCCAACACCACAAGGGGAGTGGGGGGAATCATACCTGCCTGGTGGTTCATTTCTATATGTGGCCCCCAGGTCTTGTGAGATTTGCTGGAGCTGCACAGAAGCAGCATCAGGACAGAACTTAGGAAGAGGTTGAACAAGCAGCTGCTGGCCCAGAATCTCAGGTGGCGGGGAACACACAGGAGAGACCAAGGAAGCTCTGGGACTGGAACTTTGAATGGTATGTGTGGTTCTGGGTTCCTGCTGGCATTGCCTGTGCAGAGGCAGAAGGAGACATGAGAGGAGTGCAACAGGAGTGCCCGGTTCTAATCCAGTGGAACAGCTGAAGGTCAAGGAAGTGCAGCAGCAGCAGTAGCAGCAAAGCAGAACCTTGGAGAGCTCCAAGAGAGCAACTTCCTCTGACAAGGGTTGGAAGTGAACTGAGCCCTTCTAAGCCTCAGCCTCAAGCTCTGACCACATTTGGCAAACTAAAATCTGGCTTAAGGACAGTCACTTCTGTGCTCAAGGACCTCTTGTCTGGTGTGTTCCCTGCACAGGGACTGGCACAGGAGTGTTGATGTACTTGGCACCTTAAGGCCCAGGGAAAGGTTCCCCTAGGTGTCTGTACCCCAGTTCTATGGGCCTGGGTGCTGTGGGGTCTGATGTAAGTGGGGTCCTGTCTACTAGCCTCAGGCTGTGAGCATCAGGATCAGGGCCAGGAACCAGCTCATTAGCCAGGATCACTGTAGCCTCTGACTCTGGCTCCTGGTCACTGCTGGTCTCCTGGGTTGTTATGACAAGGAGGGAGGGAGGAGCCCCTCAACAACCAGAGCTCCTGAAGTCCCAGGGACACCAATAAAGTAACAGGAGCTTTCCAGGCCCCATCTCATGTGCACAAATGAGTTTGGTTTCTGGTTTCTAGGATGCAATGGTGTACTGGGGAACTGTCCCCAGGGACAGGGTGGGGCACCCAAAAGGGCATTTGCTAGTGCACTCAGGTGGAAATCAACATACAGGCACATGCTACACAGCCAAGTCTGGCTAGAAATACAAATCAGGCAGCCAGAAATATGAGGAGCCTGAACAAACAGAACAAAAAGCAGGTAAAGGTCACCAATCAATTATCCAATTTTTCAAAACAAACAAGGGAGGGAGGAGAAAGGCCCCTGTTCTAAATGTGTACCTGGCCCAGAGAAATGATACACTCAAGCAGGCATCACTGTGAAACTGTCACTGGAAGAGTTTGCTCACTATTCTGGGACATTTGAGATGGTCCTAATAAAGATGTTGTCTGATGATGGATTTGTCACACACACACGCACGCACACACACACACACACACACCTTCTGAGGGAGCAACTTGGCTGCCTTTGCTTTTTGAGGAACCCCTTTGGAAACCAACTTCAGCCTCCCCCAACCTGGTGTGCCTATCAGCCGCAGCATCATGAAGTCCTATTTGTTGTGGCTGATGGAAGTTGTAGTAATCCACTGCTATCAGGTTGGGGATCAGCTTGGTGAAGGCTGCAGCATTGCTTAATTCTTGGCATTGCATCTTTCCCCCTTGTCTTCTCGTAAACCCCATTTGACGCCTGTGCTGTCTTTATCTTGATGCACATGTTAATTCCTGCTGGACTGAGGTGTCTTGTTTCAATCTCTCATGCAGAGAGATTCCTATCTGGACGTTTTGCTTACTGCAATTTGTAAGTTCAAGGCATTTAAATCTGGTCAATTAGAGATGGCTGTGCAAGGACAAGGGAAGGGAAGGGAAGATCCAACTTAGCCCAATATGAATTAGACAATGGAGGAGGATAAGGGTATCAATGGTTCCCTCTTTGGCCTGATCCAGTTGTGACCAGGTTTTTCCAATGTTCTTATGAGCAGCACAGGGGCTCCCTCAGCTGAGTTCAGCACCATCAACTATGGCACAGTTCAAGATATTGGTTCTGCTTGCCTTTAAAGACTGGCCTGGCTTAGGAATCAGGTATGTGATGGACTGCCTTGCCCTGTGTGACAAGAACTACACCTGAGGCTCTTTTTAGGGTGTCCCTAAAAAGCAGGTAGAGGGACATGGGTGGCACTGTGGGTTAAACCGCAGAGCCTAGGACTTGCCAATCAGAAGGTCGGCAGTTCGAATCCCTGCGACAGGGTGAGCTCCCATTGCTCGGTCCCTGCTCCTGCCAACCTAGCAGTTCGAAAGCACGTCAAAGTGCAAGTAGATAAATAGGTACCACTCCGGTGGGAAGGTAAACAGCTGCTCTGGTTCGCCAGAAGTGGCTTAGTCATGCTGGCCACATGACCCGGAAGCTGTACGCCGGCTCCCTTGGCCAATAAAGCGAGATGAGCACCGCAACGCCAGAGTCGGCCACGACTGGACCTAATGGTCAGGGGTCCCTTTACCTTTAAAAAGCAGGTGGCAGACAGGGAGAGGGTGGCAGACAGGGAGAGGCACTTTGCAGTGATGGTTTCCCAACTGTGGTGATGCCCTTCTTGCTCCTGGTGCCCACTTTGCCTCCATGGCATGGCCAGGCAAAGACTTTTCTTTCCCCGCTCCCCCAGGCCTGTGAGCAATGCTAATTTATTAACTCTCCTGCACTGTTCTGAATGCCTACTTCCTGGAGTTCTATTTTCCTGCTGTTTTAGATGGGGGGAAGGTGGACAACGGTCTTTTCACTCTCTTGAGGACCACCCTGGTAAGGATCAGGTGTCATTTTCAGAAATAAACAAATGTTTTAAAATGTGCATTCACAATGATACTATAATAATAATAATTTAAAACAACATGATTGCAATGAAAGGAACACTAAAAACAAGGGACCAGGAAAACAATGGTCACGGGAGCATGTCATCCAATAGTGTTAAGCCCATCAGAAGAGGGTGAGCGTAATCTTTTTTCTAAAGACAGGCAAGGAAGGGTCTCGTGGTCGAGTCAGTTCCAGGATTTGGGTGCCACAACTGAGAAGGCCTGAGGGGGGACGAAGGTCTTGCAATCCCCCAGTGATTTACCTGTTAGTGTGAGGAGTCTTCCTGGGGGTGGGCTGATCACCAGACCAGGCATGCATTGTAGCAAGAGTAGATTGTGTCCACAGTGCCAACCTGTGGGGCTCTTCTAGAGCCAGCCTTGAACACACACCCCACCTGGGAACCCCAGTAGTCTCCCCTCCTTGACCAGAGCTCAAATCCTCTCCTAGCCATGAAGCTCACTGGATGACTGTGAGCCTCTCACTGTCTCTCAGGCTAGCCTACTTTGCAGTGTTGATGCTGTGCAAGGGAAATGAGGAGTGGTACCTTCACAGAGCAGTCTTTCAGTTGAC
Organism: Podarcis liolepis; assembly: GCF_965112155.1. Taxonomy (NCBI): domain Eukaryota; kingdom Metazoa; phylum Chordata; class Lepidosauria; order Squamata; family Lacertidae; genus Podarcis; species Podarcis liolepis. Next base: position 25,865,504 of record NC_139569.1, read on the forward strand.
CTCGCATAGACTGGCTACTTATGTGTTCCAGTGATGACAAAGAGGTAAAGTCTCTGAATACCATAAATGGCTGTGCCCTAGAATTCACCAGAGGGGCAGTGACATTGGACTTAATCTTAAGTGGTGCCCAGGACCTGGTGCAAGATGTAAGTGTTGTTAATCCAATTGGGAATAGGCAATATTTACTGCTATCAAACCCAAATATATGCAAATGTCAACTGCCAAGAAAATCCAGTGTGCTTACATTTTGCTTTAAAAGAAATGAGGGGATCGGTAAAAAAGGAAACTGAAAGAGAAAGACAGACAAATCTCTCCCAAATGCCTGGGTGTTGTACCAAACCACAATAAGAGCAGCTCAGTGGGAAAGGAAACAACAGATTGGGAAAAGTACCACCAGGGCCAAGAGGACGTCAGTGTGGTTGATGAGCAGAGGCAAATAAGCTATTTGAGCCAAGAAGGCTTCATTCATTTTGTCCGAATGACATTTTGCCCAATCTATGGCCAGCACAATGCAAGAAGGCAAGAAGGGATGCTAAAAAAATAAGTTGAGGAGCACATTGCTAAGAAGGCCATAGTGTAAGGCCTTCCTGAACACCAGGTGGGTTAATTATAGGCATCATTAGGGTTTCCTCCAAGTGGACTTGGATGGATGTTTGTTAGTTAGTTTTGACATGGGTGGCAGGGACTGTGCACACACCCAGATCTCTCCCATCCTGCTGGGAAAGGAAAGACAGCCTTTTAGCGCAAGCCCTGACCTGCCTGGTCCAGCAGAGGGGAGTTGACGGCACAGCATCTCCACAAAAGAAGAGGGAGCCTCCCCACCATCTCCTTGCAGCCATCTTCTGCTGGAAGCAAAAGAGGCAGGATGCTCACTGTTGCTATTTCTCACCACTTTATCCCACACATGCTCTTTCCACTCGCTTCCATCTCCCGCTTGCCTCTCCTAGATGGCACTTCAAGTGCAGCGGTTGCCCAGGGGCAAGTAGTGCCACCTACAGTGAGTGAAGAAAGCTCAAAGGGCACACCTGGGGAAAGTGCTACAAGCCTCACATCCCTCCCCACTTCCCACCCCCAGTTCTTGGGGGAAAGAACTCACATATTCCAGGCACTTTCCATTTTCTCGTGACACCATTAAACATGTAAATCACAAATCACAGCCCTTGCTTGGGAAAGAATTGCTTCCCTCCCAATTACAGTTAATAGGAGAAAATTAATGTACCAATTAATATAGCTGCTTTTAAAACTCCATCTCGTGTGTTAAATGCTGCTCCTGGTGGTGTTGGTGTTTGAGATGTGGGCCAAGGAAAGTGGCGGCTGAGCAGAGGAAGCTCATAAAATTGTGCCTGCCTGTTACTTAAAGTGTTTGGCACGAGAGGCAACACCTCAAAAAGGAGGTTATTTAACATTTGAAGGTTTGTGGGGACCATAAATCACAGCACACATGCCAGGCTGGTTGAAAAGGATAGAATACATTCAATTTTACAGTATATTAAACTTCATCTAATTTGAACATAGGAACGGACCAGGCAAAATAAATGACCAATTTCTGAAGCAGAAATTACCATTTGGCTGGTGCCATTATGAAGCTGCTGGCATTTTATCATGTTCTTAACATAATATTGCCTGTCTATTGATGCATAGTTATAATGCCAGCACAAATTAGAAGGCAGCAAGAGAGGAGAGTATGGAGGGTTTTGTAAAAACCGGCATCATTTGTCAGGCATTCCTCTGGAGGACTTTTGCACTGGCTGATAATATGCAGATTAAAGCAGAAGTAAATAAAGGGGAAAGGCATTGGCAGGGGGAGAAATAGAATGAGACCACAGGCCTGGGGAAGGGGAAGGGGGTCAGGCAGGCAGAAGTCTTCTGGAGCAGGAAGAGACTCTTCCCAAATAACTTCTGGCACTTAGCAAGGAAACAAAGAGGGAAACACCACTGGAATGCCAATGTCAGGAAAGAGATGAAAAAGGAGGCTGGATGCAGTCAGCTTTCCCAAGCCTTGTGTGACAGCCAGATGTTTTGGGCTACAGCTCCCATCAGCACCAGCCTCATACAGCTGTGCTCGCTGGGGCTGCTGCGAGCTGTCATTCCAAACATCTGGAGGGCACCAAGTTGGGGAAGACAGAGTGCAGATACTGAAGTAAAAGCCATGGCTCTGGGATTTTACACTGATTGCTAGCAAAAGGTGCTTGCCTAATTTATTATCAGTTAACAACTCCCAGCAGCATCTCACACCCTCCTGCTGGGGTGGGGACTAGAACTAGGGAAAGGAAGAGAAAATCCATTTCTGATTCACCCCACATGGTCAATCCATCCCAAATACTTTTTGCAACCATTTGCCTTGGGCACCTTCCTCTCCTTAAGGCTCGACACAGACAGTTCAATTTACTGGATAATGTGCTCCTGAGATACCCCCAAAGACGTGACTACATCCAGGAAGCTGTGTTTATACACACACACACACACACACACACACACACACACTCCTGCCTGCATAGTGTTCTCCCGCCTTTCCTCTCTCTGCTTCCATCATCACTCACCAGCTGCAGCAACCACAAATCTGATTGCTAATACAAATAATGTTTAGTTTGCAAAACAGGAGGCCGGTATTTCCATCCTGTAAAGTTCATTGTTCTGGTAGGCTTGGTATTATAGCGACAATATATTATGAGAAGGAGAAGCAGCTGGCTGGATCCTGTTCAGAGTGGGAGGACTTGGAAGGCAAAAAGTGTTAGGGGGAGGCAATCGCACTGGGGATGGAGAAGGATGGCCAGCAGGTACCGGTAAATATTGGTGCAGGGGCAGTGGGGAGATGCACCATGCAGTGTTCTGATTAGATTACCCACCCCACAGTCTGTGGGGCCAGCAAACAAAGCTTCTTGACTCCAGAAGGCAGAACGTATGCCTGTCAAATAGTCCAGAATTGCAGTTTGGGTCATTTTTTGAATAGTTTGATCCTTTGAGGCCGTCGATTACACAGCATCACTCAACCCATGACTCTAAGCCTTCCCCGACACACAGACTTCCAGTTGCCTTCTCTGATCCACACAGGACTTGCTTAAAAGGAGCCATTCTCATGTGGCTGTGTTTCCCACCCCATCCCACAATGCCATAACTCTGGGGGTGGGGATCTCTTGTGCAAGTCTTTCTGTTGAGGTGCTCACAGATAAGTGGCACCCCACAACAGAACATCTAAAGTGGACCTATATGAAGACTCAGTCAGCTCAAGCTGCCATGGTGAACAGGTTGCTGTATACAGGCAGAAGAAGCAATACTGAGACTCCAGTGTGGAAAGCTGCCTTTGGGTTGTTTCAGCTCAGTTCCTGGGACATGAGATGAGAATGATGAGATGAGAACTTCTGTTTTGGAACACCCTGTGCCACGTCTAGCAGGACATGCAAGGAAAACTGATTCTGGCTCTGAAACTGGGGTTTCCTGCACCACCCGGTGATCCCAATAAAGGAATAAGTCTCATTGCCTAAGACTGGATGATGCCAAGACCATCATCCCTCTGAACTGGGATATGGCAGGGTAGAGGCTGTAGGCTAAGCCTCTCTGAGCTGGACAAATAGGTCTTTATCATGAGAGTCTACTTATTAGGGTTTTAGTCCTGTTTGAAATGTATTGAAACTGTGGTTTAGAAGGTGATTAATGAATCAGTGGCAAAGATAATGAATCACAGATTCACAGATTTGTAGCATTGCAAGGGACCATGAGGGTCATCTAATTCAACAATGCAGTAATTTTTCACCCAATGTGGGGCTCAAACCCATAATCCTGAGATTAAGAGTCTCATGTTCTACCAGCTGAGCTTTCCCTCAACTAAAATGCAGAAACTTCGCTTGCAGGTTCCCTCTCTAACATTTCCCCCTCAAGTGAGCTGCCGCTTCCTCTCATCTGCTTCTGCGCAACTCTAACTTTGAACCTCACCTTTCAGGCTCAATAATAGGAGCACAATAATCTAATGGGTGCCCCTTCTTGGAGCAAATTTGTTGCTCAGCTATGAAGGAGAAATCTGGGCTCCCAGGCAGCAGTGCTGTGCCCTGTCCTGGCTTAGGTTGCAGCCAAGATCTCTGTGACTCTCTAACCTTCATCCTGGTGATGTTGAGGCGCTCTGCTCGCTTGTCAGGGTCTGTCTGCACGTTCGCACTTTTATGCCTCCCGTTAAATATGGTCTTTGTTGTGCTTCATTGATCTTAGAGCATCTTCGGCTGTTTACAGCTTTGATAATCTTTGTGTAATCTTCAGGGATAATTGAATTCCTACAAACAGAGCTGAATTTTAAACTCCAGCAGATTTAAGCACACTGGGAGGTGGGAGGGGGAGAACCCAAACACCTTACAGTATGAAAGTCAAAACTGTAAGAAGGAGAAACACTCGCTCGTCAATACCTGCTACAAAAGTAGGGCAAAACAGTGGGAGTTCAATGGTGTGTGTGTTTTGAGGGAGTTGGGGGTGTTTAGCCTGGAGAAGGGAAAACTGAGAAGGAATAGAAGAGCCATTTTCAAATATCTGAAGGGCTGTCCGATGGAGGATGGAACAAGCTTGTTTTCTGCTGCTCCAGAGTAGAGGACCTAAACCAATGGATTCAAAAGTCAAGAAAGGAGATTCTGACTCAACATTATGAAGAATTTTCTGGTAGAAAGAGTCGTTCAAGAAAGGAATGGACTTACACGGAAAGTGGTGGGCTCTCCCTCATTAAAGGCTTTTAAACAGAGGTTGGGTGATAATCTGCCAGTGTTGGTGCTGACCTTTAAAGCCCTAAACGGCCTTGGTCCAGTATACCTGAAGGAGTATCTCCAACCCCATTGTTCTGCCCAGACACTGAGGTCCAGTGCCGAGGGCCTTTTGGCGATTCCCTCACTGCAAGAAGCCAAGTTACAGGGAACCAAGCAGAGGGCCTTCATGGTAGTGGCAACCGCCCTGTGGAAAGCCCTCCCACCAGGTATCAAAGAGAAAAACAACTACCAGACTTTCAGAAGACATCTGAAGGCAACCCTGTTTAATAGACTATTGTATTTTAATATTCTGTTGGAAACCCAGCCAGATGGGAGGGAGGAGTATAAATAAATTATTATTATTATTATTATTATTATTATTATTATTATTATTATTATTATTATTATATTCTTTAACTGTGATTCCTGCAATGCAAGGGCTTGGACTAGATGGCCCTTGGGATCCCTTCCAACTCCATTTCTATGTGTGCAAGTATATTAGGTAGGTAGGTAGGCCACATTCCTGTGCTGCTACCATGGGAGTTGAATTAGAGACCCGACAGTGGCAAAGAAAACAGATGCCTTTACTCACATTTTGCGCTGTGGTATTGTTTTCCCTTGGCCTATAGTATTGGCAAATAAATTGTGTCTGATGTGAATCCTGCAACCAAGTTTCCCAAATCTGAATTGCATGGGGTGGTGGAGGTGGCGCCCCTTCCCTATCCTGCTACTGCAATCATGGATTTCTGTCCCTCTTTTATGAGCTGTGAATCTGTAGAAACTGAAGTATTTCACACTTTAATTGTGTGTGCAGTGGAGGAGCCAAAACCTCCCCTCTCTTCACTGATAGTTTGGCAGGGTCTGGGACTTGTTAATTGTGGGCCAAATTGCCTTGCAAACCAAGGGGGAGAAGAGGAGGAAATGACAGAGACTGGATTCTGTTTGGAATGACAGTTCCCATTTTGAAGAAAGCCTTCAAGACTTGCATGTCTGCCTATCTCTTGAGGAGCTAATCCATTATAGTCTCTGACTCTGCCTTTCAATTTGACTTGTACGTGGCATTCCCAGAAGGAAGGCACCCTCCCACTTTCCTCTTCTCCCACTCCTTTTCAGGACGAATCTGAGAGCTGGGTTTTCTCCGACTCTTGGAGGGTTTTGGATCTTGGCATTTATTTATTTTTTTACTTACTTGTGTTTTTATTTTGCTTGTTTGCATTTCTGTAGGCATGAAAACAGAATAAACAGAATGTTTAGCCAACAAATGAAGGACATGTTTTGGGAATGAAGGCAGGGAAAGAGAAGGGCCAGCTGGAAAGATAATGTTTGTTCCGCTCAGATGACATTGGAAGGGGGCCTCAGGTCAAATGATTCATTGCAACCATGTTCTGCAGGGGGTGGGATAATGTGGATCATAGCCCCCCACCCCACCACTGCTGCACTGAGTGCTCTGAGTAAGAGCCTTTAAATTCTGGGCTCCAGGTCGTGCCAGGAAGAAAACCCTAGTGCAGGACTCTGCTTCCTGGAAGTGAGCCAAGGCGGGTCACAGCCTTTACAGCCCCAGACCATTCAAGAGGAACTGGTGCATTTCGAAAATCTGTTTTTAAAATGCAGGATAATGCCTGCTCAGATTGACATATACTGACTGGGGACACCATTCTCAAATTCTGCGTTTGTGAAGATTGGTTACTGACGGATCCTACTGCATGAGTGATGGGCACTCTGAAGATGCCCAAAGGCACTCTCTTCTTTGCAATCATATCATTTTTCTCAGGGATGTTCACTGACTTTTCATTTTCCCCTGCACAGACTCAACATCAGCAGCTCCAGAGGCACCTAACTGGGTTCCAGTTGAGATTCCCTGAAGGAAGCAACAGATCCAGAGAGAATTTCTAGACCTGCTACCTAGCCTGTGAGTGGGAATTGAACAGGGTGCATGGACCTTCTTTGACCACAGTAATTCTAATGGGGACAGTTGGATATCCAACTACCCACTCACAGCAGCTTCTGAACCTAAACTGGACTATTTGATGTGCTCAGTGTGTAATGCCGCATGATAAGTAATGAGCTCTCCCCTATGCTGGTGCTTCACTTGCATGGAACTGAGCAACGCAAATCCATTCTGAGCACAAAAAAGCCAGAGGTGAGCCACAGCTGCCAATAAGGAGCAAAGCCAACACACCGCTGAGTCGGCAAGCCCCGTCATACTAAACATAGCCTGACATGCAGAGACTCACTCCTTAATGGATTCTGGTCTCCTCCCATGGCAAGCTCTTGTGGAGAGAGAGATGAAAAGCAACAGCTGAGAGTTTAAACAGGCTGCTGGTGATAGGGAGGAGAAGGGAGAGAAACCGGGTGACTTACCATGGCAAGGTATCTCCCGGTGGCAAATACAGGGGGAGAAGCAGGACACAAAACTGTCTCTTTTGGAAAGTGGAGAAGCAGCATCTCTAAGCCCAGCTGAAGAAGCAAGGCTGCAAGATCAAATTCATGGAGAGTAAGGATATCCATGACTACTATCCATGATGGCACAGCTCAACCTCCATGGTCAGAAGCAGTAATGCTTCTGATTAAAAGTTGCTGGAAGTCTGACTGAGCGCACACACAAAGAAGCTACACACACACACACACACACACACACACTTTCTTCACACACTCCATGCCAAAGGGGACCCTGATGTGTTCTGTAGCTCCTGTGAGGCCAACATCTCCCTTTGCACAGCAACAGGAGCTTGGCAATAAGTTGGGCTTTCCCTAAAGAATCCTCCCCTGGGTGTTTTGCTGAGCTAACCCCTCCCTTCTCCTTCCTCTGCCTCCCCCAAATCCTACAGAGGAGCAAAGCTTGGCGCATTAGGGGCTTTGTTCCTTGGTCCCAGATGTGCTCAGAAACTGTCACCTGACATTTCCCCTCGAGTGCAGAACACCTTGTCAGCGAGTTCATTGCTAAGGCCCAGCGTCTTCAACCATGAAATTATATGACACTGCCTTGACCTCAGATTTTCTACAGTTAATATCTCTCACAGAATACAAACAGCAGCTAAGGGCTATGGGCTCCTTTCCCCCTATTTGAGTTCACCTTCTCTTGAGATGCATTTGCTCATTCTGCTTGCCCACCCAGACTGGGGGCCTCTTGCGCAAGATTTGGGGGAGTTGTTGGCCAAAAAATATTTCTGCTTCCAGAGCCCTTATTCAGTTCAAACATTGCAGTTTGGCTTCTATTTCCAAATACTCATCTGTCTCTAAGAACAGACACTGAGAGGTTGAGGAGAATTAACAGGGACACATTTCCCCTGTCTCTCTTCCAATAGAAGTGCTCATATGGGGCAACCGAAACCAAAAACAGTTTCTGTGCCAAAACTAGGTCTAAACTCTGATTGAAATGGATCTAGAAAATCAGTTTCCTCCAAGAGCATCTGTATCTGGTTTGTGACCACCCACTAAAGAACCTTGTCTGAGAAGAGCAGATTGGCAACGAGCTGGTAGTTACTTAGATTTTCTGAATCCAGGGAGGGTTTCTTGAGGGGTGGTTTTCCACTGCCTTCTTCAAGCACTCAGGAACCACTCCTTCTCACAAGGAGGCATTGGTTACAGTACCTCCCTGGTCTCCCCTCCCTGCTAGTTTTTATCAACCAAGAGGGACGAGGGTCCAGAGTGAATGTGGTCACACTGACGGATCCAAGCTCCTTGTCCACATCCTCGAGTCTTACTAATTGAAACTCATCCAACACAACAGAACTAGACAGTGCTCTGGACACCCTTTGAGAATCATTTGCTGTAATAACAGAGTCAAGATCCTGGTGGATTCAAGCAATTTTGTCCTCAAAATGCTTTGCAAACAAGACACAGGGAGCTACCATCAGTTCTATCACTTCCTTTGGGCCAGACTGTTAAGAGTCTGCTTAGAGACTGTTAGAGCTTGCACAACCCAAAAAAGCTCCTCTGCCTATGCCTCATGCCTGTCCTCTGCCTCCACAGTCAGAGACAGTAAATGCTTCTGAATACCAGTTGCTAGAAACCACAGGAGGGGAGAGTGTTGCTCTTGTGCTTGGGTCCAACTTGCCGGTTTTCAACAATGAGCATCTGGCTGGCCATTGTGAGAGCAGAATGCTGGCCAAGATGGGCCACTGACCTGATCCTGTAGGCTTATTCTCCATACATTTTGCCAGTCTTCTTCTAACCCAGGTTGGTGGCCATCTCTGCCTTTTTGTAGGAGCTCTTCTCATGGGCCAACACGACTACCTTAAAACAAAACAAAATGCTCTCAATATGTGCAGTGCGAACATCTTGCTTCTCTCTTGGGTGTAAGATTATCCTGCTGCTGACCCAACTCAATGGCTCTCCACAGCGCCCTCCTGCTTCTGTCAAGGGTCTTCAGCCTCCCTTGCCAGAGCCTCCCGAGATCTATTGCTGTCACACACACTCTCCCTGCTGTGAGGGGAGGGAGCAGGCAAGCAGAGGGAGCTCAGGATCTCACTGGGATTGTTTTCCTAAAGATGTCTCGGAGCAAGATGATTAAATATTGTAATCAGTTAGATCCTCGCAGCTTAAACGTTTTCTTTAATAGCTCTGTTAACAACAGATTAGACTGAAAATCCCTCACTCTGAACTCATGAGTGGCAGGATTTGCACACAGCGATTTAAAAAAAAAAAAAGATGGCATACTTGGCTGAGTGGCAGCCGTCATCCTCAATGTGGGGATGTGGGGAGGGAGCAAAGCTGTCTCTGAGCAAATTCCAGTTATGTTTCCCACCCCACCCCCGCTCCTAAGGTGAAAATGCTTCTCTGAAATTTGCTCACTGATGGATTCTTAATTTGTGGGCTGGAAAGTGTGACTGAGCAGAGTCCGGACTGTTTCAAATGCTATCGATTTTCACTGGAACTTTCAATGAAAAGACTTGGCTGCTGTGCTGAGCACACCAGGGGGTAGAGGGTGTTTGAGGTCAGATTCTTTGGCTTGGGGTGGGGGAGAGCTGCCTGAAGAAGGGCCAAAGCTCAGTGGTAGAGCCCTTTCTTTGCATGCAGAAGGTCCCAAGTTCAATACCCCAGTGGCATCTCCAGGTAGATCTGGGCAAAGACCCCTGCCTGAAAGAAACCCTGAAGAGACACTGCCAGACAGGGTAGACAGTACTGAGCTTGATAGACCAATGGTCTGACTCAGGATGACAGTTTCTCATGTTTCTGTGTTCCTTCAAGAAACCACAGGACTGAAATCCAAACAATCTCCCACACACCACACACCCAAGCCCATTTCATAACGCTGAAAGGCTGAGATTTGATAGCAAAATCCATTTATCAGGGGATCCTACTAGAGTGGGAGTTCTTCACTTTGGCCCTAGAAAAGGACATGCAGGTGGGGTGAAGATACAGGTGGGGTGAAGAGACAGGGCAGAAAGTGGCAACGCTTGGCAGATTGGCTGGGCTGAGGAGAAACAGGCAGCTGCTCAGTAATGCTGGAGGGGAAGCCTATAGAAGATCTCAGCAAGACCCAAAATGTCAAACTGGGTATTTTATGGTATCATGGCATAAGATGCATCTGATGAACTGCACTGTAGTCCATGAAATCTGATGGCCTGATCATAGCATTGTAGGGCTCAAAGTGATCAGACGAGTAATCTAGTCCAACCCTCTGCAATGCAGGAATCACAGCTAATCAATGTGGTGGTCTTTAATATACAGCCAGGGTATTTCTTGCTTGGGGGCAATAGACTCCGGGCTTGTTTACACTTCTTCTTGTCCTGTGTCCAGAAAGCATGGGTTGGAGCAGTTCCATGCTTTCTAGGTGTGGACTGAGAGGCCTTTCCCCTGGAAAAACCCACTCTTTAGTGTTAAATCGGAGCAAATGTCAATCCAGAGAAAACCCAATTGAAGTTTGCTCCAATTCAGCAGTAAACAATGGGTTTCCCATGGAGACAGTGGCAGGCAAGTGGATGTGTGGATGATCCCTAACATAGCTGGAAATTGTTGCAGTTAAAATTAACACGTGAGAGGCAGGCTCTTCAGGACCCGGGACAGCACCCTTGCAGCACACACATTACTACATTCTTTCTTCTTTTGCGATCACTCATTGCTGAGTAAGATTGTCTTCCATAAACACAGTTTTAATAATGAGTCCGTAAGTGACTGTGGAGGCCAATTCTGGATCCACAGGTCCTTCCACAGTGGGGACATTGGTTTCTGGGCAGGAGTTGGTCACGGTGTGGATTTGCCAAGCATGCCTTCCTCTTAGCACGTTTCTCCCTTGCGTCCTGAGTTTGAGTGTCTTCAAAGCCCATGACACCTTTGGTAAAGGCAGTTCTCCAATTGGAGTGCTCGTAGGCAAGTGTTTCCCAATTGTTAGTGTTTATACTACATTTTTAAAGATTTGCTTTGAGACAGTCTTTAAACCTCTTTTGTGGACCTGATGGCGGCCCAAGTAGCCCACCCACACAGGGCCCACAGCTCTGCAATGGCAGGTCATGTTTTTTACATATAGAAAACCCTGAGCCCACCCTCCAGTACCTCCCGGGAAACAGGTTATATGAAATCTATTATCTGTCAGTGGTGGTGATGATCAACCATTATAGTCTGCCTCCTTGGCCATGCTCTGCCTTCATGGGCTGAGCCTATGATGCTTCTGAATACCAGTTACTGGAAACCACAGGAGAGACTGTTCTTGTGCTCAGTTCCTGCTTGGAGGTTTTCCATAATGGGTATCTGGATGGCCACTGTGTTCTTACGTTCTTGTGAAAGATTTCCTCTTTCTGCCACACACTCTGGAGAGCCCCTGTGACTGGATTAGACATTACAAGGCTACTGTGTTGTATAAAAAAGCTGCACTCAGTTTTGATGGGGTTCACTTTTCACAGTGGAAGCTGCCATTATGGGGCAGGAAGGGTTACAGTTGTCTGCAAAAGAGGAGGATTCATTGTGGGGGGGACCCATTCATTGTATTGCTGTTGCTACTGCTCAACCATGATCCACCACCTTCTCTTGGCAAAGCACTCCACAGGAAAGAGGAGTGCACAACAGGATTTCAAAGGAAGCAAATATTGTCAGCCCTGCACACACAAGATTGGCAAAATAGGTTCTTATGTCCATTTGTGTGAGAGAGTGAAAAGTGAACTGTTGTCATGAATGCCTGCCCCCTGCTTTGGCTTGGCTCCAGTTGTCAGACAGACATCTCCATGGACTCAGAACTAGGTAAAGATTTATAACCCAAGCAGACAACCCCCCTTGCTCTTCCCCGAATGATATCAAGGCCTTGCTATGGGGTAATATGGCCATAAATAAGGCAGTCATTAATATTACAGTTTTACAGCCAAATGGTGCTCAAACAAATCCCCACTAATGGTTTATCATCACCATCCCAGACAGGAGCTAATAGCAATTCATGGGAAACAGGAAACCTTTATGTGCTGAGCCAACAGAAATTCCATGGCCCACTTAAGCAAACAGGTGCTAAATTAATAGGCCTATTAAAACCCTTTCATGTGTGTTTTAATTGAACACACTGTGCCCTGGGAGGACCTGCTGGGCCCAACCCCCTCACAACCCAAAGTAAAAGACCCCCTACCCAAAGCTGCTTGCAACTTAGTAGAGGTCTCTTCTTTTCATTTCCCCTGGAATAGGGGTGTGGAACCTCTTTCTGTGTCCCTCAGAACTCCCCCCAGGCCCCATCCCTTATTGGCTCTGCTTTGTACCTGGCCTGAATGTGTCAATGGATTCTGATCATGCCTCTTGCTTGCCCAGATGGAGAAATGGGTATGTGAGAGAGTGTGTAGAAAGCACCCTACCATACAAAGGTAAAACTTACATTTGTTGCTTTGCCCACTTACCCACCATGGACACATGGCCCCTTGGAAGGTTGTCCAGAAGAGAATGTGGCCCTCATGCTGAAAAGGGTCTCCCACCACTGCTCTAGAGCCTAGGCAACCTGAGAGTCACCAAAGAGCATTTACAGCTACAATCTGAACCTCCTGATGCCCTGCAGTTCTTTCATTCTTACTGCAATGACCCTCTAAGAGAAGATCCAAGATCAGCCCCTGGAACTAGGGAAAGCAATAAAAGCCCCAAGAGGGAACTGGAGGAGGAGACAGCCTCCAGAAGAAGCAGATTTGGGGGGTGGTTTGAAAGGCAACAAATTGAGGGGGAAAGAGACGGCGGATGAAGATTGGAAGAAATTTAAAATTTATCTTAAGAAATATTGTAAAATTAATGAATGTTAAAATGTTGAGGTTTTAGAGAAAAAAGGGATTACAGCTGTAAAAGATTAAGTAAAAGAAAAGAATAAGGGGGAAATTTTGAAAAAACCAAGGTTTAGGATTTGCTGAAACAAATTTGGAAATTGGGATGTAGAAAGGGGAGGTATGGGGAAGTCGATGAAGTAAGGTTTAAGAAATAAGGATATGAAATTGTACATGTTTGTTTGTGTGCTTGTGTGTCTGTGTTGTGTATTGTTTGTGTTTACAAAAACTGTGAAAAACCAATAAAAAATTTTATAAAAAAAAATGAAAGGCAACAAATTATCGGCAGCTGTTTTTACTTTGAGTGGGGGAAGGAGAATTGGTAGCCCAGGGTGACCCAGTGGGGATTCCAACCCTGGTCTCTCAGGTTCTAGTCCAGCACTCTAAGCCCTACACAAGACTAACTAATTTTTCTGGGAAAGTGTCTCACTCCCTTTTGATGCCGCCTGTCAGTAGCTGCTGTACTCTCCTCCTCTGGCAAAGAATCTATAGTTTGACTGCAGCCAAAGGCCTGCCTCTAGGTCCTCCCCCTCTGCGGGAAGTTGTTGCACACTGTGAGTCCATTCCTCATTTCTCTAGCCTTTAGTTCCATCTGGCCTGAGAAGCCTCCTGCTGCTCTGATGGACCATGGAGCTACCGAGGAGAAGGCAGAGCTATTTTGCCAGGCAGTCCTGGGGTTCCCCTCCCACAGGAGTCTCTGACATCACTGGTGCTTTCCCGTCTCTCTCCCTGCCAGGTGTGTCATCAGGGCACAAGTCCAGGGCCATGACAAGCCTTCTGCTCTGGCTGCCTCTCCTTCTGCATGTCTCCACTGGACTTCCTTTTTAAATATTGTCTCATGCTGTGTTAGAAGAAATATTAACTGGCCTCAGTTCCCCTTGTCCTCTTTGCTGTGTGATTTCCAGGGGGGGATTTATAGCTCTCTTGGCACCTGGGTTATTGGAGAGCTGCTGAGCTGCAGGGCCACAGCAACAATAAATTTCCTCTTGCCTGCTGGAACATGTTCTAACCTTATCATTTTCTGATAAAGCATTAAAGCTCCCAGCAACCCAAGCTGGCTGGCCAGCCTTGTTGGCTGAGTGCAGAGGCAGGCTGCCTGGGACAGGGGTTCAAATGCCACTTTTGGGAACAGCTTGATGGCTCAAACTACCCCCGCTGTTGGTGAGAAAGGGCAGCTGCTAGCAAGTGGATTCCTAGTGAAACTGGGGCAGGTTAGGGCAGCAATTGTGCTTCTAAATGCCCCACCTCCAACGAGCTACAATGGGCATGGCCTGCCTCCACTGTCAGAGGCACCAGGCCTCTCAATGCCTGCTATGGGGAATTGCAATGGTACTCCCTCATCCCAGAATAAAACACAAAGCAGCGTCACAACCAGCCAACCATCAGAGTAAGTCATAAATTGTGCTCCCCCCACCCCCGCTTCATTCCATGGAGGGGCCACAGGCAGAAATGAAGTCCTACTGCTTGAGTCCAGTTCAACCAGTTGGGAGCCCAGAAAACCTGTTAGAACAGGGAATGGAGAACCAGTTGTGAGGCTCTCCAGTCATTGTTGGATTCCCAACTCCCTCATCAGCCCCTAGCCTAGAGCCAGGCTGGAAGAATGTAAGGAATGATGAGATTTTTAGACCAGCAACATTTGGGTGGCCAAACAAGTTCCCCATCCCTGCCTTTCTTCCTCTCTTGCCCTTGCTGTGTGGGAGCAAAAATTCAAGAAGCCTCTATTCTCCCCCTGTCCCCACTGTATCCCACAGATACAATGTTTGGTTGCATCTTTTTCACAAGAAATAAAGGCAGGGGGAAAGAGATTGTATTGATGTCTCTTCTCATTATTGGGAGGGGGCAGAATTTGACTTTACTTGGCGCTGCTCTTGGGTGAATTATAGCCAACTACTGGATTGGAGTAATATGACTTTTCTCAATATATTCTGTGTGGATTGGCAGGTGAGTCTAACTCTTTCTCAGCTGACTGATAAAGCACTAGACAGGGGATTAGTCCTCTTGGAAGCTAAAGAAAGAGGTAATCTGGGTTGTTTGTAGCCTGCTGGGGTGGAACATGGAGCGGGTCGAACCTTTACAGCATCCAGCACACACATAACTCAGCAGTGAGTGTTCAGCATTGCAGTCCCATGAAACGTACAGGATGACAGAAGTCAAGGCAAGCAAGAGGAATAGGGGAGATCCGTCTACTGAGTCCAGCAATACTGTACAGAGGAGGAGGAGGAAGACACCTTTCTCCCCCCCCACCCCACACCCCCACAGCACACATTTGTCAACAGGCAGTTCAGGACCTGGCTTTCTAGAAAGGTAGATCCCCCCTGGCTTTTACTGATAGGGGGGCAGCTCAGATTTCCATTGCACTTTGCAACCATTAAAATAACAATAAAATTGTAGCAATACAGTGGTACCTTGGGTTACGAACAGCCTAGTTAATGAACTTTTTGGATCGCAAACACCTCAAACCCATAAATGAGTATTCCGGGTTGTGTGGGGTTTTGTTTGTTTGTTTGTATAGGAACGAGGGAGGGAAGCTGCACACCAGCCAGCCACCTGGTTGGTGGGCACGCAACTCCACCCCATACCACTGTGGGAGGTGCGCACTGGGAGCATTTCCTGCAGCAGTGTGGGAGGGGGATCCGTGTGGATTCCAGTTCAGCTACTGATTGAGTGAGTGACTGAGTGACTGAGTGAGTGAGTGAGTGACTACGGAAATGGATACCCCCCCCCATCCAAACAATAACTATCATCAGTGCAGGTAAGAAAAAAAAGTATTTTTATTTTTATCATCTACAATACTGTTTTATTTATTTTATAGTACAGTACATTGATTATTGCTTTCGTTTTATTTAATGGTCTTGTTAGATAGTAAAATCCATGTTAAATAGCTGATTTAGGGGTTGTTTTTAAAAGTCTGGAACGGATTAATCCATTTTGCATTAATTTCTATGGGAAAGCACACTTTGGTTTAAGAACGCTTTGGTTGAAGAACGGACTTCCAGAAAGGATTAAGTTCATAAACCAAGGTACCACTGTATAACATGAACTAGGTTGTGCAGTAGCCACAACCTCTGATCCTTCAGAAAACAGCCTGTCTTGGTCTTAGGCACTCTGTTTGTGGTCTACCCTTTTTGGAACTGGGATCCATCCAAGTCTACTTTGTTCCCCATCCCACCTTTTGCTACTGAGAACTGGAAAAGACCATAACTTTTTGTTCCTTTAGACATCATTGGATAAAATTTGCAGACATAGTAGCCCCTTCTGAATGGATAAAGAAATTACATAAAATTAGTTCTAGATCTTTTGTGCCGGGCACCTTTAAATTTTGATGATTATTTTTTAAGGAACCACATGCAACTTCTTTCTTACTTTGAGGTGGAATTTGATGACATTATCAGGCTATCCCACTGGATGAATTTAAGAAGGGCTTGGACAAATTCATGGAAGATAATGTTAAGACTGCTAGCCACTATGGCTGCATTTCCCCTTCAGTTTCTGAAGCAATATGCCTCTGGATAATGCCGGTTGCTGGGGAACACAAACGGGGAAACTTGTTTTGCTCTCACATACTCCTTGTGAACTTCACAGAAGCAGCTGGGTGGACGCCATGATAACAGAATCGTGAACTAGATGAGTCTTTGGTCTCATCCCTCAGCAGTCTTATGTTCTTACCTAGAGACTATTTTTTTTAAGACAACTCATGCCCTGAATACAATAATAAATAAAGCCAAGGGAGCTTTCTTCTCCGCCTCCACAATGTCAGCTGAATCACATCCAGCGGAGCTTTTCCAGGAGGTTCACAGCCTATTACAACTGATGACTAGTCATCCGTTACACACTAAAATGATTTTGTTTGATTCTTTGTTGATAAAGTTTCTCAGATTTGATATGACTTGGATGCTGCCACTGGAACTGAGTCTCTGCTGGAAGTGTCAAATGCAAGTCCTGGTTGAAATGGCTTCGATACATTTCAGCTTGGTTCCTCCTGCATGATGTTGAGTGTTGCAAAGGCTACTATATGTATTTCATATCCTTGCCTGTGATAGCTGGTGAAAGGATCTTCCCTACTGGCTCCTCTCTGGAGAAGAACAAGATCTCATCTCCCACTCCTTTAAGAATATAGATTTGAATGGATCTTACTTCTTTGGGGGTTGTAATCAACTAGGTTTTACTCAGAGTAGAACCATTTAAATCAATTGACACGCCTTAGAACTATTCCCTCTTGCGGTTTCCAGCAACTGGTATTCAGAAGCATTATTCCCTATGGCTATTGAGGCAGAGCATGGCCAGCATGGCCATTGATACCCCTCTCCTCCATGAATTTGTGTCTTCTTCTTTTAAAGCCATCCAGATTAGTTCTGCAACAAGCCTTTTATTTCTTGAAACTACCACTTGCTGGGCTTATGGAAGCTAAGACCGTCATAGCTCATGTTACATCAAATTCATGTTATGCCGTCCTACAGCAACTCAGAAGTACCAGAAAGGGTTACATCTGGGTTTCGCCACTCGCGCATGCGCAGAAGCACAAAATGACGTCACGCACATGGTGGCAGATCGCAACCCACACATGTGCAGATGCGCCTCTGTGGGTTGTATTCTTTTCATGTTGCAAACGGGCCTCCGGAATGGATCCCGTTCACAACCAGAGGTACCACTGTAGTCTAAAATAACTGGAAGGCACCAGATTGGAGAAAGCTGCCTTAATCTAGCCACAAGGAAGCCAAAATTTCCTGGAAGAGTCTGTGTGAAATTGGGGGCGTGGGAGGGCAGAGAGGTTGTAGCTGAGCAGCACTAACACTTGCTGCCCACTCGCCTCCCCGTTTTACTGTCTTGGAACAGGAGGAGAGCAAGATAGCACCTCCCAAGGGGGACTCAGAGGCCAGCTGCCTTCCTGGGCCCCCAAACCATGCTGCAGTCTCTCCTCTTTGCTTTTCTGCCAACGCAATAGATTATGAGGCC
The DNA here is from genome assembly GCF_965112155.1 of Podarcis liolepis. Classification (NCBI taxonomy): domain Eukaryota; kingdom Metazoa; phylum Chordata; class Lepidosauria; order Squamata; family Lacertidae; genus Podarcis; species Podarcis liolepis. Next base: position 25,883,394 of record NC_139569.1, read on the forward strand.
TATTAAAAATTCATCCCAAAGAGACAAAGTTTCCCAAGCATGTCAGAGTTAATATTAATAAGGAGGATGGTTGTTCAGTCTCAATTATTCTAAAAGCTTCACCCAAGCGATGCATTGAACAAAGCCTGAATGCCAGGAAAACCAGGCATGTGTGTGTGTATGTGTTGTGCACTGTATGTAACCATTCCCTGTGACTGCTGACAAAATGCAATCCCACCTGCTACATGTGGAGCCAACCAAGTTTCAACAAGTTCTGCATTAGGGAAACAAAGGAGCGAATCCCTTGAAGGGGGCAGGGAGGTGGGTGGGTGGGAACATAAGAAGAGCCTGCTGGATCAGGCCAATGCCCCATCTAGTCCAGCATCCTGCTCTCACAGTAGTCAACCAGATGTCCCCGAAGCAAACCAGCAAGCAGGATTCAATCACAAGAGCACCCTCCCCTCCTGTGGCTTCCAGCAACTGGTATTCAGGAGCATCTCTCTCTCCAGCTGTGGAGGAAGCAGAGCAACCATGGCTAGTAGCCACTGATAGCCTTATCTTCTTCCATGAAATTGTCTAATCCGTTGGTAGCCATGGTTGCCTCCTTTGGAAGTGAATTGCGTAGTTTAACAATGCACTGCATTAAGAAATGCCTTCTTTTATCTGCCCTGAATCTCCCAGCATTCAGCTTCATTGGGTGTCCCTGAGTTTTAGTGTTATGAGAGAAGGGGGGATTTTCTTAATCCCTTTTCTCCATGCCAGTCATAATTTTATAAACTTCTACCATGTTGCCTCTTGCTCATCTTTCCTCTGAACTAAAACATCCCAAGCACTGTAACCATTCTTCATAGGTAACTCTACCCCCTTGATCACTTTGGTTGCCTGTTTCTGAACCTTTTCCAACTCCACAATATCCTTTTATATGTGGAGCGATCTGCCTTCCAAAGCAGGTTAAGATGGGTTGCAAACAAGGCCGAGGTGGGGAGACAGCTTCTGCTCACTTGGAAGGATCGGCTGATTTTTCTCCTAAACCCTGAAGCTGCTGATAAATAACCCCAAGTTATTTGTTCAGCCCTCATCCCCACCCGCCCAGCCCAGCCAAATATTCCAGCTACTTCTCATGGTCACATCAGACTGACTCCGGGCTCAAGCAGAGCCAGGAGTTTTTCTTCAGTGGAATGGTTTATTGCTTTTACATTTTGTCTCCTCTGATGTTCCTAGCCTTCGCCTGATTTCCACTCGACAGATGAGACAGGAATATCTCCGAAAGCAACCATCACGCTGACGGCTAAGTCAACAGTGCAGCCGTGTGTGTCTGGGCTGAGGGGAGCTGAGGGGTTTCGATTGCCTGCCTGCAAGAGCCCAGTGAAACCAATAAGCTGCACTCTGTTGTGTGTGGTGTGAGTTGCCCAGATATGCTATTTAGCTATGCTAAATTGCAATCCTGGGATCTCTAAGACTAAGGCACCCAGCACAAAACTAGCAAGGGTGCCCAGGGAGGGAAATAGGCAGAGTGGGTTTGCCACAAATGACTGGTGGGCCTTTGGGTTTCTTCCTCTCCATGCCCTGCTTGTAAGTTGCTTTGAGTCTTTAATAGTAGTAGTAGAAGGTCCATCTAGCTCAGTACAGTGGTACCTCGGGTTACATACACTTCAGGTTACAGACTCCGCTAACCCATAAATAGTACCTCAGGTTAAGAACTTTGCTTCAGGATGAGAACAGAAATCGTGCTCCAGCGGCGCAGCAGCAGCAGGAGGCCCCATTAGCTAAAGTGGTGCTTCAGGTTAAGAACAGTTTCAGGTTAAGAACGGACCTCTGGAACAAATTATGTACTTAACCCGAGGTACCACTGTAATGTCCACACTGACTGGCAGCTTCCAAGGTTTCACAAAGGAAGCCTTTCCCAGCCCTTCCTAGAGATGCCATTGAGAACTGAATCTGTGGCTTTCTGCTTAGAAGGCAGATGCTTCACCACTGATCTACAGCCCCTCTCCATGTCACTCACTTGCAGAGAAGAGAGATGGCAGTGATGTTGGCATCCTGAGGCCATCCACTCCGTCCCTGTGCCTGAATTGTGCTACTGTGCCCAGACACAGCACCACAGGGAGAGGGGAGGGAGAGGGAGGGAACATAAAAAGAGCCTGCTGGATCAGGCCAATGTCCCATCTAATGCAGCATCCTGTTCTCAAACAGATGCCTGTGGCAAAGCAGCAATCAGGATTCAACCACAAGACCCCTCTCCCCTCCTGTCATTTCTCGCAACTTGAATTCAGAAGCATTGCTGTCTCCAACTGTGGAGGCAGAGCATAGCCATCATAGCTAGTAGCCATCGATAGACACCTTCATGAAGAAGAGTGCTAATTCTATTTTAAAGCTATCCAAGTTGATGGCCATCACTGCCTCCTGTGGAAGTGAGTGCCATAGTTATGCACGGCATGAAGAAGTACTTTCTTTTACCCATCCTGAATCTTTAAACACGAGAGAGAGAGAACATTGCAATTCTACAGTTCTATGATTCTATGTGTGTGGTCCAAGGGGCAAAGTGCTGCCAGTTCACATTCCCATTGTGCTCCCCCATTTCTGGAAGTGCAGAATCTGTGTGGGTGGGCAGGAGATGTGATGACAACTCAAGGCTAGTCCTATTACAACAAGGAAGCTTAAATGCAGCCTTTATGCTGGCACCCCCTTCTGACGTGCTTGGATTCTTCCCCCCTTAGCCTCAGAAATGGAGGGGAGTGGTTACCAAGCACTCAGGTCCTCGTTCTCTTCCTCCTCCTGCTGCTGTTCTGAAGTGGAGCAATGTCCTGGGCAGGTCTCCTCCTCAGCCTCCCATAAGTGTCACGGTCCGGTCTACAGGCAATTGAAGTCCCGGCTGAGGACGTCAGGACCAAGGGCAAGATGGTGGGGTGGAAGTAGGAATGAGAGTCCAGAACCCAGGGGTCCGAAGGTCAGGAAGCAGGGAGTCATGAAGTCAAGGGTCTGAGGGTTGAGAGGCAAGGAGTCACAAAGTCAAGAGTCCGAGGGTCAAGAAGCAAGAAGTCAAGTAGCCGAGGTCCGAGGATCAGGAAGCAAGAAGCCAAACGCAGCAAGGCAGGAAATGTGTTGCTGTAGTGAAGAGCTGAAGGGAAATGCTGACCTTATATCCCTTCCTGGCTCTTGCCACCAGGTGCAGTGAGTTACCAAGTGGCCTCACCTTGCAGCCAAGCCTTGCCTCTCCAGAACAAACTTAGGAAGGCCCCAGTCCTGCGAAGCCCTACTGGTCACAGGGCCTGGCTCCTGCATGCACTCCTACAAGCAGCATCTGCCATAGACAGCACTGCAACCCATCCCAAATGCTTACAAGGCCCCCGGCCTCTCCTGAAGCTCCTTTCTGGGCTCCCTGGAGGCACAGTCACATCCGCGCCACCAGCTCAACAAGACTGCAGCTGGCCCAGCTGTTGACCAAGCAGCTCTGGAGAATCCCCAGGCTCATTCCAATGGTGGTGTGCCTGCTTCTGCCTTGCCATGAGCACCTGAGATGGTGGTGGTGAGTGGGAAGGAGAGCCCAGTTCACTGGTGGGCACAGTAACTGGCATCAGACCAATTTTAAGGATGAGGAACTGAGGCTGAGCAAGGATTTGGTTCTGCTGCGATTTCAGGCACACAGGGGCAATGAAACTGGAATAAAGCAGAGCGCATGGGCTGTGCTTGAGTGAGTGGCTCCCCTGATCTGCTTGTTCTTTTCCCTGGCCACCCTCCAAGTATTCGTGGGGGGAGCCGATATTTGGGGGGAGCTATTTAGGTGAGGAGGATTTGCATAGAAATGAATCCTGCTCTTGGGAAAGGTGAGAGAGGTCTTGGCTGAGCAGCAGCTCCAGCGTAATTGCATCCTCCTGCCATCTCCGTTCTCTCTGTGCCAGGTCACTGGCCTGGCAAAGGGCCGCCTTCGTCCAGCAGAAATCACAGCACAGCGCCTGTTGATCCATGGTGCCCATTACAGCTCAAGTGGGATCCAAATTGCTCGGCTCTTTGGTAGTTTGATGCACATGCCTGCCTTCGCACCACCAAGAGCCTGACTCTGGAGTTGGAAATAATAATAAATAAATATTCAGAGGACCTCCAGGTAGCTGGAGTCAAAGTGACCCTCACCCGTGGCCTCTGCTGCCACTGCATTGCTCTCTCTCTCAAATTAACCTCACCTTTCATTTGACCTCTCTCTGAAGGCAGTAAGACAAAGGAGGGAGGGCAGCCCAGGACAGAAAGAGAGAGAGGGGGAGGGGAGGGAGGAAGAGAGAGAGAGAGAGAGAGAGAGAGAGAGAGAGAGAGAGAGAGAGAGATTCTCATTATATATATTCATTCATCAGAACATGGAGAAGTCAGAAGACTTCAGGAAACTACAGAAAGAACAGCAGGCCCCTTGATACTGGATTGGTGGAGTTCACAATGGACCCCATACCCAGAGATATTTTTAAAATATTTTATTGCACCAAGTTATTGGATTACTGTGAGAACATGAAAGCTTTTGGATTTCATAGAATTCTTAATCGTGCAAAGTAAGTGGAAATTGCAACATATTTAGAGAGCAAGTCAGGATACATAATGGCATTTTAAAAATTGCTGCTAAAAGGGTCCACATGCCCCCTAACAGATTTTGTCATGCCAACAGAGGCAGCCTTGCCAACAGGTGCTTCTCCCTGTTGGAGTGTCACTTTGTGGACACAGGAGCAAATGCTAAGAACCACTCAATCCATTGTTATGACCAGGGGGCTCCGCAAGTGCCAGGAGTAGCCTCTTCATGTTGTTTGTTTCCTTGTAATGAGGGCAAGAGCTGGAGACTTCTGAAGTTCTTGCAATATCTTGCAAGTACAAATGCCCAGAGCCTAGCTCTTCATTATTCATATCCAATCTCTAACTAGCACCTGCAGGGCCCCTACAGTAGCCCAGGCCTCCTAATGCTTCCTAGTTGGCCCAGACTCACTACTCCTCTCCATCCTTCCCTCTGTGCCCAATTTCAAACTGCTACAAATTCTTTCACTCCCTCCACCAGAAGGCTGTGCCATCCTAAGGGCTGGGGAGAGGTTTCCAGTCATGAAGCCCATCAGCAATGGGCACCCAGCAAGAAAAGGTAACAAAACAGACTCCCCTGACTAAAGCAGGTGCCTCTGAGTGAAGGTCAGTGAAGGGAATGGATTTAGGGGGACCCTCGATGCAGCGGTGGAGGAAGCCGCTAGGGCGCCTGGGGCAGTGCACGCAGGGGAGGGGCGAGCCACCCATAGGGGCAGGGCTCGGGTGGGGCCTCCGGAGCCTGCCTGTCTCCTACCACTCAGCCACCCTACAGCGGGGGGAGAGGCAGTGGGCGGACCATTTGGGCAGCACGAAGCCTGCGTGTGCCCTCTCCCAGGAGAGACGCATGGCTTGGGTGCACTGCAGGCCCCACGGTCAGTGCTGCCTGGCATTTTGTCAGCCCCCTCAGTGGTGACACCCGGGGCAGCCCCCACCCACCGCACCCCCTTCCTCTGCCCCTGAAAGGCAGCTCGTTTTTCTCGACCTGAGGATTCTGGTTTCTTTCCTTTCTCCCTGCAATTTGGATGTTGTGCAGGCAGCGTCTCTCTCCCCAGCTGGTGCCTGCTCCTCCCCCCGCTTGCCTGCAATGTGTAGGGAGGTCCATATGTTGTCGTGTCTCTCACAATGTATATACAAGCACCACATGGCATTGCTCTCACTTTGGATGCCAAGCCCTGGCACGCACGCCTCTGAAGGCAGAGACTGGAGGGAAAGACCCTTGCCAAAGATAAGAGGGGCTGAAGACACGAGAGCCTATGAGGGCCGCAAAGGAGATTGGGGAGGGGAGGGGCTGCCATCTCTTTGCACTGACTTAGGGCCAAATGGTACATTCGCGTCATCTTTTCCTATGCAAATTGCAGGGAAGGGGCTGATGTGGTCTGGGACCATAGTCTACCTACTCCTGGTGCAAGGGTCCTGGTCTGGAATGGAGACTCTACCTGGCAATTTATGGATAAGGAAAACTTGGCAGCCTACTTCTCTCAAAAGGCACAAACACAAGGTGCCTCATTTGAGCTTTCCCTTCCTCCCCTTGCTGTCTAGAGTGTTTGCTGATGCTGCTTTTGGAATTCACACAAGAGAGAGAGTGGGTGGACTTTGGGAGATTTTCTGCCTCCGCTTCCAAATCCAGCTCCCCAACTTCTGACAGCCTTCACTGAAATCTACCATCATACTTTGGGGGCTGATGAGTTTTTCTGGCTCCCATCAGGAAGCCGTGAGAATTCCTGCTCTGCCTGTTGCCTTCAGTTTTCAACTCAGGATGTGGCAAGCCTCTTCCTGATGCTCAGCCCCAGGAGTCTTCCAACAACTGGGGATGCAGAGAAAAACAGGCCAGCCTTGGCAATGGCAGGAGCCTCAAGGGCAGCAGGTTTAACTTTCAGGGAGGTGGGAGGGGGTCTCAGGTGTCAGAAGAGTTTGGACAGCTTTGGATACTGGGCACCTTGACTTTCAGTAGGTGAAGGGACTCCAGCAATACCTGGAAAGCAACAGCTTACCCACTTTTGCCCCAAACAACTGGGGCATCTGAAGGCTGGGCTGCTGCTGTGGGCTCAAGTCTGCACCAGAGAACCTGATTCATTTTAGGAGTTGGTCAGAAGCTGCTGTAGCAATCACCATAAGTGGTGCCTGCTTGCTGGTGTCCCCTCCCCCTCAAATGATGGCCATCCTTAAACCCCAAAGAAGCTCAGATGCCTCCTTCAGAACCAAGAAATGTCCAGGTGAGGGTGGGACAGTGGGACTAAGCTGGTTCTGTGCATCTTCCTGGTTTTTTTTATCTGTAGCTATTGTGTTTGCTGTATTGGTTTGCAATTGTTTCACGTCCACCAAAGTACTTGCATTATGATGTGTCCAGAGCCCACAGAACAAAACAGGAGAGTGGCTTCAGCACCATGGAGAGCTCCCACCAAGAAAGGCTGGAGGTGAGCAAAGGCCCTTTGAGGCTCTGCCCCCTGGTGGTTGAGAACTGGAATCTCTGCAAGGGCCATCCCTCTGGCCCAAAGAACGGTACTCCATGCCCCCACTCACCTACTGCACTCCTTGTGCCCTTGAACCAGAGATGAGCTAGACAAGCGGTACTGGGTACTGAGGGGGGGCGCACACACCCCACTGCCACTGGGTGCCATCCGCGCACCCAAACCCCAGCCTCCCCCCTGCAGCCCAGGAGCCAGGCTGTGGCTAGGACAAGTGCAGGAGATCTTTGCTTCGCTCATACCAGTTGCAGCTCAGCAGCCCAGGAGCTGGGTGGGGGCTGGGACAAGCACCCTCCATGCATCTCGCCCCCGCCTGGCATATGCCCAGCGGCGTCACTGCACCCCCTCAATGTGTGTGGGGGGGAGTCAGCGCCCCTGAGCCAGACTCCAGGGTCATGCTATTGTGCTATGAACCACTCTAGGTGCCTTTGACAGCAGAATTGCCAGGATATTGATGTTTAAATAAGGATGTAAAAATGGTCAGGTAGGGCAACAGAGTTACTTTGGCAGAGTTTGCTCTTATGAGGTAGATGAGGCCATACACAAACAGTCTTTTTCGGGCAGTGCTGCCTTACACACACACACACACACACACACACACACACACACACACACACACACACACATGTCATTTCCACATCACAGTTAACTGCTTACTGACCACAGTTTTCCAGCCAGCTAATCCAATTGATTAGAGGCATGATTTTATTTCTGAAGACCACTGTGCACCTAAAGGCTTAATTAATGTCACATTAACTGTTCCTTTCTAAAACAATACTTAGAGGAAAGTGCATTAAAAATAGATGCTCCAATGTTTTGGGCTCTGGTTTGCCAAGGGTTTTGCAAGGTTGCTGTGGTCGGTGTTGATAGAATCAGGTAATAGTTTGCAGGAGCAGAAAGAGCTTGCAGCATATCTCTGCCATTTCTGCCATCAGTGTGAATGGGTCCTAGGATTCCATCTGACTTAGACCCTGGGAAGGGCTCATTGGAGGGAGAGGCTTGGGGACCCACAGAAAACTCCTCTTCAACTAAAGACCTGGAGGGACCCTCAGGATCCCAGAGGCATCCTGAAGAGCCCCACTTCAGCGCTGCCTCAAGCGGAGCCCTGGTCACCCCTGAGAGTTCCTGGGTCTCAGGGGTGAAGGCAGCAGCAGATCACTATCTCAGCAGGCATCAACTCAGGGTGGAAGATCAACTTGGGAGAAAGAAGGAGACCCAGCTTCAGACAATGGCAAGGTAGAGAAGGAGCTGGCAGTGACTTTCAGTCTCTCAGTATGGTCTTTCACTGGGCAAACAGCTTCATTTTGAGGTCAGTTCCTGGGTTGGTGCTGGCCTCTGCACCATATGTGGGTCATGGACACTGGGGCAGGATGAGTTGGGGTTCACTCTCCGATCTAAAGTATCCAGGGCTTACCTGCACATACCTTTTGCCCTGCTCTTTGCAGGCACAGGTTCACACTTAAAAGTTCTGTGTCTGAATATTATTATTATTATTATTATTATTATTATTATTATTATTATTATTATTATTATTACCCCAGAGTTTCATCATGAATACCTGCTGTTTAGTATTCAATCAAAGCAAACCTCAGTTCAGTTCAGATTTTCCGATGATTTCTGTTTGATCCAATTGAGCTGCAAAGAGCGGATTTTCATGGGAAACTCTCTGGAGAGACACGGAACTTTAAAGCACAGACCATACATGGAAAGGTAGAGGAAAGGTCAGTGTGGATAAGCCCTAAGAGTCACAGCAATTTGGCAACATTTAAGAACATAAGGCAAGCCCTGCTAGATCAGGCCAATAGCCCATCTAGTCCAGTATCCTGTTCTCACAGTGGCCAACCAGACAAGTAGGATATGACTACAACAGCACTCTCACCTTCTGCAGTTTACAGCAACTAGTGTTCAGAAGCACAACGCCTCCCACTGCACAGATCTTTGGAGACAAGTGTTGCTGCTGGAGGCAAGAGAGCTCTTACAGCTGGGCTCTGGCAACTGCTGGGAACCAGCCAGACTTTCAAGGAGCAATTTCTGTACAGTGGCAACAGCTAGGCCCATCTGCTTTGGTGTCATGGTGTCCACAAAAGCGTAACAAACATCTTCCTTCTGCCTGCTTGCTCTTTGCACTCAAGCCCAAGAGAGTTAGGGGGGGGGGATCAGAGCCTTCTGGTCATGTGGGATGACTGGTCTCCAAGAGGCAAATCTGCACAGAGACAATGGTCAGCTCAGGGGGACCGCTGCTGGATGTGCCTCAGGGGTTTGTCTGCATAACGCTGCTCTTTGGGTGTCCCAAGAGAGACCCAGTGTGGGCAGCCTTCACTCCCAGCTCAGGTCCCATGCTTGCCTTTTGTCTTCGTGGCAGATCCAAGGACTGAGGCCATGTCAAGAGTCTAGATGAGGCAGGCCTGGCCTTTAGACGTTATGGGCAGCTGGTTTCAGGCCAGGGTCTTTTCTCAGCCCTACCTGGAGATGTTGCTGGGGATTGAACCTGGGGCCTTCTGCATGCAAAACAGCTGCTCACTCACTGAGCTTTGGTCCTTCTCCACAAATCGCCACAAATCTTATTTGATTAAGCAGATATATTTTCTTCACTAGGGACATTCTCCAATAAGTTTTGCAAACCCAGCCTTGTCTTACAATACAGTCACATGGCAGGGATGGGAATTGCTGAATTACCAGCATCAGAGGGGCAGGCAGGTTCCTAGGCAAGTCCCAGGTAGCTCTTAGCCCTCGCTGCACCTGCCTGCTTTTAAAATCTGAAATAGGTGCATCAATGTTAACTGTGAAGGATCAATTCTACTCTTGATTCCACCCTTGAAGTAAAAAACAATCCTGCCTGGGTTGTTCCCAGGTCCTTCCATGACTCCTTGTCAGACAATATGGCCAGCTCCCTTGTTAGAAGTTGGACAGCCCCATGGATGGCTGCTAGTGGGAATTTCCTTGCCAGGCAAAAGAGCAGCCTATGGCCCACTCTTGGTGCCGCCACCACAACTAAATATGGCAAATGACACAAGGATACAATTGATTGCAAGAGCTGGAGCCCCCAGCATCATTTGAACCAACCCCTCTGCCTCTTTCCTCCACATAGGCTAGGAGAAAGAGCCACACAGCCCCCACCACCACTTGCTCAAAGAGACATCTTCTGAGGGACGTCATATGATGGCACAAAGCATCTCCTCTGGTCCAGGCACAGGATATTTGACCACGGCTGTTGCTGTTTCTGCTGCTGCTGAGAGAGCCACCATATTGATCCTGGCAGCTGCCTGCCTGAATCTTGATGCCTCCACAATAAAATAGTCATTTGATGCAGGCAACCGGCTTCAAGGGCACCTCAAAGTCAAGGAGAAGCTCCTACCACACAGCAGCCATAGAGCACAGAGTCCCACAACACTTTGGTCCATCCTCCTCCTGCTGCTGCTGCTGCTGCTGATGTAAAGCTCCCCTACCTAATTTCCCTGAAGCAGCAGCTGCTGCTGCTGCTGCCACTACCACACCATGGCTCTCCCTAGGAGGGGTGTAGGGATTGCTTGGGCAAGATCATTGGCCAGGTTTGTTGTGTGTTGCAGGGTAAAAGGGCCACCAAGTGAGAGAAAGGAGGGCCATCCCTTCCCAGCTGCCTCTTATCGCTTTCCATTAAGGGTTGCAGATATACACCCCTAGCACATTCAGGGTTTGGGTCATTGTATCTGCCCTGCCCTGGTGTGCAAGAGAGGAGAAAGAAGCACCTGAAGAAGTGAAGTCAGGTCTTTGAAAGTGTGTGGCATCACAACTAGATCTGTTGCTGCTGCTGTTGCTGGAGTGCAAGAGATCAGACCAGGAAGCAAGAAGCAGCCAAGAAGCAAGAAGCTGCCTTCCTTGAGAAAACAGGTCCAAGTTTGAACAGCCAAGTAAACACAGCAGAACTGGAGGCAGCCCATCCTTCTAGCAAGCAAATACCAACCGCACAGATAGGAGGGATCAGAGCAACACACACACACACACACACACACACCTTCCACTGGCTGAGCAGCCCTAATGCTGGTAAACACAGAGACTGAATGGCTAGCAGGGCAGAAGGAAGCTGGATGGGGGGGGGGTGGCTTGTTTAATTTGGATCTGTGTTTAAAATGAACTTTTGCTGAGAGGAGATGCTTCCTAGGGGGAAGAGATGAGATTGGCAGGGTTTGTCACTGTTGTTTTCCAAGCATGCTACTTATGAACCATAAGAGCATCATTCATCATCCAGGCAATTAGGTTCCATGCCTGTGAAAGTTCATGTGATGCTTAGTGTGTTAGTCTTGGGGGGTTTCAGGAGTTTCCATCACAGCAAATTAATGTGGGAATAAATTAGGCCCTATCAAAATACTGCAAGAAAAATGTGGCCAATAGATTCGCCCGCACACCTCCATGTGTTCTAGCATTCTCCTTCTAACTAGCCAGATGCACCACCACCACCCCAGCAGCCCACAGATAAGGCATATGGCTTGATCCAATTGTGGGGCTATTATTACATTCTGAGGTTCTCTCTGCAACCTTACCCAGTGCTGCCAGCCTCCACCCCCATTCCCAGTCACCACCCACTTTATATTTGCTATATTTGCGTATTATATTTGCTATGTTTCAAGGTTGCATCAAGGACAATAATGAGGACTCCTCCCTAGGTTCAGGGTCCATCAGTTTCACCGGCAAAGTGACGGAAAAGCAGGAAAGGGAGCTGACAGCGTGGCGTCGAGGCCCTGCAAACAGAACAGATTTAATAGTTCTCCTCTAGTTAAATCCTAAATTATAGCTTCCAAATGCCTGAGCAGAGGAAGCAGTAAACATCTCAGACGTGAAAACAGGAGGTTCTGTCTCTCACAGTTGGTTTCCTGCTTCTTATGCTCCTCTGGCAAGCGTTCCAAAATCTCATCCTCCAAACAACCGCTAGCTGTAATTAAACGCTCCTGTTTTGTTGGCAGATGATTTTTCCCCCTCTGCTTCTCAACGTGAGCACCAAGAGCAGAAGCAGAATGAAGACCACAAAGCGTTGCCCCTTCAAAGATGCATCTCTTCTACTTAAAGGCATCCTGGGCACATTCATCCGATGAGCTTCTTGCCTTGGCATAGCCAGAAATGCAGCAGAAGCAGAAGCAGGCTTGACAGGGAGGTGGAATGAAGGGGAAAGGAAACAAGCATCAGAATATAAGAAAAGTCTGCCTGCTGGATCAGGCTAATGGCCCATTGAGTCCAGCACCCTGTTCTCACAGTTGCCAACCAGATGCCCCTATGAGAAACCCTCAAGCACAAAAGCCCTCTCCCCTCCTGCAGTTTCCAGGTATGCAGAAGCATTGCTGCCTCCAACTGTGGAGGCAGAGCATAGCCACAATGGCTAGTAGCCATAGATCGCCCTCTCCTCCATGAATTTCTCTAATCCAGAAGGCATTCTGAGGACCACTGGATGACTGTTGCCCAGGAGTGGCACACAACTGGCACCTCACCAAGGTGGAATAGACCAGCTCTGCCGCAAATAAGGGTGATCTGTTTCAGTCAGCACCATGTTTTCCAGACAGTTGCAGCAATATGCTAGCAGAGATAGCAATTTGCAAATCTCAGCAGGACCCGGGAGCTATCCAAGGTACTGAAGCTCCTCTGGGCACCTTAGCCACCTGCCAGAGGACAACCTGACTTACCCTGTGAGCCTTCAGCTCCCATAGAACAGGAGACCTGGGTATTCTGTGTAACTACAATGACAGCATGAGCTGCAATGCAGCCTCCCGCAACGTAGCACCCTTTCAGATTGGGGCTGAAGGTGGAGTTCAGGTGCAACAGCATCTGGAGGCATCAGGTTGCAGGGGCCTGCTGCGCTGGCTGCATATATAGAGAGAGAAGGCAATTTCACTTGCAGACCTCTGTGTAACAAGCAGCTAGCAAGTCTAAATCAGCATCAGTATCATTCTTGTTTTGCTGATGTTTCTGTGGATGCCTAGGATCTCATCAGATGGTATTATGTGGTCTGGAGTTCCTCCCCGCAAATCTGATGCCTACCCAGCCCTTTGCAACCTCTGTCTTCACTAACCTTCCAAGGGTCAGAAGGAAGAGCCTGCAACAGGCTGGGACAGAGAGGAGGGCAGGTGAGCATCCAAAAGCCCTGGCCTTGCAAGGAGGCCTTGCCCAATTCATAGAAGAAGCTTGTGAGAGAGCACTGGATAGGAAGGACTTTGATCCTGGCTTGTGCTGATGGGGGAGAGGGAATGCTTTCTAGCCTTAACGCTGCACAACAAAGACTGGCCACCAACCCCTTGCAATAAGATGAAGGGCTAGGATGACTACCATGGAAGGGAGACAGACTGACTGCAGCCGTGGAGAAACTGGCTCACCCCCAGTATTAATGAAGAGAAGCTGAGGAGCTGCTTGTTATGTTCCTGTCCTCTTCCCCCGCATTGCAAGGACTCCCAGAACTGAAATGCAGCCAGGAGGAAGAGGGGGGAGAGGGGAGGATCAGTCTGGAGCTCCTTTGCACTCCAAACAAGCCAGCATCTTTAAAATGGATAGTTAACACCCCCAGCCCTGGGCACTTTCAGCCCCTCCAGGCTTCTTTTTTATTGCACATTCAGGATGATTTGTGATTCATGATTCATGTGCAAATAAAGTCATTTTTTCCAGAGGATAATATTCTTTTGAACTACATGCCTACGATATGGAATTTGACAACTGGACAACGTAAATGGATTTTCTGTGCCCTTACTATGGCCAAAAGACTGATACTGCTGCACTGGAAAGATAAATGTACAGCTCGATTTAATGAATGGAATGAATACATGACTACACTTGCCATGTATGAGTGGATTGCTTATAGACGTGCACTTTGCATGAACAAGTATAATGGAATTTGGAGCCCATTTATACTAAATATAGTAGGTTAAAGATAAATGTGTGTGTATTTGGATAATAATAATAATATCTATATATCAGATAAGTATACATGAAACTGCAATTGTTAATTCTTGTAGTGTTTTAGTATACCTTTCTCTTCTTTCTTTTCATGTTCTCACTTTTTTATTCTATGTTGTTTATTTTAAGTGTTGTTGTTTTTTAATTGATTTGTTCCCTTGATGCTATAAGGGCAGTCATTTGCCTGCAAACGTCTTGGGGTGATCACACCACTTCACCTCCAATCAGTCTATATCCTACAACTTTCTCCTAAAATCCTGCAACTGTTCATGCACACATGTTCAGCAGAGGAGGTGTTCCACTTCTATTGCCATACAGCCCCTCCACACAGCAATAGCCTTTTGGCATAATCAGGGAAGCATCACAGAACAAGCTAAAGCAGAATAAAATCATCACCAATGCACTCTTATTGTGTCGAGAACATGTTTGGTGTAGTGGTTAGAATCTCAGACTAGGACCTGGGAGGCCTGGGTTCAAATCTCAAATCCCCACTCAGCCGTGAAACCCCCAGTGAGTGTCACCCACTCATTTTGATGGCCAGTCAGTCCCTCTCAACCTATCCTACCTCACAGGGCTGTTGTGAGCAGGGGAACCATGTATGCCACCTTAAGCAGCTTGGAGAAAAAGCTGGGAATAAATGCAATATATAAATAAATACCATAGATAAATAAATGATATAGTGTCAATAAAGGACTAAGCTGGGGTAGAGGGCAAAACCCACACGACCGTTTCCACACAAACAGGTCTGTGGCAACAGAAATTCAAAGCAAAGATAAAACCAATGAAACTTTTAAAACAAATACCGGGAATTAAATCGTATGTCTGGGTAGGCTTGCCAAAACAGAGAAGGTTTCAAATGAGAGGAGCCCTGCCTGCCTGTGCCTGAATGAATGGAGCCTTCCCTCCCTCAGCCCAGCCTCCTGCCAGGATCCAAACCAGCCACTAGCTGCCACTCAGCTGCTTCTGAATTTGGGTGAGGGATTCCTCTTTATACAAAACTGTCTATTCAGGTTATAAAAATTGGCTTTTTTTCTGCAGTTAAGTGCCACACTTTTCATTTTTTTACTTCCAGCTGTCTAGATAGCATTTCACTTTCTTCATTTCTCTGGTATTTAATGGGGATTTTTGAGGGCAAGGCGCCCTTAGCAGACATCCGAGCAATATACCAGAAGAGAGCGAGAGAAAGAGAGCGAGATGGGGAGAGTGTTCCAGGAAAGGCAGGAACAAAAAGACAAACTAGGCCCTTAATGCAGACGGTGTTTCTGATTCATGGAATGGAGAAAATTGCATTTGATTGTATCTGTAACAGAGGATCATAACTTTGGATTAGCTCTGGATTGATGGGGTTGCTAATAGCCACTTCATTACAGGCAGGGAGGTTCAACCCTGTCATCCCCCCTCCAACTCCTTATGATCACTTGCTTGAATTTTTAAATATCTTAATTTCCCAGCTCCAAGACCATTTCCTCTAGGCTAGCTGCCCCAAAAGTGGCCTAACAGCTATGTTCGCGCTCCACCCAGGGGAGAAAGAGCAGACATTTTTCTCTGGATCTCAGGGGCTCGCCAGCCTGGGTTGCCAACATTGCCAGATTTATGTATAAGCTAAACAAGCTATAGCTTAGGGCCCCACTCTCTTGGCCCCCCCAAAAAAACTAAAGAAAAAAACTGGATATGCATTTCCAAAATATAAGATAAAAAACAAAATAAAACCTACATACAGCAACAGTGTTTTGTGTTGTCTAGGCTCCTATGATGTACATATTTTGTTATGTGCAAATGGCTTTAGATACCTATTAGGTGCATAAATTACCATATAGCATATATTCAACACACAAAAAACAGTGACAATTTGTTCTTGATAAAGGACAGCTGGACATATAAAGGGTCCCATTACTTTCAGTAGCTTAGGGCCTCATCAAACCTAAATCTGGCCCTGGTTGCCAACCTCATCACCATGAGGGGGGAAACTGAGGCCAAGTTATATCTCTCTCTCTCTCTCTCTCTCTCTGTGTGTGTGTGTGTGTGTGTGTGTGTGTGTGTGTGTGTGTGAATGCTGGAAGGAGGGGTTATCAAGGTCCCCATAGCACTGGCTGTCTCCCTCCTTGCTTTCCTCTTCTCACCCTGAGCTGCCACCTGTGGTCGTCGTCCCCCCCCCCCTCTCCACCCATTTGGATTAACCCTGAGGCAAAGCAGAGCTGAAGAAGAGCAGAGCAGAGAAGCCCAGAACCAAACTCTTCTCCAGAGTCTGAGAATGGACAAGAGACTCCTCCTCCTCAGGGCCAGACCAAGGCATTTTGCTGCCTGAGGCAAACCAGAGAATGGTACATCCCCTGGGAACTGAAGTTTCTTATGGGTGCTGGGTTCAAGCACGTATAAGGAATATCAGGGTCAGGGATGAAATGCAGCCCTCTTGGCCTGCATCTCCTCAACCCCATTTTTCTTTCTCTGTTCACAGCATCCTTTTCTGCTTCCTGTGAAAGGGTGGTTGTTGGTGCTTTAATCTCCATGATGATGATGATGATGATGATTTGAATTTATATACCGCCCTATGCCTGCAGGTCTTGCTGTTACTCAGATGGTGTTGCTGTTGTTTTATTAACCTCCCTCCACACAAGTATCACAAGCTGATGAACAATAAAAACCACAACAACAAAACAGTTGAAACAAATTTTTTTTTTTTTTTTAAATGCAAACTAGAGACCCATAGCTGAGACCCATTAAGCAGGCCGAGAAAGCCCCTTGGAGCAAAAATATCTCCCATTGATTCCAAAAAGTGCAGATATCAAGTGCCTGTTTTATTTTGTCTCAACAGGGATGCTATTCCACAGGCCAGCAAGGCCGTGCTGAAGGCCCTGTTCCTAATGACTGTGAAGGGGGCTTCTGAGATCTTTGGAGCTTGCAGGAGATGCCCCAAGATCTTCTGCATTCCATTACTGAGACCACTGTGCATGTGCAGAGGGCAATCTGAAAATGGCAACTGTAACTGAGGAGCAGCACCCACTACAGGTTCAAGGGATGGGAAAAGGCAAGAAGGACAATAGTCGTTTGGAGGTTGCTGGCCTTTTTGGTGACCCTCCATGCTCTGCCCCCACTTTTGGGTTACCCTCTTCTAAGCAGCCCCCCCCCCCCATCATTTGGCTGCCAGAGAAGGGGAACAATATTCATTGTGGAGAGCTGTTTTAATTAACCTGTCTAGAATGAATAAAGGAATCACAGAATGGCTGGCTGAGATTAACTGAAAATCAAATGATAAATGAGATATTGGAAGGAGAAGGAGGGGGGAGTATCTCATTTTCACTGAACTTGGATTAGTAAATCTCCAAATAATATAATTACCACAATTTATTATGGTCTGTGTGAGTTAATGAAAAGCACCTTGAAGTGGGAGGGGCTTCCATGATGCTTTTACCTGCCAGGAAACTTTCCTAGATTAGGGTCTTTGTGGACACTGTAAAGTGCAAGCCTGGCTTTATTGAAACATATCCATGCAAACATATCCATTGCAGGAAGCAGAGGAGGGGGAGGCCTTCCAGAACCCACATCATGCTTACCTGGGCCATAAGATGAAGAGGGGGGCATTTTAAAATTTTATATGATGTGTTTATATATGATGTGTTACCTGTATTAATTATAAAGTGTGCTAACTATATTAATTATTATATTTAAGGTGTGTTAGGTATATTAATTACATTTTAAAGCTGCTTTATACACATTTACTGAAATTTCAGAAGCTGGTATTTGTGGGAATGTTCAGGGTGGCAGGAGAGGATATACTGTTTATTAATATCCTTCCTAACTTGTGCTAGCAAGTTCCTTAGCAGAGTTACATCCCCCTTTTTACATGCACAGCAGATAGCTGGTTGCAAGCTTGTGTGAGCTTCTCACTATTATACAATTCAGTCTGTCTCAGATTGAACTGTATGTTCCTGGTAAGTTCCCTTGAATCCCTCTACAAAATAAAAAGACGCCACAATCTTTTTCAAAGTCAATAAGAGAAGTTTACTTACATCAGTTCACAGTTGGATTCCTGAAGGCAGACTTAGTTATAAATATGTACATGTGGATCTACCCCATATGGGGGAACAATCCCTGTGCTCCTGCTAGCTGAGAGCTAGCAGAGCAGTCCTAGCTAAAAGCTGGTCAAAGGAAGAAGGAAGTCAAAAAGAGAAAGGTTGCTGCGTGACTCGTCCTTTTGTTAACTGGACAGGTTAGGTCTCACCCACCTTCTATCACATGCAAAAGGAAGGATGCTGCAGCCAGGAGGAACAGGAAGTTTCAACTGACTGGACCAAACATTCCCTCGCATGTCTTCTCTAGCATTTCAAGGAATGTTGTACTTGACTGCCTCTCATGGATCATATCACACAGTATTTGGGAATGTTTATTTTAGATTGCTCCCAGTCCTGGGATTCTAGAACGAACAGCAATGATGAAGTGGATTCATGGACCGACAAAGAAGTTAGCTCCTTTTCAGTTTCCAACAGCTGCTGTCTGGGGCAGGATGACTCTGGCTGCCTGTGCCAAGTCCCGAGAAACCACACTAGGGCTCCTTTCCAGGTTTCCCAGGTTGGCATACCTGGAATTACTGCAGGGAGTTTCTAGGTGGGGCCTGGAGGGGAGGAGGAGAAGTCTGCACTTTCTCCCCAAGAGGCATGTTTACTTAAGAAACTGATTCCTCTTTTCAAGTGGGTGATTTTGTCTCTTGAGTTCTCACAGGGTGTCCATTTATCTACACATTCCCCTCCCCAACATGTACATTTACCTGCATGGACCCCCACAGGCACATTCTGTATTCTTTGTGCTTAGCAACTGTGCTGCACACTTCAGGGTTGCGCACCTGGACCCGGTCCTGCTCCTGCTGATGGACTCTCTCCATCATTGGAGGTCTTTAAACAGTTGGATGGCCATCTGTCAGGGATTCTTTAGCTGTGATTCCTGCATGGCAGGGGGTTGGACTAGATGGCCCTTGTTGGTCCCTTCCGGCTACATTTCTACGATCATCCACAATATTATCGGTCTGTTTGTGAGCATTAATGGCCATTGCCAATGTAGCTGATGCAGGAAAAGGATGCTCATTCAGTGCCAAGTAGCAAATGGAAACAAGTTTATGTCAATAGCCTGGAGATGTTTCCCTGCTCAGAATGGTGACCTTGAGGAGGGAGAATGCATGTTTTAATGTACAATCATGTACCTTAAGAAAAATAATCAGCCAAAGTACAGGTTGCTGAAGGCTGGCGAAAAACACCTGAGAACTAAGGCTTGAAAATGGTCCCTGTACAGTTTATTGCTGTTTGCTTGTTTGTTTGCTTGCTTGTTATTATTGCTTGCCTTTCACCCCAAGCTTCCAGAGTAAGTTGCAACAATTAGAATATTAGAAACAGTTTAAGAATTATTTAAGATTACAGAAATAAGGTGGGTTCTGAATATAAATAAGTAGAAAAACAAGGAATTGGTGATGCTACTGCAATTGGACCTTTGAGCTGATGTCCAGGGCTCTGCAGGCCAGACAGTGGGCAGGGCAGGCAACAACCCCACCCCCACCCACCCCCCACCCCCTGCCAAGAGCAGAAGGTGATGGAGCAGCAGCAAACAGGCCCTGCTCCAGGACCTGGGTCAGTCATGAGCAAGTCAGATCCACAAGCGTGGATGCTGGCTGCAACACCCTTCATCTTTCTTTCTTTCTTTCTTTCTTTCTAAACATAGTCAAGGCCTGCAGGCACGGACATGGTTGCCGACGATCATGTTATTATTTTTACATTAAAAACATATTATCCTTTCCAACAGCAAAATGGTGCTCATTATCCCCAAGTAAATGTGTCCAGCATCAGGGACAGCAGAAGCAAAGCACATCTTATTCCCATAGGCAGGATGGTGCAATTTTTATAAATGTGAGGCAGCACATGCTCAGAGTACACTAATTTTTTAAAAAAAAAACTGTAATAATAGCATAGCTGTCAACATTTCCCTTTTCTTGCGAGGAATCCTATTCAGAATAAGGGAATTTCCCTTAAAAAGGGGGAAACGTTGACAGCTATTAATAATGATAATCATCATCATCAAGGTTGGCAAATTGCTTTTTGCTGGCTCTGACATACCAGGAATGTAGAAGCATAGGATGGCAAGTAGGGGCAGTGGGGAAGATGAGAAATGTTAATTGTGTGCTTCACAGCTAAAGTGGGGCACCTGAAGGAATGCCCCATTAAGTCAGGCTACTGTCCAAGGGCTAAAATTGCACAACTCCACCACACTAAAGAATAGAATGCAAGAGAAGGAAGCAGAGTTGAAGCCCCCACACCATAGAGGTGTTCTTGAGGGGGGCAAGAATTGCTGCTTTTGCTCTCCCAGTCCTGCCTGGGGGCTTCCCAGTAGAGACATCTCATCAGCCACTGTGAGACCAGGATGCTAGACTAGATGGGCCATTGGATTCGTTCAGCAGGCTCTTCATATGGTCTCATGTTCTAGCTCTCACTGGGAGTGATTATTCCAGAAGCCCCCTTGGTTTTTGTGGCAATACTGAGAGGCTGAAAAGCATCCCTTGCAGCACAGCTGCCTTGAGCCTTCCCCATGTGAACTTTTTCAAAGGAAGAACCATGACTGATGGCTGACCCACCACCAGCTTTGCAAGTCAGTCACCACCTCTTCCCTGCCCACCGATTAACATCCGTTTGTGCTGAACACGGCATGTTTGTTTCCGTGAAGGCTGAGCAGTGCTTGGGAAATTGAGGTCACTCAACTCCTAATCAAAGTTCAGATGGTTAGCAGGGAACAATAAAGAATTTATATATCATAATCTATACAAGCACTTCTGAGCGGAGGACGAAACACAGTCAATTGTGCCCCCAGGCAAGGCAGCAGATTTGTAGGAAGCATGGAGATGATCTGAACATGGGGGCTTCAGTTCTGCACCCTGCAAAATCTCTTCCCCCCCCCCCCTTCTATCATGATTAATGGGAGGCTGTCAGAGGCCATTTTCCTGCAGTCGAATTATCATCTGCCTCCCTGTGTGAGACATTCTCATGGAAAGAGTCAATTCCCACAATTAAGGTTGGTTTTGAGCTGCTGCAGAACAACCCCATCCCACCCAACCCAAAACTGGACTTTTTGCAGTAAGGAAAGTGGTAGGGAGATGCACTAGAAAGGCAGGGGGCAGCAGTGGCTTGACCCATCGTGGTCTCACCTCTCCAAAAACAAATCGGAACGAAATCAATGAATAGCTGTCATCGTGTAACCTCCTTGCAAACAAATCAGGGAGAATGCTCAAGAAGCAGACAACCTTGAAGCAGAGAGTGTCTCAGGCCAGTGCTAGGTGCAAATGACCAGCACCTTCTTCTTGGTGGGAAGAGAGGCCCAGATCCATACCTTTGTCTGAAGAGACTGGGGCAAGGAGCTGACACTTAGCAAGGTGGGCCAGCCAGATGTTCAGGCAGAAGTTCAGCATCTTCTTCCTCTTCCTGCCTCTGGCTCCAAGCAGGTGCAACCAGCAGAACTCTGGCCCTTATGTCAACTGACCGGCAGCCTCCCCCCCCCCAAGGGAGAACACCTGTGGGGGGTTTTGTTTTTGTTTTTTTGCTGAAGCCCTGTTTGCAGAGGGAGGGTCTTTACTCAATATGGGTAGGGTGTCCAAGCAGCCAGTGTGAATCTGTCTCCTCCTTGAGCCCTTTGCCTAAATGACATTTGGCTGCTGAGCTAAAAGCAACTCTATTGAAAATCAATAAGCATAAAGTGCTTCAAAGCAGAGCAAAATCAAATATTACAATGTGGCTGAGTTCATCATCTGAAATTAACCTTCTGTAAGTGCCAGCATCAACACTGGAGGTGGATGGGTGGAAGTCAATGCATATTGTTGTACACACACACACACTTCACTTTTACTTTGGGGGCCATTACCAGCTCATTATGTATGAGGAGGAGTCCATCTTTTAGGTGCCAGCTCCTGTGCTTTGGAACTCCCTGTGGATTGACATTAGGCAGGTACACCACTTAAAGATTTTGGTAATTAAGTGGCACATAGATCCCTTAAGTAAAATAAATAAATAAACAAATAAATAAATATATACTGCTTTACATCTCTGCTTAAAAAACTATTTTTTCCAGCACCCTTACCCAGACATTTAATTTAGTGATGCATGCTTGTTTTTTAAAAAATTCCTGATTTCTTCTGTGTGTGATTAGTAATTATTTTATGAGTTGCTTTGATTTTAGAGTTTGAGTTTGCTTTATTTTATATATATATAAATAAATTAAAATAAATTACCAAACCCTGGATAGACAGTTAGGAGACTGGGCGTACTGAACACAAGCAGGCACTTTTAAAAAAATCTGTGATCGTTTTGTCAGGTCTCTGCACAAACATTCCCAGTGATAAACCTGGCCAAACTCATTGCAAGGCAAGTTTGTCTCTTCAGGATGTCCCCTGGAAGGACATCAGTACCCTGCACTCACAGGTGTTGGGAGAGGCCTCCTCCATCTTCCTGGGGCCACGCCCTGCCTCTGTCTGGCTGCCTTGCAGAGTTGGAAAGGCCGAACAATTGACTAGGCAAGGCACTCAATTTTCAGCCCGCCAAGAAACAAGACAGGCTTTTGATCAATATTTCCCACAACAATCCACTTCCATGTGATAAATGTTCTTGTGGAGAAGAGGAAGAGATTAACTTTCTGGTGTGGATGGAAAGCCCAGCCTCAAGAAAGACGGCTCAATCTCACCAGGGCAGGTGGTGAAGGAGGAGGAAGCTCTCTGCAAAAGGGGCCAGTGGGTGGCACCTGAAAAGCACATAGGATGGGTGTGGGGATGCCAAGATGAATAAAATGGGGGGGGCAGGTAAGACCCACCCTGCATAATCAATCACAAGATGCAGGATACACACACCATCTGAATGATAATGCCCATCAACTGGGGGTCTGCCCCCTCAAAGATTTTATTGGGGGGGTGAAGTGACCTTGGCCCCTAGGAGTTGGCTCCTATGATAGGCGGGAGGGATTGGGTCCTTGCCACTTCCCCTCCCCCCCACACACACACTAGTGAGGCTTTTCTCTGGCAGCTGCAAATGTAGCAGGCATCTAACTTACCAGGCAGGATTTAGTTCTGAGCCATGGGGAGGTGGATGGGGTTGTCAATCACTCCCGGGAAACTTCAAAACACACCCAAATTCAGAGGAGCTGAAACAGACTCCCGGTACCTTCCTGCAGATAAGAGGCACTTACAAGCATACTGCCCCCTCAACACACACATTAATCCTTTTGTAAATGACAAATTCAGCAGAGGTGATTCACCGCCAGGCTGAAGTGCTGAGAGGACCGATCATTGCTGGAACACCTCAAAAATATGAACTCCCTTTCCCCCCTTTGTCAGACCACAACTATGTCCTGCACCAAGTTCTGAGCAGGAGCACACACACACGGTCAGAACTCCTCTGCATTTCCATTCCAAGCCAAAGCATGTCTAAAATCAAAGCTGCGTGTTGCGCCAGACTCAGGTGAGCAGCCTCAGAAAGACCAATGCTGATTCTCTGAACTCAGCCTGACTCTTCCTCCCCCTGCTTCCTAGACTTTTGAGTCACAAGCAATCCAAACAGCTGCTATACTGGAGGCTGAAGAGACTCTTCCATGGTGAGTCAATGGAAGAGACAGTTTTAGCTTAGGAAGCCCCAAAAGGGAATTCAGTCGCTGCTGCTGCTGCTGCCATCTCACTGGGAATCTGATCCCCAAGTGAGTGATCTGCATTTTGTTCATTTCCGGCTGAGTGAATTGAGCCTCCCAGGTGTGATCCTCCTTCTGGAAACAGGCAGCCACTTCCAGTGAGTTAATTGATCAAATATCAGCATATTAAAAAGTACAGGGGGGAGAAACTGCAGGGAGGAGATTAAGCAGTAATGAGAAAGTCAGCTGCTTCCCATGTCCTCCCACTTTTTGTATAGCATCACTGATATTAAATAATATCAGCATAAAATATGGCGGAGATGATTATGATCTGCATGCTCAGGCAACTCTCCCCCAACTCCTTCCTGCACTGCAATTAAGACAGGAGATATATTAACCCCTTCCCTGCTGCACACTGAACTGAGGGAAGGCTCCGCAACTGTTTCCACAGGCAGCACTTGGAAGCATTTCCAGTGAGACACAACTTCCTGGATGCTAGGAACACATGAAGAGGTAGTGATGGCCAACCAACTTGGATGGCCTTCAGAGACAGTTTGGCCAATTCATGGATTATAAGGCTATTAATGACTACTAGCACCAATATAGCACCTCCAGTATCAGAGGCAGTTGCTGGGAATCCCAACTGGGGAGAGTTGCTGTTGCATTCAGGTCCCACTTGTGGGCTTCACTGTTGCAAACACAGGGCTCAACTGGATGGGGCTTTGGTTTCATCCAGAAGCCAGGGCTCCTTATCTTCTTAAGTTGCAGAAGCAGGTTCCTCATTGCAGATGGCATCTGATCTTTATGATGAACTGTTGAAATCTAAACCCAGCTGAAAGCAGGCACCTGTCTTCCTTCATTGGCTAAATGCTGGGCACCAGATTTGCTGGTTCCAGAGCCAGGGCATGGGGCACACACTCAGAACCAGCTTCCAGTGGGAAGAAGAACTGCTAGGAGCTCTTTGGATCAGTGTTTGGGGGAACCTACAACCTTCCCATCTTCCTCAGATTCCAGAATTCTGCTAAAGTGTATTTTTAAACATCACTCACTACATTGAAGTTTTCCCAGTTAAACTTGAAGGCCCCCAGTCTTTTTTGACTTTAAAATGTACAGAGACAGAGAGTCAAATCTGGCTTGCTGCTTCAGACTGGGATTCATGGCAGAGCGAGCTCTTTGAGCTATGTCACAGAGTTCGACATCAATGTCAGAGATCTTCTCCTCTAGTGGCTTAGCAGCTGCTGACCCATCAAGCCTTCATCTCTCTGTTGGCTGGCAATTTCGGCCATCAGATCAGCAGAATCAGGAGAGACCAGGCCTTTAGTGGCATTGACAGTTTTAGGTGCCAGAGAGGGGCCTCTGCAACAGTCACCAAGAAAAGGGTTTTAGGCTACGATTGAGCTGAGGCAGAGCCCTTTCAAATGCCTTGAGGGACTGTGAAGTGATCTGAGGAAGAGCAGCTGTGTGGGTAAAAACATCAGCCAATGTGGCGAGGAGTTCGTGGGCATCAGTGCCATCTTGATGGGGAAGGGCCATCATAGCTCAGTGGGCAGAGCACCTGCTTGGAATGCAGAATGTTCCAGGTTCCATCCCTTGTGGCATCTCCAGGTAGAGTTGGGGAAAGCGTCCTGTGCTGAAACCCTGGCAGTCAGTGTGGACAATACTGAGCTAGATGGAACAAGGATCTGACTCAGTATAAGGCAGCTTCCTTTGCCTCTGTGGTCCAATGCCTCCCTCAGGCAACCTGCTCCAGGAAGAGCGGGTGGGGGGGGAAATAAGGGGTGGGTGTGCATGAGTTTTCATACAGGCACTGCTCCACTGGGGAAGGCTGCTAAGGGCCGCCAGGGATGACAGAGCCAAATTAACTGGTCCCTGGAACAGTTAAGTACCAAGGACAGGGAATGGCCATGGACTTGCCTTCCACCTGGCGCAAGCTCATGAATTGCAATGATTCAACAGGCTGGCTGTTTGGTGTGTGGCTCAGGGAGGCTGATATGGAGAATGGATTTCTCCCCTTGCACGTTCCTTCCTTGCAGGAACCCAGTATTTGATGCTGCAATTGGAATTTAACAACCTGACAAAAGGATTAGGTATAATCATTTCAGCTGACAAACAGCAAGGAGCATTTGTGCTGCTCTTGAGTGGGAAGATGGAGGCAGCTCAGCTCCAAAGAGGGAGCCAGCAATGAGGTGGCTGCAGGGCGGGGAGGGCGGGGGTGGGGTGGGCAGGGAAAGAGCCACAGTCTGTGTCAGAGGCTGTGCAACAGCCCAATCATGCAGTTGACCACTAGCCAGCCCCACCAGCCTTTTGACTCACTGTGAAAGGGATCTTCCTCCTAGAGCTTCTTTGTCTGGATGCAGAAAGTACCTTAGAAGGAAGGAATTACAAAGGAACCTGGATGAACAAGCTACTATATAGTTCAGAAAATGATTTGTCTGGCTGGCTGTCCATCAGTGTGACAGGAAGGGTTCCCAAGGTGAGGTGGTGGACTTCATCATCCTTGGGATGCCAGATGCCATTTTGAATCAAGGTAGCAGACCAAAACATGCCATTTTGGCAAGAGTTTGCGTGTTTTTTGACATACGTTTGGCCATCTCTTGAGATATTGTTGCCAAATTTGGCACGAGGATTCCTGAGGTGGGCTCAGAAGTCTTCATCACTGTTTGGATGCTGTGGGCCATTTTGAATCAGGATAGTGAAATGAAATGTGACTTTGGTGGGACCTCTTCCATTTTTTGGCATAGGTGTGGTCATTTCTTATTGTTGTCAAACTCAACATGAGAGTTCCTGAGGTGGGAGGAGCAATTCTCATCACTGTTTGGATGCTGGGCACCATTTTAAATCAGGATGGTAGACCAAAACATCAGTTTGGCATGACTTCCCACTTTTATTTACATAGATTTGGTCTCCTCTCTATAGATCATCACCCAACTTGGCAGTTGGCTCCCAAGGTGCAGGTGGTAGTTTTTGTTGCTATTTGTATGCCAGACACCATTTTGAATCAATATTGTGGACGGAAATGTGACTTTGGTGTGACTTCACCCATTTTTTCCCATAGATTTGACCGCCACTTGATATATTGTCACCAAACTTGGCACAAGGGTTTCTGAGGTGGGGTAGGGGTCTTTGTTGATGTCTGGACACCAGGCACCTGTGTGAATCAAGATAGTTGACCAAAACATGGCTTTGGCATGACCTCATCCAATTTTTGTCATGACAAGTCCAAACTCACAAATTAACTGTCCGTTTTTAAAACAACAACAACCATTTGGGGTTTCTTAAAAAATCCTGGGCAATGCAAGGCATGCCCCACACATGAATATATACTTAAAATGTTTATACAGTGGATGCTCAGGTTGTGAACGTGATCCGTGTAGGATGCATGTTCACAACCCGCAGCATTTTTTTCAACCCGCAACAGTGCATCTGTGCGCGCATGGGTTGTGATTCGGCACTTCTGTGCATTTGCAAAGTGTGATTTAGCGCTTCTGCGCATGCACGACCTCTGAAACCTGGAAGTAACCCGTTCCAAAAAAAACACAACCTGAAGCATCTGTAACCTGAGGTATGACTGTAATTTCAGAGAAATATACACAATAAAAATATACTCAAAATGGAAAAAAAGAAAAAGAACGCTGCTAAAAACAGAAAGAAGCAATGAAACAGCCCAGAGGTAAAACTGGAAGGTAGCCAACATTCCCCTGGCTGTTCATTAAAAGCCCAGGGAAACAGAATGGCTTTGAAGCTGCTGTCTAACACTTGCCAGGCAAAACTTCTAGGGGGCAATGTTGCAAAGCCAGACCACTACCACCATGAAAAGCCTGTGTCTCCACTCACTGCCACCCCTGTCCCACTGAAGACACACAGAAAAGACCAAGCAGGTTCCAATCTGGCAGGGCAGGTCAAAGCCATAAAAGACTATATGGGTCTAAATTTGCTTTTGAATTGCATTGGTGATGCTGCACCTGATGCCAGTGGATCGTTCCAAGATGCCAGAGTTATGTCAGTTGTTCCTGGAACTTCAGAGTTGAACTGGGCTGCCAAGTCCACTTGACCTGGATCTACTAGATATCTTCCAGGAATTGAGACTCCAGAAGGCAAAATCTCTTTCTATCCAGATGCATGATGATGATGATGGAGGGGCTCTCGGAATGTGCCACCCTCTGACTTCTTCCGGTTGGCTGGCTGCTTTCAGCCACTTGCCTGGCCACGGTTGGACACATCTGAGGGAAGACCATGACCCTGCT
This sequence comes from Podarcis liolepis, assembly GCF_965112155.1. Classification (NCBI taxonomy): domain Eukaryota; kingdom Metazoa; phylum Chordata; class Lepidosauria; order Squamata; family Lacertidae; genus Podarcis; species Podarcis liolepis. Next base: position 25,911,172 of record NC_139569.1, read on the forward strand.
GTGAAGTTTGTTCCCAGAATCCCACACAGAGTGGGTGTAATTGCTGCCCGCATATTGAGGTCTATCTCCTCTGTGTTGCTAGCACTTAGTCACCAGGCAACACATCATCCCTCTAATTCAGCACTGCTGCCCTCTGGAATCACAGGCCCGGCATGACGGCCGCCAATGGGCAGGAAATGCTCCTCTGCAGCCAATGAGTGACAACAATACATCAAGGGTGACAGGCTCCAGCTCCCAGCCAGCCTCCCAGCTCCCCACCGGGACCAGGGAATGTTTGCAATGATTGAATCCAGCAGCCGCTCTAGCAGGCTCATCCATCTTGGAGCCTGGCCTGCGCTGTGGAGAGGGCTAATGGGGATGTTTTCTAATGAAGCTGCCAAAATAGCGTGAGACAGAAAGAGAGAGAGTCTGGCTTCCTTTGAGAGCCTGATGTCTTATTCAGGATCCAGAAGCTCCTGGGATCTTGAAAATGTGTCGCGGCCTGCCTTGGCCTGCCTTGCACATGATGCTGTCACATCAACCACCATTGCCCGGCCACTGTCTGAGCACTCCCAAGCCTGTCGTGGAAGCCACCACCCCTTCTTTAGGATGGCCAACTGCAGCCTGATCCTCACAAAGGATATTTCAACCAGGACCAGGACCCACACCATACAGCTTTGCCCCAGGTGTTCCAACACTTTCGCTCTCCCTACACTGCATTTTTCCTGCTAGCCGCAATCTGTGCATGGACTGTGAGGAGTGCATGCAGAAGCATGGAATTGTAGAATCAGAGATGGAAAAGACACCAAGGATCATCTAATCCAGGCTTCCTCAACCTCGGCCCTCCAAATGTTTTGAGATTACAATTCCCATAATCCCTGACCACTGGTCCTGCTAGCTAGGGAGTTGTAGGCCAAAAACATCTGGAGGACCGAGGTTGAGGAAGCCTGATCTAATCCGACCCCCTGCAATGCAGGAATCACAGCTAAAGAATCTCTGATAGGTGGTCATCCAACATCTGATTTAAAAACCTCCAGTGAAGGAGAGTGATCAAAGATGTTGGTGAGAAGAATCATTGTTGCTCTCAGGTCCTGCCTGTGGGCGTCCCAGAAGAGGCATCTGCTTGGCCCCTGTGATAACTAGATGGGACTTTGACCTGATCCAGCACTGGAAGACTCTTCTTGTGTTCTTGTGTTCATGACAATGGCTGCCTGTCATAGCTGTCAGCGTTTCCCCTTTTTAAGGGAAATTCCGTTATTCCGAATAGGACTCCTCGTAAAAAAAGGGAAAAGTTGACAGCTATGCTGCCTGTATATATTGTCTTGCATTGCATTGCTTATTTGTTATACTCTACGGTTCTGTGATGCTATTATTCTGGTCAGTTTGTGGCTAAGGCCAAACTTCCCCTGGTTTCTTGCCCACTGTGCCTACCCTTCCCAGTACAGTTCACATTCATTTCTTCGAAAAGCCCCTTCTTCTGCCAGATTCTGCTTGAGAGGAGGCAGGAGGGGTGGGCAGTCATGTATGAGGAGCCCCATGGATGGGCCATGTTTCATGGGTCCCACAGCAGGCAATGAGTGACAGCAGTTGTGGGAGACAGGCTATATTTGGGGACAGCCATCTGTGTCCTCACAACCCTACCCCCCAGCAGAAAGAAGCCCAATCCAATTATGGCAGCTCTAAGATGCCCCCCTGCCTTTCTGCCCCCCTTCACTGGGAGATTATCAGCCCCCTCCCTGCCTTGCAGAGGGGTTGTTTGGCCTGGATAAACCTGTGGGTGGAAATATTTAATAAACTCTGGGATATGAATCACTTGCAAGGGCCCCAGACATTAATTTCAGTCACAGTTGGCCACACTATATCACCCTATAAACACCTCTCTGGTTTCAATTAACATTTCTCTATCTCCTGTCTCACCGAATATTATATTTAACTAATTTAGGAGGATTGGTAAAGATAGTTTTCACACTTCACAGGAAAGCGTAATGAAATAATTATACCTATACCTACAATGAGCATGAGGGTATTGCATAAGCGGCTCTAAAGTCATTGAAAGTAGAAACTTCTCCAGGACACCTTTGCAGTTGCACCATCTCTGCTACCTGCAAATCTGGATCTCTCTCTCTCTCACATACAAGCCCATCCAGACATTCTTTAGGCCAGCAGAGGGAGGGGTAATGTTTTTCAGTCTGAAGGCCACATTCAGAGTTGTCCAGCTCTTCTTATATTCTTAAATATACTGGCTTTGTCCAAAGCTGTCACAGAAGGGTCAGTGGCTCAGCACCTCCAGGTGCTTCCAGACCAGCATTTCCCCTGCATTGCTTGTGAGATAGTAGATGACAGTGTTGCGTCTAAGCAGGTCTTACTCCACTCTCTCCAGTGCATTTTCTTGTCCCTTTTCTTATTGCGAAAAGTCCATCCTATGGGGAAGTGAGTCTGCTACGTGGGACCTCCCCCTCGGCCATCACTGCACAGCCTGACTTGGTTAGTATATGATGGAATCCCACCTCCAAATAGCAGCTTTCTGGAAGCCCCCTTCCTTGCAGTACAAGTGCCCAGGTTCTCTACTTGGGACCTTGGGGGGAGGTGGGGGGGAAAGAGCCTTCTTTGCTCAGGCCCCTGGATTTCTCTTGCCATCTAGATGGACCAGTGCCCAGGAGCACCTTGTTCTCCTTTTTCCCTTTGCTCCTCTTCCTGGCTAGAATCTGAAACAAGAGCAAAGTGAAGCAGTGGGAGCCAAAGGGCTTCAGGAGGAGCAGCCTTGTGACCTGAACAGCCATTGAGGGGATGAGCTCTTCCAGCGAAGTGATGGTGAGCAGAGTTCAAAAACAGCTCACAGAATAGATCTCAAAAAGGCCAGATCCTCTTTTGTGCCAATTAGGCAGCAACATTTTATTAAGCAAGACTTGAGAGAGATGCTCTGGCTCTCCTCAGCTTGTCGCTTCTTTCCCCTTCCTTGGGAGAGGGGCCATCCAGCCCTTGCCTGATTTGAATTTTGTTTACACCTCATAATTCTTTGCAGAGGTCAAGGAGAAAGTGACAGGTGAAAAATGGGCCTTGCAAACAGCAGGACGGAGGCTCTGGGGAAAACACTCTCCATGGCCTGGATGTGCAGGATGAGGGGAGGGACACAGGTAGCTGCCTGAGATGAGAGCGACACTCTTTGCCCATAGAGCCTGGTGATGTCTCCTCTGACTTGCAGCAGGGTCTCAGACAGGCAGAGGCTCTGGCCAGTCACCTCCTGGTACAGCAGTTCTCAAAATGCCTTCTCAAATTCTGCCCCCTCCCCCCACCCCTTTAATCCAGATTGAGCACTTCTGTGGGTTTTTAAAAACTCAATCTTGGCCATTGGACATGCTGGCTGGAGTGGGTGGATTAAAATGACAAGGAAGGAGATTCTGACTCAACATTAGGAAGAACTTTCTGATGACCTGTTTGACAGTGGCATGGACTATATGGGAAGGCGGTGGACTCTCTCCTTCATTGGAGGTTTTTAAAGAGTGGTTAGATTGCTATCTATCAGGGATTCCATAGCTGCATTGCAGGGGTTGGACTGGCCCTTGGGACCCCTTCTAGCCCTGCAAATCTATGACTCTATGATCTCAGTGAAGAGGAAGGCAGCAAAGGGCCTGGGGGTGCTAAGAACTCTGGGTGTGTACAGGGAGGCAGAGCCCTATGAGACAATAGATCAACAGTCATGTTAGATGTGGAGCCAGTGCAGAGGGCAAGTGCAAGAGGACCCAGAAGGATGGTGAGTGGGTGTCTCCAGCACAGAGCCCTGCATTGTGGAGTTTCTGGCTGTTTATGATGATAGACCCCCCCTCCCATTTACCCCATCTCCCTGCTCCCTTGCTGTGAGCCCCCATTCATTCTGATGACAGCCTGCCAGGTTCAGTGGCTGATTCTGGCATCTGGAATTAGCGCCACAGAGGGAATCTCCTTAATTAGTGGCAGGAGGGAGGCGGATGTAGCGGCTTGTTTTCCTTATCGCGCAAACAGCATATTGCACTTCATGAGGTGGAGAGTTATAAATAGGCCCAGTCTGACTTGGAGTCCATCACAGAGACTTCAAGAAAATGTAATTTGACTAATTAGGTAACTTTCCCCCATTAAGTCCAGCTGTGGGCTGTGGGTGGATTAATACCACTGGCAGAGAACAAATGGGACGCCATGGGAGGTGTTCAGAGGGGGGTGAATAGAAGGAGAGGCCACAGCAGAAGAGAGAGCTGAAGATTTTGTCCTGGGCCCAGGATAGTTTGCCTCCTCCCAAAGTGCTGCCCCTGCCTTCTCCTGAAAGCACCGCTTCCCAAAGGCACCAGGAACCCAAATCTCACTCTGCAGCCGGGGCGAAATTCTGCATATTCCTGGCTAGCTGACTAAAAGTGGTTGCCAGAATCCACACACAGCCTTGTCTCTTCAGCAGCAAGAGTAGTTTTGCCCTGCAGTTCCAAGTGACTTGCTTTAATTATTTGCTCTGTTTCCTCTTCTACTCATAAGAACGTGAGAAGAGTTTGCTGGATTGGGCCAAATGGGGCTCATCTAATCCAGGATCCTGTTCTCATAGTGGCGAACCAGATGCCTCTTCTGGGAAACTCACAAACAGGACCCAAGCACAAGAGCATATAAGAACGTAAGGAAAGCCCATCTACCCCAACATCCTGTTCTTACCAGGGGTGCCAACTTGAATAAAATTGGGGTGGGGGGAGGTAATTGATCACATGATGTGGTGCGCACACACACATCACTTGAATGGCAATGCCCATAAACCTTTGGTGGGGGGAAGCCAGTCAAATATGTTATTGGGGGGGGGCAAGGCACCTTGGACCCTAGTAGTTGGCTTCTATGATTCTCACAGTGGCCATTCAGATACCTGTGGGAAACCCACAAGCAGGATTCAAGCACAAGAGCCCTTTCCCCTCCTGTGGCTTCCAGCAACTGGTATTCAGAAACACTGCTCCCTCAAACTGTGGCAGAGCAAGGCCATTGTGGCTAATAGCCATTGAGAGCCCCCAAAACATCCTTTTGGTGGCTGTCATTGCCTCCTGTGGGAGCAAGTTTAACTATATGAAGAAGTCCTTTCTTCTTCTATCTGTCCTGAATCTTCCAACATTCAGCTTCACTGAATGCCCACAAACTCTAATCCTAACCCACTGCCCCCACTCCCAGGTCCCTTACTGCCTGCCCACTTCCCTGCTTGCAACAGGTGATTTTGCTTCCATAATGGCAGCTCTATGGGTCTTCCACCCCCACCCTTTCTCAAGGACTCTTCGCATCCTTGTTCCTTCAGGCAGGATGCACTATGTAAAGAGCCTTGGGGCTGATGACTCACTCACTCTGCAGGAATATTGAAATGGTTAAGCTGCTTCTATGCCACCTAGGGAAATGAAATTAGGCCTGCGTAGAGTCCAAGGTACCTTGATGACTAGAAGAGCCTGAAAAGGGGGGTGTGGCTGCCTCTTTCCCTCTGCACAGGATCACGAAGTGTGCCAGGCATTGGCTAAGGTGCTCCTAGGCATGCCAGACAAGCAGGGCGGTTGCCCTGCTCATTCCACAAGGAATGTCCGAAAGGAGGGATTTGAATCAGAGGCAGCCAATGTGGTTGTGGTTGGACTCCATCAGCCTTAGCCAGCATGACTAATGGTCAGGGGTGGTGGTGGTGGGAGCTGTGGTTCATCTGGGCAGCACCACATTGGCTACGTCAGCCTTAGGAAGGCTGGACTAGCTAGACTGGCACTGCCAGTCAGCTCCATTGCTCTTACATACATTTTCCCATTTTTTTTGCTGGGAATGCACAACTTCACACAGCAGAGCACCAGCCTTGATCATGTTCTTGTCTATAAAGCAGGAGGCTCGTTCTTGTGGCTTCCCTCCCCCCCCCCCTGCAACTTCCTCAGTAGTGACAAATTGTTCCTGAAGCATGAACTTTCTACAGGCTGAAGTTACAGCCAATGCTGTCAAGTGAAGGAGAATTGTTGCTATAAAACAATCCATTTAGAAATCCATCTCTCTCTCTCTCTCTCTCTCTCTCTCTCTCTCTCTCTCTCTCTCTCTCTCTCTCTCTTTCTCTCTCTCTCCTTTCCCTATTGTTATCTGTGTATCCGTCAGTAACTATAGTAACCAAGCTCCAGACTTCTGGCATGCAAATAGGAAGCGCTCTCTCTATCTCCCTTCACTGAACCTGGGGCTCTCCCAATACATCTCTACCACCCCAGAACATTAATTGCCAAGAAGATCATTGCAGGTCCCAGTGGACAAATTAAACTCTCTGTGTGTGCTTATATATAATGCTATAGGCACACCCTAAGCCCTCCCCTAGCCAGGCTCACATTTCAGAAAGCAAAACTGAAGGGGGGGGGAGAACTGAAGGCCAATGGTCTTCCTCTATTGCTCGTCCCCAACATGTTATATTCAAGGGTAGACTGCCTCTGAATTGGGAGGTTCCTGTTAGCTAACATTATTATTTCTGCCTTTTTTCCATCAATTTGCCTAATACTGAAGGCAAAAGGGGAAGGTACAGGGGCTGAGACTGGGTGTTGTTGTTGTTGTTGTTTAGTCGTGTCCGGCTCTTCGTGACCCCCTGGACCAGAGCACGCCAGGCACTTCTGTCTTCCACTGCCTCCCGCAGTTTGGTCAAACTCATGCTGGTAGCTTCGAGAACACTGTCCAACCATCTCGTCCTCTGTCATCCCCTTCTTCTTGTGCCCTCAATCTTTCCCAAAATCAGGGTCTTTTCCAGGGAGTCTTCTCTTCTCATGATGTGGCCAAAGTATTGGAGCCTCAGCTTCAGGCTCTGTCCTTCCAGTGAGCACTCAGGGCTGATTTCCTTAAGAATGAATCAGTTTGATCTTCTTGCAGTCCATGGGACTCTCAAGAGTCTCCTCCAGCACCATAATTCAAAAGCATCAATTCTTTGGTGATCAGCCTTCTTTATGGTCCAGCTTTCACTTCCATACATCACTACTGGGAATGAATGAATGAATAAATTTATTACGGTCATAGACCAGAAGAACACTACTGGGAAAACCATAGCTTTTACTATATAGACTGGGTGTAGCAATACCAGCTGAATTAGGCATGACCTTTCCCTCCCATCTGGGCCTCTGGTTGGCTACTGTGAAAGCAGGATGTTGGGTGAGATGGGCCCCCTTTGGGCTGATGCTGTGTCCTTGTCTTTTTGACAGAAATTGATTTTTAAAGCCAGATTCAAATTTTGAAAAGCCTTGTTCAGCTACCCATATAAGCTCCCGTGCTTCCTGCCTTTTCTTCAGTTGCAAACGCTTCCGAAAGCAGCTCATTTCCCCTGGATAATCACCTGGGCTGCTGCCATCATCTCTGGCCCTGTCCATTGTAACCAAACACCCTTGTCTACACATGCATAACTGCTGCACTCTTATGCTCAAGGAACAAATACTAGGATCAGGACTGGGCCGGGACATTTTGCCACTAGAGGCAAAGCAGAAGATTGTTCATCCTCCACCTTGTCGTCCTTGTCAGCCCTTTTGCAGCAGGTGTGGGCATGACAGGTGCACAGCAGAGGAGGAAGCAGCAGCCAACAGGCACATGAGATGGAGTTGCCACCTCTCCCAGCTGCCTGGAGCCTGCTGCCCCAAGGTAACTGCCTCAACTCGCCTCATAGGCAGGCAGGTCCCAACTAAGATTCTCAGCCAAGGACTCTAGTGCACCCTGCCAAACATTGTGTTTTCCAAGTTGGGAAATTAGAAAGGAGAGAAACCAAAGTGCAGAAAAATCAAGTGTGATGCCTTCCCTCCAAAAGACATGTGTGCCTCAAGATTTAAACTTCCTTAGGGACTGAGTAGGGAGTGCAAAAGTTATGTCCTGCAACTCTGCTCAGGCCTCCTGAGAACATTCCTGCGGTCTCTGCTTTCTTGCACCAGGTAACTCGGCCTTTCCAGGCCCATTGAGGCCTTTCAGATCCAAAACACTCCAAAGACTTCCAACAATGATGGGCCTGGGTGGCACTGTGGGTTAAACCACAGAGCCTAGGACTTGCTGATCAGAAGGTTGGCAGTTTGAATCCCCACAACGGGGTGAGCTCCCGTTGCTCAGTCCCTGCTCCTGCCAACCTAGCAGTTCAAAAGCACGTCAAAGTGCAAGTAGATAAATAGGTACCGCTCCAGCGGGAAGGTAAACGGCGTTTCCGTGCGCAGCTCTGATTTGCCAGAAGCGGCACAGTCATGCTGGCCACATGACCTGGAAGCTGTTCACCGGCTCCCTCAGCCAATAAAGCAAGATGAGCGCCGCAACCCCAGAGTCAGCCATGACTGGACCCTTTACCTTTAACTCCTCCCTGTCGCCAGCAGGCAGCTTCTTCCTGCTCCCTGGACACTGAGCCATCTATTCCCCCCTTAATAACACCAGCCATCCCGATCCCTGCATATCAGAGTTAAAATCTCATTATTATGAGCAGAGAGGAGAGTTTTGTGCAATAAATTCTTTGAGGGGGAAATGGAGTGAGTGGCACAAAGAGAATTTATGAACTTGTTAATCCTCTTCCAGGAGGATGTTCTGCTCTGTCCTGAGGGGAGCCGGCACTGGGGTGGCAATGAGCCCCATGCTGAGTGGCAAGCAAGCATGATGTGACACTAGCCATTAATCAGCCAGCCTGGGAAGCACAATGCAGCTCAGGAGGAGACAGGAAACCCCCACTTCCAACCTTCTTTTGAGTGAGTTATTTTGGGTGACTAATCTCCATCCCAAGGAGGAAGGAACAGACACATTTATGCAGGCCTAATTCCTAGAATCAATAAGGTTGAGCACAGCACAGGCCCAGGGAAAGGATCCCAGGTCCCCATTGGGCTGCTGAAGGAAGAGGCATCCATCCTGAGGAGCTGCTGTTGCTAGTTTGGCTGTGGACTCCTGCACCATTCATCCATTTTATTATTGCATTCATAGTCTACCTTCCCTGCAAGGAGCTGAGGATAACGTACAAGGTTGTGCTCCTTTCCCTTTTATCATCACAACAAGCCTTTAAGCTGAGAAGGAGTGTGGATGGCCCAAGGTAACACCCGGGGAGCATCATGGCTGAATCAGAATTTATGAGCCTCCGGCTCCTGGCCCAGGACTCTATGCCAGATGAGACACTTGCGGGTGAACAGGGGAGCTCAGTTTAGGACCAGAGAATGTCCTAAAGGAGGAGGAGGAGGAGGAGGAGGAGGAGGAGGAGAGAGAGAGAGAGAGAGAGAGAGAGAGAGAGAGAGAGAGAGAGAGAACAGTACCGTAATTGCCACCAACGCATCCTCAAATCCTCCCAGCTACCTGGACACACAAATGAGATGCATGTAACATCTACCAGGTATCTGCTGATGGGCTGGAGGGACCATTGTTCTGAGGCATCATCTTGTCTATAGCCTTGGAGGTGGCAACCACAGCTTCTCCAGAGAGGCTTAAGTACCTCACAAGAAACCAGAGACCCAAACAGGAATGAGTTTCCTTCAGGATCAGCTGCAGTCCTCAAAACACATCAGCCGCTGCATCTGTTGCAAGGCAAGTCCCAGTCATGCTCAGCTCCCAGCCAGACTGTTATTAGCGAGCCCATTAACTTGATGGGTAAACATGCAAACAAACACCTGTGCGTTGAGACACATAGCAGAGAGGATGATGACTAGTGCATTACAGGAGCAGATGGCCCCCATCCATCTCCACCCACAAAGAGCAGCCCCCGTGTGATCCCTAGGGCTTTGCAATGCCCTCTCCCCCATACACACATCCCTGCGCAAATTCCACCTCTGTTTTTCTTGGATACACACACTGGAGCCCCTTGGCACAGGCTCCCCGGCAACCACTCAGGCACTCAGCTCTGAAGGTGGCAAGGGATCCATCGCCTGGCCCAGCTTCCATGCTGAATGGCCTGCAACAGATTGTTAAGCTACTCTGCTTAGCAAGGCAATTACAGGCAGTGAATTCAAATAGTAATGAGAGAACAATGGAAACCTGCCATCTGGACTCAGGCTGTGCAGCTTCCAACCAAAAGAGGTAAGGCCCTAGGAGGGGGCTGGGGGCCTCTCAGTCCTTTGGGGTGAGGGGGGTGCTCTTCTGGAGATGTTCTATGGAGAGGACGAGTCAGCAGGAGGCAAGCCAAGGGGGCAACAGCAGAGGTCTGTGTTTAGAAAGGCTCTTGTACATTCATGTAAAGCATTTATGCATCAATGCTGGTAGTGACCAGGAATGGAACTTCTTCTGACTACCAGATGCTTAGGACAAAGAGCAGAGGGAAGCTGGCTGGACTGTTGCCCTGGTTCCTCAGAGTATCTGGCAAGACCCACACAGAGACAGATTGCTGGAGAGAGGGGGGCGAAGGAGAGATGGAGGGAGGGGGGATTGTTTGCCTTCTCTAGAAAGGGTCCCTTTGGCCCTTTCTCTCTTTATGCAGCACCTAGTTAAACTATGGAACTCAAGCCTGCAGGAGTCAGTGATGGCCATCAGCTTTTGGATGGCTTTAAGAGAGGATTGGAGAAATACACAGAGGAGAGAGTTATCACTTGCTACTAGCCACAATGACTATGCTCTGGTCTCAAAGGACCCCAACACGAGTTTTTAAAAATTAGACAAACTTTAGGACAGTATGAGCAGTTCACCAGGGGAACAATCAGTCTTGGAAGATAATATACTCCACTATGCCGGAGGCTCTTGTGCTTTTTAAGCAGGGACTGGGTGCTGTGCGTTCTTCTTGGATTGGCATGGGGCTGGACCTTATAAACTTGTGTAGTTTTGTTCATATATTTGATCAACTTGATCCAATGAGGCCAGGCATCTGTCTGGCATTCAGCTGATTGGAAACTGTATGGCAACTAGGGCAGAAGGGAGAGAGCATTTGGCTGTCCCTGGGATTTTTCTATTGCTAACCCTGGAAAAACTTGAAAACAATAAAGAAATGTAGCAGAAATGCCACCCAGGGTATCCACAGTGTACGTTGTAGCAACCCCTGTGTTGCCTCTTGTTAGTCCAGTTGAATCTGTTTAAGAAGAACCGCTCCTTTAAAATGCCCTGCAGATGTAACCAAAGGAGGACAAGAGATGGCGTCTTTAAATATATTTAATTGCCCTGTCAAACTGACAATTCTGGAACTAATTATTGAGAAGACAATACCAGATACACTGAAGAGCACATCAACAGTGTTTTTATGTAATTATGCAATTTAATGAATTGAAAGTTACAGTAATGGATGATTGCTGGTTAATTAGGGACTCCCTCTATGCTAATTGGGCCATTTATTTTCAAGTCACGATATTCCCTTTTCCAATTCTCCTTCCTCAAAAATGGGCCTGGCATTGCCTGTTGGGAGAGGTCAGAGATTAACTCCACTGGGTATAAAAGGCTCTGCTCTCCCTGTTGAGATGAGGACCGGCCTCCAACACTCTTCTCTCTTGAAGTTTGGGCTTCCCTTTCTTTGCCTTGGCTGATTAATGCGGACCTCTTGCCTTGACTTAACAATGCAGAAGCTTTATAGCACAGGAATTTCTGCTCCTCTTTGAATTAAGCCTGGCTGGGTATCACAATGGTCTCGGGCACAAAACACTTTCGCTCCTCCTCCTCCTCCTCCCCTCTCCAGTTCTAGGTGATACAGTTTAATCTTTTGCAGGAAGGGGAACAAAATATGGACAGGCGGGAAGCCTGAAGCTGGGGTAGGGAGTGTTGCTGAGATGTTCCTTGGAACCATCCCAGGCCATGGAATCTGGCAGCTCCAGTTTCTTCTCTCCTGCCCCCACCCTACCCATGTACCTTTCTGGCTCAATGTGTTGGGGTCTAGGAGGCAGGCACTTTGATGCTGATGATGTGAAAGATGCTGGCTGCCTTCTGCTCCTCCAGAGGCATGCTCACCATCCCACCCTGCCTCCCAGGGAGCTGCTGAGTTTCTCCCAAGCCTCTGCAGGCAAAGAGAGCAGAATCTGAGGCTGCAACAGGAACCCAAAGTACAAGCTGAATGGCACCCAGGCCAGTTTCATGTTCTGGAGTGAGTGAGAGGTGGGGAGGAGGAGAAGCAGAAACAATTTGAAGGCTACTTTCAAACGCAGCAACTGCAAGCAGCAATTAGGGCTCTTGGACTTTATCAGCTGCAGTAGCAACGGTCTATTCTGGGTCCAGTTCTAAGATACACAGAAGAGGCAGCAGAGACAATATCTGTTGTCGGAACGCACTTTCTTGTTTCCAATTTTCTGCAAGATTGCAAAGACCAGTTCTCCTCTGCCGGGCACAGAAAATGGTCAAGGCAAAACAAAATCACATTCTAGTCTGAGAGGGACATGGTGAAAAAGTCCTAATAAGGTACAATGACCTGATGAAGACCCACCAAGGATCTGTGAGTGGCCAGGAGGACAGGCTGGCCCTGAGGAAGGGGAGCAAGAACTGGGTGGAATCTTTGCACTGGAAGTATCTTTCTGTATGTCTCCTGGGCTTGCCAGAGGGACTCTTCACAAGACTGGGTAACAAACCACAGCCCTTGGAAGAATGAGGAGACCCTGGCCTAGTGGTGACCCTGGAAGTAGGGGAACGACAGTGAGATCCAGCATGGTGGTCCTGTTGCTTCATAGTGGAAGCCCCACAGGGAATTGTGACTCTACACACACCAGATACTTAAAGCATATGACTGCTGCCTGATCTCTCAATAGCCTTTGATAATCATCAACCATGGTATCCTGCTAGGCCGATTTAGTGAGATAGATATCAGCCCACTATGCATTACAATGGTTCTATTCTTATCTTCAGGGTCATGTCGCAGAAAGTAGCACTTTGTGAGTGTTCCCCAGCCCCCTGGCACTTGTGTTTTGGAGCGAGGTATCATCAGTATGCTAAGGACACACAGATATATATCTTTATAACATCTAATCAGGAGAAGCTGCAGACACTGTCTGGATGCAGTGGTGGACTAGACAAGGGCCAATAAACTCTTGGAATCCTGGGAAGACTGGATCTTTGGACGACTGGTTCCCATGTTCGGGAAATTTGGCAAGTTATCTGTTCTGGATGGGACTACAAGTACGTAGTCTGGGGTACTCCTGGACACATTTTGGCCCTAGAGGCCCAAGTGTCCTCCGTGACTAGGAGTGCCTTTTACTAGCTTGATCTGGTTTTACCAGCTATGACTGTTCCTGGCCAGGGATAGCCTGACCATTGTAGCCCATGTGTTGGTAACCTCAAGGCTGGATTACTGCAATGTGTTCTATTTGGGGCTGCCCTTGTGTCTGGTTCAGAAGCTCCAACTGGTGTAAAATGTTGTGGCCAGGCTGCTGACGGGAGTGTCTGTTTGAGAACACATGGTCCAATCGTTAAGACACCGGCTGTCCATCTACTTACTGAGCCAGGTTCGAAGGCAGCCCATCTAGTCCAGCACCTGATTCTCAAGTGGCTGACCAGTTGCCCCAAAGGTAAACCTGCACACAGGACCCAACACAAGAGCATTCTCCCCTCCTGTGGGTTCCAGCAATTGGTATTCAGAAGCTTTGCGACCTCCAACTTGTGGAGCCACAGCATAGGCCTTATGTCTAGGAGCCATCAATTGCCCTCTCCTCCATGAATTTGTCCAGTCCTTTAAAAAGGCTTTTTAGAGCGGTGACCATAACTGTCTCCTGTGGAAGTGAGTTCCATAGTTTAACTCAGTGCTGCTTCTATCTGTCCTGAATCTTCCAAAATCTAACTTCATTGGATGTCCATCTCCCAATCATTCACAGAGGGTTTCCATACCCTCCAACATTTCTCCAATGAAAATAGGGATGTCCTAAAGAAAAACAGGACATTCTGAGATCAAATCAGAAACCAGGATGGCTTCTGTGAGTCTGGGACAGTCCCTGGGAAACAGGGACACTTGGAGGGTCTGTATTATTAGGCATCCCTATTTTCATTGGAGAAATGTTAAGAGTGTATGCCTATCTGGTGAGCTCTAGGGCACTAGAAGTGATCCGAAGCAGCACAGGAGATCCTGGCAAGCTTGGGGAGGGGGAGCAGCAGCAAGAGGCTGACTCTGAGAGATGCTACAGCCACCTGTGCTGCTCCCCCCACCCGCTTCCACAGCCACTCACCTTTCCAGCAGCACCAGTCATTCCCATTCCCATTGCTGCAGGGAATTGCAACCCCCTTCCCTCCCTGCCACCCCACCCCACTAAGTGTGCACAATCCCTCTTCCTATCGGGACCTGCACCACCACCCTCTCTCTGCCAAGTAGCATAATAGGGCCATAAAAGAAAATGCAGGGCAGGGGAGGAGAAAGCATGATAAAAAGCAGCAGTTACATTTAACAAGGTGGAGGGAAAGAGAGGAGCCTCTTGGCAGAGAAGTCGCTTTGCTTCCGTGGAATTTCAAGCCAGCGCTGGAACTGCCTCCACCAAGACTTGGAGGACTCCAGCGGGGGGGGGGTGCAATGCAGAGCCCCCTCCCCCAAGGTTAGGATATGGGTGCACTGGAGGCCAGCTTACTCCTCCTTACCCTCAGCCCTCCCAGAGGCAGCTGGTCTTTGGCATCTAAGCTCCACTTGCTCCTGATTCATTTGGACTGGAGAAATCAGAGCATACAGTGGTACCTCGGGTTAAGTATTTAATTCATTCCGGAGGTCCGTTCTTAACCTGAAACTGTTCTTAACCTGAAGCACCACTTTAGCTAATGGGTACCTCTTAACCTGAGGTACTATTTCTAGGTTAGTGGAGTCTGTAACCTGAAGCTTATGTAACCCGAGGTACAACTGTAATTTGTTCAGGTTTCACCAAGATGGGGAGGGAGGGGCACCTTCATAAGGGTGCTCTTGCCCGGCTGTCATTTGAGTAGGTGCCCCCTTTGTTCCTCTCAGAGGTGGCAGTGGGGCAGAGAGGTGGCGGGCAGGGGGTCCCTCGGGGTCCCTGGGTCCAAGCAGCTGAGGGTTTGGTCAGACTGCTTGATTGGCAGGCTGGAAGGTTGGCAGCCTCTGGCTAGCAGCGCCAGGTTAAAGAACCAGTCTGATGTGGTTTGCACAGATCTAACAGACACCTGCAAGCCCACCTCATCCTCAGGAAAGGGGAGTGAAAAGGAAGGGAGGTTCCCTACCTCAAAAAACAGTAAATCCATCAGCAATTAACTGTAGGGAGCTCTGGTGATGAGCTTATATTGTGTGTGTATTTACATAAGTCCATTTCCCCTCCAGCCGCAAGCTCCTTTTCCAACATAGAAGAGAAAGGCAGTTTGGGGAGAGGGAAGATGAAAAAGACTGCAGGGGTGGTGCCTTTCAGATGTGTAGAATCTTAGAAATGTAGGATTGGAAGGGATGCCAAGGGTCATCTAGTCCAACCCCCTGCAATGCAGAAATGAGAGGGTGTCTGAAAGGGCGGGGGGGGGCTGAAAGGACATGGAAAGCCTGGCCTCTCCCTGGGACTTGCCATGGGCCACCCTCGCCTACAGAGCACAGTGATCATTTGAGTATATAAGGGGCAGGGATGAGATGGTCTTTCAGGAATCCCGGCTGCAAGCTGGGCTTCGACTCTTCTATGGATCTAGCCTGGGGCTCCATTTCTGCACCTGCTGCTCCACCAGACTCAGGCTTCTAAAATAGCACATACGGACAGCAAAAAGGAAGCTTCTCAGAGCAACCAGTCCTAGGTAGAGTGGGTAGGAAGATTCTCCCTGCAAGGTTTCAAAGCATGAATTTAAGAGTCGCACATACACCAGACCTTCAAAGCACATTCAGAACACAATTTCCCCCTGAAGAATCATGGGAACTGTGGTTTGTTAAGGGTGCTGGGAACTCTGTGAGGGGTAAACCACAACTCACAGCATTCTTGGGCGTAGGCAGAATGTGGTTTAGAAGTCTGGTGTGTATGCAGCCAAAGAAAATGGCTTTAATAAAGTTATATATTACTTTACATGACAGGGTTACAGTCTAGGAAGTGCTGGAGGCCAAGCAGAAAATGGGGCATCTATTTTACATTCCAGCTGGGCAACTTCTGCTACCCAGAATTTCTACCTACCCCATCTATTAAAAAATATATGGATATCAAGAGGTTCCTATTGGAATTCCATTTCACTCTCTCACAATGCTATTGGATTATGCAGATGTGGAACCTGCTTCATACAGTTACAAGAAATTGAGCCAACTTTGCTCAGCACTGGGGGGACCAGAAACCTTTTAATGCAGGTGAAATGGGGACACAAACTCTAGGGCGCTCCCGTGATGCGCTCATTTTTTGCAACAAGAGTCATATTTGGACAGCAAATGAAAAAGAAGAATCCTCTCTTACAAGATTGGTGGCTATTCATAGTGAAGTTGAACAATAAGCAATCTACTTATATTCAATCACAAATTTACAAGAGAATATATACATATTAATGGAGGGATGCAATTTGTTCTTGAATATTTATGGTGAAAATATTGATATGGAATGACTAATGGGGTAGGAAGGAAGGGAAGGGGGACATTCTTAATTTTTTTTTTTGTACTGAGAAACATTATGAACGTCAGAATGATTTTGCTTTTATTGTTTTTATAAAAGTCTTCTCATTTAAAAAATAATAATTGTGGGGGCCATCTGCACGCACAGGTTTGGGTCATGCACGGTTTCAGTGGAAGGTTTGCAAGCTTTGTGATCCAGACCTAGAACCACAGAGTCAAGGGGCTGGAAGGCACCACAAAGGCCACCCGGTGCAATCCTCTGCCTAGGAAGGAAAACATAGAATTGTAGTGTTGGAAGGGACCCCAAGGGTTATCTAGTTCAACCCCCCACAATGTCCAGAAACCCCTGACCAATGGCCATCCATCCTCAGTTTAAAAACCTCCAGTGAAGGAGGTAAGAGATGTTTGACTGTGGAATGGATTATGTCAGAAGGTGGTAGACTCTCCTACCACCTTCTGACATAGTCCGTTCCACAGTCGAACATCTCTTACCGTCTGAAAGTTCTTCCTAATGTTTAGTCAGAATCTCCTTTCTTGCAATTTGAATCCATTGGTTCAGGCCCAACCCTTGGGAGTTGCAGGAAACAAGCTTGCTTCATCTTCCATGGGACAGTTCTTCAGATGTTTGAAGAAGGCTATCACATCACCTCTTAATTTCCTCTTCTCCAGCTAAATGTCTCCAACTCCCTCAGCCGCCTCTCGTGCTGTTTGGTTTCCAGATCCCTGATCAACTTGGTCACCCAACTCTGCATGCCTTCCAGCTTGTCAATGTCCTTCTTCACCTGTGGTACCCAGAACTGGACAACGTACTCCAGGTGGGGTCTGACCAAGGAAGAATAAAGTGGTACTATTGCTTCCCTTGATCTGGATACTAGACTTCTGTTGATGCAGCCTAGAATTCCATTAAGCTATTAGCTCTGCTGCAGCATCCCTGAAGTGGCCAGGAGAGGCCTGTCACTCTTGGGCCATCACCACAGCTCCCACAGCACCCGCTTAACCTCAGGGAACGAGTGTCATCTTTCAGCAAATATGAGGGTGAGAGAGTCAGCCAGGAGTGAAGACCTCACAGCAGCCACTCTGGATGTGGCACCCTTGGCTCTTGGGAGGTTGAGCAGAGGTTGCCAGTTTCCTTGGGGTCCCTTCCCATCAGTGCCGGTTCCCCATCACTGCATTAACGAGAGCACTGACAGGTTCCTGAACTTCTTGCCTTCTACCAGGAAGGACTGGCAGCTCCTGCTGTTGCCCTTTCTCTGGGCTGTCAGATCAAATTGCTGCTAATTGACCAACGTGCCTTCCCTCTTGCTCAAGCTATTAGCACTCGCACAAAGACAGGAAATTGATATTAATTGCCTGTGACTTGGTGGCATCACAAGACATCCAAGCAACACTTGGTCCCTTTGGGAGGGCCTGGGGAGGAGAATTGGGAGATGGAGACCTAGGGGAGCTGCTGCTGCTGCTGTTTCCCATGGAATACTTGGGAAAGAAGAAATCAGTCCCATCATGTGAAAAGGAAATAATCATATTTCAGTTGCCACAGAATGCTGTGGTGTCCACCAACATGGGTGACTTCATCAAAGGAATGAGGGCAAGGCTGTAGACAAGCTCTCAGAAAGGTGACAGGCTATTGCCTTTGGAAGAGCACTTTCCCATGCACCTTCCCCAAGAAGTACAACAGAGAAAGACATTGAGACAGGCCTGACCATTTCTGAGATGTCAACAGACATCCCTTCTTCTCAGATGTTTGCCTAGGACAAGGGAGAGTGGTTCCCTTGCAGCCTATGCAGCCAGGAACAGAACAGGGCCAAGAATGAATGAGGCAATGAAGACAAGGACTGCCTGAATGCACAGATATGAAACAAAGAGAAGCAAGGTCTCTTCTGCAACAGATGCAATTCTGCCATATTGCCTCTGGATTCTAGTTGCTGGGAATCAGCAGTAGGTAGAGTTGATGCTGTTGCACTCAGATTCTGCTTGTGGGAACAGTGGGAGCAGATGATGCTGGAGTAGGTTGGCCCTGCCTTGGGTTTGACCCAGCTGCAACCAGGCTCTCCTGATGCTCATGGTAGAAAGCCTTGCCTCTTTGGAAGCCACATTTCCATGCATGTGGCTTCCTTTCCATGCCATGTCCATAAGAATGAGCTGTGGCTGAGAAGCATTGAAGGTATGAGGGGAGGAGGTGAAAGATGAGAAGTGATTTTCATATGTGGTGGTCTTGTAATAAGGTTAAAGCTTACTGGGAAATGATGTATAATGAATTGAAAAAGATGTTTAAGATAACACATCTAAAAAACAAACAAACCAACAACCCAGAAGCTTTTCTCTTGGGAATTATCGGATCAGAACTACCTAAACAGTATAGAAATTTATTTATGTATGCAACTACAGCTCCAAGAAAGTTTTTTGCCCAAAAATGGAAAGAAGTCCCAACGAGAGAAGAATGGCTACAAAAACCAATGTATTATGTAGAAATTGAGAAACTTACCAGAAGAATAAGAAATCAAGACAACAAACTTTTATAAAGGAATGGAAATGGTTTATTGAATATTTACAAACAAACTGTAAACAGATTAAGATATTGGCAGGATTATTGTAATAACTTGCAGCTTCAAAAAACATATATGAGAACAGATGAATAAAAGTCAAGATAACTTGGAATATGCAGGGAATGATGAAAATAAATTTAAGGAACCGCAGAAAGAAGAGGAAAGAAGTCAAGGTTCGAAATGTTAGAATTATTGTTGAACTATTGTTGGAATGTATATAAATGAAAATTATAGTGTGTGCGTGCGAGAATGAAAGATGAGAACTGAAGGGGGTGGAGAAGGAGGCAGGCAGGCAGGACAAGGAGGAAGCAAGTGGAAAAAGAAGCAGAGGCCCAGGAGGAAAGGAAGCAAAATTGACGGGCAGCTCATCAGTTTAATTCTAACCCCTCTTCACTCTTGCACAGTGACAGTAAAAAGAAGCATTGACTTGGATTATGATGCCACAGTTACAGTGCAGTCAAGAGATGAGGAGGGCAGCCAGGGAGCCATCTGGTCTGGTGGTTGTTATGGAGACATTTCAACTCGCTAAGCCTGAGGATGTGGACAGGTTACTCGGAAATACAGCCTTCAGTGTGCATCTTTGGATCTTTGCCCTTGGTGGCTAATTAAAGCTTGAAGCCACAAGGGACGCCCTGGTCTGAGAGAGGAAACTAGCTGAAGGGCTCAAGTTGGCAGGAAAGATTAGAGGCTGCAAAGCCAGTTGTGCCTTACTGCTGTTGTCCTGACTGCTGTTGTCATTCTGTGCATTTTGCTAGAACTGGAACCATCCATAGAATTTCCCTTTCCCATGGCACTTCCAGGTTGGGCAAAGAGTTGCTTTAATTACTCTTTAGGTCAGAGGCGGTTTATTCCCCTCCTGGTGGCCTCCCTGCATGCCTGTGGTCTTTCTTGGCTCCAGCAGGTGTCTCATCTTGGATCTTCTGAACCACCTTCACTAAAGCACCAACCTGGGCAAGGCTTGAGTGCATTTTGCATGAGGAGAGCAGCCCATGCAACCAGCTGCTGCTGAGATGCGCATGGCTCCTGGGACAGGTGTGGGACAACATCAGGCCTGTGTGGCTGCCAGCAGCAGCCTCTGCCAGCTCCACCTCCACGGCTGAGCTTGCCACGCTGCAGCTGGCCTTAAAAAGTGTGAAAGAAGCCCAAATCGAGAGATGAGATTGCTTTTCTGCCATTCCTGCTGCTTTGTTTCAGTGGGAGCAGAAAATCAAACCAGAGCTAACATGATCAGCATGTGCGTGGTCAATTCCTCCTGAACGCTGTGAAATTGCATGAAAGATTGGATCAAAGCCACAATTGGTACAGTGCTTCGTAATGACTTTGCGGGTTGCTTGAACAGGGTTTTAATTTTATGTTTATTATTCGGAGACCAGCCGAGCCGGGCTCTGCCCGGGCTGCATGGAGCATGCCTTCCTTTGCATTCGTGCTGAGGAGACACAGGCAGCCACTGAAATATTATGGGGCAGCTTTATTTGAGCTCATTGTCTCCTCGGGCTTTGCAGCAAAGAGTGAACTTAATTAAAATCAATGGAGAGAAAGTATTGAATAAACAACACAATATGAATATTCTCAGCATCTTCCCCTCCCAGCCCCATCAAGAATGACAGGCCTGTGGCTGCACAGCTGGGCTCCCTATGCTCAAAGGAAGAGCCGCACTTTGAAAATGGGCTTATTCATGGGAGGGGGCTGCTTGCCCCTCTTCTCCTAACTCACCTCTCCAGGGTTGTCAGTAGCACATAGGAAGCAGTTCAGGCTGGTGGACAAGGTCTCCACTCTGCCTGAGAGCAATTGGTAATTTGCAGGCAGAAGATTCAGGGTCCAGTCCTTGGCACTCTCAGAAAGGCAGGGCCATGGGAAGGACCTCTCTCTACCTGTGACCTTGGCAGAGGGAACCATACTGGTCAGCTGGATTCATGGGGGATAATAAAACTAGCCAGGATGACTATGTTCTACCTCCATTGCTGGAAGCAGTATTCTGCCTCCGAATAACAATTGCTGGGAATCACAGGTGGGGAGCCCAAAGAGTCCACAGGGCTACTGAGACTAATCTCCATCTCCCTTGGGACACCTGAGGCCACAATAAGGCAGCATAGAAGACCCCTAAGGGTCAGCAGTGGCGTAGCATGGGTTGTCAGCACCCGGGGCAAGGCAAGTAATTTGCGCCCCCTAACCCCCAGATTTGCGCCCCCTAACCCTAACCCCCAGATGTTGCGCCCGGTGCTGCCGGCCCCCCCTGCACCCCCCACGCTATGCCACTGAGGGCCAGACTGCATCAGAACAAGCCACATCGGCATCTCTGCAGGCCCATCGAGCTGGAGGAGTGACAGCAAGGCAGAGAGAGGGTAAGAAGACGACTCCTGGCCTTGCATTTCCTTACACGAGGCAGGAAGAGAGCTTCATCTACTTATTGTGATGGAGTGGGCTTTTACAGGGTAATCTTTGCTTGTTTTTCAGAAGGAAACAAGAGCTTTTCAGAATCACCTACATGCTTAAGCTGATGGCTTCTAAAGGTTTCGCAACAACTCTCAGTATTTCATGTAAACACAGAGCACAGAGAGATTGAAAACCTCTTTGCTGCACCAAACGCCGCGCTCAGAAAATGTTCTGCCATGTGTATTTGGCAGCTTATGAGACAGAAAGTACAACCAGGCCTTTGAAGAGTCTGGCAAACTGTTGATTTCATCACTCCAGCGCATCTCCCACCCAGTTTCTTCTGCTTCCTGCATGGCTAAGTCCTGTATGCAGCCCCATTCCTGAGGCCGTTTTCTTCTTGCAGCATTTTATCTGCCCCAGCAGCAGCAGCAGGAACTGACAGCTCTCCCCATGAGTGAAGGGCTTCACCACCTGCTGCTGACTTGAGGCCCAGCTCAGCTCTCTCCTCCTCCATTTCCCCTTGCATCTCCTTCCCTGGTTCTTTGCTTAGATTCCCCCTTTGGCTGCACCACACTGGAGCAACTCTGAGAAGATACATCTGTGCATTCCTCAGGGCAGAGGAAGCAAAGGCATCAGAGAAAGGAAGGGAACGCAGTTCCAGTGTGGAACCGGATCCTGCAGTCTTGCTCCCCTTAGGTGCTTCCAGCACATCACTATTTTGGAGTGGAAATCAAATACATAACTAGGAAATTCAGGTTGTGCAGTGGTGGTTGGTTGGGAGCTCTTACACAACAAACCTGCTTCCCCAAAAGATCAGACTTTTCACAATAAGGAACATATGAATATAAGAAGCCCTGCTGGATAAAGCCAAAGGGGTCTGTCTAGTCCAGCACCCTTTTTCCATAGTTAGCAAACCTTCTTAACCTTCTTAGTAATTATCCAGGATGCTTAAGCAGACTGGAGCTTCGCCTTTTCATTCCTCTAAACAAAAGAACAGCACAGAAGTCTGTAATGTGAGAATAAAAATATCATTTACTCACATAAAGCTTCAGACTTGGTTCAGCAGTAAGCAGTAGTGAAAATAAGACAGGCAGAAGACTTGTACATTACAAAATAGATGGCTGAGGTGAGGTCAAAATGCAGTCTGTGCTCAGGAGAACACAGGACTAGCATCCTTTCAGCTACATGGTGAAGAAAGAGAGTGAGATCTGAGCAGGGAGGAACTCTCCTTTTGTTATGTTTCCCCCGCCAAGACAAACAGGGGATGTGACCCCACAGAGTGCCCTCTCTTGAAATTTACAGGGGAACTCCATGTATCCTAACCCTTTGCTTATCTAGCAACACATGAAACTTTATTTGGACTGCATCATTATTTCCCACAATCCAGAGCCCTCCAGTATTTGCTGTCTAGGCTGACCAGGGTGATGGTGGAGGAGGTGATGCGTCCTGACAAACCGCCCCCCAACAACAACCAAATATAATTACATCAGTTCCTAAGCACCAAGGCGGAACCTGTTGGATCAAGGAACAAGGGCCCCCTCTAGTCTAGCATCCTGTTCTCACAGAGACCAACCAGATGCCCCAATGGGAAGCAGGATCTGAGGGCAACAGTAGCAACTCTCCCCTCCAGCAGTTTCCAGCCACTGGCAAGGAAAGCTCACCCCAAGGAAACCTTCCCAAATGACTCAGTTTCAACCTCCAGCTGTAGCAGTTTCTGGTGCTGCAGAAGTAAAAGGTAAAGGACCCCTGGATGGTTAAGTTCAGACGAAGGCGACTATGGGAAGCAGCACTCACCTCGCTTTTCAGGCCAAGGGAGCCAGCGTTTGACCACAGGCAGCTTTCCAGGTCATGTGGCCAGCATGACTAAACTGCTTCTGGCGCAACAAGACACCGTGACGAGGGCCAGGGCGCACAGAAATGCCGTTTACCTTCCTGTCACAGCAGTACCTGTTTAGCTACTTGCACTGGTGTGCTTTCGAACTGCTATGTTGGCTGAAGCTGGAACAGAGCAATGGGAACTCACCACAGTCGTGCGGATTCAAACTGCCAACCTTCTGATTCACAAGCCTAAGAGGCTCAGTGGTTTAGACCACAGTGCCATCCACATCCCTATGTGCTGTAGAAGCAGTGGAGGAGAAAGCACATGAGGAAACCACATAAATACAGTTCCTAGAGCAGCTTCAAAACAGGGCGGGGGGGATATACAGGAGAACCATTACCCCTACCTTTATCCATAATGTCTGAAGCAGAACTTTCCCATCTCCTCTACAGTGAGACAAGGAAACTGCCCCCACATCTCACCACAGGAGGATATGAGCCTTGTATTTGGGAGGCCAGGGATGAGAGCCTTCTGCAGGCTATAGAGTGTCCCAGCCTTCCCCGCCCATGCTTTCTTCCCTGCCACTCTCAGTGCCTGAGATCCACAGCCACTTACCTGACAGGCCTCGTTCAGCAGCATCTGACCAGCATCTTCTTTTCAAAGACTTGCCGTTTTGGGTTAGAAATCTGCAGTAACCTCTTCCAAAGCAATTAATTTCATAATCAGGCTTTTAACATTAGTGTGCCGCAGAGGCCATGTGGGAGTGGTTAACATTAGTGGTATTTAACTGGCGAAAAAATCATGGATCGTAAACCACTTGCAGAGACAAGCTATAAAAGGCAGCTTAATTGGTGGGCAAAAGGCCTCCAGGCTCTCCTGGCTGATTAACCGCAACAGGCGCACGGCCGTGCCTGAGTCTCTGGCCGCTGGCAACATGCCATGCTGGGGGAGCACATGGGCACAAGACAAATGGCCCACGGAGGGAGGAGGATGAGAGATCCGTGCCAGTCCTTTAAATAAGGCAATGAAGGCCCTTGATCACTTCTTCCAGTCGCCCCTAGGGAAAGGCTGTAGCTCAGTGATAGAGCACCTGCTTGGCATGCAGAAAGTCCCAGGTCCATTCCCCACCGGTGGAATCTCCAGGTAGGGCTAGGATACACTCCCTGCTTGAAGCCCTGTAGAGCTGCTGCCAGTCAGTGTAGACAATACTGAGCTAGATGGTCTGGCTTGGTGTAAAAGAGGCTCCTGGTGTCCCTGCTAACAGTGCTGGGGAAAGTGAGCCTCCTCCTCCTTCTTATTCTGCACAGCAGACCCAGATGTGCCCAAGAAAGGAGGGAGAGGTGGAGACATGGTTGGCATGGAACAAAAGGCATTTTTTATTCTGCAACAAGACCACTGTGGTTTTAGAAGGCAATTTGCATAAACAGGCCATGTGGCTATAAACAATTTCAGCTGGCATTTACATATAGAGTAAGCCACTCAAAATACAATTAAAGACGGTGCCAAGAGTGGGGGATGTGAACTGATGAAGAAGCCTTTGATTTACGCCCCAAATTCTGGCTAATTTCCCATCCGATGCCCACAGCACTGACCCTCTGGCTGTAGCAGGCTGGCTCAGTGGGCAGGAGGGAGGAGCCTCATTCCTTGGTTGCAGAGGTGTACCTAGGGTCTCTTGCACCCTTTGCAAGTAGCTGTATTAGTGCCCCCAGCAAGGAGCTGTATCAGCACCCCCACCCCCCCACACACAAAATCACTTTAGCGCACGCCTTTGTGCCACAGTGCAAGAAGGAAACAAAGCCTTCCCTTGTTTGATTTCACTGCAACAGCAATGGCATGATGCCATACACGTATACTTCATGCACCCCCTAGTCTGATAGGTGATTTTTGCAGCCACCTTTGGGCCTGCACCCCTGGGTGCGCCTATGCTTGGCTGGTCTGTCTCCCAAGCCACTTTCTCCCTTTTTTGTTTTTTTCAGCTCCCAACATGATCAAAGGTTCCCTTTTCAAACTGACCAGCATCTCAAGGGCAGCATTCCCTAAAGAGCACACCCTAAAGGGTGGGCTTTAGCTTCAGTTCCTATTTCCCTTGGAGCTCCAAATAAAGGCACACCACAAGGAGTCATCTCCTGGCCATTTTGTGTACTGACACAACTTTGGATCTGGCTCACCAGTAGCAATGGGGGAGAGATTTTATCCTGTTCATGTTTAAATGTAAGCTGACCCAATTGGCACTTTCCAAACCCCTGCTTGGTCTTCCTAGGAAGGTCCTTCACCAGGTCCCTTCTTGGAGGGAGGCTCAAAGGATGGTGGTCGAGGGAGGGAGGGAGGGAGGGAGAGTTGGGAGAGCAAGACCTTTTCAGTTGTGGCTCGCCTTCTGTAGAATGCACTCCCCAGTGGCGTCCACCTGGTGCCCTCATTGTCATCTTTCCAGTGCAATGTAAATAAAGCCTTACTTTTTTTCCAGGCTTTTGATAGACTAAGATTATGTTTGTTATTAGTGTGCAGTCAAACCTTCCTGTGGTTGTTATGGGAGTTGTTGGGGTGTTTTTTTTGTTCTGCTTTGTAGTGTAATACATTTATTTGTGCTTGTAACAGTGTTATAAGTTGCTTGGAGACCTTCAGGTCACAAGTTAAATCAGTAAGGAAGGAAGGAAGGAAGGAAGGAAGGAAGGAAGGAAGGAAGGAAGGAAGGAAGGAAGGAAGTAAATGCCACACTTGAAAAGTCAGACTTCTCAGATTTTTACAAAGTATTTTTTCCAGCCAAGTGATGTGTACAATAATGAATATACTTGAGTAAAGTGTGCATAAATATGCATTTATCAATGGAAAATAACATACGACATTGCATTGTGTGAGAGGAAATTGCTTTGCAAAAAAAAGTTGTAGATTAGGCAAAACTGCATACAACAATGTGTCTATTAGGAGAAATTCAAACTAAAATGCTAATGAATTTTCATGAGGACTTAAAGAAAATGCAACCCAATGTGGAAATGAGAACTGAATTTAGGATTGGAAAAAACAAGAAACTGAGAGAAACCAAAATTCACCCATCCCTTCTGACAGGTACATTTGGCTCCTTAGCAATAAATAGAGGAGTTTGGCTCCTTAGCAAAGGTTCCCTTTTCCTTCCTTAGAGGCCCTGCTGGGTCCTGCACACAGGGCTGGATTGTCTTGGTCTGAAATGGTCTCTTCACATACCTCTGTCGTTCCCCCAAACCCCATACACATACACCTGTTATTTTGTCGAATCTATCCTATTCTGTTCCATCTGGGATGGTTTTCCTTGTTTTATCATTGTAACATTATTTATCTGTTTGTATAATTATGCTATAGTGTTGTGACCTACCCTGAGGCCTTCTTCACAGGAGGTTTCCAAACAGAGGTTGGATGGTCGTCTGCTACGGACATTTCTGCTGTGATTCTTGCATTGCTGGGGGTTGGACTAAATGATCCTTGGGTCTCTTCCAATTCTACAATTCAAGGAAGGAAGGAAGGAAGGAAGGAAGGAAGGAAGGAAGGAAGGAAGGAAGGAGGGACAGCACTAGCCCCAAGGCCTTCCCTGCTTGGGTGCCAAGAAGGTGCTGAGCCAGGGTGCTTGTGGTCCCTTTCGTAGCACACATTTGCTTCTCCTGACCAAACTCCTGGCTGCCGCCACCGCCCTGGCATACCTCTTCAGCTCCTGCAGATGTCTCAGCTGTTCCTTCTCTCACTTCAAGGTCAGAGTCTTCGATGGCTAAAAGCTGAACAATTTTACATGTGTTCTAAAAATACGGCACTTTCTTTAAGCATCGGAACATCTTTTCAAAGGCCAACCATCCGCTCTGCATCTCGCTCTTTATTGCCACTTATCTCCAATCGCTGCCATTGTGCTTGTCCTGATCTCTGCAAAGGTGCAGCTGTAGCCTTGGAGTTTTTCAAGGGGAGGCACCGCGAAGATGGCGCTGTTGATCCAGGCAAGTTACGAGGTCTTTGTCATTTGCCGTGATGCTGCCGAAGGAGCTCAGCTCAGCCACTTTCCCAAATACCACCGCGCAGATAAAAAGCAAAGCTAAATACCATCGGTGCTCACTGACCCTGACATCCTCAGGAACCAGAAGTGCCACAGGCCGATGGGGCTACGCAGAGCTGTGTACACATTTTGGAGGCCAGCTGGGGGAGGGAGTGGGAGGCATAATAATAAGTGACTTGTCATTGGCCTGAGTCTCATGCCGGATGCAAAGAGGGGTCTGTGCACCTTCCAGAGATTCCTCAGCATCACAGGCAGCTCCCTCCCCATCACAAAAGAACCAAAGACAAGGGAAGTTGCAAAGGAGGAGGAGGCGAGGCAGTAGCATTGTCAGTTTTGCCTGGGGTGGCAAAAAGTCCTGAACCAGCTGTGGCTCCCAGGGAGCTTCTGTCTTAAGAGAGGAAGTGGCAGGAAACTCCTCCTTGGACTTCCCCTGCAGTTTTACCTTCAGCCTTTCACCATTCCCTCCATCCTACAAAGAGCAGGGATCCTTCACATGGGATGGACCAGAAGCTACATTTCATGACTTTGACACCCTCCCTCCCCCAGCTCTCCAAACCTCATCCTGATGGCCCTGATGGACTTGGTGCTGCAGCCCAGGATCTACTAGAGAGGCCAGCACTGAGCCAGGACCACAGAGGAGGTGTGGACGCCTGGCCCTCCAGGTCACTCTTTGCTGTCTGTGAGGGTTTCCTCTGTTTGGGGTAAGACAGTACTGGAGGGTGACCAGACAAACACTCCCCTGGCCTAACCTGGCTTTATCCATTTTTGAGAAGGGGCCTCCTCCTCCTCCTCCTCCTCCTTTCCTTTGCCAGCTTGGCAGAGCATTCATGCTCTCGCTTCTGGGTGTTCCCAGCAATGCAAAGGCCCTGCCTACACCAGAGCCCTCCCCTCTCTGGGGCTGATGCTGCCACCCCATGCCTGCCACTTGGGAGGAAAGAAATCTTAAAGGGCAGGCAGGTGGGGGCAGGTGAGGAGGAAATCCTCTGCCCCTCCCCATCCCTGCTGTGCCAGCTCTGGACATTCAGGTCTCCTCTTCTTTCTCTTCTTCCCTTCATCTCCTCCATATCTGCATTTCAAAGATTTTCCCTGACTGGGAGCTCCCCTCCCCTCCCTCCTCCAGGCAGAGCATCCCCAAGGCAAGGGGAAGCACACAGGCCTTGTATACCAAAGATGGGTGCTCAGCAGGCCCCTGGTTCAAAGCCTTGACTGCCCTGCTTGCTGCAGACTCCCCTGCTGAGTGCAGCAGCCTCAGAGGTTCTGGGCAGGCTCCTTTGAAACCAGGTGTAGGCTTGACTGCCTTGCCGACAATCCACTCCCTGTTGCTTGCTCAGGTAGCGAGTTCCACCTTGTTGCCTTGGCTGGTCAGCAGAAGGCCCAATTTGATGGGAAGGTCATCAGACAGGCTGCATCTCCCACTGGGGGCTCCACGGAAGCATATAGAAGCTGACCCAGACTCTGAGCCACCCATAAAACCACAGACTGTTAGAGCTGGAAGGCCCCCAAAGGCTCATCAAGTTTAACCCCCTCCAATGCAGGAATCACAGCTAATCTAACTCCCTGCAATGCAGGAATCAAGGGGCAGTGTCTCAACACCAGGGATTGCTGAATGAAACCAAACAGGATCTAGAGACAACCCTTCTCATTTCTGCTCCACTTTGGGGGCTGAAGCTACCTTGGCCATGTTGATGGACAATCTACAGTGGGAGCTCAACAGGATAAAAGAAAGTACTTATTTGCACAACACGTAGTTAAACTGTGGAACATACTTCCACAGGTGGGCTTCCAACTTGGGTGATTTTAAAAGAGGATTAGACAAATTCATGGAGGAAAGGGCAATTGATGGCAACTTGCCATGATGGCTATGCCCTGCCTCCACAGCTGGAGGCAGCAATGCTTTTGCATATCAGTTGCTCAAAACCACAGGAAGGGAAGAGGTCTCTTGTGCTCAAATTCTGCTTGCTGGTTTCTCGCAGGCATCTCTTGGTGAGAACAGGATGCTGGACTAGATGGGCCATTGGCCTGAACCAGCAGGCTCTTCTTACGGTCAAATAGGTCCCACCCCACCACTGAGATCAGGCTGTGTTACTACATCTCTAGACCAAACTGTGCCAGCTGCTTCCAACTCACAAACCTCATCCCTCTAAAGGACTCCAGCAATGCTGGCTTTTCCTCTTCCCCTCACTGGCTTCACACCCTTCCCCTCCTTCTTCCCCCCAGTTTAATGAACAACCTCCTTTTCCCCAGCATCCCAGTCCCCTTGGCAACGGTTGCCTGGAGCAACGCGCTCTCTCCTGACCCCTCTTTGCCTTCACCCCATCCAGGTGAACCCTCCTGCTCCAGAGCTGCACATTTAAATGGATTAGGAGGACCCAACTGGCTATAGGGTGGCCACATGCTGAAGGAGGCTGTCAGCTCTCTCAGTATGACATCTGGGCAGAGGGTGCTCTTACAACTGATTAATGCAGCCCAACCAGTGAGCAGAGAACTTCACAGGGTACAAGAGCAAACCAGTCTCTCTCTCTCTCTCTCTCTCTCTCTCTCTCTCTCTCTCTCTCTCTCTCTGTGTGTGTGTGTGTGTGTGTAGAGCTGGGCTAAGACACCTTCTGCACAAATCCACACCAATACAAGAGTGTGGGCCTTGTTTAGGCACCATAGCAGAGCAGCCCCCACCCCCACCCCTTCACTCCAACTACACTCTGGCAGTGGATCACTTTCCATGAGGTGGGAGAAGGGACCTTAGCTTCTGGCTGCCCTGTATCCCTGCAGCCTCGGTTCAGCAGTAGAGCATCTGATCTGCATGCAGAAAGTCCCAGATTCAATCTCCCATGGCATCTCCAAGGAATTGTCCCCTGTCCAAAACCCTTGAGAGCTGCTGCCAGTCAATGTGGACAGTAAAGAGGCAGGTGGACCAATGGTCTGATATAAGGCAACTTCCCATGATTTTGGGGAGATGGGTCATAGCTCAGCAGTAGAGCACCTGCCTTGAACGCAGAAGGTCCCAGATTCAATCATCAGCGGCATTTCCAAGTAGGGTTGGGAATGCCCCCTGCCTGAAATCCTGGAGAGCTGCTGCCAGCCAGTGTAAGCAATGCTGAGCTAGATGGACCCCGGTGGTCTGACTCAGAAGTAAGGAAGCTTCCTATGTTTTTGTGGGCTGTCAGTTGCACGCCCTGCTGATGCCATCTGAAGTTGGATATGGGATGCCTTCCTCTGAGAGGCCCATAGTAGCATGGCCCTTGATTTTACACACCCTCCAACATTTCTCTGATGAAAACAGGGAAATCCAAAAGGAAACCTAGGACATTCTGGGATCAAATCAGAAACAAAGGCAGCTTTTGTCATTCCAGCACTGCCCTGGAACACTTGGAGGGTCTGTTTTTATTGCAAATAAGTAGTAGTAGTGGCAATCACCATCACCATCATTGCTGGCAGCTGGAAAAGTAAGGCCAAGTTCAAAAAAACTACTGGAATCCTTCCCTTGGGTAGATGAAGTGGACCTGGCGAGGACTGGGCCCTTTTCCAACTATGTTGCAGCAAAATCTGGACTTTATTATGCGTGGGGGGGTGAAATAGGGGGGCATAGGGAGAGCAGCCTTATTCTTCAGGAGGAATTTAGCAGCTCTCAATCCAGCTCAGGTAGCCCTGCCTGGCTCGGGGGCAGATTGTGTTGTCTGTCTCACAAAGGCGCTGATGCTATCTGGCCATGTTTGGGGAAGCAAGCCTTGAAGTGGGATTTCTTTTTAATAGGAAAAGGAGGCAGGCCTTTTCTGCCGCGGAATGCAAAACGCGCCGTCTCCTCGATATCATCCACAAGTTATTAAAAGATAACAAGAGCTACAAAGAGTCAATGGGAAATTATTTCAGGTACGCGCCACGCAGAGAGGAAATCACAGCCGGTAAAATACAGTAGATTATTGTGGGGCGGGATTTAGAGATGATGAATGCCCGGGACAGGCACCGGCCCAGGATTTCGATTCCTGCAAATATAACGTACATGGATATTTTGCCTTTATAGATTCTTGATGCTTAACCTACTCAATGCTTTTATTTGCATTGATCACACTTTATGGTATGATTAAATTTGTATGGAATGGAACCAATTACTTTTGTTTTACATTTATTGAATGTACTTTACGGGGAGACAAATTAACTTGCAGCAGTTAGTTTGATTAATCTGACACTGTGAAGCTTGACAGTCTGGGCTCTCAAGCAGCTTTTCAAGAATCTGCTTTTCTTGTTTTTTCCTTGCTGGGAAGAAACACCCAGACCTCACCTCACCACACTGGCCAGGGGCTTCTGCTGCCCCTTCTTACCCTGAGGGCAGGGAGAAGAAGCAAGAACAGCCTTTAGTAAACAAATTCCTTTCTCCATTCCATTGCAACTTTTTTTCAGTCAATGTTTTATTGTTGTGATAATCTTATGTAAACTGCTTTGCAAGGTCTGCCTGGAAATCAGGATATCAATACCATAAATAAAAAATAATCAAGTAAAAACAACCAGGCATGCTCTGAACTGGGAAACATTTGACCCACAAGTCCCTACAGAGCTAGGCCTGTTTTGCCAGCATTAAGATGAGGCAATATGGTACCGTCCAGATGCTATTGTACATCAATTTCCAGCCAGAAGAGCCAATGGGATCAAGGATCAGGGAGATAGCAGTGTAAGAAGCTGCCTTATACTGAATCAAACTGGTAGTTCATCAGGTCCTGAATTGACCTCACTGACCAATGCACCTGGCCTTGGAGACTTGAGAGGTATCATTTTAGGACCTACCTTATTTCTGCAATTGTAGGTTGTTTAAAACTACTTTAACATTGTGTTTTAATTGTTGTGACTCTCCCTGGGACCTTAAGGTGAAGGGCAGGTAATTAATAATAACCAGAACAACAATAGTAGCACTATAATATGCAATTCTCTATCCTTAACCTGAATGGAGAACTACATTGCAAAATTCAGAGAAGTGTAAATTTGCAAGGATGATTCTTGGTTTCAGTTTGCATCTTGCAGAACTGGCAAGTTTGCCTTCAGATGCACCCACTCCCATCCCCATGGTAAGAGTCCCAGGCTGCCCTCCTCTTTCGGCAGCAAGTGACCTCCCCATACCAGCTGCCTTTCAGAACAGGCTGCAATGGCAGCACACCAGGAGGGATCCCTCCCCAATCCTGCAGCAGCCCCACATGCAACCTTTATGTGATCATAGCACCCAGGACTGAGCCAGAAGGAGGAAAGGCTTTGTGTCCAGCAGCTGGACACACAGAGAGTCTTAGCACCAAGAAAACTGGAAATGAGTAGTAGGGAAAGAGGGATCTCCAGCAAGATAGAATGAGAAAGGCTCTTGTGACCTATGGGGTTCAGCCCTCAAGCAAAGGCAGCAGATCCAGCTCCCAAAGAGGCAAGAGCCAATGGGACAGCAACCCCACCCGCAAGTTGGGTCAAAGCAGGTAATAGGGTGAAGTGGATGCAGAGTTACTCAGTAGCCCAATAGCCAGGGTATCCGGGTTCAGAACTATCCATTGAGTGACCAAAGCAAGTCCAGACAGGGACACAACTTCACTCATAGATGTATGAGAAATTAAGGGTTCGCCCACACTTCCAAGGAAACTGCAGGGTTGTGGGTTCGAGACCCACATTTGGCAAAAGATTCCTGCCTTGCAGGGGGTCAGACTAGATGACCCTCGTGGTCCCTTTCAACTCTACAATTCTAGATCTAGAGGCACAGGGCAGGTGGAAGTGTGGACTTCGTCCACATTCCTGTTTACTCTGCATCCGGTGCATTCTTACTGCTGGTTTGGGAAGCACGGTGCACCCAATGTCCGCCGCACTCCTTTCTTACGAAATACTGAATGTTGATGCGTTTTCCTCCAAACCAGCTTCAATCCAAATTGAGAAAAAAGAATGGCCTTGCTGTGTTTTAAGCTTGCCATTGTGTACACAGCCTAATAACCGACAACTCTCCTGCCTGGAGAGGTCATTCCTCAAGAGGAAGTACAAGAGAAATTTAATAAATAAACAGGCCAGCTGGATGCCTCCTCTTCTTCAAAGATATCTCTTCCCCTCCTGTCTGCTGGCCTTTTCTCCTCCTCAGTGGGGGGGGGGGAGTTGTAATGCTTCGGTGGTTTTAAAAGAAAGGAACCACGTGGGCTTTGTGAGATTTTAGAGAGTGGAGGCAAAGGAAGATCTGCTAACAAGATGAATGTCATTTCAGGCCGATAAAAAAAAAAGCCAAGGCTCCCCGGCTGTCAGGGCCTCCGTTTCAACCTTTATGTTTACAAACCAAAAAGGGCAATTAGGTGTGGGAGAATAAATCTTCCTGAGCCTTTGCCGTTGGTCTTGCGAGGTTCATGCTCGACCTGCTGAGTGACAGGCAGCATTAGAGCCTTCCTCAGCAGCCGCGCCAGCTGCACGCGAAGGGGCCTCTGACATTTCTTCTCTCTGGCTGCCACTGGAGCCTAATCAAGACGTTTCCGAGAGCCCAGCCCAGCCATCCTGCCTTGCCCTCCCTCCTCCCCTGCACTCCTGGTTCATTGCCAGAATCCACAATGCCTTGCATCGTCAACCCTGGGGTGCAAAGGAAAGAAACAGACAGATCTCTGGGCCAGCGGAGGAAGCAGAGCCTGGCCAGAGCCCCTGGGGTTCTCCAGACCCAGATATACAGCCCTGAGCAATGAGGAGGATGCAGCAGAAAGGGCTACCTGTGCCATACAGATGACATGGGGGGTATATGCCACAGTTTGCCAAACCACCCCATAGATTTCACAGAAATAAACTGAAAGAACTGCCTGTCCATCTAATCCAGAAATCTCTCTCCGGCAGCAGCAAATGGCCAGGTGCCTTTTGAAAAGCTACTGAAAAGTAGGCTTCCTTTAAACATGGAGGCTCCTCTTAATTTTATCAGTGGTTATTGGCCATGAGAGCTGCCAAACCACCCATTGTTGTCTCCCCCCAACAGCTGCTGCTTGAAGACCTCCAGGGGGGCAAGTCCACCCACCCCTCTAGGCCATGGACTCCATTGTCAAACTGCCTTCACCATACAAGGAAGAGCTGCAGCAGCTCAGTGGTATAGAGCACCTGCTTGCCATGCAGAAGGTCCCAGGTTAAATCCCCAGCGGCATCTCTAGGCAGAGTTGGGAATGTTCCCTGCCTGAAGCACTGCTGCCAGTCAGTGTAGAGACACTCCTGGATAAACCCATGATCTGGGTCAGGATGAGGCAACTTGTTTCCCTAACAAGGTGTGCCAACATGCATTTATCCAGTTTGCTAACAAAATTATTGTTATGAGTTTGGGAGGGTCAGTCTGGATCATTCCCTGAGTCCTTTCCAATTCTTGGGTGTGAGGAAGTGGAAAGCAGACTGGAAGCTGGAGACATAGGTACATGCTTGCTCTGTGGTGGATCCAAAGCTGCAACTAATGGGGAAGCAAGATCTGTTGGGGTGTCAATGCTGTGAGCCCCTCCACCCTATGTTCAGGTTGTATATAAGTGTAAATAAAACCATATATCCTAAAGACACCACCGTCTTTGCTTCATTCCAAGGAAACTTAACTCTGGGCAAAGGAATCCCTGGAATCTCTCACCACTCAGAGATTGGGGTGACGAACTATGTCAAATGCTTTGCTGGGGGCAAGAGAAATTACACCCAAAGCATTCCCACAATCCACTAAACTAGTAGCTAACAACAAAAGTGATAAGTCAGACAGGATTTATGCTTGACCTATCTATCCAATATTTGCCCAGCTCCTGTCCTGTGGCACCTCGCCCATTTCCCAAAACGTTTCACCCATTATCCAGGATCATCTTCCATGAATTTCTCCAATTCTTTTCCTTTAAGCTCCCTAACCTATTGGTTCCCTAAACCACAGAAGAAGCACAAGGGAGCGCTCAAATGCCACTACTTTATTGAACAAGGGCAGAGAATGATTTATTTCAATAAATGCAAAGAAGTGAGACGGATGACCCCAACTGATAAACCCAGAGCCTGTATGAACTCTGAGTGCTTTGAGGGCCAGATAAGCAACTTTAGTCCAAAGGGGATATGAGTGGCGAAGAAAGCAGAAGCATCTCTTGACATGTGATGGTCACATCAGAAGCAGAAAATAGAAAGGTCTAACTTTAAGGGCAAAAGTGGTGCTGAAACCTCCTAACAGTCACCAATAGGTCAGGGACCTTAAAGGAAAAGAATTGGAGAAATTTATGGAAGATGATCCCAGATAATGGTAGATATATAGCTCCCATATATCACAATCACACACATACATCAATCACATCAATCATGCAGTGGCTCCTAACCCTGATTTTCTACCTTCACAATTGGAGGCAGTCTTGTTTTTGAATGCCAGTTGTCAGGAACCACAAGATGGGAGAGGGCTCTTGTGCTCTGGTCCTGCTTGCCAGTTCCCCACTGGGGCATCTGATTGGCCACTGTGATAGGATAGGATGCTGGACTAGATGGGCCCCCTGTGGCCTGATCCAGCAGGCTCTACTTATCTAAACCATGGAAAGAAGGGTGCTCTTGTCTTGAGGTCCTGCTTGTGAGCTTCCCATTGGAGGCATCTGGTTGACCATGGTGAGAAGAGGGCTAGATGGGACCCTTTTGGCCTGGACCAGCAGGCTCTTCTGTATGCTCTTCTATAGGTATAAGTTTATAAAGGACAAGCATCAAGGCTCATAGAACAGCGCAGAGGAAGTATGTACAGTTCATAAAGGGAAACTCAAGGCGGGTACATCAAAAAGCAGGAAACTAATAGGGTTAGACAATGTGGTTAGGCTTAGAACGTTGGTATGAAAACATCACAAGTGGTGAGGGCACTTAATGGTAGGGGGAGGATGTGGTGAGATTAATGGGAAGTGGAAAAGGAATGAGGGGTGTCTGAAAGAGACGCAGTTTTGGAAGAGAGTCAGTTTGGCACCAAGGCCAATAACCAGAAGAAGAAGAAGAAGAGTTTGGATTTGATATCCCGCCTTTCACTCCCCTTCAGGAGTCTCAAAGCGGCTAACATTCTCCTTTCCCTTCCTCCCAGACTCTCCATTGGCCAATTCTACAAGCAGGGAAGAGAAGAAAAGGGAATCATAGAAACATAGAATTGTAGCATTGGAAGTGACACTAAGGGTCACCTGGTCCAATCCCCACAATACAAGAATCACAGCTAAAGAATCACAGACAAATGGCCATGAAAGGAGATAGGTGGGGGTCCCTCCTGTAGTCAAGGAGGGGAGCCAACACAACTAGCGGTTGTGTAACTCTGTCCGTCTATACTTCCTCTACAGGTCCATCATTTTCTTGTTTTGTTCACAAGATCTGTGGGCTTCTATTCTTAAAGCTGCCAGTGCTGTTCAATTCAGAGTTTGAGTGAAATATCTAGGACTCATCAGTCATGGGGCCTGTGCCTGTTTGAGAGCCTCTGGAATGCAATATGTCTAAAATCAACTCCAACTCACCCGGGTCATTTCTTTCCCTCTCACTTTAATACTGGAAGTGAGCCTAACTGAGAGGAAAGAACAGGGCATGGGCTGGAAGAGCTGTGAAGAGAGAAGCAGTGCCAGCCATTCTCCCCAAGAGCTTTTAAAATCATAGCCTTCCCCTTGTGATAGAGAGAGATCCAAGTTTAAACTCATTGCTCCAACAGAATAGCCAGCCAGCAAAGTGACAAAGACCATGTCTCCATGGGGGAAATGCCCACAGAGCGATGTGGCTCCTCAGAAATTGCCTTTTATGAATTGGAGCTGCAGGGAGACATGTCCCTTTTACAGCTCCCTGCCCATGGCAAATAGAAGAGTTCTGCCTGGTGCTGAGCCTCAGAAACTGAAACACAAATCCCAGCCAGTTACAGCCCAACCCATATTGAAAGGAGGAGCAGTCAACAAAGAAATGCCTTTGCTGCTGGATTTGAAGACCTGCCAGGCTTGTCAACAATTGCTCCTTCAATACTGAAATATGGCAGCGTGCTGCTGAAAAGTTGAATTCTGGCCCCTTAATCTGGCAGCTATGGGCACCACAGCCCCAATCAGGCTCTCTCTTCCTCCCCACCTGCCTTTCCCAGTTCTGTTTCTTTGGATCTTATTCAGTTCTAGGAAGGGTTGGGGGGCACTATGACTTTTGCGCCTTCCCTTCTCTCTTCCCTGCTTTGCAGCCCAATGGAAAATTGCAGCTGCTCCAGAGCTGCTTCCATCTGCTGCTGCTTCGGGCCAACAAAACTACACAATATGGTTGGCTGTTTATCTTTCATATTTGCAAAGTCTCCCTGACACTGTGCAGACAGTGCGTGGAGAACTACAAGAGGAAGGCGTCTCTGGAGAAGGGCAATCCGAGGCAGGGACTCAGAAGCAAGTTTTGTAGCAAAGCTTGCTCATAGCCCCACGTGTCAAGGATTGCCGCCAACAGCCATGCAGAACCACCACAGCAACACTGGCCTTGCCTTTCAGCTCGAACTGCCATTAAAAGGCCATCCCAAAAGGAGTCAGTTGGAGGCAACCTGCACATAGCCTGCAAGGGAGAGGGGGTTGCAGTCAGTGTGTTGCTGAAATGATGACAGCATCCAGGATCCCTCTTGGTTTGTTGATGGGCCTAAATGAGTGGGGCAGACAAAACGCAAGCAGCTGACTCAGAAGCAGAGAGTCCGTGGAGCACCAGCTGCCTGAAGAATTACTCCAGTGTTTACAGGAAAGCTTGTGAATCCATTTTCGATTTTTAAAAATGAGAAGTTGATTCACATTGCAACAAGTCATAATCAGGTTTCTGTATGTGATACAGGAGATAAAGGCAGACAACAAATGCTGGTATTTGTTCAGGTGAGATTGCATACTAATGAGCCGCTTCTCTCAGATTCAGCCAAAAAGGAAGAGTGTGCCAGGAACCAGAATTAAATTCAAAGGGTAAAAGAAATCTCTGAAAGACAAATGGGCAAGAGCCAGTGTTATTTCAAGAAATGGTGGACAACTGAGGAAGTAGGATCAAGTCCCCGCTTTGTAGCCAAGACCAGGGCAGGTAAGAAGCACCCCCCTCCATCCCCTTAGCTCCTCCAGGGCACAGGGCAAGAGGTCTGAGATGGGCAGAACTTTGCAACAGGATGGGCTTAGATGGTCCAGCACAAGCACCACTGGTGCTTCCAACCCCCAGCCCCCTAGACCCTGCCAGAGCCTCGTGTCTCCTTCCC
Source organism: Podarcis liolepis (assembly GCF_965112155.1). Taxonomy (NCBI): domain Eukaryota; kingdom Metazoa; phylum Chordata; class Lepidosauria; order Squamata; family Lacertidae; genus Podarcis; species Podarcis liolepis. The sequence goes on from NC_139569.1 coordinate 25,949,410, forward strand.
AAAACCCTCAAGCAGGGTGACATATTGCCAAGGTCTGCCCCTGGGTATTGCCTCCCAAAAGTCTCCTGCAGCAAAGAGTAAGAAATGGCACATCAAGGGCTGAGTGAGTGACGGCCAGGAAAGGTTCCCCTATGCACCTTGAGGGTCGATGGATTGTATCATATCTGTTCCAAGATTCAACAGCTCAAAGATGATCAAACTTTTGGATATTTTGCTGACTACTGTTGTGACACATCCTTTGACATTTGGAATGCAAAAGGAGAGAGGCTTCCAGCACCAGCTTTGATGTTGTTACAGAGATGTTTATGCAGAGATGTCCAAAAGAGATCAAGAAAGACAAGTCAAGGAAGTATGTGGAGGCCAATTCTGTTTGCTTTTATGCTGCCCTTCATCACTGATTCAAGGTCAAGGCATGCTGTCAGCACCAACCATAATTTTTACAGGTCCAGGTCAACACATTCCACCTTAGATGGATGCAATGTTTGAATGGGTGCATTCTTAGAGAAAACAGAGAACAAGAGTTCATCCACACTTCTGCTTATGCCATGCCTAGAAAGCATGGGTCTGAGTGGTTTTCCCCTTGCCCCACTCCTTCCCAAGGGAAAACCCACTCTCTAGTGATAGATTGGAACAAATGGCAATCCAGGGAAAACCTAAATTGCCATTTGCCCTGACTAAGTGCTAAAGAGTGGTTTTTCGGGGGGGGGGAGCAGTGAGAGAAGAGGAAGTGCAGATGAATTCCAGATCAGAGCTGGAAAAGTTTCTGTCTCTAAACATTCCTTGCATGTGCACCATGCCTTGAAAGTATAATGCTAAAATTCCTGCTTAATAGTTTCTGCAACAGACTCAACTCCCTTGCATTTGATTGCCACCAACTTGGGTGAGAAGAATGGCATATCCTGGTTGCTTTCCGTGCCTAGATGGGAGTGTGGCATGACAAGGTTGTCACGTGTCAAAGGCAACTTTACAGGAATAAACCTATGCAAATGAGAATCTCTCACATCAGAGCTGGGGGAAATTGAGACAGTGTCCCAATGGGGGCTGGGGCAGTTCTCTGCTGTGGAATACACTGTGGGATAACCTTCTGGGCAAAATTTGGGCCCATCTGTTCCCATTTCTTTTTTGGAGAGGATGAAATGTTTACTGTTTCTGCAGGTCAACGGCTACTGAGTGGGGCTGTGCTGCTGTTCCTGTTAGTTTTTATCGCATGTAACAATTACTGTATTGATTTCATTTTAGTATTTTATTGGAATTCACCTCCAGCCTTGAAAAGAAGGGATGTGATTTTTTAAAAACAGAGGAAGTACGGAGTGGTGTTCTTTTGTGAAAAGGCCCACGTGAATAGGCAGGAACACAAATAGTGAGGATTTTGATCAAATGCCTGCCTGTTCCAGCATGTGGAAGGAGTCGTCTGTGTCCCAGGATTATTTCTGTTCAGTAAACGTTCCATCAAAAGTTCAAAAGAGTCCCTGTGTCAAGTGGGTCACCTTGGCAGGGAGGAAGAACTTTTTCAAGGTAAACCCTCAGATGGCTCACAAGATCCACCCCCCTTCTCTCCCAACTTCAAAACAACACAAGAACCTCTAACAACGTTATTATTCCAGGCATGGCCAAGGGATTGTGGAAGGGGGCGAGAGCTGCATTGACAAGCACAGATAAAGAGGCGATGAAGGGCGGCTGCTAATTCTTTGCCAGAGTTATTACACATGAAGGAGTTTTATAGATCACCGACTGCAAAAATTATAGGTACATAAAGAGGTCACCAGATTTTCCAGGATTTGCTTCTTGCTGCCAAAGTGAGGAAGTGAAGGGTGCTGGGTTCTTTTTTGGAGGGTGGAGAATCTGAACCACAGGGCATGAAAAGAGGCTTAAGGTGCCTCGCCTACGTCACATGTGAACATGGCTTGGTTTTCACTGTCCTCAGGGCTTTTTTCAGGCAGACCTCACCAGAACTGAGTTCCACCACCTCTTTGGTGTATTCCAGCACCTCTTTGTAGCATACTGGCAGCTGTATTATGACACAGCACCCAGAACTGCGTGTCAGAGGCTTTGGGCTGCATGCTGCTTATGGCTTTGTGTTAGAGGCTGTTGAGCTTTTGTTCCTTCTACAAAAATCTCAGCAACTTAGAGTTGTCTGTCAAAAAAAAGTAGAAGTTCCTGCACTTCTTTGTCTAGAAAGAAAAGCACTGACTGTCCTGCTCTTGAGTTCAGAGTCATGTAGTTACTTTTGCCTTGCATCAGTTCTTTTGAATGAAAAGTCCTTGCAAATGAGCTCTGGTGCAAGTCCAACCAGCAAACCATTACCCAATGAGCTTGCTGATTATGCAAATTATGCAATGCCAGAAGAAGCTTCAGCCTCCAAAGTCCTCCCACCCATGGAACTAGCAAGGGAGAAGCCCTAGAGAGCCAGTGTGGTGTAGTGGTTAAGAGCAGTAGTCACGTAATCTGGGAAACCGGGTTCGTGTCTCCGCTCCTCCACATGCAGCTGCTGGGTGACCTTGGGCCAGTCACACTTCTGTGAAGTCTCTCAGCCCCACTCACCTCACAGAGTGTTTGTTGTGGGGGAGGAAGGGAAAGGAGAATGTTAGCCGCTTTGAGACTCCTGAAGGGGAGTGAAAGGCGGGATATCAAATCCAAACTCTTCTTCTTCTTCTTCTTCTAGACGGATCACATCAAACTAGGCAAACAAGAGTCCAGCTCATACGCAAAAATATTTCTAAATAAAATGAAAACAAATGAGATTTTCATAAGGCAACAGGTTCCAATTGTTTCATGTTACAAAACTTCTAGATGGGATATGGCCCCTGGCTGGAGGCCCTCAATATAGCCCAATCACCTTCATATCATTTGTAGAGCATGCAAGGCCCTCTTTTTCTTCTCCTCCACCACTTCCTTGTCTGTCATAACTCTTCCACCTTGTAGGAAGGTAGAATCCCCAAGTTCTCATTTTCTGGGCCAGTTATCTCCTCCCTCCCCCTCTAGGCTCTCCCCACTGTACTGTGCTGCTGTTTCTATGAGCTCTGAAGCTCCATTAATCATTCCTGAACTTGCTTTGGGTCTTCAGTGCCTCCACAGGTTGCGTTGTGTAGGGAAGAACAGCTTTGGCCTGCTAATCACATCTGGCACCTCCATTCTTCATAAGGGGGCTGGCCCGGGCATGGTAGGGAGAGAGAGAGAGATGCAGAAACAGTCTTGAAATTCTGCTGGAAGTTTAATGCAGCAGGCTGATCAATGACACTTCATCAGCAAAGTTCACAGGATCAATTCCCAGCATGGATGGCACAGCAAGGAACTCGTGGGCCCCTCCCTGCAAGGATTGACAAATGGCCTAGCAGAAGCCCAAGTGGCTGAGCTCTTCTCCTGCAAGACTTTGACACTCCCCTCCCTTGCTGTGTTGCCAAGTCTCACAGGGCCTGGTTGCTGTCCCTTGGAGCTGACCAAGGCATCAGTGGAAGCAGGAGGAGATGCAGCCTCAGTGGGGAAGGGCTCTCACGGCTCAGCAGTAAAGAGCACCTGCTTGGCACCCAAAAGGTTCTGGGTACAACCTCCAATAGCAGCATCTCCAGGTAGGACTGGGAAAGAGATCCTGTCTGAAATGGCAGAGGGATATGGCCTATCAGTTTGGACAAGGCTGAGATAGATTGACCAAGGAGGGTTGCATAAGGCAGTTTCCTGTATTTGTTATTGGTTGCTTAACATATTTTTGTGATTAGCTGGCTTCTGGATGGCCCATGACAGGGGCTGTGGGGGGGGGGGGACCATCCAAAGAGGAGGGGCAGAGACTGCAAGACCCCACCATCTTACACAGGGCATACCCTAAGCCAGGGACTCTTTCTCTGGCCCCTGAGATGCTTCTGAAGCCAGGCCACATCTTCTCACTGGCCCTGATCCATGCACTCCTCATGTGCTTTTGTCTGGGTGAAAGATGTCCTTGCGTCCTCTTCTTTGCCTAGATGGGGTGGGAGGAGTGTCTGTCTGTCTGTACATCTTGTCTATTCATCCATTCACTTGTCTGTCCAACCATCTGTCTGTTGAAATGTCTGGCTTGACTGGTTAGAATATGTTTCCTGTACAGAATGTATGAATGACACCTGTTTCTCCACCCACTTTTGCCTCTGACCACACCAACCATTGGCATGTGGCCCCTGGAAGGTTCCTCACAAGGGAAAGAGGCCCTCGGTCTAAAAAGACTCATTACCAGGGTTTCCATAAGCAGAAGGTCTTGTCACCCATACTTGGAAGCAGGAGAACAGCCTGTTTAGAAAGAGAGTTTCCAATAATGTCCTAAGCAAGCTTTACAGCAGTGGAGACCTAGGATCCTGGAGCGGAGGAGTGTGGCTATTGCCCCTTTCAAGCCCAAGAGGGGTTGGAGTTATGTGGCTCCTTCTGGAATTGTGTCCTCCAGCGAAGGAAGCACAACTGGGATGGCCCTTCCAAGAGACCTTCTGAGTCCTTCTCAGATTAACCGGTGGGTTGGCAGGCACAGAACATCCAGAGCAAGCTGCAGTCACTGCAGGTGTAGAAGAAGCATCCAATGGGTGGCCCAGAGGGGGAACCCAAGGGATGCTCAGCCAGTGAAGTAGCCCAGCCACCCAGACTGGTAAGGAGTCCTGCAACTGCTCTTTGGCCTGAGCTTCAGCAAGGGTGGCCTCTTTGCTCATGGCTTATTTTAGGGATGGGTTTCTGTCCTTAAATCCCTCAGCAGACCCTTTAGGATGATGACCCACTCCCTAATGCTTCATCAAAGACTGGCAGCCATCCTTTCAGAACACCTGATAGAGGGCTGATCATCATTGGCTCCAAGCTGAGAGCTGCCCTCCTCCCAAACACAGGACTGAGAAGGTAAATGGTCAAGTCAGTCCATGGCAGCCATTGTGCCACTGCAGACCCCTCAGGACTGGTCTTCCCCCACAGGCAGCTCTAGTGGGAATTTTGTATTCGCCAGAAAAGCTGGGTGTCTGCACCCAAAATAATAATAATAATTAATAATAATAATAATAATAATTTATTATTTATACCCCGCCCATCTGGCTGGGTTTCCCCAGCCACTCTGGGCGGCTTCCAACTGAATATTAAAAACAACACAGCATTAGACATTAAAAACTTCCCTAAAGAGGGCCACCTTCAGTTGTCTTTTAAAAGTAAAATAGTTGTTTATTGCCTTGACATCTGCTGGGAGGGCGTTCCACAGGGCAGGCACCACTACCGAGAAGGCCCTCTGCCTGGTTCCCTGTAACCTTATTTCTCGCAATGAGGGAACCGCCAGAAGGCCCTCGGTGCTGGACCTCAGTGTCCGGGCTGAACGATGGGGGTGGAGACGCTCCTTCAGGTATACAGGACCGAGGCCATTTAGGGCTTTAAAGGTCAGCACCAACACTTTGAATTGTGCTCAGAAACGTACTGGGAGCCAATGCAGATCTCTCAGAACCAGTGTTATGTGGTCCCGGAGGCTACTCCCAGTCACCAGTCTAGCTGCCGCATTCTGGATTAATTGCAGTTTCCGGGTCACCTTCAAAGGTAGCCCCATGTGGAGCGCATTGCAGTAGTCCAAGCGGGAGATAACCAGAGCATGCACCACTCTGGTGAGACAGTCCGCGGGCAGGTAGGGTCTCAGCCCGCGTACCAGGTGCAGCTGGTAAACAGCTGCCCTGGACACAGAATTAACCTGTGCCTCCATGGACAACTGTGAGTCCAAAATGACTCCCAGGCTGCGCACCTGGTCCTTCAGGGGCACAGTTACCCCATTCAGGACCACGGAATCCCCCACACCTGCATGCCCCCTGTCCCCCCAAAACAGTACTTCTGTCTTGTCAGGATTCAACCTCAATCTGTTAGCTGCCATCCATCCTCCAACCGCCTCCAGGCACTCACACAGGACCTTCACCGCCTTCACTGGTTCCAATTTAAAGGAGAGTAGAGCTGGGTATCATCTGCATACTGATGAACACCCAGCCCAAACCCCCTGGTGATCTCTCCCAAGCACCCTACACTGCTTGTTGTAGCATCTTCCAAGCTCTTTCGCACTTCCCAGCCATTGCCTGCCAAACAAAGGCATCTCTCCATCTCTCCCTCCCTCCCTCTCTCCACCTTTAGATGCCATCCCATTGTTGCCAACAACACTTGGCAGGGCAGTCCTCCATTACTCAGGAAGGCAAGTGAAATTGATTGTGGTTGAAACATCCCTTCTGAAATCAAGCCAGCTTCTCATTTATTGCTCTGTGAATAAATTCGTCTTTCCCATGGTGCCCCCAGGGAGCAGGCACACCATACACAGAGAGCTAGAGAGCAAGGAGAGGGTCACAGTAGCCATCTATATCTCTTGCCAGCCAACATCAAAGGCAGGTGACGGCATTGTGCTGCCTGAATATAGAGGTCAAAAGAGTGTGTCTCCCTCGCTATAGGAGAAGCAGAGGATGCTGCCTCCATTGTGATGGCAGCCACCACACACAGGAGCCACTAAGCAATGCTGAAGAAGTTGCCCTGGCCACCTCCCACCCGCTTTTTCCAGAGGAAAGGAAATGTGTGTGCCATGAATGGGCCGGTGAGGAGATTAATGGACCTTTCACAGAGCAGCTCCCACCTCTTCGCCTGTGCTATACAAGTTTTCAGCCAAGGATAATTTAATGGTCAGGTGTAACCTGTTAGAACAATGCTGAACACCTGCCTGGTCATCGGCTTAATTTATGGCTCCCTTGAAGAATTGAGGTGGGGGAGTGCAGTAACAGGAAGAGAGGGCTGCAAGGGGGAGGGGAGGAATCTGTTCTCATTTAAAGGCCGTACTTCCTCATTCACACGTTCCAAAACAATATAGAACAGAGGAGGAATCCATGGGCCCAAATACAGCCATCGTTCAAAATTCCCACTTCTCCCCAAACTCCGCAATGCAGTTCTCCAAACATGATCTGCATGTTCCAAGATGCATGTACTAGACTAGAGAAAAGTGTGCATGAAAATGCAGATATTGGTGAAAATAACAGTGCATCGCCTGAGGGGAAATGGCTTGCAAAAATCATGTGCAGATTAAGTGAAGTTGCATAAAAATGTGACCATTAGAAGAAATCCATTTAGATGCTGATGAGAGGTTGGGTTTTTAAAATAATAATAATAATCATCATAAACTGATGCCAAATTATAGAGAAGTAAAGATTGGGAAAATGTTAATTGAGAAAAATGAAGCAGCACAGAGTCATCGTGCCCTAGTGAGGTTCTAAATGTCCTCCTCCCATCTCAGAGTTGCTGTTAAACTGAAACCAAGGACTCTTGTCCTCCTGACAGCACAATCTTTGCTCTTGGGGTGAATCACAGCTGCATCAGCTTACAAGGGAATAAAGCAATTATTTAGCACTTGTATTCATTACATGCTGATAGAAGACTCGTTGTAACCCAACTCACCCTCATTGTCAAGAGGAGCAAACTACCCTCTGATCAGTACACAGAAGCTCTCCCTGAAAGCCATGATGGCTGCAGGCCCACCGTGCATCTCCCCAGCAGAGGCAGTTTTAGGGTAGCACAAACGGTTCGGCCATCCCAGGTGCCATGCTGCAGGAGGCACCACAATAATGCTGTAGAAGGTAGCACAAAAGGGAGCTGCTGAAATCTGAGAGCCTAAAGTCCACCACTGTCCCCAGAAGCAGCTTCAGATTAATTTGGTGAGCTTCATCAATGATAATGATAATGATAATGATAATGATAAATAATAATACTTTATTATTTATACCCCGCCCATCTGGCTGGGCTTCCCCAGCCACTCTGGGCGGCTTCCAACAAAATATTAAAATACAGTAATGCATCAAACCATAAAAGATTCCCTAAACAGGGCTGCCTTCAGATGTCTTCTAAAAGTCTGGTAGTTGTTGTTCTCTTTGACATCTGGTGGGAGGGTGTTCCACAGGGCGGGCGCCACTACTGAGAAGGCCCTCTGTCTGGTTCCCTGTAACTTGGCTTCTCGCAGTGTGGGAACTTCCAGAAGGCCCTCGGCGCTGGACCTCAGTGTCTGGGTAGAACAATGAGGGGTTCAGCTGCCAGGCTCTTTGCAAAATGACACTGGAGTTGGTGGCCCTCATCGGTGTAGGCCATCAATTGTGGAGTGCCATCTCTTCTTCTGGCAGGAGGGAGCCTTTCTAGCAGCCAATCAGCTTGGATTTGGGGTGAGCTGCTATCGCCCAAAGCTCTGGGATGAGGCCTGCAACAAAATTTTGCTGCACGTCTTCTTTCCTTCCTTAGCTAGGAGAGCGCCTGCTCAGGGTTCCAGCCAGCCAGCGTTGCCCTCCCTCCCTGCCTAGACAAGATGGCATAGAGTTGTCTTGAGGGTGGCAGCAGCGTCAAGTCTCCCCGAGAGCCTTTCCTGGTTAGCGCTTTGGGCCGGAGGCTGCCCAGCCGAGCATTGACAGAGTACGCCAAACCTGTCTCTCCAATCAGCCCGTTTGTAATTCTTGGCAAACACACACATCTTTTGGCCTCCCTGGGCATGTCCAGAGCCCCATGGGAGGAGGCGCCGCTCACATCCACATGGCTTACAAATGACAGGCAATCACACCGATAGCAAAGGGCAGCTGGGGAGCTGCAAATCCAGACACTGCACCACGCTAAACTCTTGTAATCTAGCCTGAGACATCAGATCTACAGACATAAATCCTGTAAATACCAGGCTTGACATGAGCCTCTGGTCCTGCCGCCCCACCAGCCTGCCAGGCAGCTGCACTTGGGGACAGGAGACGTGCCGAGCAGCAGGTGGTGGACCAGCTAGACCATCCTCCTGCAGCCTTCGCAAGACTTAACTTTCCGCCCACGGGTGATGACGGGTAACTTTTAGCCGTCAGGAGAGAACAGATGGGAGGCTTGTGGTGCAGTGGGGCATCCAGTCCACACCTCCCTGGCACCCGCCTCATGACCAGTGCAGGAGACAGGATGGCCCTGAGTCTCAGCTGGCACAGGCCCTTGGTGGGTCACTTTTCCTGCATTCAACTGAGAGCTAATGGTAGGATAGGTATAGACACCCCCCTTAGGAATTTCACCACCTGCAATTTCATTTCACTTTTAATTGATATATAGCCTTTCTGTATTAGTATACACAAAGTGGTTTACAGCCACAAAATAAGCAACAAAGAGCACACACCTTGTAACACTCTGATCCAATACAAAAAATTATAATAAAACATAACTTTAAAATAGAACAATTTATATTCAATAATCTATTAGAATATAATACTACACAATAAAATCAACTCTTAAAACATCAGCAAATAATTAAACAGAAATTTACTCTTAATTATTACAATAAGTAATTACTAAATTATGACTTACGTCCCCCAGGGCCCTTGTGCCTCATTGTAGGACAAAGCTACCAGTGTGCTTTGGGGGGGGGGAAACCTGACAACAGGTCCTCCAGCACATCTGAGGGCAGCAGGCTAGTGCTGGGGGTGCAAGGCAGGCAACATGGATGGCACACCTTGCTCTGTCCTCCAACAGAAAAGCACAGCCAAAAGTCTCAGGAGGAGCAAGCAAGGGCCTTTCATGGCTGCCCTTCTGGGATCTGCCACCAGAGGCAGTCATCTCACTCTGCCCAGCTCCCACCACCTGTCTAGCCTTCTGTCCTTACAGTGGCCAATCAGAAGACCCCAAAAGGAAAGCCACAAGTAGAACCCGAGTGCAACAGCAGCAGTTCTTCCAACTTGAAATTCTCAGCAACTGGTATTTGGAAGCATGACTGCCTCCAACAGTGGAGGCAGAGCATAGCTACCATGGCTAGTAGCCACGGATAACTTTACCTTCCATTCATTTGCCCAATTCACTTTTAAAGCCATCTAAGCTGGTGGCCACTACTATATCCTGTGCAGGCAAATTCCTTATTTTAGCTGTGCGCTGCACAAAGAAGTCCTGTCTTTTGCCTCCTGCTGAATCTGCCAACATCCAGTTGAGTTCTGGGTGATGGACTCAGTGGCCCCCTTTGCTTCAGTCCAGGAGCAGAGACCTCCTGCTCTTCTTGCATGCTGATTAGGGAGGCGTCACCTAAATCACTTCCAGCTGCAAGTGTTGCTTGGTGGCATCAACCGCATGGCAAGACGTGCGTATTAATCAGTCCTTGGAAGAGCCCCGATCAAGGGAAGTGAGGACAAGCATTAAATCACGCTTGAAATGCTCTGTTTGTCTGACGGCAGAAAACAAAGGCTTCCATTACTTCATTAATTAAATGGGCCTGTCTTAAGAAGTGCCTGTCTGTGAGTGGGAGGTTTGGGGGAGGTGCCTTGCCAGTTATCGTCTCCCTTGTTCTCAACTACTTGCTCTTTACAGGCCTTCCATTTCTGTCTATTAAGTGGACAGGGCTTTGCAGTCATCCAAAAATCATCAAATGATTTGGGGAGGGGGAGAGATTGTTTCATTTGCCTGTCTTTCAGGGTGCTTGTGAGCAGGCACGCCAACTCTAGGAGGCCGAAGTGTCTTCACCTCCCTTGACGTTTGTTTGAAAGGGTCCTGCCCCCCTCAATGTTGAGGGGCCCAGCACACGGGACAGGACGCCATGGATAGCTGCACCGACCTGCACAGTGTCTGGAGATGCCATCAGGATCGCTGTGGCCTGGTGCAAGGTCACACCAGCCTACACACCACTGGGAGATGCTGCATGGACCGGCCTGGCAGAAGGCTGCATCAGCCTGCACACATGACATCATGTGACATGTGATACACATGTGGCACCACATACGTGCAATGCACACTGGGTCCCCTCGATCTTGGGGGCAACCTGGTGCCTCTGATTGTGAGTGCCAAATCCTACAAATTTGCAGCCTTCCCAAATACCCGCCGCAATTCCTGAAGACACCCCCTCCAACAGCATCCTAAGCTGGGCTTTGCTATAAGCATGGAAAGGCAAGTAGCAGCCTACCAAAAAAAAGGCAATTTCTTTAAAAATTATAATTTCTTTTTTAAAAGGCTTGCATGGAAAGGCAAGTAGCAGCACCTGACAAAAGCACTGTGTGCATTTCTTAAAGTGCAGTCTTTGTACAGTACTTTTAAAGAAATTAGTGTGGAAATATGTTTGTTTGTTTGTTTGTTTGTTTGTTTGTTTGTTTTAAAGAAAAAAGGTAAAAAGACCTTTCTTTAAGAACAGAATCAGTGAATATGGCAGCCCAAGTATCCAATCTCCCCTGCTTCTTGTGATTCATCATGGCTTCTTGGAGACATCATGAGGTGATATTTTGCCATCATCCAGTGGACTCCCAAGTGTTTGGATAGCCCAGGAGGTCTCAGAGGGCTAGATAAAGGTTAAAAGGTTCGATGCATTTGGGGGAATAGGCAAAGGGAGAGGGGGGGGAGAGAAAGGGAGGGGGAGAGGGAGACCCTGCAAGCATTTACCGTACTTACTTCATTTATGAATTGGTTCCCTTGAAACATCCCACAGCGATTTAACAGTAAAGATGTATTTTGTGTTTTTATTTTATTTTTTTATTTTTCTCTTTTTATTTATGTAATCTTTTCTTTGAAACTTTAATAAATATCATATAAAAAAAAGATGTATATAAGTCCCATTCCAAGTCCAAGACAGTTACAAACTGGAATCATAGAATCATAGCACTGTTGCTGGAAAGGACCGTGAAGGTCATTTAGTCCAACTCCCTGCAATGCAGGAATCTTTTGCCCAGTGTGGGTCTCGAACCCACAACTCTGTGATTAAGAGATTCATGCTTTACCAACTGAGCTAAATGGCTTGTTGGAAAAGAAGGTCTTCCATAGGCCTTGGAAAAGAAAGGCCATAGAGACAGTGCCAGCCTGTTCTGTGAACCGCTTAGACGCCGGAGCCATTGATTGAGCAGGATGTAATTTTTGTTAAACTAAATAAGTGAAATAGGTGATGGGAATGTCGTGGTCAGCCCAACTTTGCACTCACCAGAACTCATTCCCTGGAAAACGATGGAGAAGAAAACCTTTGGAGAGTTGGAGGAGAGGTTTTGGCACCACTCCAGTTGGGAGCAAGGCATTCAGTGCGCCTCTTTGGCATGGAGGGAGCCCCACCTGGGTGGGCCAGTCAACTGCTCCGGGCTCTATGGCAGCCATTTATACTGTGTTCCTAAACTGGCATGTATGGGGGGGAGGAAAGGTGTGTGCAGTAGAGATGGGGAAACTCCATGGGAGGGTGATGCTGGTCCTCTATTTACTAGACCAATTGAGGTTTGTAATTCTCCCATCACAACAGAGGATGTTTGCTTAGTGGCCTCTCCTGAGCAGCCCTGCAGCAATATTTCCCAGCAGCGAGTGCAATTTACTCCCTTGTGCCCTGGACATGATGTCGGGGACCGAAAGCCTCCTGTGATGGATGTTCAGGGCCCTGCTGGGAACCCAGCCTGCCTCAATCTGGCCTCTAATTGCTTTGGCATTTTCCTCTGGCTGGGCTGTTGTGTCTATTAGCAGGTGCCAACCTCGGGAGAGCCCAGGCGCCTGAAAGCCCCAACAGAGGCTTCTCTTGAAAAGAGAACAAGCAGATTTGGAGAGGCCAGTTTCAACAGGACCACACTGCAGGGAGAGAAAAACTCTCTCACTGTCAGGGACGGGGCAGAGGAGGAATGGGGGAGACCGCCTCCCCATCCCGACCCTTCCAGGAAGGAGGAAGAGGAAGACAGTATAGATTAACAACAGTGGTTTGAGGGAGGTTACAGTTCAGAGGCAGATGAGGGGAAAAGTTGGGAAATAATGGGAGAGGAGGAGGCAGGACTGGAACGGCAGCTGACTGACACGGTGTCTTTAGAAAGCATTCTAGACCTGCCATTTCCCAGAACCCGGCAAGCCTTAAAAGTAGGAGCTTAAGTTGCTCAAAGACAGGGCACATAGCAGCACCCATAGAAGTGACGAATGAGGAAGTGAGAGAGATGGGGGGGTGGAGATTCACTCAGAACAATGCCATTATCCAAGAGGCTGGGTTCTATAGCCCCTCTCTGTAATATTTAAATAAAAAAGGATGGTAAGAAACTTTTCCTTGTCTTTATAATTTCCTGGGCAACCATTCGGGAGCCACTGACAGCATCCTGACACCCACAGTCCCTCACACTCCACAGCTGCTCAGGATTTTCCACGGCTGCTACTTGCATAGCCAAAAAAAGTTGTGCATTAACTGTATGTATGTATTAAGTCTCCAGTCTGGTTTGGCCCTGAGTACAAGGCAGATGTTGAGCCTGAGCCTCCAAATGCTTCCCACCTCTGCCCACCTCTGCCAGACCATCCAAGTGTCCCTATTTTCCAGCAACACTCCCAGATTTACAGAAGCCATCCCAATTTTGAATTTCATCCTGGAATATCCCAGTTTTCCTTAGGACATTCCAACTTTCTTCGGAGAAATGTTGGAGCGTATAAAGTTCTCCACTTCAGAGCCATATGAAGACATACCTTTATAGGGAAGTTTTCTCATGTTTAATGTTTTATTATGCTTTTATATAATTGTTGGAAGCCACCCAGAGTGGCTGAGGCAACCCAGTCATATGGGTGCTGCTGCTGCTGCTGTTGTTGTTGTTGTTGTTGTTGTTGTTGTTGTTGTTGTTGTTAAACAGGACATCCCTATTTTCATCAGAGAAATGTTGGAGAGTTTGCACTGCTGCTGCAACACCAGACTATAACACAGCTCATTTCCCCTCCAGATCACACTTTTTTCAATCTCCAAAGCACTCAGTATACCACCACCAACAAAAGAATTTAAAAACGCCCCACAAGTTCGTCTTCCTCGACTTTCCTGCCTTGCCAATGCACCTGTCGGCTGGATCCAGCCCTTGCTTCTCCCTGCCTGCAGAGAAGGCCCAGGGACCAGATGTATCCCTCCAGGCCTCCCTGTCTGGCTCCTAGAACTCATGGGAGCTGGAATGAGAGACAGGACACAGCAAATGCACTGGGCTAGAACCACGTTGTAGTTAACTTACAAAGTCTGCCAAGGTAAATGAATGTGTGGAGAGCCAACTTCTCTAGGAAACTGCAGGCAGCTATCTTGGAGCTTGAAATGTGAAGAGGCAGGGAGGTGGAGGGGATAGGCAGGCTGGCATGTTTATTTAGCCCCCAGCCCTGCCTCCCCCTGTTCTAACAGCAACCTCGCACCCAGAGCCCAAGGGGCAGGGCAGCAGAGCAACAAGCTCTCCGCTGCTGCTGCTGTTTCTGAGGCTTGGAAGGGTTGATATTTAATGACATTTTCCAAATATTTTAATAGGAATTTCAGATCTTGTTCCTAATCTGACATTTATCTTCTATTTAGCAATGAAAATAAACTTGGGTACACAAATCACCCTCCATATTCTAAATGGCTTCATTGTTGCTTTTATTACTTTTTCCATTAAGCTGTCACAATCTGCGCCAGGCCCAGCGCCTCTGCGGTGGCCGGCTGGAGGGATCTGTCATCTCCACTGGATGATTTACACGGGGGCCCCGGCAATAACTTTATTCATGTTGGAGGATAATTATCAGCTCCATTATTAATGCCTCCCACTTGCCCTCGGGGCAAAACATCAATGAAGTTAAAATATTGACCTGCAATAAAACATGTTTTATAATTAAGCAGACACCTGGATCACTCACCAGTTGAGGCATCCTGGTGCCCCTGCCTGAGGAGGAATCTAAGTGGCCTGGGAGTGCAGTTATTGTCCACACACACACACACACACACACACACACACACACACACACTTTGCAAATAATTTCTTGTGGAAGGGAATGGAAATGGACTCCTTTTTCTACCAGCCAAGCCCCTGCTCAAGATGAACAGAGCTGAGCTCTGGGGACTCAATTGATTTGGGTGCAAACTGAGGCCCCAGCAGGGTTTTCTGGTCATTTGCCTGAAGTCAGGGAACCTGGGTGGTTTTCTCCTCCTGCACCTGACCCCTTCTTGGTGGCAGGTCCAGGTCTTGGAGGTCCCTTCATAGCCTATCTCCAAGGGAAAGAAATCTGCCTGCAGGACAAGTATTTCCAGGGAATGAAGGAGGACATCCTTTTGATGAATTAAAGTGTGTGCATGCCCCCAGAACAAGAGCAGCTCATTGACTCTGCTACTTGCAAAAGCTTGGAGGGTCTGACAGGCACAACCCAAACCTACTGCTGAGTCTCAACAACCATCTCCATATGGCACTTGAGGAAGCCTTTCCCTCTCTGGGGGCACCCAAGGCATTCGTTTTGCCTACAGAGCATATTATGTAACAAGCCTTGGCCAAGACCCATGAAGCTATAGCCTGAGACTTTTTGGTCTTCCAAGCAACCTGCCAAAAACTCTGATACAGCAGGAATGGGGGCTGGAGTCCATCAGACAGACCTCGGCAGGAAGGGAATCTACACCTGGCTGTTTGGTCAGCAGCCCTGATAGTCCATTGACGCAATCCAACCACATGATGGCTCCTTGGCAGCCTCTCCCATGGCCTTGTGAGAAGAAAGCCTTGCCTTGGCTCCCAAGGAGAAACTGGGATGCAAATGGGGGGTGATTGTGAACAGGATCTGACCTCACTTCTGCTTCTCCCGTGCCTAGAAAGCATTGATCTGAGCAGTTTTCCACTAGACCCATGCTTTCCATGCATTTGTCTGAGTGGTTTACCCCTTGCCCTGCTTCTTTCCTAGGGAAAACCTGATCTTTAGCTTGAAATCAGGGCAAATGTCCAACTGAAGAAAACCCAGTTGACATCTGCTCCGACTGAGCACTAAAGATCAGGTTTCCCCCAGTGGGTGGGTCAAATGAGCCACAACTGAACTAATTGGGATTTATGAGCAAAAGCTTAAACAGAGAGCATCAAGCTCCTTGAAGATTATGGAACTTACCAATATAACACAACTGCACTATTTTATCTCCACAGCCAGACTGCGGCTTCTGTGGGCCTCAAAAGCATTATGGGATTGCTATGCCCCACACTCTCTAGGTCACTTGGTGAGTCTAGCCAGAGGGGGTACCTGTTGTTGTTGTTGTTGTTGTTGTACCCCGCCATCTGACTGGGTTGCCACAGCCACTCTGGGTGGCTTCCAACAGATACAAAAACATAATAAAACATCAAACATTAAAAAATTCCCTATAAAAGACACCCCTCCCCAGTAGAAATATGCAGTTTGATCTCCCCTGAAGAGAGAGATCTTTCCTCTTCTTGGAACTTCTGCCTCATTCTTCAGAAAGAGCAGCTGGCTTTAGCATAAGTATCTTTTGTTGTACTGTATATCTGAACCTCCAGGAACTGTGAAATTACACCTGTCTATAGTTCTTACAGTTAATACCCCTTGGTTACTATCTTCTATCCTGTGATTTCTCCCTTTGATGTACAAATGTAAATGTAAAAATTGGCTTATCCTGACATTTTCTACTTATTGTTTCATATGTAAAGGATGCCTAACTTTCTACTGTATTCGTTCATCCAAACCAAATAAAAAAAAATTTTTTTAAGAATTAATACCAGCTGGCTTGGAAGCTGCCCACAGCACATGTAACTTTGAGGGAAGAAATGTCTTTTCCCCCAGTAGCTGCCAAATCTGTCCTTCCCAATTATCTTCCATTGGGGCCGCAGTGCAGGGGAGGAAGAGAGCACAGCCACCCTGCTCAGCTCTGATTAGGCATTTACTCCAGCTGTTAAGAACCCAGTGCTGTCTGGAATCAATGAGGAAAGCTCACGGTGACAGCAGGTGCATGTTCTTAGCATATTGTAGATGTTGGGCATTAATGGACGCATGAACTCCCTTACTGCAGGAGCACCTTTGGATATGAGAGTGGTTTGCATACACAGGCTGACACAGGTGGGAATGAACTGAAATTTGCTCACTCGGGATGGCAACTGCAGTGACTCAGCAACCTCTGCCAACCCCCAAAAGCTGAGGCAGTAGGAACCTTTTGCAGACAGTTTGAATGTCTCATTAACAGCTGTGCTCAAAATTCCTGGCACTGTATGCCGCTGTGGGACAGGTGTCTGTGGCAGCTCAAGGGGTTTAGTGGCCCAAGTGCAGACAGGCCAACCATCATCACCCCATCAGCACATTCCATTGAGACAGGACAGGATCAGCACCATGGACAGGGGCAAGAAGAGTGATGATCTCTCATCATTATTCCTGACCATTGGCTAGGCTGGCCGCTGGAAGTTAGAGCCCATCCCCATGTGGAGGGTACCCACACCCTTCAGCTCTAAACAAAACTAAAACTCTACAACTCCCCCTCCCCTGTTGGTTTAAAGCAGAGTCCCGTGCCCAGCGGAAGGATGAGGAGTACGTGCTGCATACTCTATATTGCTTTATTTACAGTTCAAAGCTGGTATATTACAGAAAGACATCTTGCCTCTGCCGGAGCAGAAAAATGCATCCACTCTCCTCAACAGCTCGGAGAGAATCACACAGTGAAAAACAGGAAACCAGTGTACGTCACATCCAGCCTCCCTTTCCCGTGAGAAACTCCAACAGTACAGACTGTGGAATGTAAACACCTGTCTCGTGACAAGCCCTTTCGCTGCACAGTGAAGGAAAGCAGAAACCAACATCCTCCCCCTTTCTGTGAACATCACTGGGCAGCGTGTTCGTACAATATCAGTACAAACCCAATTTCTGCACATAGGTACAGTGTTGATCCTTTGATACAATCTTGGACAATACATCAGCAGGAATTTCATTACCTAGCATATAGGACACCGTTACGAGTCCCTTCTGAATACATTCCCTAGCATGCTGCAACTTTAATTGCAAGTGCTTTGTGCTTTGCTTACAACCTTCAGACTTCAGCAAAGCCAAACACGCTTTGTTGTCCTGGTAAACCTGGATTGGACATTTGACAGGAATTTTCATATCTTTGCACAATTGTACTAACCATTCACAATCCTTAAGTGAATAAGACAGTGCATTCAGTTCAGCTTCACAAGTACTTAAGCTAACTGTTGTTTGCTTCTTGCATGACCAATCAAACAGACCCTGATTGTACATGTAGCAAACTCCAGACGTACTTTTCCTGTCTGTAGTGTCACTTCCAAAACTTGCATCTGCAAATATTTCAAGACCACCAGACTTCTGATTGTTAAATCTCAGTCTGTAATGCATAGTGCCTTTCAAATACCGCGCTATGCGTTTCAGAGCTTTCCAATCCTTGACACTAGGATTGTTGACTTGTCTGCTTAGCAAATTACAGCTAACAGCAATGTCTGGTCTTGAACATCTGGCAATGAAGTTTAGCTTGCCTAGCACACTTCTGTAGAGTCTAGTGTCAGAAAATGCTTCTTCAGTGTCATCTACCTGATAACCTGTTGTCATCGGTGTGTCTACAGGGTTAGCATCCATCAGGTTTAGTTTGCTTAACACATCAGCAATTTTCCGTGACTGGTGTACTAGAATGTTACCATCTTGATCTTTCTCTATTTCCAGAGATAGGAAGTTGTTTACCTCACCAAGATCTTTCATGTCAAAGTGCTCTTTCAGTCGAGCTAGGGCGTTATTGTACATTGGGACATCTTTCCAAAAGAATAATAAATCATCAACATAAAACAAACAGTACAGTTTCTTTTGCCCCTCCTCTTTGACAAATACACATGGATCAGCTTTCCCTTGCTGAAAACCTAGAGAAAACAATACTTCAGTGAGTTTTGTGTGCCAATACCGTGCACTTTGTTTGAGACCATAAAGGGATTTCTTCAGAGCACAAACAAATCCCTGTTTTACCTGTACGCCATCAGGTGGAAGCATATAAAGTGATTCATCCAGAGATCCGTACAGAAAAGCTGTATTAATATCATGGTGACTAATGTGTAGATTTTCCTCTGCAGCTAGCTTGAGCATAAGCCCAATGCTCTCATATCTCACTGTGGGTGAGTATGTCTCGTGATAGTCTTCACCTGGTACCTGTGCAAAACCTCTGGCTACCAATCTGGCTTTGTGTCTGACTATCTTGCCATTTTGATCTGTCTTCGCTTTGAAGACCCATTTACTTCCAAGCAGTTTCATTCCTGGAACTACTGGAACTAGTTCCCATGTTTTGTTCCTTTCTAAGGAATCAAGCTCAGCCTTCATGGCATTTAACCATGGCTCAGCTTCCTTTGAATCCAAACCCTGGATTTCTTGGAAACTTGAAGGTTCAAATACCTTCTTGGAGCTTTTAACAGCTGTTACTGCTATCGTAGCAAACTCATCAGCAAATCTCTTTGGAGGTTTGCCTTTTGTGGCTCTCTGTGACCTGCGAATTAGCCTTAAGTCTTCAACACTCTCCTCTTCCTTCTTAGGAGAAAAACGACCTATAGTGAACAATGGTTCCTCCAATTCTTGATCAGAGCTTTCAGAGGGTCGCTTAGAGGCTTTCGCACTCTTGAAATCCTCTGAATCACCCGATTCAGTTTCAGATTCAGACTCAGAACCTTCATCAGTGGGTTGTTGTGGTTGCTTTTGACTATCCTCAGTCTCATCACCGTCATCAGGATAACATTGGAAAATTCCCACATTCTCCCCCCACTTTGCATTGTACTCAACACTTCTCGTGAGCTTAATTGTCTTAGAGTCAGTCATCATTATTCTGTAAGACCCTTTCTGATAACCTAGAAAGATACCATGCAATCCACGCTTGTCTAACTTGGAGTTTTGTGGTGAGTGAACCCACATGTCAGAACCAAAAATCTTCATGTGTTTGATATATGGCTTCTTGCCAAACATCTTCTCATAGGGGGTACAACCAATCGCTGAAGATAACCTGCGATTGTAACTGTAAACAAAACACGAGAGAGCTTCGGCCCAATAACTCTCTGGAAGATTGGCATCATGCAGCAAGGTTTTTAACCCTTGAAGCAATGTCTGATTTGCCCGTTCCGCAAGTCCATTCTGCCATGGCGAGCGAGGACTAGACAAATCGTGTTGAATTCCTTTCTCAGTCAGAAAAGCTTCAAACTGCTGAGAAGTGAATTCTCCCCCGCGATCACTGAAAAGAGTCTTTATCTTCTTACCATGCACATTTTCCAACCAAGCACAGAATTCCTTGAACCTAGGAAAAGCCTCTGATTTCTGCTTGAGATTGTATACAAAAATATACCTGGAAAATGCATCAATGAGAACCATGAAGAACCTATTTCCACCCAAAGAGGGCGCTAGTGGTCCAACCAAATCAGCATGAACAACCTGGTATGGTTCTGTAGCTTGCCTACTAGACACCTTACCTTTCGCAGCCATTTTCACCTTGTTTGCTGCGCATGCTTTGCACTTCATGTGGTACCTGCAGGGTTTAATAGTCATACCTTCAACCAAGGCAGGCATTTTAGATACTGCCTCAAAATGCAAATGACCAAATTTTCGGTGAAAATCATGAATACATTCTGCATGCAAACTTTTGTTAGAACCTGCAATGCAACAAGTGTCATCCTTTTCAACATCATCATAATACAAAACAAACAAACGATCAACATATTCAGCATGCAATACATAATCATTTTTCTTTGTGATGATGCACTTCTTGTTCTTGAAGGACACGTCAATGTTCCGCTCATTCAGCTGTCCAACGCTGAGCAGATTATGTTTGGCGTCTGGCACGTAAAGCACATTCTGTATCGATAAGTCCAAACTGTGAAGAACAACAGTTCCGTAGCCTTTACTCGGAATAGTGTGGTCATCCGCCTGGTGAATCGCACCTTCCTGCGGCGTAAAAGACACAAACAGTCTCTTATCGTTGCACATGTGGTGAGTTGCCGCTGAATCAACAACGAAGAAAGATCTAGACGTCTTCTGGACCTCTGCAACCTTTGGAGTGAAGCGTGAAACCATAGCCTTGTGCTGCGTTGTCCTAGACACCGGACCTTTGCCTTTGCCTCGGCCTTTTCCACGCGATGAGCTTTCGCTGCGCTGCTGTCTTGGCCCTGGGATATCTGCATTCCCTCTTCATATGGCCTAGACGTCCACACGAGTAGCATTTCACTGCCTTCAAAGCTTTGGCGCCATCTGGTGGTTCCACTGCACTATGGGATGACGTCTGTGAAGACTCCCCCTTGCCCATGCAGCTAGCACCCCGGCGATCTGCTTCATTTAATATCACGGCAGTAACAAAGTCCACTGTCAACTGAGCGGTTGGCTGCACAGCAATCTGGGTTGCAACAGACTCCCAACCTGAACCCAAAGATTGTAGTATCATGAAAGAATACACAGCCTCTGGAAAGTTGAGTCCTCTCTGTTGCAGCTCATGTCTCAGATTTTGCATCTCCATCAGATGTAAACGCACATCTCCACCTTCAGCAAGAGCCATATTATGCAGCTTGTTAAAGTAAAACATAGTAGATCCAGCTTCTGTCCTTAAGTGAGCCTCTCTCAAAGCGTCCCAAATTTCTCTGGCTGAGGTCTTATCACGCAATAGACAGAGCTCTTCTGGGGATACTATCAATGTAAGAGTTCCCCTTGCTTTGGAATCTTTAGCTTCCCATGCATCTGTAACTGGAACTGGGGGGGGTGTCTGTAATCACCTCAAACAAACCCTCTTTCCGCAGAATTGCCTCTGCATACAGAACCCAGTCGGCATAGTTTTTCTTGTTGAGCTTAGGAATCCCACAAGCATCCTGAAGGGCCATCATGACTCTGGCATTAGCCTTCAGCGTCATATATGCTGCTTTAAATCTTGCTGCGTCACTGCTGCAGCTGCTTTATTCCAAAAGCGCACTTAAAAGTTACTTTCGATTTCCCCAGCATAGTGACTTGTGCCTGGGAGCCTTTTGCCTTTTCCCGGCAAAACGGCTTTAAAAGTTCAAAGACCAGCCATAAAGCCATTAACTAGAAGCTGGCAGGCTGCCCGGAGCAGTAGCACATACCTCATCAATCACTTTTACGCGCAGAGCAGATTCTGTTCCGATCTGTCCCTCTGCATTCCGATCCTTTGCCGGCACTCCGATTCGACTTCTGGGCCCATAACCACGTGTTGGTTTAAAGCAGAGTCCCGTGCCCAGCGGAAGGATGAGGAGTACGTGCTGCATACTCTATATTGCTTTATTTACAGTTCAAAGCTGGTATATTACAGAAAGACATCTTGCCTCTGCCGGAGCAGAAAAATGCATCCACTCTCCTCAACAGCTCGGAGAGAATCACACAGTGAAAAACAGGAAACCAGTGTACGTCACATCCAGCCTCCCTTTCCCGTGAGAAACTCCAACAGTACAGACTGTGGAATGTAAACACCTGTCTCGTGACAAGCCCTTTCGCTGCACAGTGAAAGAAAGCAGAAACCAACATCCCCAACCTCCCTAGAACTTCTCCACCCACCCACCCCTGGAACAGTAAGAGCTGTTTGACAGTGGAACAGATTCCTCCTCCATTGGAGGTTTTGAAACATAAATTGGATGGCTGTCTGTTGGGGAGCCTTCAGTTGTGATTCCTGCACTGATGCTTTCTGGTGGGAACTGATGAAATTTTGGAACTGTTCAGTTAAGTCTAATGCACTCTGAAAGAGGCATGAGTGGTCTTCCCTATTTCTACAGCAGAGGCTTAGAAGCAAGGGGGTGCAAGAACAGTCTCAGCAAGGTTTCATTAACCAGGGCGAGCATGTTGTTGTATTACTGGGAGAAAGAACACAACCTGCCCTCTTCCATCACTTGGTGCAGCCCTTCCTCGTTCTCAGCATCCCTTCCAACACCTTCCAGTGAAGAGCTTCAAGAGCTTCAGGGTTCCTTGAGGCCTGGAAAAATTTACTTCTGAGGCTGTTTTGCCCATGATTGTGTCAAGGATTCTTTAGCTGGGCTCCTGTATTGCTGGAGTTTGGACTAGATGGCCCTGGGGGTCCTTCCCAACAGTATAGCTAGGGAGAGGCAACTCATCAGCTTGCCTACACAGAGGCTCCTTTGCTAAGCAGTGTTTGTGCCTCCCAGGCCTGTGTCAAGAGAGAGGGGAGGGGTGATACAGCACAAGTTTCACTTCAGAAGTGACCAGTCTGCTGGAACTTTTGCCTCCACGAGACACAAAGCAGGCAGCCTGATGAGCGGAGTGAGAGCGAGATGACTGGAGGTAAGCTGGGAAGACAATAAACCAAGAGAACACAAGAGCGCAGCTGATTATTTACTTGGATAATAACATGAAGTTCAGAGAAAGGTGGGCTCCGTCTTGCTCACAAACAGAATTGTGAAGCAGCAACAAAGATGACTTTAATACCTTGGAAAAGGTTAACGCTGTTAGGGATTTGCTGCAACATTCAAAAAAAAATATTCTTTCTTTTTATTCTCTTGGATAAAATAAAACCTCCTTCAATCACACTCTGCTAAACATCCTTGCGGATCAGAATTACCAGATCTTTCTAAAAGCCACAAGATCCACACACTCCTGGACTGTGGCTCCACCCACCCTACCCCCCCCCCCATTTCTGTTGGTTGGTGCTGATGGGAGTTGGAATCCAACAACATCTGGAAGGTGACAGGTTCCTCCTCCCTGGCCTAAATGCTGATCTCCCTCTCTCGTTGGCCATTTCCCGACTGTCACAGTTTTCAGATGGGATTTAGCTGGTGCAATTAGAGTTGATGCAGAGGTCTTGTGCAATAAGCTTGTTTCTCCCAAAAGATCAGACTTTTTGCAATAAGGAAAGTGATGGGGAAATCTCCTGGAAAGTGCAAGATAATAGTGTTTGCATCATCTTACCTCCCTGCAAGGCAACGAAAGCTCAATAAACAGGTCACCTAGGAAGGCACCCTCCCCCTCTCTCTCAGCTCAAACCCCCCATTTCCCACAGGACTTTGGCCTTTCCCCCTCACCAACCCTGTCAAATGGATCCTGAGTCCAAGTCAATCATAGAATTGTAGAGTTGGAAGGGACCCCATTACAGGGATTCCATGTAATGCAGGAAACCAGCTAAAGAATCCTTGACAGATGACTATCCAACCTCAGCTTTAAAACCTCCTATGAAGGAGACTCAACCTCCTTCTGAGGTAGTCCATTCCACTGTCAAATGGTTCTCTCTGTCGGAAAGTTCTTCCTAATGTTTAGTCCAAATGTCCTTTCTTGTCATTGGAATCCACTAGTTTGGGTCCTCCCCTCCGGAGCAGCAGAAAACAAGCTCACTCCACCTTGCAAGTGAGCTCCCTTCAGGTGTTTGACGATGATCACGTCCCCTCTCAAGTCTCCTCTTCTCCAGGCTAAGTGCACCCAACTCCCTTAACCGTTCCCCACAAATAAGGCTTTGCTCATATTCATCCCTTGTGACACTTCCCCTCCCCATGCTCTCCATTCCCAGCTGACTCCTGTACCTCTGTCTAAAGTCACACCGTAAGCCTCTTGGAGAAGGGTCCTTTCTCTTACTAAAGTTATGGATGAGGTTAACTGGTGGGGTGACAAGAGAAGCTGCCAGAAGTTCTGAGGACGGGTGGCTGATCTGGGCAACAGCTTCCTGAAGACCACTCACTCTGCACTCTTCCTGCAGTGGAATTTGGCCAGTGGGAAGATGGATGCTTGCTGGCAAGGCTTTGGCACATGGGGGGGTGTGGGGGTCCTGCTGACATGCTACGTGGATCCAAAAGTTGAGAAGAATTCCCAAGGAAGGGATAAACAGCTTCTCTCATCCCCTCTCCCCGAGAAGCAGATAGAACTGCCGGGGGTGCGGTTTACTCAGCCAGGAGACCCCACCACCTACCTTGATGGCAGACAGAGATCGTGCTGCAGAAGACAAACCCCTCAGCCTCATTTTGCACCGGCTCTTCCCCACGTGGCTCTCTTAAAAGGAGCCAATTTATTTTTATTCAAAATCTATAAGAAACAATCGCCCAGTAAAGCTGTCAGGGCATCTCTTCTGCCAGAGCAGCCCAGCCTGAAACTGCCGTATTGACAGCCCTGAGGAACAAGCCTCATCAGTTCCGCCAGGCTGCCTCCTTCGTAGTGAGGAGAGCAACCCACCAGCAGCACCCCCCCCCCAGGACAACAGCAGCCAGCACCCCTAGCACCTGCCACCTAGATCAGCAGGAAGCAGGGGAGGCCCCACCGCAGCACCAGATCCCACCACTGCAGGCACACATTCCCCTCAAAAGCCTCCCACTCTGCCCCATCACCCTGTTAGGGTCAAGAGAAGAGATAGGAAGAGGCTCTGGGTCAAAAGCTGAAGGTGGGGGCAACCCAAAGGGCACAAAGAACCCTTGTTCAAGGGCAGGGCAGCTGCTGTGTATACAGAAAGCCCCAGGCACAATCCCCAATGGAAGCATCTCCAGGCAGGACTAGGAGATACTCTGTGCCGATAGCTCAGAGAGCCACTGCTGCCAGTCAGTGTGGACAATATTGAGCTGGACAGACTAAAGATAAGGCATCTTCCTCAGAGTTCCTAAGGACAGCCTGAAAGCCCTATTGTGTCCCTTCTGCATCCATCCTAAATCCACATCAGTGGTGATAGTGGGAGTGGGGGGAGGACCATCGTTCAATGGTGCAGAGCCCCTGCTTGGCATGCAGAAGGTCTCAGGTTCGCTCCCCACTGGCAGCATCTTCAGGCAGCACTGGGAAAGACTCAAGAGAGCCACTGCTGCCAACCAGCATCCACAATACTGGGTGAGAAGAACCAGTGGGAGGACTCAGGAAAAGGCAGGGCCAGGAGCAGGCTTAGGTAGTATGGCACCCTGACCCAGGACAAAATTTGGCTATGCTTTCATTTTTCTTATTTTCATGCCCTCCTACCTCTCACCTTCTATTCTGCACATGCTCTCAAGTGCACTGCAGCAACTCAGTTGCCCCTGTGACCAGGGCCTAACTTTGAGGAGGCAGCCGTAAAAATATAGGTGGTATTATTGTTGCTGTTGTTGTGTGCCCTGTGCGGGAGAACTACACTAAATCCGGCACTGCTGTGGCCCCCTGTGTTGGGTGCCCACCACCCTCAGTTTTTGCCCCTGCAGCCTCCTTATACCTCTCCTTCATTGCAGGCTGTGTTAGGGGTGGGGGAACAGTATTTGCTCCAGGCCTTGGGCCAATTTGGGAACAGGCTCTGCATTCTGCATCCTGATTTCCCCCCACAAAAGAGCCTGGCTCCTTTCTGAAGGAAGCTGCTTCTTCCCATCTACAACAGGAAGGCGGTTGTGTGGGATGCGAGAGATTCTCCTCTTCTGAAAACACATTTGAAGACACTTGCAAAAATAGAATCAACAGAAATAACAAAGATGCCACTTAGAAGAAAAAGCAGATGCATAAAATACCCCCAAAATAAACCCAGCAGCAGCAGCAGGAAAGGACTTCAATGCAGCTGTCATATGAAACAGCAGGAGGGTCCAAAGCCGTCTCAGATCAGGTCTGGCTCTGTGCTTTTCTGGCCCAGTCCTGCCCGCACTGGCTGGAAGCAGCAACTCCCCCAAAGCCCAAATCTGTCCCTGATGGGAGCTCACAAGACGAAGGGTCTAGATCAGGCATAGGCAAACTCGGCCCTCCAGATGTTTTGGAACTACATCCTACCACCCCTAGCTAACAGGACCAGTGGTCAGGCATGGTGGGAGTTGTAGTCCCAAAACATCTGGAGGGCCGAGTTTGCCTATGCCTGGTCTAGATAGGCCTGTTCCTCAAACAGGGGGTGCTGAGGGCCAGTTTGCTCCCAGGCAGAGTTCAAGATGCTGACACTATCTTTTAATCCTGCTCTCTCCCCATATCAGTTCCACCCATCAACAGGCCTCACACTCTTCTGTGACATCTATACAGCTGGTTGTTAGAATGTGGATAACCAGGAACTGGACTTCTCCAGCAAATGACCCCATATCTACGGAGCCTCCTTCCAGAAGAGATGAGGACAGCTGTCCGTCTGGCAACTGTTCAGAAGGAGAGCAACAGGCACACACCCTCCCATGCTCTCCAACATTCCTCTGATGAAAATAGGGACGTCCCATTCCATAATGATAATTTTAATATTTATACCCCACACATTTTACTGGGTTGCCCCAGCCACTCTGGAAAGCTTCCAACATATAAAAACATAATGAAACATTTAAAAAATAATAATTTTAACTTCCCTATACAGGATTTCCTTCAGACGACTCAAGGGTTGGATAACTCCATACCCTCCAACATTTCTCCAATAAAAATAGGAACATCCTAAGGAAATGTGGGACATTCCTGAATCAAATCAGAAACCAGGACAGCCTCTCTGAATCAGGGATGTCCTTGAAAAATAGGGGCACTTGGTGGGTCTGCACTCCTGTCAGGCTTTTGTCTGAAAACATTGCTTTCAAAGTTGTTTTATATCTGTGGTTGTTGATACCTTGTTGCTGATGAGTGTGTTATTATATTATTTGTGTTCTACTGTATTTTTCATATTGTAGACCAACCCTCCCAACAAACTGGCACATACAGACCCTCCAAGTGTCCCTATTTTCCAGGGACATCCCAGATTTAGAGAAGCTGTCTCGGGCACTTGCTAATGCTAGATTTTGGTTGCCCATAAGGGGTTGAGTGAGATAGGTATGTTTCGTCTGCAGTAGAGAAGACGGAAGAGAAGACAAATATCAGAAAGCATTTAGGAAAATGGAAGAAGTTTCTTTTCTGCTGCTCCAGAAGGGAGGACCCAAGACAATGGATTTGAAGGACATTTGATTTGAAGATCCCAATTCAACTTTAGGAAGAACTTTCTGGTGGCAAGAGCCGTTTGACCGTGGAATGGATTCCCTCAGAAAGTGGTGGATGCTCCTTCGTTGCAGGTTTCAAACAGAGGTTGGTCATCTGTCAGGGATTCTTGAGCTGTGATTCCTACACTGCAGGAGGTTAGACTAGATGATCCTTGGGAATCCTTCCAACTCTACATTTCTGTGGTTCTATGGTTCCTGAGCACCGAAAAAGGCAGGTGCCACCCACCCACTCCTTTGCTTGGCAGGGGTTTTGAGGGGGGGCTACTCCAGCCAGGGTTTCTTGCCATGTGGGCAGCATACATGCAGTAGGGGGGCACTTGGTGGTGGTGCTGATCACTAGCAGCTACCTGCCGTGCAGGCGGAGAGCTCTGTCTTCAAAGAGGAGCTTCCTTCATCAAATATGTTTGTTTTATGCTCCTCCTGCCCTCTCAAATGCCAGGCCTCATGAGAAAACAAAGCACAGAGGGAGAACAAGTCTTTAATTTATAGAATGCTACTTTTCCTCCCTGCGATTTCTGCGAAGTTACAGACGTGACTTGGAAATTGCAGACTGGCTGCTCCAGCCCTCCCTTCCTCGATGGGTGAGCATCTGATTAATTCCCTCCATGCTGATTTGGGTTTTTTTTTTTTTGTTATGGAAGGAACCTTCCCACCTCCACACACAGGCCAGATTCACCTGCCATTTAGAAAACCAAGTCTGAAAAGCTAAATAATTCAGGAGGTTTTTTTTTCCTCTTTCTTAAAAAAAAAAAATTATTTCACAGAAACTAACTTCTAAGCTTCTCTCTGCAGCGCTTTGCTATTTGCTGTAAAAAGTCTATCAAGGGTGGGGGGGAGGGAGAAGGAATCAGCTTCCAATCTGTCTGGTCCGTTCCATTTGCAGAGGCTGCTGTGTCTTCTGAAGACAACGTAAAAGCTTCTCGGTTTCCTGAGAGAAGCTGGAGACTTGGTTCTTATGAAGAAATGCAAAAACCCAGAGGCAAACAGAGCCCTTAACAGAGGAAGCAGGCAGGAAGTTCCTGCTGTTCTTGGAGCCTAGGTTTGGAGGCTCTTTGCTATATCCATCTTTGGGGATACGACAAATCAGATGTTTTGCCCTTTCCATACACACACACACACACACACACACACACACACACACACACACACGCTAGATGAAACAGGAGATTTGAAAACACCATATACAAGCTTGGTTTAAAAAAAACAAAAACTTCTTTAATTGCAGCAGCTTCCCAATACTAATCACTCAGGTATAGGGTATGTGGAGAAGGTATGAATAGTTTGTCTGAGTGGGGATGTAGCAGTGGCATGCAGTCAGCCACACACACACACACACACACCCCGGTGCATAGGATGTGCACCGCTCCGGGTGCCAGAGCAGCTAGCTCCGCCTCTGCCTAAATGCTCTCAGTAAATTAGAGCACAGTCATATCTTGGGTTACAGATGCTTCATGTTGCACGATTTTGGGTTGCACACCGTGCCAAACCGGGAAGTACTGGAACAGGTTACTTCGGCGCTTGCACATGCGCAGAAGCGTTGAATCGCAACCCGCGCATGCACAGACACAGCGCTGCAGGTTGCGGACGCTGCAGGTTGCAAACGTGCTTCCCGCACAGATCACGTTCGCAACCTGAGTGTCCACTGTACAGTGGTACCTCGGGTTACAAACACCTTGGGTTACAAATTCTTCGGGTTACAAACTCCGCTAACCCAGAAATAGTACCTCAGGTTACAAACTTTGCTCCAGGATGAGAATGGAAATCGTGCAGTGGCAGCACAGGGGCAGTGGGAGGCCCCATTACAGAAAGCACGCCTCAGGTTAAAAACGGTTTCGGGTTACAAACGGACCTCCGGAATGAATTAAGTTCCTAACCCAAGGTACCACTGTATTCAAGTATTAAAGCCTAGTACCTCTTTCCCAAAGCCTCAGTAGCTTCTGCCCAGATTATAGGGGGGGGTGATGCTCGCATGTGAAACGTCCCCCACAATCGCTCTTGCAAACTGGCACCTCTGGCCTTAACTGTTCCCCTATGAAAAATTTCACCACATGGGATGTAGCTGAGTTGCAGAGTATCTGCTCTGCATGCAGAAGGCCTCAGGCCAAGTCCCCAGCAGCAGATAGGCCTAGAGAGCTTCTCGCCCTCCACTAAAGGAAGTAATGGGGCTCCTTTGGTCTAAATCAGCTGCCTTCGTTCTTAGCAAACTCAGTTTTGTTCACCCTGCATGTTATTTATTTAATGTATGTATGTTTGTCTTCTTATTTATTAATCAAAAGCCGGCCTCCTGCTTCAGGTCTGTTATCAGGGTAGCTTACAATAAAATATTTAAAACACCATAAAAATAACTAGCACATAGAAATAAACTCAACATAGCAAATCTCAGAAGGCAGCACTCAGGTAAAACACAAGGAATAGACCCATGGTTCCCAATGTGGGGCACACGCCCCACAGAGGGCAATTTGATCTTTGAGGGGAGCAAATTGTGAATGAGATATTAACACCGAATGGCCTTTTAGGCTTCCTCCATGTGAATAGGAGTTCACTTTGTGAACAATAAGAATTATATGTCACTGGAGGGGAGGGCCATCAGAATTTTAGAGATGCTTAGATGGGGCATGGCCAAAAAAAGGTTGGGAACCACTGGAATAGACCATCAGAAATCGGGGGGGGGGCAGGGAAATCTAAAGGTATTCATCCCTTGGTGGCCGAAAGGCATCTAGGCAGGCCTCTGTTGGCCATCTCTGGGGACAGCAGCCCAGCACTGTGGCACTGCTGGTGAGAGCCCCATGTCTCACGCCATGCATAGATACATGGATGTCCACATGGGGGTGGGCAGGTCCTTCATAATTATGGTAACTGGGACCATTAATTCCAGTGAGTCTTCTCTAAACAGAAGTTAACCAAATGCCAGCCTTGGTTTTTAAGGCAGAAAGGTGTTGAGGGAACCTGTCAGTTCCTAGTTTATTGAGGGCTCTTTTTGTCAGGGACTGGCTAGTAGTGGAAGGTACCAGCCCCCACACACAAAAGAAGCCCCCAAGGAGGAAGGCTTTGGAGCCTGGGGATTGCTGGTGGGACACAGAGGAGAGGTCAGAGGGAGAAGGATGGCAGGAATGGTTGGATGCTGGAGAAGCAACAGGCTTTAGTGAACAAGGAGAGCATGTGACGGGGAGCAGCTCAGACTCAGAAGCTGAAGGGGGGCAAGAGGCTGCAGGAGCATCCCAGGAATCTGCCTCTCCTACTGCAACAAGCTCCCCTCCCCACTGGACTCCAAGGACATGCAGGACGATGTATCAGGTGGAACAGAGATTGCAGGTGCCCTGACATAGTTTGAGGCTGCTTGGGGAACATCAGGCAGAGAAGGAGACCAAGAGGAAGCAGAAGGCAGGGACCATCAGTCCTGGCAACTGGTCTGGAGGGGCAAGTCCTGTCAGGAGGTATTGCTGAGCTGTATGCCATTTTCTTGAATAAAGAATTAACTACACTTCCCAACTCTGCGTCTTGTGTGCTGACCTGCATCTGAACCAACTCTGACAGCTTTTAAGGGATCTCCAGAGCTTCATTAATAAGGAATGGCAAATTCCCCTATACACCCATGAATGGAAGCCCTGGCAAGCACTCAAAAGAGGGTCACATACATATACACTTTTGAATGTGCATGCAATGTGAGAGAATCAAGGCTGCTGTTGAGTTTCTGATGTGAGGATCAAGTGACTAAGGATAAAGTCTCCAACCCCGTGAGATTCAAGTCTCCAACCCTGGGCAAGTGCCACTAAGAGTCTGAATGATGACCCTCGTCCATTTTCAATGGGCTTGGCCAGCCCACCTGCTGCTGTTGCAACATGACTTTGAGACCAGGAAGTGAAGGTAAGCATGAACCAGTCATCATTTCCAAAGGGCTGAGCAGATGCAGAACAGACTGTGCCAATAATAATCCTATTAGGCTAAATGTCACTCCTGGGACTTGCTGGGGTGTTTGGGAGTCACTGCTCTTGCAAGGGCATTTCATGGGTGCATCAGCATGGTAGATGCAGAAGGATCACTTGATGCAAAAGGAAGCTTTTCCTCATCCTTGGTCCTAATGGGGGGGGGCATGGGAGCAAGTGCCTCCCAGGCAAACCGCTTACTCCCCACCACCATCCCTGCAAAGTTTTTCTTCCTTTGAGAAATCTAACATGAGGGTCAAAACTCTGTCAGTGTGGTGTAGTGGTTAAGAGTGATAGACTCGTAATCTGGTGAACCGGGTTTGCGTCTCCGCTCCTCCACATGCAGCTGCTGGGTGACCTTGGGCTAGTCACACTTCTCTGAAGTCTCTCAGCCCCACTCACCTCACAGAGTGTTTGTTGTGGGGGAGGAAAGGAAAGGAGAATGTTAGCCGCTTTGAGACTCCATAGGGTAGTGATAAAGCGGGATATCAAATCCAAATCCAAACTCTTCTTCTCATTTTGCCCTATCTCTGCCCCACCACAAGGGCTAAAGCCCTTCAGCAAAGTAGAGTCACAACCTTCTTCGTTGGGCCAAGTAACCACTGCCCTCTACCCCAGCCTAACCTCCAGCTGAAAAAATGGGGGGAGCAGGGAGATGGGGAGATTTGCAAGCAAATTCTGCTAGGCCAGATTTATTTATAAATGTCTGGACTGCTTTTCATTCAGCATCACCAATTATGGATCGTTCCAGATTTAGAGAATCTTGAAGCAGGCGGGTATATAAAACATTTTTGCAAGATGTTGATTAACATTCCTGCTTTAAAATAAGCACCTGGATGAGAGTTAAAAGGCTGACAAGCAATTCAAAAGTCCAGATCAGGAAGAAGAGTTTGGATTTGATATCCCGCTTTATCACTACCTGAAGGAGTCTCAAAGCGGCTAACATTCTCCTTTCCCTTCCTCCCCCACAACAAACGCTCTGTGAGGTGAGTGAGGCTGAGAGACTTCAAAGAAGTGTGACTGGCCCAAGGTCACCCAGCAGCTGCAAGTGGAGGAGCGGAGACGCAAACCCGGTTCACCAGATTACGAGTCTACCACTCTTAACCACTACACCAAATGGCACCTCCTAGTACAGATGTGTTGTTGGGCATTCTCCCCCCCTTTTTTTTTTATCCCTGGTGTTTCACTTGCCCACTTCCTGCCTGTCGCCTTCCATGGGCTGTGACATGGGGCTCCACCCAGCAACTCCAGTAGCAGAATTCCACAAAGGATGGTGGGTCCCTCATTCCAGCCACTCACTTATCAAAAGGTTTCTATTAAGTTGCATGGAAACCCTGTGTTTCAGGACTAACATCTAGCAACAGATCCGCTTTCAAAGGCAGCCCACTCCAGAGAGAAGGGAGCATCCCACCCATCTCTTGCGGCCCCCAACATCATTTCATGTGGCCCTCCAGATGCCGCAGGCTCGCTCTTTCTGTGTGGAACATCCCTTTGGGAGTTGCCTCCTCTTCTACATCATGCTTCACAAAGGAGGGGCAGTTGTGGCAGTGGAGGGCCAGAGAGCCTGGATACAGAGAAGGAGGGCCAGTGTCATGGACAGGCTGGATGCAGAGGAGTGGTGGGAGGCAGCAGCTGCGGTACCCCCACGGGAACCCCCAGGGGAAGAAGGCTCAGAGCTAGGGGATTGGTAGTGGGATGACATGAATGGCCAGAGGGAGCAGGCTAGGAGGAGGAGGCATCAGAAGCTGAAGAGGTAACAGGGTTTAGTGAGCAGGAAGAGGCTGTGGCAGAGAGCAGTAGGGGTCAAGAGGCTGAGTGTAGGCAGGCTATGGAAGAATCCAGGGAGTCTCCCCTTCCTGCTGTGACCAGCTCTCCTCCACGCCAGTCTCCCAGAACACTTGGAGAAATGAAGAGGCAAGAGCAATGAGAGGCAAGACAACAATGCCTTCGGCTGCTGGGGAAGGAACCTGAAGAGGAGCTTTAGAGAGTGGTGGGAAGGCGGATCCTTCAGTCCTTGCAACTGCCTCATTGGGGCAAGACCTACTGGGAAGGGTTGCTGTGACCACTAGGGCTGCGCTGTTTTGGTTTCTTTGAATAAAGAGTTAACTTCACTAACATCAGGCACTGTATTGTTTTATTGCTGACCTACGCCTGATTCCGAGTCCTGGCAG
This sequence comes from Podarcis liolepis, assembly GCF_965112155.1. Lineage (NCBI taxonomy): Eukaryota > Metazoa > Chordata > Lepidosauria > Squamata > Lacertidae > Podarcis > Podarcis liolepis. The sequence continues at coordinate 25,982,980 of NC_139569.1, forward strand.
CCAGAGGGAGAAATGGAGGTGGATGGAACTGCAATAGCTGGAAAGAGGGGAAAGGCCAGCTCTGAGCTGTGTTAATGGAGGGAAATGGAAATAAGCAGAGAGTCAAAGGTGGGGAAGACAGGAGACAAAGCGGGAGAGATGCAGTGGGGGGGGGGGAGAGAAGGATGCAATCTAGGAAACCCTGCCCACTTTGGGCTCTGACTCCACCCACCACCAGCAGGCACCGCCCGCCCCTGCAAAGTATTATCACCAAGGGAATGAAGCCCTGGACAAAGAAAATGTGCCATGCCCCAGTCTCAGAAAAAAAAGATATCTTATTAGGCAGGCAGCTCAGCTCCTTTCAACAAAACAATAACAACCCCACTCTTCAAAAGAAAAGGGGGGAAGCACCCACACATACCAGGACAAAGCAATGAAGTGCCCAGAACTTTTTTTTTAAAAAACAAAACCCTGGCAAGCAAGTCTTCTCTGAAACCTGCACCATTTTCAAACATTTTATCAGCCAGTTTTCAAATAGCCAGCTGCGCCAGGCAAGCCTTTGCAGAGAGAGCCCCTCTCATCGCTACAAAGCGTGTCAAATCTGAATCAAACAGCTTAGCCACCTGTTTTCCACTTTGCAGGCAACCAATCATTGTTTTCAAAGTAACAAAGCTGTTTCCAATTTGAAAGCAGCAAATCAAAGTTTAATTATTTTGTCCTTCAGAGCATTCAACTATCTTTTCACTGTGTCTTTTTCAGATAGGAAGGCCTATCGCTGGCCAGCTTAAGGACAGGGGGAAAGCAGCCTGGCAGTCAAAGACAACCCTCCAAGCAGCATTAGAGCATTTGCAATCTGGAGCTTTCTGTATACCCCAGAGACAAAATGTGTGTGTTATCTAACCATGCTGCCCCTCCCCAAAAATAAAATGGGGTCGTAGCTTTTCCACCAACAAACTGCTTCCTCTTTCTGTGGCTATATCTTAGGCTTGCATGTTGACAGAAGGGTGGCCTCCTGGGAATTTCCAAACCACTCAAATATACATTTTTTGAAATTAAATTTTAATTTTTGAATAATATGAAGGGAGAGAGACTGCCCTCCCTTTTTACCCCAGTGATCAAACATTTAGCTTCCAGGCTATGCTTCGAAAGACTGAGCCAAAACCTCTGGAGAAAATACTATACCTACTGTCACAAGGGGAAGGTTTGCATGTAGTCATAATGGGCAGGAACCTTCAACAAAGAATTGTAGAGTTGGAAGGGACCCTGAGGGTCATCTAGTCCAACCCCCTGCAATGCAGGAATTCTGCCCACCGCCAACCTTCTGGTTAACAGCTACACACACTGACCCATTGCGCCACCTAAGAAGGTCCTGTTGATCCAGTCTGACAGATGCATTTTGGTTGGGGAATAGAAGGCCAGCTGCTACCCAAGCACTGGAGGGCAATGGGAACTGCTGGTGTGCCTGTGAGGTCATAAGGAAAGGTGTGACCACTCAGTGGAATCAGTTGCACCTTCTGGGAAAGGGCCCTTGTAGCTCAGTGGGGAGAGAGCGTTGGGAATTCCATTCCTCCCACGGCTGCAGATATGTGGGATTGTCACATGCCACATGTCTGTTTACATTCCAGCACAGATTGTTGTTCTGACAGAGAGCACCTGCTTTGCACACTGACGGCCCCAGGTTCAATCCTCCTAATGGCATATCCAGGTAGGGCTGAGAAAAGATGTCTGCCTGACACCACTCCCAGTCACCAATTGGTGAAAATGGCCAAGTCTGATTTGGCAGAAGACAGCCTCCTCTGTTCCCAGTCAAGAAACCACATCTATATACTCTTACACATTTGCAAGGACCGGAGGCAGATTCCCTTAAAATTCCTGAATGCCAGATCCTCCTCATAATATCTGGATTTAGTAAAAGTTAGGATTATCAAGTTTTGGTTAAACTTTGCCAAACTTGGAAAGCCCCGGGATTTAGCTATGCTAATGAGCCAAGCCATTAGCAAGGGACAAAGACCAGTGATGGCCCATCAAGGGGCCAAAACTGGTGGGCAAGGGAGAGTGTGGGCCCTTCTTTCTCGGGTGCTAGTGGGCAGAGGCAAAGGTCAGGGTTCTAGCTCTGAATGACAAAAAGGAGAATGAGGGATAGAACTCCACCTGATCTGGGGATGACAGGCTAGAGACACACAGTGGACAGCTTTGTGCTGTCCTCTGAATCCAATGCTAACCTTAAGGGGGAAGCCAAACCCTCAGAGGATACGAATGTTGTGCAATCGCTCCAGCTAAGTGCAGATTGTATATATGTGTAAATAAACACACACTTCATAGGGACACCACAGTCTCTGCTGTGCCAAATTTCTGAAGGAAACACAAACCCTGGGTAAGTGCCTGGAACCCCTGGAATCTCACACCACTCGGAGATAGGGGTGGTGTGTAACCAATTCCCCCAAAGCCTAGGATGCTTTAGGGACAATGTCTCAAGTGCCTTATTGTCCCAGGTGATTGTTGTTTCTTTGGCAGCTAACATGTGAGTGTTGTAACCTTAGATCATGTGAGAGGTATTGGGTTGCAAATCTCTATTTTGAAGGGAGTTGCCTTTGAGTCTTTTCTCCCAAACTCAGTGAAATTAAGATATGAAAGGAAGCTCTCCTGAAGGGAGAATAAACAGCCTGAAGGCTGGAATGCAGGCTATGGATGGAGAGAGAGAGAGAGAGAGAGAGAGAGAGAGAGAGAGAGAGAGACCTTTGCTTATAGGTCTGCTTGGACTATTTCATATTTTATAAGATGCTGAGCCTGTGCTGGACAGCACAAGACATTGTGTGGATATTTTGGAGGTATCATTTGATGTATTCTGTTTTATTTCAAAAAGTTATGCCACTAAAAGCTTGAATAATATTTTTATGAATCTGGACAATTATTTATTCCAAAAGGGGTTGGTTCTTATGTTTCCAGTCGCTTCAAATTGTGAAATATTAATATCTGCAACAAAGTCACTGTCCATCCATTGCTTAAGCCCCCGAGGCTCAGCAGAAATAGGTTTGTTTTAAATGGAAGACGAGACATTTATAGACGTTAATTAGAAATTATTTATAAATGGAATGTATCTGTAATAATTTGTTTGTTTTTAATCACATTTTCCCCCATTTTGTGCTTTTAACCTTTTTCTATCACAGTGACCAATAAATAACATTGCAAAGTATGTTGACTTGCATTAAAAAGAAAAGAGGCATTAAAAATAAATGAGAACAAAGGAAGCCATATTGGCCCATAAGAAGAAGAAGATGGTTCAGTTAGGCCAATAAAGCAAACATTAAAACAAGTACTTGATCACCACAGCAAATTCCTAATCTGTGCTGATGGCAGATTGGACCAGGGCACATTTTCCATAATTTTCAGGGCTACCAAAGACATGCTCCCTCCTGAGAAAGAGTCAGCAAGTACATCTCTGACACATCACCGATGCAACAGTCCCAAGAGTCTCCCACCTCTGCCCCACCTCTCTTTCTCCCTCACAAATACACTTTGCCATGCAGAGCACACCCTGAATTAATTACTCTCTGCTCTCAAAGTGGTGACAAGAATCCAATTTCCCCTTAAGTCCGTTTGCATTCTGGAAGTTTGCAAACGCAACCCTTCTGGAATTAATGAAACACCCTAAACAGGTTTATTCAGAAACAAATCCTGCTGAATTTTATTTTATTTTATATTTTATTTAAGGCATTTATATCCTGAGTAATCATTAGCATTTTCTAAGCAGTGCACATAAGCATAAACTAAAACAATGCGGAGTCATCACCAAACTGCTGGAATAAGGAGGTTTTTGTCAGGCACCTCCTGATTCCAGCAGTTCAACTCAGAGAGGACCTGCCTGATCTGATTTCATCTTCCTGACCTAAGGAAATCCAGGTGTCAGAAGTCTAAGACAATACCTAGCTGAATTTTCCTTAAGTCTTAACTCTGTTGACGAAGCAAGGAGCAGCCCATAATTATGCAAGGTCTTTCCAGACATGCTTTGTAGATGAGATATTAAATATCTGAGTCTTTACACCAGCAATTACAAAAGATTTAGAGCAAGCAAGAAAACAATAATTAACACTTCAGAGGTTCAGTGGAATGTCTTAAATTCCAACAGGGAAGACTCAGCTTCAGGCCACACATGGAAGAAGGGAGGCTCAGCATAGCCCTGGGAGCTACAGGATTGCTCTTGAAGCCACACGCTGCAGGCAGCCAGCGCAGGCCAGAGGAGGGCCACTTAGAATTGTAGAATGGTAGGGTCAGACGAGACCTCAAGGGTCATCTAGTCCAACCCCCTGCAATGCAGGAATCACAGCTAATCCAACCTCTGTTTAAAAACATCCTATGTAAAGAGTCCGCCATCTTCCCAGCTGGTCTGCTCCACTGTTGAACAGTTTTCACCATCAGGAAGTTCTTTCTTTGTGTTTAGGCGGAATCTCCTTGTCCTGTATCCCTGAAGTCCTGGATCTGCCACCTCTGACCTTTATCAATCCCTTCCCTCCCAGCCTGCTCTGCTTGCAGGGCCACCAAGTCTGAACAGTCCTGGGCTTCTCTCTGGAAAAAGCTCCCCAGGCCAGGTGGTATATAGACGTCCAAAGCCACCACTAAGCCGCCAAACTCACCCATTTGTTTTCCACATTCACACTTCAAAAGCAGCTTGATCCAGGCAGGGCAAATTCAGCAGGGGTACTATAACACCACACACACACACACACACACACACACACACTATCTTTAGCATGTCTACCATATTGACCAGAATATTGCACACTCCTGATTATAGGTGTCATATAAGCCATGTCTGGCCTTCTTTGGTATCCCTACCCCCAAACCACTTCCATGGCCCTCCTTTAGGCCTGCAGTTCAGAGCATCAGCCCTTCCTGCAGGCCCCTCATCCTCCTCCCTGCTCACAAAGCACCTCAGGGTAATCCCTTTCCTGCCAAGCAGGCAAACTAATCAGAGCCAGCCTCTCACCAAAGCCAACCACTGCTTCAGTGGAGTTCCCTTTGTTGCTCTGCTGAAGCCCCTCTAGGCATGGCATGCTCTGATAGCCTGAAAGAGGATCTCCTCGGACAAATGTTGCAGTTGCGGGGACTCCTGAACAGAGCCTGCTGAAGGCAGATATTCCTCAGGGCAAATGGGATGATCTGAGGGCAGAGCTGCTGACTTGCCCCATACATAGAGGGGGCTTATGTGGCTCTGGGACACTGCTGCCACCCATCAAGGAGAGCCCGCTACCGGCACTCTCACTGCTGCCCAGCCTTGCCCTCCTTGTTGTTGTCCTCCTTGTGGAGCCCAGGGGCAGATAGAGCAGTGCACCTGCACCGCCACCTCTGTCCATGAACACGCTGCCGGGCCAAGTAGCAGGAGGCAGTTGCTGCACAGCCAGCGCCGGCTGTGCGGCAGAGAGGCATGTGTGCAGCCTGGGTAGTGGTGGCAGTGATGCGGTAGCCCTCCACACATCCCACCTCTGCCCCTGTGGCACTAGGGGATGGCGGCACCCTCAATATTGGGAGGGCTCAGCCCCCTGCCCACCAATATTGAGGGGGCCCAAGCCTCTTCTGCCCCCTATAGTTGGCTCGCCTGCCTGTGGGCAGATTCCAAGCTGGGGAGGACCAAACCAGAAAGCAATAAGAAGTTGACACCCTCAGCAGCCTGCTGCCCTAAATAATAATAATTTTATTTAAAAAACAACAGCACAGTGCTGTAGCAGAGCAGGAGTGTGTGGGAGGGGGCACATGCAGCAGGTGGCCAGAGACAGGGCCTGCTCATCAAAACAACAGCAGCCAGCCCTTCAGCTCTTCTTTCCAGAGACAGGGTGAAAGGGTTTCTGCACCGTGCAGAAAGACAGAGACAGGGTGAAAAGGTTTCTGCACCGTGCAGAAAGACAGTCTACTCTGTGTTCCCTGGAGCAACAGCCCCTAAGTTTAGGGATTGTCTCCCTCTCCACAGAGGCGAGCCTGGCGCCTTCACTAGACAGCCTTTAGCAAAGGCTGAAGACACAGCTCTTTTGACACCTGAGGCAGGTGTGTTTTCAGGACTCAACTTATTTCTGTGATTGCATGTTGTTTTCAGCTGTCTTTCCTGGGACCTTAGGATGAATAATGGGCAATTATTTGTTGTTTGTTTGTTTGTTTGTTTGTTTGTTTGTTTACACTTGCTATTGTTTTATGTAAACTGCTTACAGGTGGTGGTGGTAGTGGTTTAGTTAAGCAATGTATTAATATTGTCCAGTAAATAAATAAGAGTGATGTGTGTTTGTGTATCCGTTTACCCATTATTGGAAGTAGTGTCCCTTAGGCAAGCTAGTCTCTCTCTCTCTCTCTCTCTCTCTCTCTCTCTCTCACACACACACACACACAGAGAGAGAGAGAGAGAGAGAGAGAGAGAGAGAGAGAGATATTGCTCATTTCCAGCTCACTGCCTACAGTTGCTAAGAGGGACATACAGACAGTTCATCTGGCCCAGATCCTGACCCAGAGATGGCAGGCAGCACCCCTTTCCTGCACTTGCCCACCAAGAGCAGTGGGGAAGAGACAGCCACTCTGCCATGCCCAAGCCAGGCCTTTCTTGGGCAAGCCAGCCTTGGCCTCCCTCATTGGCATGCAGACCATCCAGTCACACCCGTCCGACCTCCTTCCCCTTCCTGCCTCCTCACTCAGGGTCTTTGCTAGCTGCCCCAGATAAGAGGACAGCTACTTCTTACCTTCCTCTGATCCTCTTTCTCCTCTGCTGTTATCACAGACCATCTTGCACCTCATCGTTTACCTCCAATCAAGAATTACCCACATGCAAGGAGCAAAAAGAGCTTTGTAGATGCAATTTGCTAGTGACTTGCTGAAAAATGGGTTTAATTAGGATACTAACGGGGAGTGTTTTGCTCCTGCGGTTCAAAAGCCAGAGTCTGAGGGTGCCCATTATTCCAATATTTTCAATTATATATATTGGGATATTTCTCCTCTTGCCTTAATTATCAGAATCCATCTTTATAAATCCCAATTCGGAGCCAAATGAAGCAAAGCCCCCACCTTTGATATTTTACTTAAAGGGACTTGGAGCCAGGAGTCGCCATCATCAACTCTGAGCCAGCTTGCGGGGAGGCAGCTGTGGCTGCCAGTGCAGATGGGGCTGAGCACATACCTCTCCAGGGCTTTGTTGCCACTCCTCTAGGGAGGGAGGGGAAGGGGGTGCCATAGGGCAGATTTTGCAGACCCTCAGTCTGCATGGTGCCAGCCTGCCACACTGCAGTGAGACAGGGTTCAGGGGCTGGAGGTGGGGGCCCTGTCCCTCTTTGGCCAGCCATGGTCTGCTGAATGGCTCCAAGTCACAGCTGCCCCTTTGGAGACAGATGACTGATGGAATTACTAAATTGCCTGGAGAAGGTTTCTCCCAAGGAAAAGCCGGGTGGCCATCATTAGAGCCACCGCTGTGCCCTGCCACCCAAGAAGCCCTCCCCTGTTGTATTTAAAAGGAAACCAAGTTCTGCCACTGAACTGCCTCTGACCTGCCGACACTGCTAAATGAGGCTTGTCATTGTAAAACACTGATGAGATTAATAATAAATATGGAAGGTGACGGGAGAGAGAGAGAGAGAGAAAGAGAGAGAGAGAGAGAACTCTAAGAGGGGTACCCAGCTGTGGTTGCTGCCATGGCAGTGTGGATGCCTGCCCTCCTCCTCCAGGATCAGAGTTTATTTCACGGATCAAAGGGGCCCCTGCTCGGCTGCTTTTTCTACCAGCGAGGAAAGGACTCATTTTCATTTTTTTTAATATATTAGCCAACTTGCACAACAGCACCAGCCTCTTGAAGCCCCTCTGCTTTGTCACAGGGAGAGTAAATTTAGAATAATAACAGCATGGCCTGCCCTAAAAATGCCTCCAGCTGACACTGGCTCTGCTGGTAATCAGCCCAAATGAAAGATAGGATGTCCAGGTTTGAATTAAACCAATGAACTCAAGGCCTATATTATTTAAAATGAGCCAATATGCTGGTCTCTCTCCAACCGCCTGCTTGCAAGGGTCTGGATTCCGCGGGGAGATTTCTCCTTGTCAGCTTGAATAATTCTCTCTCATCAAATATGGAAAAGGAATAATGTGATGAAGAGGCCAAGGCGTATTGCCTCGATTTGGAGCCTTGGCTTCGGGTTTCAGTTCACATCCAAAGCAGGGGCTCACTCCTGTTCCCGTTCCAAAGCTTCAGACTACATTGACTACAACGGGACGCATTGACTACAACGGGAAAATCAACAAATGGCTATTATTAAAGTTTTCCCTTTTTTAGCAGAAGTGGGTGGAATTTGCAAGCTTAGCAACCCCTTCTCAGGGGACGAAGCCTGCCATATTTCTTACAAAGAGGTCCAAGGGAGTTGTGCTAGGCACCCTTAAAGCTGATTTGGAAAAGAGAGCTCATCTGGTCTCTACCCCTTCCAGGAAAAGTCTTGGGGGGCAGCACAAGCTTTTCTGGGCTCTTGCATCATCCTTGGACAGGCTGTTTTATTGAACTACAGTGGTACCTCTGGTTATGAACTTAATTCATTCCAGAGGGCCGTTCTTAACCCAAAACCATTCTTAACCTGAGGTACCACTTTAGCTAATGGGGCCTCCCACTGCGCCACTGAGTGATTTCTGTTCTCATCCTGAGGTGAAGTTCTTAATCCAAGGTACTACTTCCGGGTTAGTGGAGTCTGTAACCCAAAGTGTTTGTAACCTGAGGTGTTTGTAATCCGAGGTACCACTGTATAATAAAGAGTACACTAACACAAGCTTTGTTGTGTGTGTGTGTGTGTGTGTGTGTGTTTCTGTGCCACATAGTCACTCAACAAAGGACATAGCTGCAGACGGACATATACCAGAGCATTGTTTCACACAGATACAAAACTGAAATGAAGTACAACTCAGGCCAGAACGAGGGGTAGGGGTGGGGTGAAAGGGAGCGATGTCATTATGAGGAACTAGAGGTGCTGTGCATAGGATAATCCTTTTTTAGAATGGCCTGAGGTCACTCCATTGTGCTTTGTGGCTGAGCAGGAGCTAAACCAAGGACGCCTTGATGAAGATGGGAGTGGCTGGAGGAGCAGCGGGATGCAGAGGCCAGGGAAAGGACACCCCTCCATTCACAGTTCTTTGCATCACCCTTTGGACCTCCTGGGACACTCACCAAGCAAAAACCTTCTGTCACCTAGAACTGGGTGTGTGCAATGCAACCGAGCTGTGTGCGGAGTGGGACACAGCTGCAATCTGCATGGCATCTATCCACCAACTTTGGCATCTATCCATCAAAGCAAACCTAGAGTGAGAGACTAGCGTGGTGTCAGGCATCAGAGGATCCAACCCCCATGGTAGGCTGCCACGAACGGATAAGAAGGAAAGTTCTTACCAATGCTTTTTATGCAATATTCACGGAGAGGGGCTTAGAAATGCAGCCTATTGGAATAATGGTGTTGCTCCAAGTGAGTCTCCATCCCCTCCCTCTCTCCCTTCATGCATCATCACTACTGGTGCTGAGCAGTGCCCTTTGAGCTATCTGGTCTCCTACTTTCAGTGTCCGCCAGGTTCTGGGAGAGGGGAGGTCTGGAATGCTTTCTAAAGACACTGTGTCTGTCAGCTGCCCCCCCCCCATGCTTCTTCTTCTTCTTCCTCTCCCATTATTTCCCAGATTTCCCCCTCATCTGCCTCTGAGCTGTGATCTCCCTCAAACCCCTGTTGTAATTCTGAACTGTCTTCTTCTTCTCTGGAACTGTCAGCCTGGGGGGGAGTTCTCCACCATTCCTCCTCTGCCCAGTTCCTGGTGTCAGCAGGTTCCAAGACTCTACAAGACAAAAGCTCACTCAGATAAAGGCTGCCAATCCCCATCCAGAAGGGGCTGGTGGGTGCCTGGAAGGGGCAGATACTTGTAGAAGCACCAGCTGGGTTCTTGATCAGCCTGGAGCTGCCCCCATCAGGGCCATCTGCATTTTGAGGTTCCAGAGGAAACATCCCATCCCTGATGTTTTGGGTTTGGCACTATTTGGCTCAGGTCAAAAACACATTTGCTGAGTATCTTTTCTTCCACAAACGAGTAGAATCCCAAATCACACTAGAATGACTTGCGCCTTCCCATGATGACTTCAAGGGCCAAGGGGCACATGATTGTCCCTGAGCCACCAGGGCAAGAAGCCACTTCATCTGGCACGGATGAAACTGTCCTTGCTACAAACTGGACAGCCCTGGAGAAAAATGGATCCACTTGCCCCTGGCCAATGAAACGCCACTCTGACACTTCTGAGCAGTGGGATGGCCATCTCTTATTAGCCAGAGAAGCAGAACCGGAGCTTGACTCTGTCTTTTCTTCCCTCAGAAATCTGACATATCTGCATCTGTTCCTCAAGCAGGCAGTGATGTATGCAAGCCACTCAGCGTAGGAAATTATGAGTGCCCAAGTTCTGTTGGGCAATCGCTCCCCTCCGTGCGATGCTTCTGAGCTTGATCACAACTCGACTGGCTCCTCTCCCTGCTTGGTTAAATCAACTCCGACAGCTCCTCAGCTCAGCTTGGGTGTAGAATTCAATTCACATAATCAATGCCTTTAAACAACAGTGAGGCTCTGTCTAGTCTGTGGAGAGGAGGGAGGGAAGGCCCGCAATCCCAGCAAGGGGGCAGCGTTAGCACCCAGCAGGGTGTACATCTGCTAGCAAGAGGAGGGAATACTCTCGAGAGCAAGTGGGGGGAAAGCAAACACTGAAAGTGAGAGAACAGCCCCTGAGAGAGTACAGGGAGTCTCAGGACACCTCCTCCAGAACAGAATGCTGAAAAGAACCAGCTCCACCAGGAGGGCAGCAAGGAAGGGCCCTAAGGGAAGATGCACATTTCCCCAGGACAGAACATCAGAAAACCCCTGTAGTGCTGGATCAAGCCAAAGGGCAACCCCCATCTAGCCCAGCATCCTGTTTTCACAGTGGCCAACCAGGTGCCCCCAAAGGAAAGTCCATAAGCAAGGCCTGAAAGCAACAGCACTACCCTCCCCACTTGTGATTCCCAGCAAGGGCTGTTCAGAGGAGTAGTGCCTCCAACACAGCTTGGCCCCATATTCCGTCAGCCATATCTGCATCCTGGGACTGTCAGATGCATGGATCTCTGGTGGTCTGGGGTGGGTTGAGGTCCAAGTGCCTCCATTACAGAAAGGGGTTCCAGCCTCTCACAGGATCTCTGCAGGACCAGAGGGGGACATCACCCACCCACCAACCCACCTGCCACCACCCTTCACCCTGACACACCTGATCACTTATGTAACAACTTCCTGTTTGGGACTTCAGGGTTTTCCTCATCAGCTTCCAGAATTACTTAATTATTAACTTCACTTTGGTAAAGATAGGCTGTTTATGAGTTTCCATCCATCTCAATGTGGATGCAAGTCACACTTTTCAGTTATTTAAAATAAAATTGCGGGTTCGCTGGATTGCTTCTTCCGGAGCGTCTCAAATTAAAACGCTTGCCAACAATTATAATTAAAATGCTTGCCAACAGTTATGAAACTGATGGTGTGGCTGAGGGGGGAAATGGGACTTGAAAGAGCAGGGAAGCTGTTCCTATGAAGGAGGAGGACTTCAGTGGGCCCATGGACAACCAGGCATCCTGAAACGAGCCCTTCCTACACACTGGGCTCACTCTTCCTGAAGCAGCCAGAGCAGCCCACCCTGAAGTCACCAATGGCACAGACCTCAAACTGTGCCTCTTTCCCAAGAGGGAAAATTCCAAAAGTGCCCCCAAGCCCAAAAGGTTTGGTGAAACACCCCACACACACACCTCTCCCCCTCTCCCTATTCCCTGGAGAGAGTCAGAATGTCTTCCACAGAATGAAATCCAAAAAGACCATAGATGACAGAGCTGTAGAGGACCATCTAGTTGAACTCCCTGCAATGCAGGAATATGCAGCTGTCCCATGCAGGGATCAAACCTGCAACCTTGGCATTATCAGCACCATGCTCTAACCAAGTGAGCTATCCAGGCTAGGAGAAGGTCTGGCTGCCCTGGGCTTCCTCCTGTGCTACCCTTCTCCAGCCTGCAGCCTGAAGTGGGGAGGAATGTGCTGGCTCTGCCCTCCCAAGCACAGGGGGACCCAATACTCCTGCAAGCAGAAAGGGCTGGAGGCTGCACTCCCTTCCTCTGCCCACACAGCAAGGCAGCCTGTTCATTCACATCCCAATCCAGTCTTCTACAAATCCAAGCCCCCTTTCCTTCCTTCTGCCAAATAGAATATATGTATAATAATAATAATAATAAAATGCAAGCCCTGAACTTGCTTTTCCTACATTTTAGGACCCAGCTGCATGCAGAGCCATTTCCACATGGAGAAGCCTATTCACATCTAATATTGTGTAAACTCATCATCTCAATGGCTCTTACTGGATGCACATTGGTAATCGGAGCTGCAGAGCACTCTTATTCACACACATACCAGCCAACCCCGACCTGATGCATGGCGTATTTGCTTAGGGTCTCTGTCTTGCCGCCTCTCCTGTGCTGTGCTCAGAGAGAGATGATCATTCTGATCTATTTTTTATAAAAGAGCTGGTGGGTTTCCTCCGCCTTTGATGCTTCGCATACACAGGGGGCCGCCATAATAACTGCCTGGCATTGAGATTCATAGTCTGTAGCTAATCTCCAATGCTTTGATGCATGCAAGAATTATTAGCATTATTACTGATGTCACTGCACCATGCCTAAGACGTGAGCACGCTTTGTGAGTCCAGCACTAATGAGAGGAGGAAGCAGGTTTCTTGCACCAGGCTTCCTTCTGCTGCTTGAACTGGGAGGCTTGATGCCATCTTGGCACCCAGGAAGGAGAGCAAGGCATCTGGTAGCCTTCAATCCCTTCCCAGCTTTTGCTGACTTGCTGGAACCAGTGTGAGGCCGGCAATGCCACAATGTGTCCAGCAACAACCACCACAAGCTCTGGCAGCTCTGGTCCCATGATTCAAAGCATAGAGTTTGAAGGCTGCTCTTAGTCAAGCCACCAGGAGCAATCTTTGCATGGCCCAAACTGCCTCAGGTGAGAAAGGAGCTGGGGTGGAGGGCAGGCTCTTTCCTACACCATCAGGAAACTGCTGTAGCTTTCTCCCTTGGTTCTTCTCATGCATGGAGATGCTTAAGGGGGAGGCTTGTACTTGGCCTGGGGGTGCATGTACATCCCTCTGGACCATCCAGGACACCTTCCACCCTTCCTCTCTTGTTGCCACTTGCAGAAGGAAAGGAGGCAAGGGCTGGTGCCTACGCCACCTCACCAGGGCAGCAGGAATTTCCCCAGCCTCTCTGAATAACTGCTTCTTCTCTGGCCCCAGATGGGCAATACTGTACAAGCCGCTCTGCAGATCTTCTCATCCTCCTGGCTTCTGCTGACAGCAGGATTGCAGTTGGAACAAACTGCCCTGCTCTTGAAAGCAGCCAAGTCCAGATCTGCTGCTCATCAGACTTGTAGCACAAATGTTTCAAGTCACAGATCGACTCAGGGAGGCAGGAGAGGGAAGATGGCCAGAAGGGGGAATGTGTCTCTCGTCAACGCTGCTGCTTCTCCAAAGGCACAGGAGAAAAACACCTGCTCTGGTTTTTTACTTTAATAACTGCAGCATGAAAGCAGAAGAAAGCAGAAATACAAAGGCCCTTCACTCCCTGCTAGGAATGTAAGGCGGCATCCTTTTCCATTGCACCATGGATTCATCCCATGCAGCACTGTTTCTGTTATGCTGCAGTTCATCCTCCGCCAAAAAAGGAAGTTATTTGTTTTGCTGTCTGCCGTAGTGAAATTATGTGACTCACGTAATTGATTCTGTAAATTATGTTGCCATATGTTATTCTGCCCCTTTCATTTCAACGCAAAGAAAATGCAGTGCAAATTGGAGAAGTGGGGAAAACAAACAAAATCAGTTTGCGGACTGAAAGCACCAATAAAAGTGAATACCAGTCATCTTCTCTGGATTGATTACTGTTCTGGACATGGGACAAATCAGTGGATGCTGGCAATTCTCACTCCTGCTTTCATCAGAATTCTCTGACACCCCTACTATCTGTACCCGCTCCTCATCACAGTTAAATTATCTAGTCCATCCTTCCTATCAAGTTGCAAAGGAAGTAGAAGAATGAAGAGTTTGGTGGGATCTCTTGCTTCATTGCACCTCCACCAGGTTGTGAAACCAAGAAGGGCCTGGAAGTGAGTCATTGGGAGGGGGGAAGAGGGAGAGGGAGAAAGCAGTGTTTAGCTCTTGGATCTCTTTCCTTGTCAGAACCAAAAGGTTTGTTCATTTCCTGGAGGCGGGTCCTTAATTCTCCTTCAGCTGCAGATTGCAAATCCTCCCCTCAACCCCACCCAAGCCACAGAACCCAAAGTGTCTGGCACCACTGAAGGGGCCAGCAATCCTGGCTAAGAAAGAGGCAGCCAACATGTATATAATGGAAATTCAATGTTTTAAACCACTTGGAAATTGTTTCATTGTTATTGTTTTTTAAAAATGCCCAACTGAAACTCATTTTTCATCGCCAGCCACTTGGCTCCTCTTTCTTAATATTGATTATATTGATTACCTAAATGAGGAAGAAGTTTCTTCTTTCTGGGGCCACGTGGCATAGAACATCCTGGGTGGGGAGAAGGGGGAGGGAGGGAGGGAGGGAATGAATTAAATGTGGCTGTTGCAGACTGGAGAGAAATCTAGAGCTCCCACTGTGAGCCTTCCACACTGGCAGGGTTCTTTTCAGCCATCTAAATTTCAGAGCCAAGATCCTGGACTAGGCTTGCCATACGTCCGGAAAATTCCTGGCATGTCCTGGCTTTCCAGTGTAAAAATGGAATGGGGGGGGGGATTTTGCTCCAAAAGCTTAAAATCACTATTTTTGTGGGAGGATGCCCCCCCCCAAAGTCCAACAATTATGGTTTGTACCTAAAAACAAGTGGGTTTCTAAAAGAAAAGCTCAAAAATTTTGGTGGTTTCCTAAAATAAAGCATAACAATTTTGTGGGTGTCAGGAATTTTACTTTTTAAATTTGGCAACCCAATCCTGGACAACCTGTGCCCTGCCGTCTGCACCTGAGCTTCACCTGGTTCATCTAGTAGCCAACATGGTACAATGCAGATTGGTGCTTGGACTCTAACTCCCAGCAGCCATCGTGGCCAATGGCCAGGGATGGTGACAGATGTAGTCCAAAAACAACTGATGGGCTGGACCACATTGGCTAGCCCTGGTACAGGCCTCTGTGCCCACCTGCTGCACCCTTATTTTGCTCCTCCTATGGCGCCACCAATGTCTGCTCTCCCTTTGCCTCTGTCTCTATCGCAGCAACATGTTAAGTGTCATCTGCTGGTCCAGACAACATTGGTTTGTGGAACAGGCACAATTTGCACCCAGACCAACCATTTTACTATCTGGGAAAAAAAAGCATTTTGGCAATTAAAGCTAAAGAATTATTTTGAAGCCAAATTGGGGCTCAGTGGGGTTTCTTCATTGCCCCGGATAACTGAAGAAGAGTGCAGGACACATGTTAATGTCACATATGTATAAACATGTAAGGTGTGATCAGGAAAACGTGTAGGCTTGGTAACAACAGCCTGCAGAGGAACAAAATGTACAGATTAGCTCTCATCATAGGGTGGTTCTTTTCTCATTTCTTGCATTTGGTTTGTGCTTGTTTATTTTTTTCCCCCTCAATAAACTGGTTTTATAAGTACTTCTGCAATTTGCTTTGGAGATTGTGACCAAGCTACTAAAAGTCCTCTTGTCTATTTCCTAGTGCCAATAAACTGTGTTGTTGGAACATAAACATAGGAAGAGAAAATGACCACACCTTTCTATGATTCTAACTTGGGAAGCAGCTTCTCTGATCCATTTCCTTTGCCACACTGGGTGTCTTCAGGTTTGCCTACCTGCCTGCCAGGTGAGCTACTCGTGCTGGTGGCAGGCAGGATGGGGAAGAGCTCTCCTCCCTTGCCCTCCATTCAGCCTGAGTGAGCCAGGCACAGACTCCAACCACGGAGCCAAATCCACAAGCACAGGATATGTTTTCTCCAGCAGGAAGACTGCAAAATCCTGAGGGCAATTTCCACCAGTGCCAGCTAGCCATCTCCCCCTGTCCACAAGGGGTGTCTGTAACCTCCCCAACTCCCAGAAAGGGGGTCACACTGGTTATCTTGCAAATGTGACCTGTGATCTGATTGACTGAAAGAGTGCCATCTGTAACTCAACCCAACATGGGGAGGAAGCCCTTCAAAGGGAAGAGGGGGCTGGTAAAATGGTGCCTTTAGCCTTCCAGACCTCAGGGTCCATTGCCCATCAGCAACCATCAGAAAACCCTGCAAGTGACCCCTGTCTCCCTGCGCCCTGTGGCTTCTGAGGAGAGCAGAAGCTGGATTGGAAGGAACTATGCCAGCAGAGGCAGAGCTAAACCAAAGAGCTCCTCCTTTCATTCTCCAGTCTGCTTTGGCCATTTCATAGAATAAAAGAATTGCAGAGTTGGAAAGGACCTCTTCCTTTTTGATTCATAATAAAATTTCATGAAGTTTGGCTGGAGGGTGTTTATGCCAATTCTAGGATTCTGGTTTTCTTCCACCTGCTTAATCACTGGGATGGAAGGGGGGATTTCATGGGGGGAGCAGGCTGCACTAAACTACAGGGTGAGGAAGGCAGCTTGCTGCTAGCCCTTCTGTCCTATAGAAACTCTGAAGGAGCTTGGCAGAGGAAAGCAGGTTTCTTGCACCCCAAGGAGGGGGCATCAAGGAAACCAGACGCTATCTTGGTCTCCCCGGTGTTAGCATTTCCCCGAGAGCCGCAGAATTTCCTCCTATCCTGGGGTTGAAAGCATTGAGAAGGATGGAGTGCAAGCAGTTCCCAGGTAGCACTATACCACAAGTGGCCTCCTTGCCATACAGTTGTACAAGGCATGGCTCCTCCTCCTCTGGCCCCAGGGAGGGTCTGGCTTGAGTACCCCCAGGAGGCTGCACGACCTGATGGGGTTGTACCCCATCAGGGTTAGACATAAGCTGCGTCGACTCTCCGGAGTGAGGCACGCAGGCACACCTGCCTGGGACAGGTGATTTTCTGCTCCACTAGCAGCCTGGAGCCCTGGGGAAATCTGACACGGAGCGAGCAGCCTGGAGGAGCATTCTGGCGCTGTTGTGAGTTGTTGGATGAGGCACCTGCCTGAGTCACGCAGGCGAAGGAGCTGGAAGAAGCAGACAACGCGCGCGAGAAAAGCAAAGCCTAGCAAAGCAAGGCGCGCGAGAGCCCCCTGCTCTGTGGGAGCAGCCTCCGCACCCACGCCGGGCAGCCGCAAGGGAGAAAAGGAGCCAGGACACGGGAGGGATAAAATCTCCGTTGCTGCAGCACGAGAAGGAATGGCGGATCATTCTGTTCGCCCAAGCCAGGCCCCTTATCGCCGAGCCAAGAGTTTTACTACCGATTCCTTCTCCGCTTTTTTTTTTTTTTTTTTTTTACATTTCAGTAGCTCTGCCTTTGACATGGCTGGAATACCAAGTGCAGCTCCCCTCAGCAGAGGCATCCATTGGGGCATGCTGCCCCCTGCAGGAGTTCCCAGGCCTTGCTCAGGGCTGCAGGAGGAGGACTGCCAGCATCCCCAGGGGCAGCATACCAAACAGGGGCAAGGGCTGCTGCTGCTCTGGACGCCACTGGCCAGGTCAAGGGCAGGAAAGACAGAGGTCTCCAGCCCAGAAGGAGCCTCAGCCGCAGGCCCTGAGGACAGAGCTGCTGCTGGGGCTGCCATCAGTGGCGTAGCGTGGGGGGTGCAGGGGGGGGCGGCCGCACCGGGCGCAACATCTGGGGGTTAGGGTTAGGGGGCGCAAATCCACTGGTTAGGGGGTGCAAATCCACGGGTTAGGGGGCGCAAATTACTTGCCTTGCCCCAGGTGCTGACAACCCACGCTACGCCACTGGCTGCCATCACCTTTGCCACCCTGCCAAGCAGGGCCAGATTTAGATGAAGAGAGGCCCTAGGCCCCTCCCCATCCCCCACCCTCAAACTAGAATAAAATGGAAGGGTGTTATAAACAAAATTGAGTGAAGCCAAGGATGACAGGTATTTAAAATTCTACAATTCACAATTTCTCCTCTAAAGGACATAAGATATAACTGAACTTTGTCAACCTTTCATGGCCTGGGCAGGCCTGAACTAGTTCATATGTCTTGTTCCTCTCTAAGGAATCAAGTTCAGCCTTCATGGCATGGCTCAGCATCCTCTGAGGTTAAACTTTGGACCTCTTGAAAGCTTGAAGGTTCCCAAACCTTCTCTGAGTTACTAACAACAGCTGTATCTGCTATGACTGTTTTAGCAAACTCTTCAGCATACCTTTTGGGTGGTTTACCCTCTGTGGCCCTTTCAGATCTGCGTACTATACACTAGGCTTCTCTGCTTGTGGCCTGGGCCGGGTCGTCCTCTTATATACCTGCTGGGATTGACAAGGCATCTGACCCTCACCTGAATCTCATGGCTCTCCTGTAGCTGCCTCTGATTAGTTATCATTTAACTCTCCATTCAACAGGAGCGGGGAACATCAAGCCTGTGGACCCAATGCGGCCCTCCTGGTCTCTCTTCCTGGCCCTCAGGATTCTCCCCAGGACAAGCCTCCTCTCCAGCCACATATCCCTTGCTCCACCCACCTTTGTCCCTGGCCACGCCCACCACTGGCAGGAGGTTTCCCAGAAGGGAACATGGGCCCAGGTGGAGGGGGCCCCTCCTTGCCATTCAGCAACCAACCCACTTTCCATTCTACTGCTCTGGCTCTCCTAACCTCATCAGTCTAGAATGGCATTTGGGGTGTTGCAGTGGGAAGCTGCAAGGCCCCCTTCTGTGGGCCTCCTCTGGCTGCCTGTTGCAGAGCAGGAGGAGGTTGCATTTGTCAGAAGAGTCAAAGGCAGGGCCAAGCTCCCAAAGCAGTCTCTACTTCCTTCATTTTGTGAATTTCCCCCCTCCGCTCCAGGGACAAGGAGGATTTATGCAGCGGCAGATGTTCTTCCTTGCTTTTATTTGATTGTCCCTGGTCCCGTCTGCCTGCCAGGGACACGTCTGCATTTCATCTGCCTTTATCACACAGAGGCTCCCCACCCCCTTCCTTGCAGCCTCTTCCATTTCTCAGCAGTATTAAACATCTCAAACTCACTCAGCCCCTAACGCAAGATGAATTTCTCCAGGAATCCAGATGTGATTTAAAGCCATTTCCTAATATCTAATTTGCCTTTTATTTGATTAGGGAGCCGCTCTTGCAGGAACCTCGCTGTGGAGATGCCATGGCTTGTTTATGGCTCAGGTCCTGCAGGTGGCCGGGAGCTCCAGACAGAGACGTTGCAGATTAAAGGAGTAATTACGGCACTGAAGCAGAGCCTTAAATAAAAGGGAACCATAGGGAAGTGCACAAGGAAGGGTAAATTAGGAGCAGTGCAATTATCGAGTTGTGCTTCTAAAGGCTGAGCTCTGAGTGGCATTGGCTCCCTGGCGCACAGGCGCTGCTGCACTGGAGGACACCCCAGGTGGGTGCTGGGAATAGAGTCTGAGTCACAGCAAGGGAGCCTGACAAAGATGCTGCTAAACCAGCCTTAATGGCATTTCCCAGTGGCTCTTCATAGAAACTTCCAGCAGCCAGCACAGGCATACTGAGCCTTCCATGAGGCCCTTTCAATCTCCAGCGCCAAGCACAGGCACTCAGAGCCCTTGGCAAGGGTTCTGCTCAGAGGGTTGTTGATGGATCTCATGCCAACAGTGGTGTGCCTGATGAGAGTTAGCAGAAAAAGGATGGGATGCTGGCTGCATCATTATTTCTTACACTTCGAAGTGAGTTGTCATTCCCCTTAGGGCAGCCTGGCAGCTCTTGCTTTCTGCTCCTTGACTTTTCATTGAGTGCATGTTCCTGGTTTCTCAGTGCCCTACCTGAGACCTGAGTGGGCTTCCCACCCCCATGGGCTCATCCTCACCTGGAGGTAGTGGAGGTGGAGAGCAGTGTAGAGACTTAAGTCAACCCACCCATGACCATGGACATTGCTGTGTCCAAAACCCAGCTGGCTGCAAGGATGTCAGGAAAGGAATCTGGGGAAAGGGTGGAAGTAGCTCCTTCCTCTCCACAGTGCTGGGGGGAAGGGCAAGCCCCCAGGTGGGTCTCCTCTGTAGGGCCCAAAGCCAGGCTGCCTGCAGTGGCTGACAAGCAGAGGTCCTTTGGGTGCCTTTCTCCTCCAGATGCCCCTCCTAGGCCAGGGGCTCTCAGAGCAAGTCACCATTTTCAACTGCTCCCCTCCAAATTTTCTTCTGAAGATTTGATCATTTGATGGAGGAAAAGCCTTTTTAAATAATTGCACATTGGTACCAACAAATCCCTCCACAGTAGGGAATACCCATTATTTGCCCATACAAATTATTTCAAGCATTGTTAGTATGTAAACTATGATTAATTAAGTTCTCAGCAATTGTTTCTGTTGCATGTAAATTGGTAGCTTGCTGCACAGGGAAATTTAGGAGCTAGGGTGCCCCCGCAACCCCACTAGGAAGCTGGAAAAGCAGAGCAAGGAGCCCAAACTGGGGGTGTCCCTTTCTCAGAGATCACTTGTGCCTTAGGCATGATGCAGAAAGCAGCCCTACAGGTGGGCAAGCAGGAGAGTACTGGGGGGTGGTAAAAAAGGCCGCCCCTCATCATATCAAAGCCCTTCACTGTCATTGTCACCTTCTCCCCTTACCCAGATCCAGACCACCAAGCTGAAAAGATGGGCAGCCCTGACCCCTGGCCCAGGGAAGACAGGCAGGGGGTCCCGGACTACCTCCAGCAGCCTCCACCACTGCTCACAATTGCAGATCTAGATAGAAGAGCAAATGAGATGCAGCCCAACTCCACCTGTTGGACCTCTGGGAGAAATAAGATAGAGGGAAGTGAGGCTCCTCCTTGAAGAAAATACTCAGTGGCCTCTTTGAATCAGGGGCTCACTCTGGAATGGCACAGGGAAGAAAGAGACTCACCAAGCCAACTTGGGGGGAGGGAGGCAGCAGCACTAAAACACAATTTCCTTCTATTGGATTGGGAGATTCCACCACAGCAACAGCTGCTACAGGCATCTCATCCTCCTGCAGTTCAGTTAAGAACAAAGAGCCAGCCTTGGACATTAGTTTGCCAGGCCATTGTAGAAGTTATTCTCTGTAGCTGCCCTGCCCTGAGTAGTTGAGGGCATCTACCATGATCCACCAACCACCCAATGTAAGGTTACCAGACGTCCCCGTTTCCCAGGGACAGTCCCCAGATTTACAAATCAGTCCCCATACAAAATCCATTGAAGTTGAAAAGTGTCCCCAGATTCATTGAAAAAAAATCTGGTAGCTTAACCCAATGCCCTCTTAAGGGCAGGTTTTGAGAAGGAGACCTTTCAGTTTCCCTCCCAGTAACCAAAAGACCTTTGCCAAAGCCTCCCACTCTGAAATAACAATGCTTCCCTCTCACAGGACCCAATCCAGCTTATGCCACAAGCCTTTTTTTTTTAGTTTCTTAAGATGCCAGAAACTTTTCGTTCTGTTTTACCTCATTTCCCCCATTTTCATTTTACGTTGGTTGTTACATTAATTAGTAAGCTGAGCAAGGACCCTCCCAAATGGGGAGTGTTTCAGCCTATGGTGACACAGTCTGTTTCTTGGGCATCTCTGCCCCCACAAGGAAGTGAGATTCCTTGGGCACAAGGGGTCCACCCACCACCACCCAATGGTGCAAGCGAAACAAGACACTCCTAAGAGCTCAGGGGAGTGGGAATATGCTTCAAAGGCAGTGGAAGGATGAGGACCACACCTCTGTCCTTCCCAAAGGAGAAGATGATGTGCCGAGTTAGGTTGCCACCATTCCCAAGAGAACCACTTGGCAGCCATCTTGTTTCCCTGAAGGATGCAAAGAAATATGCACCTCCTCATTTTAAACTGGAAAATGACAGGTACACTTAAGGGCTGAAATATACTTTACAGATAGTAATGGATATTGTTAAAGTAATACGTGCTTTTTGGATTACCAAAGGCAGAGTCTATCAATTTTTATTTTTATATTAAAGTTGTTGTTTTTTTCATCTGTTGAGAATGTCTCTTTGTGATTTCATAGGGCATTACACTTTATGTCTCTCATTTGCTATCCCCAGAGGAATCGCAGCTGCCTGCATTAAAAGGTATCCAGGGATGCCAGGGAAGCTTTTAGCTTTGCAGAACACTCTGCCTCCCACTCCTGAGCGCTGCCTGCTTTACATTGGATGGGGGGGGGGGTGAGAGGAAGGATTTTCCCACAATCCAGAAGGGATGGGAGCCAACTCTCACACTCAAGACACTGTCAGACAGCTCCATCCCTGGCCATGCAATGCAATGCAAACTCTCAGGTGTGCTCATTTCTCTGTGCCATTCACAAATACTCTGGGCAGGTAAACATTGCAGTAAATAAGATGAGGGGTGATGTGTCCTCCCCCCAGCGAGCAGAACAGCTCAGAGGTTAGTGGTAGCATTCAGACACACTCCTGCTGGTCAACTCCTTAAAACAGAGGTTTTCAACCTTTTGGGGCCCACGGCTCCCTTGACCAACTACATTCTTTCTCTGGCTCTGTGGGGCTCAGGAGCCCAGTTGTGTCACCCTTGCCTGCAGAGCCGACAGCCCCTCACCCCTTTTCAAACATCCACCCTTGTGGAGGGTTCCCTCAGCCTCCTTTCCTCTCCCCTCTCCTCTGGACAGCCACTACTGCTGCCCCTGGTCTCTGAGCTTTCCCCCCTGCCCCAAAGAGAGGTGCCTCCTCACACTACTCCACAGAGGACTGAAAAACACCCCAGAGGTACCATTCGCTTGGGGAGCTTGTAGCCAGGAAAGCTACTGCAACAAACAGCTGTGCAAGCCTTTGGGAGGGAGACACAAGAGGGCATCAGAGAAGGGAGGGAAGGGAGGGAAGGGAGGAAAGAGGAACAGAGGCCAGTGTTGCCCACAGCACCCCTGACCATCATTCAAGGCACCCCAGGGTGCCACAGCACACTGGTTGAAAACCACTGCCTTGCTAGGAAAGATCTGGGTGACCCCTCATGCTGGGGGAGTGTCATCTCTGTGCACCAATCGGCCTCTCTGGTGTCAGTAATAAATAGCACTTGTTCAAAGCTCACCCAGTGCTTTGGATGTCAAGGAAGGTGGTTCATTCATCTGTCTCTCAGCACTTGCAAGAGCAACAGAAACACCTGGGTGGAAAAGTCTGGCTTCTGCGCCTCAATCAAATACTGAGACTTGTGGACAGGAAAATGAAATGTCCAGGCAACAGATGCACAGCCTTGGGTAAGAAACTGTGCAAAGGAATCTGGGCCATAGCTGTGTAATTATTAAATAAATCATTTGGAGAGACCCAAAATGTCTAAGCTTATTTGACCAGTCCTCTGGAATACTCTGCCAGTAGAAATTCATCAGGCACCTTCTGTGTCAACTTTTCTATTCTAACAGGTCTGTGCAGGCAGTTAAGAATATATTCTACCACAATGGTGAATTGAAGCCTTATTTTAACCTTTTATGGCTTTTATTGTATGGTTTTATGTACAATAATTAGACCCGCTCTGGGGTTTTTTAAAATAAAGCAATATATAAATATTTTTTGTGAATAATAAATAAAATCAGGCACCACCAGCTGGGAGTTTTGCAGTGAAAATCAACACCCTTAAATCCCTCCTGGGCATGGTGAGGTCCCAAATGCAATCAAGAAGACCCATACTTAGATTCCTGCAACTGAATCGGGGGGGGGGGTCCAAAGTACATGTACAATCTGACCTGTAGTTAGCCTCCCAAATGAATGTTTTATGTGACTAGCACCAATTCCAGGGGCATGTCATGGTGAGACTCCATTCGGGGGGAAAGAAATGGAAGAGAGAAATTGTCAACCCCACAGCTCACGTCCATCCGCCTGACAGATCTGGGCCTGGCTGTGTTGGACTACCTGAGGTATCCAGGCCTGTGGTGGCAGAATGCCCTCTACGTTCATGTGTTTTTTATACTGTAAACCACCCTGTGGCATATTAATAGCAATTAACAACAACAACAATACAGGGCAAGATACCTTTGTGTATGTTTGTGAGAGAGAGAACGGGGGTGGCACTTTCCACAAAGCAGCAGCAAAGCCCTTGGCAGCAAATGTCCCCTTGGTGCAAATGGGCAACAATTTTATTACTGAGAATTTTTGTGTAAGAGTTGCTTTCATAGTCTTCTGCGTGAGGTCTGGTATATCTGAGCAACATGCGGTGTCTTCACAGGGGTGATTCAGACAGCGGCTGAGCTGTCTTCTCTGTTTCTTCAGCACCACGACTCTGAAGACATGAGTAAACAGCACAAGCCTGTGCCACATTTACATGCCCATCCATGTTAGCAAGGAAGGACTTAGCAAGGAAGAACGGAGCGCGGCTGCTAAAGGCCCCCTCTGGCCTCCCCAGTCACACTCATTGAGCCAGAAACGAAGATGCAGGTCATCTGCACAGATAAAGCCCCTGTGTGGTTGTGGGCTGTGCCTCAGGCCTTCTATGGATCTGTCAGGAGAAGAGACTGAAGGCAGCTTAGTTTGTCTCCCAATTAGCGCTACCCACTAGCTTGGCCTCCTAACCTGGCCTGACTCTACTACTCAGGTCCTGTCAGAGGACTCTGCCTGGAACAAAACAGTCTCTAGTCACATCCGCACCACACACTGAAAGCACATGGCTTCCCCCCAATAATCCTAAGAACTGTACTTCACTTATCATCCTTAATCATCTACAGTAGATCACCCCCAGCACCTCTGACCACCTACAGTTTGCTTTCAATGTTATATAATAATCATTATTACTATTTATTATTTATACCCTGCCCATCTGGCTGGGTCTCCCCAGCCACTCTGGGCGGCTTCCAACCGAATGTTAAAAACAATACAGCATCAGACATTAAAAACTTCCCTAAACAGGGCCGCCTTCAGTTGTCTTTTAAAAGTAAAATAGTTGTTTATTGCCTTGACACCTGCTGGGAGGGCGTTCCACAGGGCAGGTGCCACCACTGAGAAGGCCCTCTGCCTGGTTCACTGTAACCTCACTTCTCACAGCGGGTGAACCGCCAGAAGGTCCTCAGCGCTGGACCTCAGTGTCCAGGCTGGATGATGGGGGTGGAGGCGCTCCTTCAGGGATACAGGACCAAGGCCGTTTAGGGCTTTAAAGGTCAGCACCAACACTTTGAATTGTAATGGTGCTGATGCAGCCTCTCTTTGGAGCCTGATTTTCTCCCAGTATCATGCTGAGCTGTCCATGGTCCTCCTTCCATCCCTGAACTCTGGACCTGCTCTCACAGCCCAGGACAACATTCCAGCAAGCAAGGCCAGCTGTTCATTTGTCACAGTGCTCACTTGAGGACAGTTCAAGGTGTAGCTTTGAGGGAGATCTCTGTCTGTGCAAGGATTTCTGCATCAAGAGCTTTTTGCTCCCCGGTAGGGTTTGTCATAAAGGCATAAGCAGACCCTCTTGGTCATGACCAGCAGTTGTGCTTGAGAGGTCAAACAAAACCATCCTTGTGAGAAGGACCAAGGCAATGCCTTCTCATAGCACCTGGGCTCAGTGCTGTGCCCAGTCCAGTGGCTTCTTCTCCTTCTCCTTCTCCTTCTTCCCCCCTCCCCAGAGTGGATCCCTAGCAACTAGTTTTTGGCTCCGGGGTCCCTTCTCCTTCCTCCGAGGTGTCTCAGCCACTCGGTCAGACTCTGGCCAACTCATGACAGCTCACAGAGCAGGAGCGTAACAGTGACTATAATTGCCAGAGTGATTACTTGCATCCATTACAGGAAGCTTTAAAATGCTCCTTTTTTCACAGTCAACAGCTGGTTCACAGCTTGAAAGCAACAGTTAAGATAAATTAAATAAAAGGGATAATAAAATCCAAGCCTAATTTAATTTTTGCAGTACATGCAGATGCTGGCAACATTTTTAAAATACAGCAAAAAAAATGCCAAAGTCAACACACACACAGTAACAAGTGTGGGTTTCATTCACACAGAGGTGACACTCAGGAAATGGAAAGCAAAGAGAGACTCTGAGGGCACCTCAGGAGGTGGGGAGGAAGAAGAGCTTCACCCAAGAGGGGCAGGGGGGAAACCAAGAATCTGGGAGCTTTGCATACATTTCTCTGCTCTGCAATCCCCACTGGGGACCTCAGCCTCGCACCTGCAGGCAGCAATGGGGAGGAATAGGTGCTCGGTCAGGAAAGCTGGGAAGGACCAGGGTCATGTGAGAAGATGGGAGGAGACGCAGACCAATGGGCCATTCACCCACAAAGCATCCTAGGTAACCTTAGGCCAATCACTGCTATCTCTCAGCCCAGCCTATCTCACATTGTTGTTGTGATGATAAAATGGAGCAGGGGTGGAGAAGGCCACTTTGAGCTCCTTGAAGGAAAGGCAGGATATAAATGTGCTAAAATACAGGTCAGAAAGCAGCTCTGGGGAAAGAATCCCACCTGCCTGGGCTGCTCTTGAGTGGCAGGTAAAGAGGGCAGTCTACCAGGGTGGTCACCTCTGAGGTATTGCTTCCATAACCTTCCCTCCTTCCCCGACTTGCTATGAGCTGCAGAAAAAGTGAGGAGCACAGCAAATGCAGAGGAGATTAACCTGTGAGCTTGGTAAGGAGATGGAACCAGCTCTTGCCCTTTGGGAACTTGAAACAATCTGGCTCAGCACCCTTGGTGGTTAAATTTATAACAAATATCACTTTTAAGCAACCTATGTCCAAATCTCGTCTTGATTCCAATAGACCTGTGCAGCATTTTGTCACAGAACACAGAAGCATAATTTATAGTGTTTTTGCATGCACACATATATCTGATGGCCAAAAAATACCCCTTTTCTTAAAAATGGAACTGCATGATTATTCAAAGCTGTTCTGGTATTTTGAAATTGGCTTTTTGGAATTAAAAAAATGAGGACAGATCATTTGTTTTAGAAAGGTAGAGAGAGTGATCTATCACTCTGTGTTGTACCGTGCTCAAATAGAAACATTAGGAAGCTGTCTTAATCTGAGCCAGAACATTTGTTGGTCTATCTTGCCTAGTATTGTCTGCACTGACTGGCAGTGCCTCTCCAGGATTTAAGGGAGAAGTCTCTCCCTTGAGATGCTGTTGGGGACTGAACCTGTGGCTTCTGCTCCCAAGGGAGAAGCTCTTCCACCATTAACACAACTTTAAAATAAAAATAAAAATTGGGGGGATGTGCAACATCCCAGTCCCCAATATCTGAAAAATGTTCCGGATGTCTGTCCACAAATGATGTCAATCTGCTGCATCTCTGGGGGGGAAAGTGATTGATGGTTGTGAAAAGTTGAGCCACGTCACCACGCTAAACCACCAGCTGTGTCACAGACCCCTGAAACACACACACGGAGATAAATATATGCTTTTGGAAGTTAAGATTTCGAGAATGGGAGAGTATTTATATAGCAATATTAAAAAGCCAGAGCACTTTAGAGCTATTAGCTAAAAGCCTGAACTCCAGCTTGGATAATTGCACTCGGCTTTATCATAAGCTCCCTGCAGGGTTGGTGTGTTTGTGTGTTGCAATTAATGCCTCACTTCCTGCAACAAATTGTTCTGTAGTGTTGCTAAGTCCCACTCCAGAAGGGGCAGTGGGAGAAGAACTCTTAAGCTGTTAAATAAAGGTCACTTGTCTCCAAGGAAGCCGTTGTATTCCTTACAGCTTAGAGAGCGCCTGTTGGCTTACAAGGAACACTCTTGTCTGCCGCACGACTTTTTCTTGGGGGAGGGATGGTGTGCAAAGCTGTTGAACTCTGCCTGTGGGGCTGCCTGCAGGCTGGAAGCATTTCTTCCTCAACTCCCCTCAATTCCACCCTTTGACTTCCCGCTGTCCTTCACAATCCTCTCCCAGGTGCAAATCAAAAGAATGAGCTTCCTGGCTATATGTTAATGAAACCCACCTTTTTTGCTCTCCCCACCCCACTTTTTTAACAAATGCAATTATTTTCCATTATTCCCCCTTTTGTATGAGTTTGTTCTATAAATGTACTGTAAAATTTCTGCTCGCCTTCAGGTCCACACGTACACCTTATGGGATGGTTCAGATACTAACCTTTGTGTGTTGCAAAAAAGGGGGGGACAGAATTGAATGATAAAACGCTGAACTTTTTTTATAGAAAAAAAAATTCTCCCAATTATTTGTAAATGCTCCAAGTGCAGCTGTTCTGTTTTGTTATGGACAATGCCAGGCACTGAGAGTGCTGCTGGGCACAAGCCAGGGTCTTCCCTCTACAGAGGCAAAGGCTGTTTGTTCATGAAAACAAAACCTGAAAAGCTGCACTGCCTAGAAAGCACTGCACAGTGCAGCACCCACTGCGTCGCTTCCCTTTTTTCCTCTCCCAGCTGCTCAGAGGAACAGATCTGAAGACCAGCAGTGCAAAACCTTCCCCTGCTTTAAATCACTTTTCACTGGGGAAGAGGGTGGGCTTGGTCTACACATGTGAACAGTGAGCACCAAAATAGATTGGTTCCCCCACACTCAGTGGCATGGCGTGGGTTGCTAGCACCCGGGACATTGCATGTGTGGTAGCCTCCTGGGGGACTGGGCAGCCAGGGTAGAGGCTTGCGCCAGAGCCCCTGCGGAGGGTGAATGTGGAAAGCAGCCACAGTGCTTCCAACATGAGCCAAGACACACCTCTTGCCCAGAGGAGGAGCAGGTGTGTGGAGGGCACCCTGCAAGGAGTGATTGAATTGCAGAGGCTCCAACAGGTGGCAGTAGCGAGGCATGTGGGTGAGGGGTATGCTGGTGGGCACCCATGTTGGGACTGCCTTCTCCCTTCCATGTCCCACCATTGCTTGCCAGCCATAAGCCCCCACCAATGTTGCTGTGTCTCAGCCTGATGAGGGAGCCTGTTGTGGGGGTGCTTGGTTGCACTCCTTCAGAATTTTGCACCCGGGGCAACTGCCCCCCTCACCACCAACATGCTATGCCACTGCTTGCACTCTTTGCAAGGAGAAAATGCAGCTGCACTGGAGCAATCTGGTTCCAGGCCACAACCCCACGGGGGCAGGGGATTGACCTTTTCCTGGTGCTCTTCCCCTGTTCAAGCCCAGCTCCTGCCACAAAGTGGGCATTTACTCTCTGGGCATAATGAAAAGGCCTATCCACCCTGTAGTAGCCAAATGAGCTACTAGGTGGGAGCAAAACATTGTGGCCAGAGGAAGGAGACTGGCCTGATCCCCAAGGAAAGAAGAAAGTGGTCTAAAGAAGAGGCTTCTCAAGGGATCGAAAGGGATCAAAAGCTCGGGAAGGCAGCCAGTAGGATTTCTTGAAGAAGACACCCTAAGATGTGACAAAAGGAGCAGGTGGTCATTCTGTGACTATGTACCCATGATCCCTTTGAAGCACATGGCTTCCCAAAGCATCCTGGGAACTGTAGTTTGTTATGGGTGTTGGGAATGCTAGCTCTGCAGAAGGCAAACTAGATAATTTGGGGGGAAGCCTTGTGCTTAAAATGGATGGTGTGTGCACAGCCTACATGTCAGAAGCTTTATGCATTGTGAAGCCAGCCAGACATGCTCTAAATAGCCCTGAAGTCTGCAATTCATTGTGGTTCTGTATCTTCCACATTAAAGCCAGAGAGGAAGTACGGCATCCTGTTTCTTGGGCTTTCAGGAAGCAGTTGGGGAGGGGAAAACTGGCTGTGAGAGGCATTGATCTTCCCTCCCCACTGCAAGAACACCCTGTCTCCAACCCACACATTACAAAGTGCCAGGAATAATGTCACCTTATCTCGGTTAAAGTTATTCCATCCAGTAATATCAGAGAAATTATGACAATATGTTGTTCTACACGCAAGTACACAACAGAGCTATTTGTACGACCCCAGCAGCTGCCACTCTCCACAGAGCAGATGGCGTGATAAAAACACAATGCAGGGAACAGGTTGATAAAGACATCTCGGTCATTGCAGACTCCTCGCTCAGCTCGCTCCAGAATGATGCTCAGTGGCAAGAACCATGGCGGCTCCAATGCACGGCTGCATCTTCCTTAGCAGGAGCAAGCTGCTTATCAGTGGAAGATCATTCCCGCGCAACTATTAATTTTGCACATATTAGTAATCAATATCTTTCAGGGCCTCTCCAGGGAAACTTGAGAGAGCAGCAACCAAAGGCATGTGCAGCTTCCAGAGCAAGCAGCAAAATCTCCAAGCTCCTCTTCCAGTGGGGAAAAGGCCAGAGATTGGGAGAAGCTTGTTGTCACACGACCACCAGCCTTCTGCACCAGTGGAGAGGGAGAGAGAGAGACCAAGACCAAGACCACCAGTCACACATAAAAGGTAAAGGAAAAGGGGCCCCTGACCATTAGGTCCAGTCGTGGCCGACTCTGGGGTTGTGGCGCTCATCTCGCTTTATTGGCCGAGGGAGCCAGCGTACACGGTCATGTGGCCAGCATGACTAAGCCGCTTCTGGTGAACCAGAGCAGCGCACGGAAACGCCGTGGTTTACCTTCTTGCCGGAGCGGTACCTATTTATTTACTTGCACTTGGACGTGCTGTTGAACTGCTAGGTGGGCAGGAGCAGGGACCGAGCAACAGGAGCTCACCCCGTCGCGGGGATTCGAACCGCCGACCTTCTGATCAGCAAGTCCTAGGCTCTGTGGTTTAACCCACAGCGCCACCCGCGTCCCCATACATGTCCCTAATGCTGGTTGACTTTGGCAAGAACCTAAGAGCCCTGCTGGGTCAGGCCAAAGGGGGTCCTGAACATCCAGTGGCTAACCAGATGCCCCAATAGGAAACCCACAAGCAGGACCTAAGCACGAGAGCACTCTCTCTTCTTCTGTGGCCTCAAGCAACTCATATTCAGAAGCATTACAGCCTCTGATGGTGGAGGCAGAGCATACTGTAGTTACCATGTTCCCTCCTTGATGCTTTGGTTGTCAAACTGGTTAAATGCAGGTTGGATTCCTCAAGTGCTTTCACAGCTGGCTGGAGAGTGTAATTAAAAAAGTGACCATCCATGGCTCCTCTTTGAAGTGGAGGGGGGTTTCCTATGGGGTACCAAATTAGGACACGGTCAGGAGTTTTCAACATGATTTAGATGAAGGGCTGGAGGGAATCCTTGTCAGAGCTGTGAGTGATACAAAACTGGGAAAAATGGCTAACAGCTCAAAAGTCAAGATTAAAACTCAAAATGACCTTGACAGATTGGAAAACTGGGCGAAAACTAACAAAATGAAATTCAACAGAGACAAAGTTCGGGGGGGGGTGTCAGATGCAGAGGTAAAGCATGGAAAATCCCTGGCTTGACAGCAGTTCATATGGAAAGGATCTTGGAATCATAGATGATCACAAGCTGAAAACAAGCCTGCAGTTGATAGTTCAACAAAGGCTAATGAGATTAGAGGCTACACTAAATAGTTTTGAAGGCGCAAGAAGCCAGAGTTGCACTTGATTCTGAACTGGGTCCAGCTCTGGGTGCTTCATTTTAAGAACAGAATTCTGGGGAGGGAACTGAAGAGGGTCAGGCAGAATTTGATTGCCCAGTAGAATAAATTTATTGATGGAACGAGCAGCCTGATAATGGAACCCATTGCCTGGTCAGGGAGTGGACTTTCCCAGCGGAAGGTCAACCACCATCTCTTTCTTGGCGCGCTCTCCCAACTCTATGCCTGCTTTGGCTCTCCCTGCTCCTAACACACTGCAGCTGCTGTGGTGTATTTTGAACTGTCAATAACCTAGTTGAGGCCAGTTCTATCTTTCTAAGATATCTTTAGCAAAAAGAAGTAACCTGCTGGCTTCTGTATTGGTGGAACTTGAAGGCAGGCATATGAGCACAGCATACAGATGGCAGAGAAGAGGCTTCAGCAAAACAGAAGGATGGGACTGGTGCAGGGCTAGCAATCTGGGGTGCAAGAGATAGGAGTGTTGCAAGCCGAACACAGAAGTGACCCTGTTTTTGCCTAAGAAATGTTGGTGGGATGGGAGAGGGCTCATAGAAATTCTGTGTAGCCCCATCGCTGCTGATTGGTTTTGCTAGTCAACATTCCTGGTAATTTACAAGTCCCTTCCTGGGACTGCATCGATGGGGCATCTGTTGCATTTTTATTACCTCTGGCCTCGGCTTCCGCCTTCCTTCACAGATCAAATAACAGCTTCCTCTCCTTGCTAATTCACACAGCTGGTTATTACTCACCCAGCTCCCGCTATAATCGCCAGGGGAAGAATTATAAATAAATGTGTACAAGCAAACAGATGCTGTCATTTTAAAAATCGATCCATCTCGTAAAAATGCCCCACTTAGGACTGGAGTGGTGAATTGCTGAGCATGTGTCTATGCCATTTTCACAAAACCCAGAAGCCCTGGCTGGACTCTGGTGATTAATTCAAATTAGGGATGAAAAGGGTGGGGGAGGGGAAGAGAAACCTAGAAGGGCAGGATGGCTGCAGGGCTGGGCCCAGAGCAATGGCTCGGCCTTTCCCCGTGAAAGGCATTGCAGGCAGAGCAGAAGAATGTGGTCCTTTGTTCAGACACCAGACCCACACATTGTTTGGGGGGGGCAGGAAGGGGCTGCCCATCGCTAGAGTCAGCAGCCCCTTTGAAAGGAACCAGATCACAGTCCTACTACCTGGAACTAATGTCGGCTTTTCTTTGGCATTGAAAAGATCAGCAGTCAAGGTCAGCGGCTTAAGAACAAGAACAAAGGCTGCCAGCCCCTGCTGTTCATCCCAAGCCCTTCAAAGTGGAAAAATCCTGGCAAAGAAGCTGAAATCCATGGCTGAACACCTGACCCTCTGCACCCGCCTTACATAAAGTTAAGAGCCAGCAGCCACACACGGAACTCTTAAGAAAGCCAGTTTAAAAATAAGAATCTAGTTTTTAGCTGTTTTGGTGTGGAATTCAAGGGATGTTCTCCCCACGTGAGCTCTGGGTGGGAGCAAATCACTTTCTGGGAGCTCAGTCCAAGAAGCTCATGGGACCTAAAGGACCTGCTACTTCCACAAAAGCCTACCCAAAGAGTAATGACCCTTCTCTTTATTTAATAGAAATATATAGGCTGCTTTTCACTTATAGGAAAGTGGTTTCCAACACATTAAAATGATAACAATATCTATTTAAACCCATGAACAAAACAGAGCACCCAGAACAGCCCCACAGTAATAGAATCATAGAACTGTAGAGTTGGAAGGGACCACAAGGGTCATCTAGGACGTTGGTACTGTCAGGAAATGCCTGGGGAATAGAGAAGTCTTCACTTGCGTGTGGAAACACCCCACAGCATAAGCCCAACTAATTTTGGAAGAACATTGCATGTGGTAGGGGGACTTGCAATGGAAAAGGACTTACACCCTGAGTGTTGCACCTTTGAAAAGTGTGGTATGGGGTGGAGCTCATCTGACCACCAGTGATCTGGGCTGTTTGTTTAGGAACAAACAGTCTCTCCAATAACCTGGGCCCAATCTGTTAACAGCTTTGTACACCGTGCAAACCACATCACACGCCGTTCAATGCCCACTGACTTCTATTAAGTTTAGGAACCTCCGTCCAAGATGTACACACAGAACCTCTGCACTCACCACCCAGGCAAGGAAGCTGAAATTCAGCTCATCCTCCACTTTCCTCTTTTTTGCACTGAGAAAATGCTCCCTTAGGTGACCAGGCCTATTAAGCGTTTTCTTCTCTAAGCCCTCAGTGTTCAGCCCTGGTTGACTCAACCTTGGCCCACAAGTGCCCAGTCTTGGCTCAGCCAAGGTTGGTTCAGTCATGGGCTGTGTACACACTAACCCATTTGTAGCACAAAACTGTTGTTTTGCTTAATCCAGAATTGTTCATGCCTATCCTCAACACACTGCTTTCAACCTAGATTGATTCTGGATCCTGGTGACCACAAGGGTGGGTGCAGTTACTTGATAAGAGACATGTTTAAATTATTATTATTATTATTATTATTATTATTATTATTATTATTATTATGTTTAAAACCCTTCCCTGGATAGGCTCTCCCCACCTTTTCCTCCCTGACATGCCCCAGGGGAAGGAAGAAGTGGCGGTTGTGATCTTGGCAGATGTCACTGGGCAGACACAGATCCACCCCCACCTCATCGCCAGGGCGGCCTAAATTGGTTTCCAAATGGACACACTGCAGGGGAATGCAGAATCCATCAGCAATGAGCTTTTATGTTCAGAAGGAAACCAGTTTCTCAGGAAGTGCTTTTCAGGGGCAAAAAAAATGCAGTCAATCTGGATTGTGTGTGGATGATGTAGAAGAAACAGTTCCTGGATCCAAGGCCATGTGGAGGAAGCCAGAGCAACCCTTCCTGCCTCCCTTCCAGTTTGCGTTCTTAATGTCTGGTCTGTCAGGGTGAAGGCAGCTCCTCCTAGGGAGGGTGTCCTACCCTGCAGTTTGACATGGATCTGCCCAT
Source organism: Podarcis liolepis (assembly GCF_965112155.1). Classification (NCBI taxonomy): domain Eukaryota; kingdom Metazoa; phylum Chordata; class Lepidosauria; order Squamata; family Lacertidae; genus Podarcis; species Podarcis liolepis. Next base: position 26,017,354 of record NC_139569.1, read on the forward strand.
CTGCTTATTGTGTCTCCAGTTTTTTTTTTCTTTTTAAAAAATGGGGTACTCTCATTTTGACTCAAGAAAATCGCCATTTTGTATTTAAAATCGGGGAAAATGAATACAGTAAATGGACAAAAGTACAAAGATTCACAAAATGTTTAGGGTAAGGTTACCAGATTTATTTCAATGAATCCAGGGACACAATTAATCAATCAATAAATCAATCAATTTTTAAAAAACGGGGGGTTTATTAAAAAAATAAAGAAGTAATATCTTCTCTTCTGTGGTCTCCTCTGTTGCCTGGCCTTCCTCTGGGTCCTGGCCTTTCTTGGAGCGCTAGCCCTGCTTCCCCCCTCCTTGCACTGCGACCCCCTACCGGCTTATTTGGGAGTAAGCATTAGCAGGAAACCCCCCCCCCCTGCTGCTGCCCTGCCCGTCTGTCTGGGCGTCTCCTGCGCAGGCATTGTCCAGCGGCTGCCCATCCGGGCCATGGCACACCCAGTCAGCGGGTCCGGGGGAGAACCGACGGCGAGCAAGTGGGAGGAGGCGTGCCTGGGCCGGATCACCTCGTCTCCTGCTCGCCTCTCGTCCACAATGGCCAATGAGGAGCTGGCCAACAAGCTGAGCCACCACTTGCAAGTTGAGGAGCACAATGGCGAAGCCGAGCAGCCGCCACAGCTGCCCAAGCACCACCCGGAGGCTGAGCCGATGGCGTTGGGCAGCGGTGCCGACGGCGAGCTGAGCACCAAGTTGCAGCAGCGCACAGAGCTCAACAACCCCACGCAGCTTTCGTCCAGCGGCGGCGCCCAACACCATGTCTTCAGTCCCTACTCCGAGTCCCCATATGTGTCTTGTGAGCAACACATCATATGGGGACTTCCAGCGAGGCAAAATGGCAGGCACCACGATAGCAGGCAGCTCCTGGCTGGCTCCGGGCTGCTGAGACTGCCCCTGCTGCTGCCACGTTTCCCGGGGACATTAGATGAAATCCGGGGACATTCTGGGGATGGAATTTGTCCAGGGACAAATTTACAAATCCGGGGACTGTCCCTGGGAAACGGGGATGTCTGGTAACCCTATTTTAGGGGTATGCGTACCCCTGTATCCCCCCCCCCCGAAAAAGCACTGTGTGTCTCCAGGCACTGTGGGGAGAAGGAGGGACTACTGTGCCTCTTTCACCGGGGGCGGGGGGGGGCTCGTCTGGTCTAGTAGTTAGTGCAAACTCCACCACTGGACAAATGACTCATTGTTCCTAAATTATAGTTTTGTGCTCAGAGTCCTTTTGCAAAGCCTGAAAACCCTTTTCATTTGTGCACAAACAGACTAATAGCCAATTCCGCAGCTTTCGGAAAAAGGGTAATCAGGCCGTAAGGCCTGGAATGTATTCAAAACATATCCTGTTCAACACTCCCCCCTCCTTTTCTTTTTTTAGAAAGAGCTTTAGAAAAAGAATATAAACCCACTTTGTCAGCGAATGACCTCAAGTTGTTTTTCCTGTTAAAAAAATTGCAGCTTTCAAAGATAATTTGTTAATGGCTCACATTTCTAACAGGTTCAGCAAAAAATTTACCACCAAATATTTCCACACATTTTTATGCAGGAAATAAAGAATGCATTTACTTTTGCATTATTACAGTTATCATATAACACAGGATATGAAAACTAAAACCTCAGACACGTTAAGGCTAATGTTTGTTTATTGAGCTAAGCCCAACATAACCGTGTTCCCTGCAAGCACCTGTAAGAGGAAGAGAGGCGTTTATAAATATTTCAAGTAAACAAGCGAGCTCACACCTTAAGATGACGTGTTAATTAATTAATCTGGAAGTGCCACCCACACACCCAATTCTGTACATGAAATTGCAAAGCCGAATTTAAAGGCTAACCATTTGTAAGGATTAGGGAAGGCCTCCCAGCCTCCACCTCTCCACATCTGGCAAGGCTCAGGAAGACATTTGACTTTGGACTCCAGAACAAGGCAATGCATTAAAGAATTTGTCAACCATTATTCATAGAGTGAACAGGCAACAGGGGTCCACTATTAAATATTATAGGCACATTAATATACAGTATACTAAGCTTTTAAGCTTATGACTAGAGAAGTTCCCCTATTCTTTGCCCGTGTCTGATCCAACCCATTTCTTTGCCTTCCTACAGAATTACCTCCCTGTAGTAAGAATTTGTCCATGGAGTTTTGCAGGGATACGGGAGTGGTTTGCCGGTTCCTGCTCCAGGTGGATCACGTTTGGTCAAAACTCTCCACTATGACATGTCCATCTTGGGTGGCCCTGCACGGCATAGCTCATAGCTTCTCATTTTCTCATAGCACTCATTTCACATGCTAGCAAGGTTTTGCTTAAAATTCTACAAGGAAGGCTTAAGCAGTATGTGGACCGAGAACTCCCAGAAGTGCAAGATGGATTTCGAAGAGGCAGAGGAACCAGAGACCAAATTGCAAACATGCGCTGGATTATGGAGAAAGCTAGAGATTATGGATTATGGAGAAATCTAGAGAGTTCCAGAAAAACATCTACTTCTGCTTCATTGACTATGCAAAAGCCTTTGGCTGTGTCGACCACAGCAAACTATGGCAAGTTCTTAAAGAAATGGGAGTGCCTGATCACCTCATTTGTCTCCTGAGAAATCTCTATGTAGGACAAGAAGCTACAGTTAGAACTGGATATGGAACAACTGATTCAAAATTGGGAAAGGAGTACGACAAGGCTGTATATTGTCTCCTTGCTTATTTAACTTATATGCAGAATTCATCATGCGAAAGGCTGGGCTGGGCTGGATGAATCCCAAGCCGGAATTAAGATTGCCGGAAGAAATATCAACAACCTCAAATATGCAGATGACACAACCTTAATGGCAGAAAGTGAGGAGGAATTAAAGAACCTTTTAATGAGGGTGAAAGAGGAGAGTGCAAAATATGGTCTGAAGCTCAACATCAAAAAAACGAAGATCATGGCCACTGGGCCCATCACCTCCTGGCAAATAAAAGGGGAAGAAATGGAGGCAGTGAGAGATTTTACTTTCTTGGGCTCCATGATCACTGCAGATGGTGACAGCAGCCACGAAATTAAAAGATGCCTGCTTCTTGGGAGAAAAGCAATGACAAACCTAGACAGAAGAAGAAGAAGAAGAGTTTGGATTTGATATCCCGCCTTTCACTCCCCTTCAGGAGTCTCAAAGCGGCTAACATTCTCCTTTCCCTTCCTCCCCCACAACACACACTCTGTGAGGTGAGTGGGGCTGAGAGACTTCACAGAAGTGTGACTGGCCCAAGGTCACCCAGCAGCTGCATGGCCACATCATGAGAAGAGAAGACTCCCTGGAAAAGACCCTGATGTTGGGAAAGATAAAGGGCACAAGGAGAAGGGGATGATGGAGGACGAGATGGTTGGACAGTGTTCTCGAAGCTACCAGCATGAGCTTGACCAAACTGCAGGAGGCAATGGAAGACAGGAGTGCCTGGCGTGCTCTGGTCCGTGGGGTCAGAAAGAGTCGGACACGACTAAACGACTAAACAAGTAAGAATTTACTTTTACACCACCAGTTTGTTACCCAGCTTATATAGCTTATCTAGCACTGCACACAAAGAGACACCAAACATCAAAACATTTTTCTACATACAGCAAGAAAGGTTACAGGTCATGGGATGTTAAAAACACATGGCTCCATACCGATATCAACTCCCCCACAATTCCCTTGGGGTGCCCCAAAGTTCCCAGGATATTTGGGTCTCAGCTTACAACTTATCAGATAGTTGTCTAGGCAACCAGACCTTCAGCGAGAAGGTCATAAATTCCTCTCCCATCTCCTCTTTCTGGTTCCCAGATAGCTTCAAGGAGAAATGCAAGTTCTCACCCAGATGTGAAGCCAACACATACCTCTTCCACAAAACATCATTATCTGACCCTTCCAGGGTCAGATAAGGCAGGAGGTGGCATGCAATGTTAACACAGCTTTACACAGCATAGGAGGATGGCATGAGGCACACAAAGATCAAGCCTAATACATTCTGTCTGAAAGGGTAAATGTGATTAATATTAGGGCAGTCAGAATAAAATCAGTATCTATATCTAATAGCTAATATTCAATCAGATATCACAATTTTTACATTAACTCTGTTCAAAGCCTGCTCTTGCCAGAAGAGGACAGGAATTTTGCTGCTGGTCTCCTGAATCTCCTCACCATCATCTTAATGTGCTGTCTGATGAAGCGAAGGAGCATGGACTGGTGGCTACAGTAGGTTAAGGGGAAACCCATCCCCACTGAGAAACCTGGAGCATGGCCATGCAACATCGTTTTTGGTCAGTCTCCCTCAGTCCTGACCCTGCATTTCATTGCTGCCCAGATTTTGGGGGCCCATCTAGCCCAGCCTCCTGTTCTCACAGTGGCCAACCAGATGCCCCTATTGTAGCACCCTGCTTGTGGTTAACGCTTAGCTGGAATGAAATATTCAACGCAGCAATAGAGAAATTAAAATAATTATTTATTTGTCAGACAAATAAATGAGAGGCACAGTGGTATATGGTTACCAAGCTCTGGCCTGGCTCCTGCCATTATGGCCAGCCCTTATATTCCCTTAATCCAGCCCCCTTTGCTCCTCCTGTGGCTGCCTCTGTCCAATCAGCCTAGTTGGATTTCCTATTGGCTGATTGCTATATCCAATCCTAAAAGATACACCCATATCCTCCTGTCCATATATGGAGGACAAACAGCTATATATTGTTACATCTATAAATGACAAATAAGTAGTAATATATCTTACATGTGTCTCAACAAGGAATCTTAATTACCAGCTCACCTCTTGCCCTCCTTGCCCTATTGCCTTCTAAAACAAATGGTTAATCTTAAATTTTTATCTTAAACATATGTCAAGGATCTTGAGTTTCACATCAACATTGAAAGATCTACTTCATTTGAAGGTTTCTAAACAAATGTCTGACAGCTAATATATCAGGACAGCATTTGATGGCGTCTTCTTGTCTGGCAAGAGGCTGGACTGGTGGCTGACTTAATTTCAAGATAAATACAACTCTTCTAGCATTTGTTAAATCCTTTGCATAATTACATTTAAGCCAACATATTTAATACACAACACAGATAGCCTCTTAAAAGGAATAAGGCCTTTTTAAAGTAGAGAGAGAAAGAAAGAAAAGGACTCAGTTTAAAACAGTTTCAGAAGAAGCCTCCTCCCCTTCAGCAAGCTGCTTTTCCCATTATCTGTTTAAGGAAGAAACAGCTTTAAAAAGACTTCCCAGCTAGATGCTTTAAAAAGACTTCCCAAAAAAACCTCTCTTTCTCTGTCAGCTAGATGTTTTTTCTCCCATTTGCCTCTGGCCTTAGAAAATACAGCTCAAGGTTTAAGAGAGGCCCATGGTATCATTTTACTATTTGCCCATTCCTAATTATGTTTATCTCTGCTTTTTTATCTTCTGTAACATGTAGGGTCAATGTCATTACTCAGTCTGTAATTTCAGCTTTTACGACTTTGAGAATTGTTTTCTGCTATAAATCAAAAGGGGCCCCTTGTCTTAGGAGAATGGCCAAGGTTTTCTCTGCCTGGCATGAAACATTTGAAAATCTACTTTTGAAAATCTAAGCCCTCTTTAATATACAAGTCCTGATCAAACATTAATAAAATGCAGGCTTATGCCTGATGCCTCATTCCCCCCTTTCAAGCTCAAGGACCTTCGTCCCAAGTGTCCTTGATAGCTTGACCTTCATCATATTCCTGAGGTAAAGCTCTGTATAGGGCCATGATATGAGGTAGAGTTTCATTTGAAACCATCTTGCTAATTGTACTTCTAAAACATGAAATGATACATGGCATCATACATAAAACCATTACCACTACTGTCAAGAAAAACAAGCAAGACAATAGTATCCCTTTGAGTAGCAAATAAATATTAGTCCCAATATAATTCCCCCAGTGACAGAAATGGGGAACCACCAAGACCAAAACATATATCCCGAGGATCCCCAATGAGTAATATCTCTGATAATTGTTCCACAAGGGGGTGGGCAGTCAATCAATTGTATAAGAGAATCTTTCCTTTCACAATCGCTGGTTCAGATGCTCCTCAAGCTTCAGGCGTGCGCAGGTCAGCCAGCTTCCAGGTTGTGGCTGCAGCAGGCCGGTCGTCTAATGTTGCCCGTGACCTAGCCCGTTCCCGGTAGGGCTAGATACAGGGGTTTTTGGAGAGAGTCAGTTTAAGAGGATTAGAGGGGTCACCTTTGCACGTCCAACTGCCTTCGGACTTCTTCAAACGGGAGTGATGAATGAGGTGAGGGGTCACCTCAGCTACCTTCACCGCTGTTGGAGTAGAGAGCAAGACGGTGTAAGGTCCACGCCACTTAGGTGCAAGTGGATCACGTTTCCACTCTTTCACCCATACGCTATCGCCAGCCTGGAACTGATGAATCGGCTCGGCAATGCTGCACGGCGTGCGCTCGAGGGCCCACCTGTTAAGAGAAACAAAAACACGGGAGAGAGATTGCACTTGTCCCTGTGTCACATGGTCTCCTATTTGTTTAAGATCAGCTGGAATATCCTGAACAAAGGAGGGCGGTCTCCCGTACAGGAGCTCAAAAGGTGACAACTTAAGTCTTTTTGTGGGTGCACACCGAACACGAAACAGTGTTATGGGTAACACATCTACCCATCCCAATCCCGTTTCCTGGGTTAATTTTGCCAATTGGGTTTTCAGAGTCCGATTCATTCTTTCAGTTTTCCCTGAACTCTGAGGCCTATAGGCTGCATGCAGTCTCCATTTCACTTGTAGGACTCGACATACTTCTTGTACTACTTGATCAATGAACGCTGGCCCATTGTCACTTCCAATGCATCTAGGTAATCCAAACCTCGGGATCAATTCAGTGAGGAGTCTCTTAGTTACCTCTCGTGCCTTTTCAGTTCGGGTGGGAAAAGCCTCAACCCATCCGGTAAGAGTATCTACAAACACAAGGAGATACTTGAATCCCTTAGAAGGGACCAGCTCTGTGAAGTCCACAATTAGGCTTTCCATGGGGACATATCCCACATGTTGGATTCCAGGAGGTTGTACCGGTCCCTGCCTGGGATTGTTTTTAGCACAAAGAACACATTTCTGTGAAATGCAAGTTGCTAATTGTGATAGGTTAATAATATACAGCTTCCGACTGAGACTCTCTCTGGTTGCAGTACCGCCAAGGTGAGTAGATTCATGATAATTTCTTACAATTGTGCCTGCTAGATGATGAGGTACATAAATCCTATTATCCGGCAGGATCATCCAACCGTCCTTCACAACTGCTCCTTCCTGTTCAGCCCACTTCCTCTCTTCTGGGGTATAGTGAGGTTTAACTTCTTCTGGAACTACCTCTGGTATGAGGGCTGCTATAAATCCTCCCACAGGCTTTTGGGCTGCCTCTCGGGCTGCTTTGTCAGCAGCATGATTTCCTCTGGTTATTGGATCCCTTCCTCGTCCATGACCTTTGCAGTGCATTACAGCAATCTGTTCTGGAGCCCATACTGCTTCTAACAGGATTTCTACTTCAGGTCCATATTTCAAGGCCTTCCCGTGGGCTCCTATTAGACCTCTTTCTTTCCATAGAGCACCATGTGCATGCAGGGTTAAGAAGGCATATTTAGAATCAGTATAGATGTTTGCCTTACATCCGGCTGCCAATTGCAGAGCTCTAGTTAAACCTATAAGTTCAGCTTTTTGTGCCGAGGTGCCAGCAGGCAAAGCTTCAGCTTCCACAACTTCCTCATTGGTGACCACAGCATATCCTGCTCGTCTGGCACCTTCATGCAGGTAACTGCTACCATCAGTATAATATACAACATCTGGATTTTTCAATGGTTCATCTTTCAGATCGGGTCTACTGGAATAAACTTCATCCATTATTTGGAGACAATCATGTGATTCTTCATCATCTACCTCTGGTAGGGGCAGCAAAGTCGCTGGATTGAGCATATTCACTACTCGTAGATGAATCCTGGGATTTTCACACAATAGGCCTTGGTACCTAGCCATCCTTGGGTTCGTTAGCCAATAACTACCCTTATATTCCATGAGTGTCAGAACAGCATGAGGTACATTCACATACATCGTCTGGCCGAAGGTAAATTTATCAGCTTCTTTGACAAGGCTTGCAGTGGCCGCTACTGCCCTTAGGCATGGAGGCCATCCTTTTGCTACTGAGTCCAATTGTTTTGACAAATAAGCTACTGGACGATTCCAACTTCCTAATCTCTGGGTCAGGACTGCCGCTGCAATCCCATTCTGTTCATGTACATACAGCTGAAAGGGTTTTTCCGAATTAGGCAGTCCAAGGGCTGGGGCCTCCATAAGTCGTTGTTTGATAACTAAAAAGGCTTGTTGCTGCTCAGGTCCCCATACGAATGGGTCCTTTTCTGCACCTCGAGTGCTTTCATGTAAGGGTTTGGCCAGACTGCTGAAATCAGGTATCCATAGTCTACAAAACCCTGCTGTTCCCAGGAATCCTCTGAGTTGTTTCCTTGTGGTAGGTTCCTTGATAAGGCAAATAGCTTCTTTCCTCTCTGGTCTCAATGCTCGTTGTTGGTGTGAGATGTCAAAGCCCAAATATTTGACCTTTTCTAAACATAACTGTGCCTTTTTCTGGGAAACTCGGTAGCCAGCTTGCCAGAGCAAGTGGAGCAGTTCCTCTGTCCCTTCTTTACAGGTATCAAAATCCTTTGCTGCTAGTATAAGGTCATCTACATATTGCAGAACCACCTTTTCTCCAGGTATTGAGGGGTAACTTGTTAGATCCTTCGCCAAGGCAGTGCCAAATAAAGTTGGGGAATTTTTGAATCCCTGGGGCAATCTCGTCCAAGTTAGCTGGCCTTTTGTTCCTGTTAAAGGGTCTTCCCACTGGAAGGCAAATATAGGTTGGCTCTGTGGTGCCAGCCGGCAACAGAAGAATGCATCTTTCAAGTCCAATACAGTAAAAAATGTTGCTTCTGGTGGGATCAAACTCAGCAGGGTGTATGGGTTTGGTACATTTGGGTGCAAGGTCTCGATAGCCTGGTTTACGAGCCTCAAGTCCTGCACTGGCCTGTATTCATCTGTCCCAGGTTTTCGAACAGGCAAAAGGGGTGTGTTCCACTCTGATTGGCAGGGCTTAAGCAGACCATATTTTAATAGGCGGTCCAAATGTTTCTGGATGCCCTCTGCTGCTCGCCGGGGTAAAGGATATTGCTTTACAGATACAGGGGTAGCCATAGGTTTTAAGGTTACTACAATTGGAGCTATATTCTTGGCCATTCCTGGTGGGCTATTTTCGGCCCATACTCCTGGTGGCACCTGTAGAGTTCGGAGGAGCTTGTTTAACTCTGTATCCAATGTGGGTTGGACTTGCAGGGCTGACATTAGGCGCCATGATTGTTCCTTAGGTACTGAGAGGGAAATTATTCCTGCTGCCTTTGATGGCAGTTTCATTTCTGGACCTCGAGGAGTGAAGGTGATTTGGGCCTGCAATTTGGACAGCATATCTCTACCTAAGAGAGGTATTGGACACTCAGGTATATACAAAAACTGATGGGTTAAACGATGTCCCCCAATCTGGCATTCCAAAGGTTGGAGGAAAGACCTCTTAGCTGACTGACCAGTGGCACTTTTAATGACTACACTTTTGGATGCCTTTTTCTGCAATAGTTCTGGGAGTACTGAGTATTCAGCCCCAGTATCAATCATAAAGTCTATTAAATGGCTTCCTAATTGAATCGTGACCGTGGGCTCCTGGAAGCCTAACTTTATGGAGTCCGGTCGTTCCTAGTCTTGGGTAAAATCCTCCTCTGCCAGTCCAATGACATTGTCCCTACTCCGTCCTTGTCCAGGTCTCTGATATCTTCCATCTCGAATCATTCCCCGTCCCCGTCCCTGGTTTCTTGGGCCGGAGCCTGGGCCTGGGCCTGGGCGTACTTCTTCCAACCTCAGGGGTTCAGGACACTCCCGCTTCCAATGACCCTCCTTCTTGCAATTTGCACATTGATTCCTTCCCAGTGGTGGATTCCTTCCCCGCCCTCTTCCTCCATTTAAGGGGCGGTAGTCTTGCTTCACTGCTGTGGCCAGCATTACCATCTTTTCCTTCTGCCACTTCTTCTTCTCTTGTTTCTCAGCCTCATCCCTATTCCGATAAACTCGGCGTGCAATGGCCATAATTTGGCTCATCAGCATCCCTTCCCATCCTTCTGATTTCTGAATTTTCTTACGAATGTCAGAAGCGCACTGGGCCACAAATGTAGCAGTAATCATTCTGCTGTTTTCAGGGGCTTCAGGGTCAAAAGGAGTCCATATACGATAGGCTTCTTGCAGCCTCTCTAAAAAGTCTCCTGGACTCTCATTTGGTTTCTGTTCTACTTCTGAGACTTTAGACATATTAGTGGGCTTCTGGCATGCCCTGCGGATACCTTGCACAAGCGTCTGGCGGTAGGTGGTAAGTCTGGCCAGGTGAATTACATTGTTTGGATCCCAATTAGGATCTTCCAAGGGAAAGTTGTCTTGGAGATGACGGTCAATATTAAAAATATTTCCCACTCTGGCCTGCTCACGCAAATATATCTGTGCCTTTTCAATTATGTCTCTCCTTTCCTCAGTGGTGAACAGAGTATTCAGGAGCTGGCGGCAATCTGTCCAAGTAGGACTATGAGTATTTATTATTGAAGTCACCAAGTCCATCATAGCCTGAGGTTTTTCTGCAAAAGATGGGGTGTGTGTTTTCCAATTCATCAGATCCGTAGTTGTGAATGGAATATATTGCAGGGTCGACGTTCGAGGTGGCCTTGGTCCAGGTAGCCCGTTAACCAGCACAGGCTCCTCAAGTGCATCAAATACTCTTCTGAGAGGGGCTACTACGTGATCTTTCTCTTCGCTTTGCTCTAGGGGCCTCAAATCATAGGGGATGGTATTTGTCCCAAGGCGTTCTTTTAGCAGCTTTATACGCCTGGCTGTATTGCTTGCTGACCGATTAAGGTCTCCCTGTAACTTCTGTAATAATTCTCTAGGACTTGGATGTACAGGAGTTTGGGGTAGGCAATCAGTTGTTCCACTAAAAGAGACTGTAGATGGAGTTCTACTGGGACTCACAGATGGAATAACCACTTCTGCTTGGGCTTTATTATAGGCCTCCAATGCCTCCTGAAAATATTTTTCATAATCTATCAAGGAATCAAGTTCTGTGACTCCAGCCCCATTATTCATTCCACTTTCTTGCCTTGGGGTTACAACTGGTGGAGTGTTTGGATTAGGCTCCCTTCGATGTGGAGCATAGGGTGGAGGTGGAAGCAGCTCTTCCTCTGGTCCCTCAAAAATGGGTTTGAGTTTATTTGGCAAGATTCCTTTTCTAGCTTCGGCTTTTACAGCCAATAATTTGCATCGTTGGACTTTGCATTCCCTTATCCATGGAGGATTTTTATTTAATGTGCTCAGCCAGGAATCTATATATGAAAATTGTTCTGGGCACCCTCCAATTTCTTTGGCGATGTTAGACCAAAGTTTGCTTACTAAATTTATATCAAAAGTTCTCTGAGATGGCCATCCAGTATTTTGCTTCGGCCACTCTAATTCACATAACGTTCTCAGGCGCTCTGGCGTCATTTTGACTCCATATGCCCCTGAGAAGGCTTTCTTAAAATTATTTAACATACATTCAAGAGGTGTATTTTCCCCTTTTGAACCCCCAACTCCCATTGTATGGCCCTGTGAAGTATCCACTCAGTCACTCACACACACGCTTCGTGAGTTTCCTTGCCCAGATGGAGTCGCCTCACTGGGAACCGAAGTACTACCCACTCCACACTCAGGTCAGCTACAGATTGCTCTGTACTTTCTCACACATACAATGCGCTAGATACTTCACCACACACTACCTCCCATTCTTCCCTTTTCCCCCACCAGACCACCATCTGATGTATCCAACCACCTAGCGTACTCAGTTCCCACTTACTGAGACGCAGAAGTTTGATCAAGACTTCTCTTCCTCCCAGTTAATTGGAGGGCCAAAAATCCCTTTGTGCACTTACCCCTGGTTGGTTCCGTTTCCCCCCGGTCCGTCGCCGCCAGTGAGCAGGGTATCAGACAGACGAGACTTCTGCGTTCCCCCTGGAAAAATTTACCAGTGCGCGCTTGGGTAAGCAGTTTAGAGATCCTCTCTCTTGTACCCTGCTCAGTAGAGCGAAGGGGCTGCGTTCCAGCAGACCACTTATCCGAGTCACAGGGCACCATAAAATGTAGCACCCTGCTTGTGGTTAACGCTTAGCTGGAATGAAATATTCAACGCAGCAATAGAGAAATTAAAATAATTATTTATTTGTCAGACAAATAAATGAGAGGCACAGTGGTATATGGTTACCAAGCTCTGGCCTGGCTCCTGCCATTATGGCCAGCCCTTATATTCCCTTAATCCAGCCCCCTTTGCTCCTCCTGTGGCTGCCTCTGTCCAATCAGCCTAGTTGGATTTCCTATTGGCTGATTGCTATATCCAATCCTAAAAGATACACCCATATCCTCCTGTCCATATATGGAGGACAAACAGCTATATATTGTTACATCTATAAATGACAAATAAGTAGTAATATATCTTACATGTGTCTCAACAAGGAATCTTAATTACCAGCTCACCTCTTGCCCTCCTTGCCCTATTGCCTTCTAAAACAAATGGTTAATCTTAAATTTTTATCTTAAACATATGTCAAGGATCTTGAGTTTCACATCAACATTGAAAGATCTACTTCATTTGAAGGTTTCTAAACAAATGTCTGACAGCTAATATATCAGGACAGCATTTGATGGCGTCTTCTTGTCTGGCAAGAGGCTGGACTGGTGGCTGACTTAATTTCAAGATAAATACAACTCTTCTAGCATTTGTTAAATCCTTTGCATAATTACATTTAAGCCAACATATTTAATACACAACACAGATAGCCTCTTAAAAGGAATAAGGCCTTTTTAAAGTAGAGAGAGAAAGAAAGAAAAGGACTCAGTTTAAAACAGTTTCAGAAGAAGCCTCCTCCCCTTCAGCAAGCTGCTTTTCCCATTATCTGTTTAAGGAAGAAACAGCTTTAAAAAGACTTCCCAGCTAGATGCTTTAAAAAGACTTCCCAAAAAAACCTCTCTTTCTCTGTCAGCTAGATGTTTTTTCTCCCATTTGCCTCTGGCCTTAGAAAATACAGCTCAAGGTTTAAGAGAGGCCCATGGTATCATTTTACTATTTGCCCATTCCTAATTATGTTTATCTCTGCTTTTTTATCTTCTGTAACATGTAGGGTCAATGTCATTACTCAGTCTGTAATTTCAGCTTTTACGACTTTGAGAATTGTTTTCTGCTATAAATCAAAAGGGGCCCCTTGTCTTAGGAGAATGGCCAAGGTTTTCTCTGCCTGGCATGAAACATTTGAAAATCTACTTTTGAAAATCTAAGCCCTCTTTAATATACAAGTCCTGATCAAACATTAATAAAGTGCAGGCTTATGCCTGATGCCTCACTATGGGAAGCCCAAAAGAAGAACCTGAGCACCAAAGCAGCTCTCCTGGATCAAAATTCATTGAAGAGAGCAGCGTGGAGGCCAGTCAAAAGAGGCTGTTCTTGGAGATCTGAACAATGTTGAGGCAAGCTGCTAGTCCTGTTGAGGGTGCAGAATACAAATGCACGTATGGTAGAAACTGCATTGCCCAGGCCATGGGTAGGCAAACGAAGGACCAGGGGCCGGATCTGGCCCAGTCGCCTTCTAAATCCGGCCCACGCACGGTCTGGGAATCAGCGTGTTTTTACATGAGTTGAATTTAAATGCATCTCTGGGTTTTTGTGGGGCATAGGAATTCGTTCATCCCCCCCCCCAATAGTCCAGCCTCCCAGAAGGCCTGAGGGACAGTGGACCGGCCCCCTGCTGAAAAAGTTTGCTGACCCCCTAGCCCAGGCAGTACTTGACACCGAAGAAGCAAGGAAATAATGCCTCAATACAACGCCCTGGAAAGCCTGGTCTGCTTAATTTTTTCACCATCCCTCCTCAGATGAGCACAGGACGATGTACGTAAAACATACAAACAAAATACAATAAAATGGAGCTAAAAAACATATTTCAGCAAAAAGATTCTAAACATACGCTGCTAGCCTGCAAATGAATGTGGGGGGAGGGACTTGGCAGTATAGGAGGGGGTCGGGATTTGTCCGTCTCTCTACTGTACTTCGGGGGGGGGGGGAGCGGCAGCCCGGGGCAGGAACCGAGGGCGGGAGGTCGACGCCTTCGACCCTCTGGCGGGGAAGGGGGGTGCCCGATGCTGAGCCCGGGCAGAACCGCTGCCGGGGGGAGGGGGGGGCCTTTTTGCTACAGGGAGAGGCTTCGCGCAGGGCTGCAGCATTGCACCTTTGCTTCGCGTGCACAGGCACTCAAGGGTCGGCTGCACTGCAAGACTGTCGTGCCCCGGCAGCCCTCCCTTGGTCCGAAATGTGGGGAGAATACCGAGGGGCTGCATTTGCATTTTCAGAGACCGGGCGAATGTTTTAAATGTTACAAATAAACAGGCGGTCAAGAAAACAAACATGGATGGACTCCGAGTGGAGCCGCCTCTCCTGTCGGTTGGGGAGGACAAGACGCCTGATCCCAGAAGCCGCTCTCCCCACGGCTAGTCTATACGTTTGCAGTTCTACGGTAAACGAGCGGCCCCTGGCGCGCGTGAGCTTAGAGGAAATGAGGCCGGGCACGCCTGTGGGCGGAGCAAAGGGAAAGGGCGCTCTCGCTGCGCAGGCGCGGGATGCGTGAGAATGCTCCTATAAACTTATGTCAAGTAGACTCCCGTGCAGAGTACACATTTCTGCTTGTTCATCTTTGGAGGCGTTTTGGTTTCCCGCGGTGCCTGGATTTGCGACGCCGCCGTAAGATTAGTACTGAACTTCACTGCAGGGCTGTAGTAAGAAACACTTAAAAACGCTTGATCACGGCTTGCGAAATGTGGAACCCGGAAGTCCCACACCCCCAAACCGGGATTGTGTTTGTTTTTGTGCTCTAGAGAACCGGCATTGCTCTGCGCAGGCGTGTGGCGGGAGGTGAGAAAGACACCTGCGCAGCCAAGTAGAGCCTCCCTGTCCAGGGGCAGTCTACCTCCAGCGGCCCAGCTCCTCCGCCCGCCGGGTGGCATGGAGCTTCCCTGTCCAGGGGCAGCTCACCTCTAGTGAGAGGGCTCCTCGTGGCCCCTGAGTGGTTCTCTCCTCCCTGCCTCCTTCCCTCCCGCCGGGCCCGGCCATGGCTGCTGCTTCGGAGCAGGAGGCACCAAGTGCTGCTGCCTGCTGGGCGGCGGTGCGGGCTCTGCTCCCGGGCACACGGGCCGGGCTGGGGCTGGGATCGCTGGGGCTGGGGGCGGAGGGGGCCCGCGTGGCGCTGCTGCTGGAGGAGGCGGCCGCCTTGGTGTACCCGGGCGATGCGGGCGAGGAGTCTCTGGGCTCGGAGAGAGCCCGCCGAGCCTGCCTGGAGCTGGGCGAGCAGGTCTGCGACTACTCTTGGGAGCGGCTGCACGTGGGCCCGTGGCGGGCGGTGAGCGCCGTGTGGCGGCGGGCGTGGGCGCTGGGCTGCCTCTTCCGCGTGCTGAGCCTGTGCCGGGCACGAGGGGCCAGTCGGGAGGCGCTGCGCCTATGCGACCTGAGCCTCCTGCTTGGCGCGCCTGTCCTGGACGACGTCATGGGCAGGCTGGTCCCCGTCCTCCAGCGGCACCTGCCATCCGAGGAGCCAGCAGCGACAGCCCGCGCCGGAGCACCCCCGAAGAAGGTACCAGCTTGCAAAGGGGACCCTTGCCCACCCCCTTCCCGTCTGCAAGAACAGCTCCCCTCTCCTCGAAGGCGAGCCTCGCTGCAGCTGGATCGAGCGAAAGGCGAGCCCGTCTACTGCAGCCTCCTGTTCTTGCAGGATGGCCAGCCAGGTCCCCCCAGTCGGGTGTCCCAAGGGGAAGCCCCCACTCCCTCACAAGCAGCACCCCAGCTCAAGATCAGCCCCCTTCTGCCGTCTCCAGCAATTGGTACTCAGAAGCATTGCCGCCTCCCGCACAGTAGAGCCCATTTCATGGCCTTTTCCCTTGGCACACCTCAAGGACTGAAGCAGATTAAGCCCTCCTTTTGCCAGTGTGTGCAGGGGTGGAGGGGCCAACCCACACTGAGCCCCCTGCCAGTGAAACAAGAAGCAGAACTAACCACCTGCTCCTTGTTGCAGAAAATCCGGACGGACTTCACCCCAGCAGCCCCTGCTATAGCCCCAGAAACTGCTGTCCCACAGCTTCTCTGCCCATCGCTGGAACATTTCCGGGACAGTTACCTAACCCCTCAAAAGCCAGTTGTCTTGGAGGGGGTTGTGGACCACTGGCCTTGCCTGAGAAAGTGGAGGTGAGGGCAAGAGAGCAGGTAGAGGGTGGGTGGCTGCCTCCAGGACAGGGAAAGGTTTTGCCCAATGGAGGCAGCATCTGCTGCCAAATTATTGGGTGTGGGGCTGGAGGGGCTCCTGACATCATGCACCCTCTCCAGTTTGTCTTCTGTAAGAGGATGCTCTCTCTGCCCCTGAGCTAAAGGCAGTTTTGGGCCTGCATTCTGCACTGCTGGAACCGCAGGGCTTGATTTTTGCCTGTGCTCAGTTTAGCTTTTGGCTACCATAATATTTGCCCTGGCAAGCCTGACAGTGAAATTCCAGGGGGTTCACAGAGGAGTGGATCAGAACTCGTGCTATCAGGAAAACACAGCGAAGGATCGGAAATGGCACCAGCCTGACCTTTCCCTCTGCCTGCTTGCTATTCAGGCCAAAGTTCCTCCAAGGGATGGCAGATATCCCAAGATGTATAATCACAGGCAGATTGTAACAGAAGTAACTTCATTTGTGAGTTACTAGACGGTGCCCTGAGCCAGCCAGGCCAAATACTCAAAAAAATACACAAAGTGTTGCAAGTTCCCGCTGGCACTTCCCCCGTGTAGGAGAGGAAAGAACAAAAAGAACTGTAAACCACTCTGCCTGAGGAAGAGGGAACAGGGCCTTTGGAAACAGGGTGGGCACAGAGAGAGAGAGCTCTGCCATTGATTCTTCTTCCTTTGTTGCAGCGTGCACTACATCCGCCAGGTGGCCGGCAGCCGCACAGTCCCTGTGGAGCTTGGATTGCGCTACACAGATGAGGAGTGGTCCCAGACCCTCATGACCGTGGATGACTTCATCAGACAGTATATTGAGAATGAGGTCTGGTTCTTCTCCCTCCCACAAAACAACCTGGCTGGGAAGAGCAGGACAAATTATGCTGGGTTGAGTTTGTGTTAACTCCATTGTTGTATTCCGCCCTGGGAACCCAGCAAGCAGGAAAGGTGTCTCCTTAAATAAAATAATAGTGAACTTATTTATGTGAGCATCTGCCAGCTTTTGAGTAACATGGAAGGCTGCAATGAGACTGGGAAAGGGAGGGCAAGCCTGGCAGAGCTCCTTGGGGTGGGGAGCAGGGAGCTGACCAGTGAGTGGTAGAGTTTGTGGGCTGGGGCTCTGGACTCCCCACCAAATTGTTTGCTGCTGTTCAATTGACTTTTCTGTATGTAGAGGATTTCCACTCACTCCTCTCTCTCTGTCCCCCCCCCTTCTGTTTGCAGGACCACAAGGGATACCTTGCTCAGCACCAGCTCTTTGACCAGGTAAACCAAAGGGATAGTTCTTCTAGTTCCTATTTGATGGGAGGAAACAGATGCCAGGTTCACCAGAATGCAATGAATTTCCCACCCCCAAAATTCCATATCTGGAAATGATCCAAAGTGCCACCCACGCCTTTCAGGGAAGCATTTCTCTGGAAACTCCACCCCAGGCATCCTCCACAGTCCATGGGAGGAGGCACGTGGGCCAAACAGGTTTCAGAGATGTGTGCAAAGGGCTGAGAGCATCACAGTAGACCTCTCCTCTCGTAGGTGTCCAATCCACTTGGTGGGGAAACTCCTTCCTGACTCAAGGTGGGCTGTCTGCCAAAACCCACTGAGTCACTTCTAGCTAATCAAACTCATGTTGTTTAATGCCAGCCAACATCCTGTTGCCAGCTGTTCTCCTGATGTCTTGAGGAAGCAGGGGAGGAGGGAACCCAAGACTGTATAGAGCAGCTCCCCCCCCAACCTGGCCCCAGCAGAGAATCCCCATAACAATTAATGCTGGAACGTAGGGAGACCTTGTTTGGTTTGAATGCTGTCCCTTCGCCACCCACAATAGTAAAGAGAGCATTGGCTGAGGTGCAGGAGCAGGCCTTTCCTGTGCCCCTTTTCCTTGCCCCTTCCTTGATAGCTGCCTCCTGGCACTTTGCAAAGCCTCTTCCCTTTTCTGCAGGCATTTGCTTTGCCCAAGTGGTTGATGCCTGAAACTCCGCCTTTTCCTGTTTCCATCCTTTGCCTCACCATCTCTTATCTTGTGGTCTTGTTTTAATGGTTGCCGTGAGCCATCTTTGGATTATTATTATTTTATTTATTTGCCACTTTTCACCCGAAGATCACAAACAAAATAGACGGCAGGTTATAAATGCTTTAAATAAATGTCAAGCTAGTGTACGATGAGAACCTCTTTCCCCGCTTTCCTTTCTAACCAATTTTCTGCCAGATCCCAGAGCTGAAGCTGGATATTGGCATCCCTGACTATTGCTGCCTGGGTGAAGGAGACGAAGAGGACATCACTGTCAACGCCTGGTTTGGTCCACCAGGGACTGTCTCCCCTCTGCATCAGGACCCGCAGCAGAACTTCTTAGTCCAGGTAGGGCCTCCGTGGCAGCCTGCAGTGCGGGGGCTAAGGAGGGCAGTTGCCAATCAGAGGCAGGACTTCTGTATCCTCCTGCCTTTCAAGGGAGGCTGCTTCCTGCTCTAGGGGTGGCAGCAACAACAGTCACTAGAGGAAGCTTCCCTCTAGAAGTTACCATGGGAAGGCTCTCTGCAGCCAGAGATCCCAGCTTGGGAAGCTGATGCCAATGGGCTCCCTGTCTCAGGTGGACTGAGGTGCTGATGGGCTGTCAAGGAGAAGAGCAGAGAGGGAGTGCTGAGAGCTGAAATTAGAAAGGCACTGGGGCAGGGGAAGAAAGTGCCTATTGTTGGCCTGCAAACTTTGGACGGGGATGTCTGGGCTCCTTTTTCTGCAAATGATGGCAAGAAGCTGATCCGACCCCATTTGCAGAAATCCTGTGTGTCAGGGCACACTCCAGACACCAAGCAAAGGAATGCTAGTTAGAAAAGTTGAGCTCGGATTATTGATAAATGTTTCAACGTTCCTTTCTCCAGGTAATGGGACGGAAATATGTCCGTCTGTATTCTCCTCAGGAATCTGAAAACCTTTATCCACATGAAGGCCACCTCCTTCACAACACCAGCCAGGTGGGCACCCAGTAAAGTCGGTCCCTCTTAATGGGGGCTGAATTATTCCATGAAGCAAATCATGTTCACCCTAAAAATTGGCACCATATCCTATTTCCCATCCCCAACTGCAGCCAAGCTCCCAACACTCACCTCTTCCTCTTCCCTGCTTCCCTCCACATCCTGCCCCTCTCTCCTGTCACCTAAATTGTAAGCCTCTTGAGGCAAAGAATGAGACAACCATGGATAGTCCTGTCTGAATTATATTAAGACGGCGTTTTCTCTTTCATTTCCAGGTGGATGTGGAAGACCCTGACTTGGTGAAATTCCCCAACTTCAAAGCAGCTGCATTTCAAGATTGCATCTTGAGCCCTGGAGAAGTTCTGTTCATCCCAGTTAGCTACTGGCACTATGTGCGGTCCCTGGACACAAGTTTCTCCGTCAGCTTCTGGTGGTCGTAGCGTCTGCTGGGAACAAGGGAGGACTCTTCTGCTCAGGGACTTCAGGCAAGATGAAGGAAGGAGCTGCCAGGAAGCAGCAAGGGCTGTGACACACAGTTCAACTGCTGTGGTTGAGCATCAAGGGCATCAAAGATGCAGTTTTCTGAAGGGGCTAAAATAGTGACTTGTCCCTCTTTGGGTTTTATTAAAAAGGGCTCTCTTAAAACTTTTCTCAAAGGACAACAGAATACAAATTAATATTTAAATTATGTGTTGTGAATTCAATTGCTTTTGCTGGTCTAGCACAACCTGCTTGGTCAAGGGAGACAGAAAGCTCACCATTTGGATTCTATTTTCTTGGTGGAGGCTCCAATGGAACTGATGCACTCATGACTAGAGCCCCTGCAATACATGTTGGGCAAAAGGTTTCTTGCATTGCAGGTTGGACTAGATGACTCTTGGGATCCCTTCCAACTCTACAATTCTGATTCTATAATACTGCTTTACAAAGTCTGAAGGGCTCAGATCTTGTGCAAGATGGGCAAAGAAGTCCTTAGTCATTGCGGAGGGAAGTCTCTCTGTAGATTCATCGTGCCCTCACCAACCCCACAAATGCAAGTTACAAGGAGGAATTGCGATTTCTTTAAATTTGGGGTTGGGGGAGGGCAAAAGTGTCTGTTTTCCACACAGTCCAGAGTTCAAACTCTGCCTTCTGAAAGTAGGGCTAGGAACAACCCCTGCTGGGGACTGGAGCTTCCTTTGTTCATGAGAACATGAAGAGCCTTCTTGGTCAGGCCAGTGTCCCATCTAGCGCAGCATTCCTGTTCTTACAGTGGCTGACCAGACATCTGAATGGGAAACCCGCAAGCAGGACCCAAGGACAAGAGCAAATCTCCCCTCCTGTGCCTGCCAGCTACTGATTTTTAGAAGCATTGCTGCCACGAAATGTGGAAGGAGAGAGCCTAGCCGTCCTGGCTAGTAGCCATTGGTGACCCTCTTGTTTTAGAGCCATCTAGGTTGCTGGCCCTCACTGGCTCCTGCAGGAGAGAGTTTTAACTATGTGTTGCATGAAGCAGTCCGTCCTGAATCCTGCAAGATTCAGCTTCTTGAGATGCTCACAAGTTATGGTGTTCCAAGAGGGTTACGTTCTCTTTCAAAAACAAAAAGATACCGAGGACAGCTTTGGGAAGGAGCAGAGTTGAGGCCCAGTCACCCTCATAAGACCTTTAAGAACTTTGCTAAATATACGGTCATGCAGTTGCCAGGAAAGGTATTGTATGTGCTTTTATAGCTTGAAAATAAATAAAAACCCTGTATTTTTTATTTTAAAAAAGCTTTACATAAATAGTAAAAAAGGAAAGAAAAAATTGTGAGACAGGCTGGATCCTGAGGAAAAAAAATATATCACAATATATGCATTTCAGACACTTAAATTACGCAAAGATAGAGCAGCTGTGCTGGGCCCCAGTAACAGCTGCTTGTCTGTACTTCTCCAATAAGGGCCTGGAGAAGTCTTACTGCCGCCTCTGGGCCATTGGGGAGGCGGCACTCCTCCGGGTCTCCTGTGAAGTGCTCGAGAGTCCAGAAGGTCCTGGTAGGTTGATCTCTGTGGTGGAGATGGAAAAATACAGAATGGGATGAATAAGAGTTTGATTACCTTACCGTGGCCTTTGGGACCATTCCCACCTCCACTTTCACCCTCGACCCATTTATGTACCAGTTTCTGACAGGCAGAACTTTCCCTGTTGGCCAAAAGAAAGCCCGACCCAACAGAGATCCTTTTCCCTCCCAGCCTGAGGGCAAGAAATAGAATCCATCAAATGAGATGAAATCTGGCTCTAGTTTGCTAGCTGCTTCCGGGAGGGTGAGCTTTCCGTGAACTTTGAGAGGGGGGGTCTGCTAGAAATCTAGAAGAATACATTCTACAGTGGTACCTCGGGTTAAGTACTTAATTCGTTCTGGAGGTCCATACTTAACCTGAAGCACCACTTTAGCTAATGGGGCCTCCTGCTCCTGCCGCGCTGCCGGAGCACGATTTCTGTTCTCATCCTGAAGCAAATTTCTTAACCTGAAGCACTATTTCTGGGTTAGCGGAGTCTGTAACCTGAAGCGTATGTAACCCGAGGTACCACTGTACACAAATGATCCTCTTTATCTCATATGCAAGAAGCTGTATCGCTTCCAGGAAATCTGCCAGTTCACTAAAGCAAAGAAGTCCTTGGGTTAATCCCAGAATGTCATGAAAGGCAGACAGTGGACCAGAAGGAGAGCAGGCTGCTGTCTCCCCATTCCCACCCCTGGCACGAAACTGGTCGTGTTTTTCTGGGGAGGCACTCTTCAGGGGTGTTACCTGGAATCTGATGTGGCCAGAACTGCTTGCAGTTAGGGCAACGAGGTTCCCTTTGGGCTTGGAAATATTTGGCAAGGCAAGGCAAGTGCATGGCGATTCCACAGTCCTCACAGACTTGGCTCTGAAAGGGAAAAGCTGCTGTGAATGGGAGGCAGATGCCCTTTGTAAGATGATCAGCCTCAGGGCTGAGCAGCAGTAAGGCTCCTGGAGGCCAAGGGTGGTTAACACTAATCAGCCTCTCCACAAGGATGGTTTTAAGCTGCAGGGGAGGTGGCACTGCACAGAGGAACTCCTGGCCACTGCTCCCCCATCCCCAAGCCTTGCCCATCCCACATACACCACCAGCTGATGTGGGCCTCCTGACCTGGATGGAGAGGCTGTGGCAGACGTGGCACTTGCGGGCAGAGTCCTGGTAGTGGCGGAGGATGTACTGCTCCAGCTCCAGGACGCAGCGCAGGTGCAAAGTGTACTCTCCCTCTTTCTGTGAGAGAGCAGAGGCCCAGTTACACCCCTTGTGGCTCAACCGCCCCCACATCAAGGGAAGGCAAGGGGGCCCAAGTGGACCTGCCCACTCCAGCTTCCCACCCACATTCCCGTACCTCGGAGAGCCACTTATCCTGCACCAGCCGCTGCAGTACTAGCTCAGCCTCCACCTTCTTCATCTTCTTTGGCTTCAGCTGGTCAGCCAGGTTCAGGATCTCCGTGGAAGAGGCAAAGCCGTTGCTAGACAGCACAATCAGATCCATCTGCAGATGGAAAACCCCTTTCCTAAGTGAGCAAAGGACATCACAGGGGCCACGTCCTTCTGGCCAGCTAGCAGGAGGATAGTAGACTCCTGGCTTTGTATTTCATTAAGCCAATGCTTCTCCCTTTTTTTAGGCAAAAAGGTGCCGGTACTCACATGAAGTTGTGACAGTAAGTACCGCACTTATAACATGGGGGGGTGCCGGTATTGTGTACCCCCAGAAAAAAACACTGCATTAAGCACATTGGATGCAGAGGGCTGCATTTCACCCTCCCAAGACCCGTGAGATTCCCAAAACATGGACAAGCTGGGGAGCAGAGGCCAAGTCCAGAAAGTGAGTCCCCCCATGGCTACTGGGGGCCACTGAATCTGGGCCACTTAGGAGGCTGGTCAGCAGGTAGGCAGGCAGCAATCTGCTACAGATTCAGCCACGTTTGCGCACTCAAGGTTTCCATGCTTACTGTCTTCTTGAACAATTCCAGCTCATTTTCAGAGTAGTCGCTTGCCATTAGGGTGATCTCAGTTTCAGCCAGATTCACCTGAGGGAGAAAGCAAGTGTGATAAAGGAGACACCGGGCAGCCTCTGAGCTCCAAGCCAAGAGGATTCTTTGACACTGTCTCCCTGGCAGCCACAGCCCAGACGTGGCTGGCCCCTCCCATGGGCAAAGCTTCTTCGAAGGAGGCAAGCACCAAGCCTCACCCCACTGCACCGGGAATCCCCTTGCTGGGTTCCTTTTTTATTCCTGCAGCTATTGGCTCATCTCAGTTCCTGGGCAGAGCCTCCAGCCTCTGGAGCAGTCCTGCCACCATCCAGCAAGGGTGTAGAATGAGGGGAAGGATGTGCCTCTTGGATTCCTTGTCAGGGGGACATTGTGATCCAGCAGCAGCATGCGACTCTCCCCAGATCCCACCCTTCCCAATTTCAAATTACAAGGAAAAGACACCAGGTGACAGCCAACCCTGCCCTACCAAAGCATAATATGTTCTCCCATTTTCTTCCGATATTCCTTTCCTGATCTCCAAAGACAAAGGCTGCAGCTGACCATTCAAAGTGTTGATGAAGTCATCCAGCTTATCAGGTGCATAATGGACTGTGGAGGAGGGAAGATAAAGAGAGGTGAGAATATAAGGAAAAGGAGAGCAGTCACATAACAAGTTCACAATTTCCATTGATTCCTATGGGAACATTTCCAATCCATGATTTATCCAATCTCTCTCCCCACCCCCATCCATGTTTTCTTCCTGAAATGGCTGCAGCCGACCAGCAAAGGGAAAACTGGTTTTTCCGATCCCTCTCCCCCACCCTCCCTTGTTTCTGGCTGAAAATGGCTGTCACTGACCAGCAAAGCACAAACAAGGAAATAAGGAAGCAGGCAGACTTTGGCTGTTTGGATATATGAATCTGAGATGTGTATAGTGAGTTTTGGGTACTAACTCCTCATGTTTGGATAAGTGAATTTTTGCATAGCAAGTGTTGGGAAACAGAACCTGCATGCATATTTATTAGTCATCCCCCACCCCCCAAAAAATTGTAATTCAAAATTACTTAAAAATAAATAAATCTCAGCTAAAACTATCATCTCTCTAGGGTCCAGCTGGCCTACAGTTCTGCTTGCTTTTAAAGAAACAAAAAGCCCCCACACCCGAACACCCGTGACTGCTAACTCTTGGAGGCAGAGGGTGGAAAGGGGGCACTGCCAGACCCTGAGAGGCTCTTCATTACACACTCAGAGGGAGGGGAGGGTCCCCTTCAGTCTCCCTCTCCTGCCTCAGTTCTGACACTGGCACTGATCCAGGTGAAAGAAATCCCTGGAGCCCTGGAAAGGAAGAAAGGTTGTGGATCCTTTTGCTGACAAATTACACCCACCCACATCCTGTGCATCACATACACAGCTGACTTTTTGCACTGAACTCAGCAGAAGACGGAACGGAAAGATGGGACAGCTTGAGAGCACACAGGAGAGGATGATGGTGGAGGGGAACGCCATAATGCCACCACCGCCTTCCCTGCTCAGCTTGTCAAAGAGCAGAAAAGGATCAAATGTGGGGAGAGGGGCTGAGTCTCAAGATTACTTAGCACAGGTTTTACTTACACACACAGCCCTTCCTGCCTCCTTTTCCCTTCCTGAGGACTAGTCTGCTACCCAGCCCTCTATTAATCTCTGCCAGTGGACTCGCTCCCCCACTCACCCTTGTGCAGCTGGCAGTACAACTGGTGTAACTTCGCAGCTTCAGGCCTCTCCACAAAGCCAAGAGTTAGGAAGGCCTGCAGGAACCGGCGGTGAGCATCATTCAGGTTGGTGCCCAGGACCAGGGCCAGGGCCATGTTCAGGACTGCAGGATGGAGAAAAACAGCTAGATAACAGGGCCGTGAACAGCATTCCTGTCCCCCTCTTCCTCTCCCTCCTCCTGGGGATCCTTTCGGTCTCATCCAGCAGGCTCCCCAACAAGCTCACTGTGCAGAATGGCTTTTTTTAAAAAAATAATTCTCAAATTTGTATACTGCCCATACTCTGTAGATCCCGGGGCGGTTCACAGCATAAAAATGCAAGATAAAAATACAAAATACGCCATAAATAAATCACAAACCCAAACCCCATCACACCCCTTCCCTTTGAAATTACGGCTTCCTTGACACAAAACAATTGCTACGTTCACTTTTATGGGGTTGCTTTTAACATTTTTTTTTTATGTACTTTGGGTCTCCTTTGCTGACGGCTTAGAGGGGGCTCCTCTGGGGAATGCAGAAAGGGGAGGTATGAGGAGGTCGGGGAAGTAAGTTTTAAGAAAATAAGGTTTTGAAATTATACTTGTTCTTTTTTTGTTTGTGTTTGTTTGTATTGTTGTGTTTGATAAAATTTGTAAAACTTTAATAAATATTTTATAAAAAAAGAGGGGGCTCCTCTGCAAACGTCGGGGGGGGCCCGCTTCCAGCCTTGCAACTTCTTCATGTTTTTGGCGATCACTCGTAGCCGAGTAAGATTGTCTTGGCATTCTGCTCCGCCACACCTGGGGTTGTTGTTGCTGCTGCTGCAGCTGCCCAGTTTCCGGTGTGTCGGCCCCTGTCAGGGAGGCAGGGAGCGCCGCTGCCGGCTTTCCCAGCACCCGCCCTCCGCAAGCCACTTTGCCTTCCCGACGAGCGCGAACACACGTGAATCCTGCGCGTGAGACGCTGCCTACCTTGGCTGGGGATGACCCGGAAAGAAGCCTCTGAGCGTGGGCAGAGTGCAACCACTCGGAGAGAAATGAAGGGGGAAGCGGGTACGCGAGCGCGCCTGTTCCTCTCGGCTGCAGCTCACCTAGCGGAGAACGAGAGCTGAAGAACAGGAGAGAAAAGAATCCGCGGGAGAAAAGAGCTTCCGACGATAATGGCCACGCCCTCTCGGAGCTCTTAGCCAATGAGCGAAGTCACAGCCGGATTGACGTTTGGAGCGGGGAGAAGTGCAGAGCCTCAAGATAACAAAGTAGAGAGGGGCACGCTCATGGTTTGTAGAAGGAGCGTCCTGGTTCAGTTAGGTGGGGGTTTTTTTGGGGGGGGGGAGAGAGATAGTGCTGCCCGCCCCATAAGGGCGTGGGGTGGGCTCAGACACTCAGAACTTCAGTATAACTCTGAATGGTCGCAGTTCCACCGTTAAAGGAAAAGTCACTGCAAAGTCAGGGCTCAGGCTTATTTTCCCTCACGTATTAAAAAAACCACCCAGCTGATGCAACTACTGCCCAGCCATAATACAGTGGTACCTCGGGTTAAGTACTTAATTCGTCCTGGAGGTCCGTACTTAGCCTAAAACTGTTCTTAACCTGCAGCACCACTTTAGCTAATGGGGCCTCCTGCTGCCGCTACACCACCACTGCACGATTTCTGTTCTCATCCTGCAGCAAAGTTCTTAACCTGAAGCACTATTTCTGGGTTAGCGGAGTCTGTAACCTGAAGCATATGTGACCTGAAGCGTATGTAACCCGAGGTACCACTGTACACGGTATGTTTCCGAGCACAATTCAAAATGTTGGTGCTGACCTTTAAAGCCCTAAACGGTTTACCTGAAGGAGCGTCTCCACCCCCATCATTCAGCTCTGAGGGCCTTCTGGCAGTTCCCTCACTGTGAGAAGTGAAGATACAACATTGGTGCCGACTCCCCGGGGCTCTGGGTGCCTCAGCACCCGCAAAATTCCCGATGAAGGGGCCAGGCACCCACAAATAGCGGCACCAGGGCCATGCATGTTGCATGGCACCCATGGTTGTGGGGCTAAGCTGTCACTCGGGGGGGTGGTACAAGGAACCAGGCAGAGGGCCTTCTTGGTAGTGGCACCCACCCTGTGGAACGCTCTCCATCAGGTGTCAAGGAAATAAAGAACTATGGGAATTTTAGAAGGCAGATCCATATAGGGAAGTTTTTGATGTTGGATGTTATATTATGCTTTTATAATTGTTAGAAGCCACTCAGAGTGGCTGGGGCAACCATAAAATTATTATTATTATTATTATTATTATTATTATTATTATTATCATCATCATCATCATCATTATTAGGTGACACTGTGGCTGAGAAAATGGAGGTTCCATCCACTCGTATTGGTGAGTGAATGTGTGTGAGAGAGAGCACTGCAATGTGGTTCAACTTTTGCTATCCAGGCTCCTGAAGCATTGAATTGCTTGTTTGAGGAAAATGCAGTCAAAACAAAGGTGGGGTCTCTAAATTGTAGTAGCAACTTAGCAGAGGACCATCGGCTTTCTCGCCTGAGGTGGCTGAGAGAGAAAGAGGGTGACTTGTGCATGAGGGGGATTTGATCAAGAAAACACCATCCCTCACTCCTCCATCTCTCAAAAGCTCTAGAAACCTGCTCAATGGCTGTTATATTCTATTGGGAGTTGCTCTGCCTACGGATCTGAAATAAAAGGTTCCTAAGTTTAAAACCAGCTCTGTCCACATTCAGAGGTGCTATACACTGAGTTGCTGCTGCTGTGCCCCCAGGCAGCAAAATCCTGGGCTGAGCCTCCCTGTAGAAGCGACCAGGCAGCATTAGCGGCAAGTACAGCAAAGCAAAGAGACCCGGAAAGCCACATGGAAAGGGGGTCAGTTGTGGTGAGTGTTTTGGGGCCCTAGCATCTGAGCCCCCTTGGCCCAGTCTCCTCCCAGCTACTCATAGAAGCTGAAGGCCTGAAGGGCAGGACAAGTGGTTGGCCACAGCTGAGCGACTGGCCAATGTCTCGTGGCTTCTGCCTGTTGGATGCTGGCTATGACTGTTGCAAAGGGGCTGGGCCTTGCTCTCAGTTGGGCCTTGAATAAAAGGGGGGCTCCCTAATCCCTTCACACAGGTAAGCGGGTGGCGTTCCGTAGTGAAGATCGCTCTAGGGTTCAGCTGAGCCTGTAGAGCCCCCATTGCCTGTGGCAGTCTACCTCTACATGCACGCATCTGGAGGCGGCCAACAGGCTTTCAAAAGGCATTAACGTTGTTGTCTCTTCCCAGGCACATTCCATCACCAGCTCCCCGGATGGGCAGGACGGGCTTCGGGGGGCCCCAGAGGCCTTGCCTCCTCCTCTCCGTCTTCCTCGCCTGCTCGCTTTGGCACAGTAAGTCTCTGTGGAGGAAAGCTGCTTCCCTCTGCAGGAGGGCAGCTGGGCAGCCAGCCGGGCAGAGAGCGAGGCCAGGAGGGGCGGCGAGGATCTTCCTGCCAGGTTTCAGCTGCCTGGAAGATTTCCAAGGCTTGGACGGGTTGAAATGGGCTGAGGCTGCTTGGGTCAGGTTTCCAGGAGGCCTGCTTTTCTGGTATTGTTGGGGGGTGGTGTGGGAGTGAGTTAAGACTTTTTGCTGGGTCTGGGTTGCTCTGGGTTTTATGACTGCATGGTGGAAGCCACCTTTGGAGACTCGTTGCCCTAAAAAGTGGCTTTTGAAACTCTGCAATAAGCCAGAAACCCACCATCCGGCCCCATTTCTTCCCCTCTCCATAAGTGGGCTGCATTCCTCTCACCACCATCAGCATATGTCCAGCCATAGTCATTGGGTGTGCGGGGGGCAGGGCAATGACTTGGGATCTTAAGTTGCATTATCCATATTATCTACACGGACTGGCAGCACTTTAGCTGTGATTCCTGCACTGCAAAGGGGCTAGGTGACGTCACTAACCCTACAGTTCTGTGATTCTATGAATTTTCTTGAGTTCATGGGTGCTCCGTCTGTCTCCCCCCTGTATTCTTCAGGAGATCCTTCCTACTTCTCTTTAGAAGTGCAACAGTATAATTTTTCCGGTATATTGGGCAGATGTTGTTCTTTCCCCTCCCTCCTTAACAGACAAACTCATTGGGGGTGTCCAAGGAAGCTAGATGTTGGGAGACAAAAGCAAGGTCTTCCCCACACATTTAAAACATTATGGGACTCACTTCCACAAGTGATGGCATCTAACTTGGGCAACTTAGACAGGATGAGACAAATTCATGCAGAAAGAGGAGGAGGAGAGGGCTGTCAGTGGCTACTAGCCACAATGACTGTTTTCCCTCCAGTGTCAGAGGCAGTATATGCCTCTGAGTAATGCCACTTACTGGAAACGGCAGTGGGGGCAATTGCTCTTGCTGTGCCCAGGTCCTGTTTGTGAGCTTCTACCCTTTGGGGCATCTGGTTTTGGCCACTGTGGGGACAGGAGCCTGAGTGGTCCTTCCTCATGGCTGCTTCCATGTTGAGGGAGTCGACTTGGTCTGCCCTGAGATTTCAGGGGATGGAGGAAGAGAGAGAGAGAGATTTCCGAGAGTGTGGGGAAAAGGGTGGCATATATGCTGCCTGTTTCCTGGGCTGAGTGAATTGCCCTCTTGGGGAAAGTCCAGTGGGTGGCATGGGTATAGCAAAAGGGGGGCAGCTGCCCCCCTAAATCAAGTAAATCAATAAAAAGTAACCCAGGTTCTGCCCCCCCAACATAAAGCCTGGCCACTCCCATGGTAGGGAGCAGGGTTGCCAACTTGAATAAAATACGGCGGCGGGGAGCCCAAACCCCACATAATTGATCACATGATCCGGTGCACCCACACCATTTGAATGGCAATATCCATCAACTTGGAGGAGGGCAGTCCTCTCAAATATTTTATTAGTGAGACCAAAGCCCCCTCTGCCCCTTAGAGTTGGCTCCTATGGTAGGGAGCAAGAGCAAGGGAGGGGAGGGCTCAGGGAATTGAGGGGGAGAAGTTGGAGATCCACACTTAGGTGAGCATGAAGGGGAAAGGGTTTTATTTATTCCGTGCTGTGCTTCTTTCCCCTGCTTCAATAAAATTCCCAGGGCAGCGAGCTCCTAACCTTTCAACGTGTGACAACTCCAAATGGAAAGCCCCCTAAAATGGTTCCTTGTTACCAGAGCTTTCTTCAGTTCCATCTTGAAGGAGTCTACTTGGTCCACCCTGAGATTTCAGGGGATGCAGGAGAGAGAGATCAATATCCCAGAGTCAGTACAGGAGAGCGGCTGGGCAGTTGGGAAGGGCCTCTCACCTTTGGGAGACAGACACTGCCCCTTCCCTGGGGGGGGGGGAGGTGCTAGTCCTGTGGCTGTTTTATTTCCGGAGGGCTGAGTAAGCTGAGCTGGAGATGTCGTGGCACAATCTGGAGCACAGCTGTGTTGCATAGGAAGTGGCTCAAGGAAGCAGTCAAGGAAATGAACCGAGGGGCACCACTAGCTCAGATAAGCTGCGTCCTGCCTGCGCATTTCGCAAAGCAGGGGGAGTGAACCTGGACAGAGAAAAGTTTCCTTCTTTCTCTCATAATGCTAAAAGTCAAGGACATCTAGTGATGCTTAATGTTGGAAGACTTAGAACAGATAAAAGGAAGAACTTCATCCAGCACAGAGTTAAAATGTGGAACTTGCTCCCACAGGAGGCAATGATGGCCAACAAATTTGATGGCTTTAATCCAATTTCAAAGAGGGCAGCACTGTCAGTGGCTACCACCATGATGACCATACTCTGCCTCTAATCAAAACATGGAAACCCTTCCAAATCCCATTTGCAGGAAGTAGAGAGTCTCTTGTGTCTGAATACTGCTTGCAAGCTTCCCACTGGGGCATCTGAGAGAACAGGATGCTAGACTACATGAGCCCCTTTGGCCTGATCAAGTGACAGGGCTAGTTTCATGTTCTTAGGAGAGCTTTATAAACGTTGAGGGGAGCAACCCAATGCACCCGGAGGAGGAAAAACAAGCAACAGTCAACATAGAAATTTAAGGCTTGTCCTTGGAAGGTCTTTTTTTCTAAGGCAGAGGCAGAGTTAGCTTTCCAGACTCAGACAAAATGCATTCTCTACCCCAGGAGTATTTTTTTTTAACTACACACACACACACACACACACACACACACACAAGGTCCCCCTCGGCCAGACTCAGATCTAGGCTTTATTTC
Organism: Podarcis liolepis; assembly: GCF_965112155.1. Classification (NCBI taxonomy): domain Eukaryota; kingdom Metazoa; phylum Chordata; class Lepidosauria; order Squamata; family Lacertidae; genus Podarcis; species Podarcis liolepis. The sequence goes on from NC_139569.1 coordinate 26,048,580, forward strand.
ACCCTTGTCAAAGACACAGCTTGGCACACACAGGTTAAGAGCCTCAATGGCACCCATTTGGAGGCTTCACTCAGGGCAAAAAAACCTGGCTAGCCCCCCTGTAATTACGGCTCTGCCTGAAAAAACAGGAGTAGAGCAGAGATTCTATCCCTTTCTGCAGTGGAGTCTTGGAGGGCCAAAGTGTGGCTTTGCAGAGGCCCTTTCTGGCTAGGCATCCTCTGAATATGTAAGTTGCATTGAGTAAAACATTCCTACACTGCTTTTCTCTGAAAATCTGGAGATGACGCACAACAGCTGGTGTCAGTCTGGCACTCAAGCAAACTCTTCTGTTTCTTTCTAGCCATATCCTCAAAGGACATCCAGCCACGTTGCTTCACAGACTATGACTCCGAAGTGGGTTGTTCCTGGGAAGTGGACGCCTCTACCGACTGCTCCAATAAGTTCCTCCTGCGTGTTGCAGCGAATAATCGATTCAGTGGCCAAAAGTAGGTCATGCTATGAAATGTGAGAACTGCCACCCGATCTCCTCTTTCCTCTGTTGGGTGTTTTGGGGGCTGGTGGTACCCTCCTTACCCCTGTGAGTTTTCCAAACTCAGAATAAGAAACACAGGATCCAAAGGGTTTCTCATTCTACTTTTCACTGGACCACTTGTGGTTGGAGAACTTCCAAGGTGCACAGATTTATGTCGTCTGGCACGCTTGCAACTTTTCCTGGGGAATCCACAGCCTCGTGCAGCTGGAGGCATTGCAAAGCCCCTCTCTCACTTGGGCTGAGCTTTCCCAAATCGAGGCTGTGGCAGAAATAATCCGAGTGTTGTCTACTTTGAAAACATCTTTTAAGTCTTGCCATTGTTCCAGGAAATCATGGGAGTGTTCTCCTAAGAACAAGAGAGGCCTGGATGTGACCCCCAAGTGTAACTGCACCATTCAGTCTGAAATACGAGATAATTTCAAGTATCGTTTCTCGCTGGAGGCCAATGGGAAAGAGATCTGGAAGAAGAAGATTAACAACCTTCGTAAAATTGGTAAGGGATCCTTTGGTCTGCAAGATCCTTCTTGTGCATCCTTAGAGGCTGATCTGAAGAACAAGACAAGAGTAGCAGAATACAAGTGTGGTGGGCACAGATCATTTGTCTTCACGATTAGCACCAATCAATGCTGAGAGACCTTCCTTAGCCGCTCTGCAAAGTCACCACCTTAAACAGTGGCAGGTTTATTGTGGCAGAAACCTTTGCAATGGAGAGCCCCATCTTCAGGTGCCTGGAGGGGGATACTCCAGTTCTGGAGAGAACTTGGAGAGGTTGAGGTCTGTCCTCCAGGGTGAAAAGTCTGCCGCTTTGACCAGCCCTTCCTTACAAAGCAGAGGCCCATGTTGTCTTCCCTGAGAGGTGAGCAGGAGCCCCTTTTGCCTCCCCACATCCTTCTCTTTGTTGTCTTCTTCCCGATTGCAGTGAAACCCCGACAGCCTGTCAACCTGAAACTTGAGATGGGGGATGGTGGATACATCCTCACCTGGGAAGATGGCTATAATGATGGGAGCATTCTCCATAAAAATTCGGAAACAGACTATGAAGTTGCCTTTGGGCAAGACGGCATGCTGGAGGACAAGGTAGGCACACCTTCCCAGTATGCTCCTCTCTGTACAATCACCTGGAATAGTGCTGCAAATTTATTATTGTTAATCAGTTAATTACATTTATATCCCACCCTTTCTCCCAAAGGGAACCCAGGGTGGTAAGCTCATCCATGTTAAAACAATGGATGTTAAAACAAAAATTAAAAATACTAAAACAACCACATACACTGGGGGGGGGGGAAGAGACCTTCTGTGTCCTGAGCAGAGGTTGATGTTTCAGAATACCCCTCTCCCCACCCCCCTGCTCTGCCTCATGCTGGTTGACATGGCATCTCCCCTGCCCTTCCATGACACTTTCTTTGGGCAGCTCTGCATGAGAAAGTGCCTTCATTGTTCTCTCTGATGTCTATCAAGGACCATTCACAGAATCCATTTGTTCTAGTGAAATTCATTGCCCCCCCCCCACCACCACCATATGCACACAACAATACATATGTTCAGCTGCTCTTTGTGGCAAAATAGACAGGCAGATTGCCCTAGTTGCCTATGCAGACCAGTGTGCAGAGCTGCATTTGAGTTAAAGGACAGTATATGTGGTTTTCAGCCATCACTACAGGAGTAGCATTTATTAATTTCTAGGGTTTATCCTAAATCTATAACAATATATTTGGCAGATGATTTTATGCCCCTCACAAGTGGGGCACACATAAGAACAGTATGTTGGCTTTTATGACTTCTCAGAGTAGACTGGCTTGAGATCAGGGCCACCAGCCCCAAGCCATTGCTTTCCTTTGGATCACAGAACCTAGGGGAGGGGTGGCAGATGCAGCCTTCCAGGCCTCTTTCACCGCCCCATTACTGTTCCACACACTCCTAGTTCTTTGGCTAGGCTGAATTGCATCTTTTCTTCCTTGTCTGGATGGAGGAATGAGCCCAACCCTGGGTCCCTGGCTGTGGCTGTCCCCCCACCCCTCAGGTGAGAAATGGCCAGGCTCAGGAGGAAGGAGATTCTTCTGCCCTGGAGCCTTCTGTCATTTGGTCTCAAGCCCTTTGACTTCATCTACAAAGCTTTCATTCCCTTGTCCATTGCTACATAAGAGTCCAAAAGCAATTTTCTACCATATCCCAAAATTATCTCCTTCCATAGAAAGTTGAGAAAGAGAAGAATTCCACTCACCAGAAGAACCCCCTCCCAGTGTTTTCCTGTGGTGTGGGAAGGACCACATAATGTAAACCTGTTTGCTTCTCGTTTTTTTTCCCCCCTCCAAAGGCACGCAGACGCATGACGACGGACATGCAACTTAAAATTTCCATAGGGAGTCTCATGCCAGCAACAACCCATTTTGCTAAAGTGCGCCAGAAAAATTATTTCCTCGGGAACAACTGGAGTGATTGGAGCATCCCGATATATTGGCAAACAGATGGGTGGATCGGGTAGGGCACCTGTTTATTATTAGCAATGTGTTGGCATCCCTGTGTGTTCTGGACTCCACATTGTGGACTCTTTATTTCTAGATTTTGTAAACCTTCTGGATTTGTGAAATATTCCGACCCCACCCACAGGAATGCTTGTGCATCATCCGGCCCCTTTGAGTGAGCGACAGCATTTCTCTCACATTGCTGGGGTCTTGCATTTCCAGTCAGCTAGACATCAAATTAATATGCAGGCCTCTCACTTAATTCAGTGCAATTCTCTGCTGTAGACAATACCTCTTTCTGAAGTCACCCCAATGATTTTTATTGTTTCTCATTTAAATAAAGACAAGAACACACAACTACATTAACTTGTCCAGTAGTCCATTCTTATTAAATTCCATACGTAGTACATAGTGCACATGCAATAAGTTATATATTATCAATTCAAGTAGCCTCTCCACAGAGATTCCTGTATTGAAAGTGGAATAAAAGTATCTTCCGTCTCATTTATAAAGGAAAAGAAAGGAAGCCAACATCACCAAAAGTGTCCATCCTTGAAGTGCCTTTAATTACACTTTTGTTTCCAATATCGGGCTATTGTAAATTGGGCTGCTGATAACAGAAAACAATACTAGGGGAGCACCAAATTATTAACCCTTTTCTCCTTTCAGGCAGAAATGGGTGGAATCTATGAGCTTAGCATCCCCTTTTCAGGGGATGAAGCCTGCCAAATTTCACACACAGAGGTCCAAGGTAGTTGTGCTTGGCACCCTTAAAGTTGATTTGGAAGGAATAACTCATTGGGCCCCCTATGCCTCTACCCCTTCCAGGAACTGACTTGGCAGGCAGCACAAGCTTTGCAAGGCTCCCGCCTCATACCTGGACTGAACTATATTAAAGAGTACACTAACACAGGCCATTGCTGTCAACCTTCCTTTTTTTTGCGGGAAATTCCCTTATTCCAGCGCCGCTTCCCGCTATCCCTGATTGTTAGATATCCCGTATACTGTCCCCGGGACAGGTGAGGCTGCTGATCCCTTATTTTCAAATCTGAAAATTGACAGCTATGACACAGACTTTGTTGTGCATGTGTGTTTCTGTGCCACGTACCGTAGTCCCTCAAGAACACGCCTGAAGATGGACAGATACCAAACCACTGTTTCTCACAGATACATGCTGACCTCAATAACACTGAAATGAACTGCAACTCAGGCCAGAACGAGGGGTGTGGGGTGAAGGGGAGCAAGGTCATTCTGAGGAGATGGGGGTGCTGTGCATGCGAGAATCCTCTTTTACCTTCCCAGAAACCCTATGAAGTACGCTAGCTTGAGAAATGGCAAGTGGCCCAAGGTCCTTGGATGAGAGAGATGCAGAGGCCAGGGAAAGGACACCCCTATGCTCAGTTTTATGCACCACCCTTTGGACCCCCCGGGAAACTCACCAAACGAAACCTGCTGTCTCCTGGGCAAGTAAGCTGAGTGCTGAACAGGACACAGTACAGTCTGCATGGGGTCTATTCGTAAAAGCAAGACTAGGGCAGTGTTAGCAGGTTCCAGGAAGCCCCCTTTCTTCTGAGATTTTTGGAGTGATCTGTGTTTGTTTGAGCCCAGGCTGGTGGGAGGGGTTGAGTGGGGAGATGTATCCGAAGGTGAAGGAATTGATAGCAGCATTTATTTATCAGAAACTAGTCCTGATGGTTTTATTGTGTGGTCCTGTAATACCTGTCGCTTTCAGCATACTGCTTTAGAGATATGTTCACATAGTTATTTTTATATATACAGTGGTACCCCTGGTTAAGAACTTAATTCGTTCCGGAGGTCAGTTCTTAAGCTGAAACTGTTCTTAACCTGAAGCACCACTTTAGCTAATGGGGCCTCCCGCTGCCGCCGCACCACTGCCACACGATTTCTGTTCTCATCCTGAAGCAAAGTTCTTGACCCGAGATGCTATTTCTGGGTTAGCGGAGTCTGTAACCTGAAGCGTCTGTAACCTGAGGTACCACTATAGTCAGGGAAGGGTCATTGCAGCCCAGTGGTGTCTGCTTTGTATGTATGCAGAAGGTTCCAGGTTCAGTCCCCAGCATTTTATTAATACAAAAAAATGCATTTAATCTTTATTGATTTTTCAGTATACATCCCAATTATCACTCTCCATCAAAGATATAGTAAAGTAACAAGACTTCCCTCCACCTGAACGTGGGTCCTCTACAATTCTATATTAACTGCTTATTGAATAACATCTAATTTATATTTATCTAATATATCCATAAGTTATGTCACCTTGCAGGAGTCATTTCAGATTTCAGATGTTTACAACGATCTTTAAGGCCTCGTCTGTATTTGTCCCATTCTGTGTTAAATTTTTGGTGGCCATGATTCCTAACTTTCCCCATTAGACTTGCCATCTCAGCGTACTCAAATAAATTTTTCTGCCATTCCATTTTTGTCCCCAGCATCTCTAGGTAGGGCTGAGACACACCCTACCTGAAAGCCTTGGGGAGCGATTGCCAATCAGTGTAGACAATGGTCTGACTTAGTATAAGGTGGCGTGGCTGCCTATCTATAATTAGGCAATACAGAAAAGGTCTAAATAAGGAAGATCCACTCCAGCACACTGGCTAACTTGTCAATGAGTAACTGCATCCCAATGACAGTACTGTTCAGTGGGAAGAGGAGGTGCATGTGGAAACCTTGATGCAAGCACCAGTTAAGCCATTTCCTACCTTTCTACTTCCAAAAAACCCACCTCTTCCTTCTTAGCACCCCTCCTGGGCCCCATAGACTCCTGCTTCTCCCCCCCCCCCCTCCAATGATCTACCTGGTCAACTTTCACCTGCTCTTATAGGAAATGTAATAAGAGTAGATGAGCCCAGCTGCAGCTGAAACAGACCAAAAGGGTTGCAGCGCCACGACTCCAGTGCCCGGACTGACTTGCCTGCGCGCACACACCACGGTGCTGGCGTGGTCGTCCCGCGCCGCGAGCACTCTGCACATGCTCAGGAGACAACGATCGCAGTCTGTTGTAGCCGAGTTTGGTGCGAGGCCCGCCAGGGAGGGCTTCCAGGCTGGCTGGGAATTCCCCGCAAAGGCGGGAAGGGGCCGGGCTCGGCATGTAAATCCGCGCCCCAGGAGGAGGGCCGGGGCGTAACCCAGCGCTTCCCGGACAGCAGCCGTAGCAGCGGAGGGCGCGTGGCCCAGGTGGGCTGGAGCGGGGGAGTCGCGAAGGGCTCCCTGTCGTCGTCCGGGTCTCCGCCCCCCCCTCCCCGGGCCTTCTCCCCTCTGGGATTCCCTTTCGCGCACGAGCGCTGGCCGGAACCGCGGGACGAGGCGGGCGCTGGCCAAATTTGCTCAGAGAGCCGCCCCGGGACGCGCGGAGGGAGGCCCGCCCTTCCTCCCCACCCACCGAGTGGAGCAGCCCGTCGCCCAAGCAGGCAGCAGCGGGAGGGGCTCCGGCACTACGGGCAGCCAGGTCAAGCCAAGCGGGGGCGGGCGGGCGTCTCCTGAGCTCCGCTTCGCCTGGCTCCGCGCCTGGCGGCCGGGCTGGCACTGGCAGAAGGAGGGTAGCTGGCCGCTCGACGTTGTTGCCTCTTCCCGGCAGAGCCCGGCGCACTTCGTTCCCGACTCTCCGGATGGCCGACGGCGGGATGGGCTTCGGAGGCCCCCGGAGGAAGCCCGGCCTCCTCCTCCTCCTCTCCGTCTTCCTCGCTTGCTCGCTTTGGCACAGTAAGTCACCGCGGAGGATAGCCGCTTCCCTCGGCAGCAATAGGGAGAGTCCGGGCGCGGCCAGCCGAGCGGAGAGCGAGGCTCCCCCGGCCGGAGCAGTTGCGCACCCAGAGACTCCCCGAGGGGCGGCGGGGACCCGAGGTTCAGCCGCCTGGAAGCTTTTCAAGGCTTGGGCGGGTTGCTTGCTTGGGTCAGGTTTCCACGAAGCAGGCGTGCCAAGTTGAATACAATATTATGGGGGGGTAGGAGGGGTTTAAGCCTCGCCCCATAATCGATCCCATGATGCTGTGCACCCACACCATTTGAAAGGCAATGCCCATCAACTGGGGGAAGGAGAGATCCATCGGCCCCTAGGATTTGACTCCTGTGCCAGGAGCATTTCTGGCTCTAATTCCTGGTATTGTTGGTTGGTGAGGAGGTGTTTAAGAAGTTTTGCTGGGTCTGGGGTTGCCCTGGGTTTTACTACCATACCCTTAGGACAGTCGTTGCAGCTTTTGAATCTCTACAATAAGCCAGGCACCCACCACACGCACCCCATTTATCCTCCTGTTTCCATAAACAGGCTAGGTTCCTCCTGCCATCATCAGTAAGGGTCCAGCTGCAGGCGGGCGGGGGGGGGGGTTGTTGGTTGGCCCATATTTTCTACACCAGAGGTCAGCAAACTTTTTCAGCAGGGGGCCGGTCCACTGTCCCTCAGACCTTGTGGGGGGCCGGACTATATTTTGGGGAGGGGAAAACAAATTCCTATGGCCCACAAATAACCCAGAGATGCATTTTAAATAAAAGGACACATTCTACTCATGGGCCGGATTTAGAAGGCGATTGGGCCGGATCCGCCCCCCGGGCCTTAGTTTGCCTACCCATGATCTACACGGACTATAAGCCCTTGCTTTCCAAGGTTTCAGGCAAGGTTTCTCCAGCCCTTCCTGGAAATGCTGCCATTTGGGATTGAACCTTGACCTTCTGCATGCATATCAGGTGCTCTGTCCCTGAGCGAAGGCTTTCCCAGTGATGTGCAGGTGGAGGTGGAGCAGTCTGCCAGCCAGGCCATGGAGCCCAGTTGTTAGCTATGATTCCTGCACTGCAGGCAGGTGGGCTAGGTGGGGTCACTAGCAACCCTACAATTCTGTGGTTCTATTGTTTTTCTTGAGTCTGTGGGTTTCCCCTCTGTCTTCCCCCTGTTTGCATCAGGAGAGCCTTCCTACTTCTCTTTAGTAGTGCAACAGTTTAATTTTCACGGTTATTGGGCAGATGTTTTTCTCCCTCTCCCTCCTTAACAGGTGAACGTCCAAGGGTGTTGGAAGACAAAAATAAGGTCTTCCCCACACATTTAAAGCATTATGGGACTCACTTCCACAAGAGCCAGTGATGGCTTCTCACTTGGGCATCTTAGACAGGATGAGACAAATCCACAGTAGAGGTGGAGGAGAGGTCTTCCAATGGCTACTAGCCACAATGATGGTTTTCCCTCCAGTATCAGAGGCAGTAAATGCCTCTGAATAATGCCACTTACTGGAAACAGCAGTGGGGGGAGTTGCTCCTGTTTGTGAGCATCTTCCCTTTGGGGCACCTCGTTGGCCACTATGAGGACAGGAGGCAGAGTGGTCCTTCCTCATGGCTGCTTCCATGTTGAGGGAGTCGACTAGGTCTGCCCTGAGATTTCACGGGATGGGGAGTGAGAGAGAGAGTTTCCCGAGTCAGTGTAGGAATGTGGCTGTGTTGGCAAGAAGGGGCTCCCTCTCCCTTGGGGGACAGATGCCACCCATCTCCCCTCACCTCCTGGGGAGCATCTAGTCTGTTTCATTTCTTCGTGGCTTTTCTGCTGAAGATGAAAAGGGAAGTTTGCTCCCTCTGCTGTTTTTGAGGAACCGAAACTAGAGGCGAAGCTGCCTTGTGCGTGTTTGATAGGAAAATAAACATCTGGAGAGTTGCGCAAGCTGAGCTGGAGATGTCCTGGCTCCGCCTGGAGCAGGGAGGTCAATGGGGCCATGTTGCTGTAGGAACGCCAGGAGCAGGAGAAGTGGTGCAAGGAAGCAGACTGGCAAAGATGCCATCTCGCAAGCTGCAATCCTGCCTGAGCATTTTGCAGCAAGTTCCAGCAGTGGGAGTCACTTAGTCTGTTGCAGGAAGAAGAAGAAATAGTTTCTTGTTGGCCTAAGGCCCTAAGCTTTGGAATGATAGACCTTTCAGTCTTCAAGTTGCTACAGAACTCAGTGGGAATTGTTTCTGTGTAGACATGCCCAGGATTGCACTGTGAGAAGCAGAGGAGTGGCTTGGGTGGCGGAAAAGTAGAACAACCCTGCTAGAAATTTTAGACAGGTAAGCAGCAGCAGATAAGGAGACGAGATAGGGAAGTTTTATTTTTTCTCTCATAATGCTAAAAGTCAATGACACCTAGTGATGCTTAATGTTGGAAGATTCAGAACAGACACGGAAACGCTTCCAAAACTCAGTTACAGGAAACCACAGGAGTTGGGGAGTCTCTTGCGCTTGAATCCCACTTGCAGGCTTCCCACTGGGGTATCTGGTCATTCACTGGGAGAGCAGGATGCTGGACTAGATGGGCCCCTTTGGCCTGATCCTGCGGCAGGGCTACTTTCATGTTCTTAGGAGAGCATTATAAATGGTGAGGTGAGCAACCTAAAGTACTTGGAGGAGGAAAAAGAAGCAGCAGTCAGCTGAGGTCCAGCGCCGAGGGACTTCTGGCGGTTCCCTCACTGCAAGAAGCCAAGTTACAGGGAACCAGGCAGAGGGCCTTCTCGGTAGTGGCACCCGCCCTGTGGAACGCCCTTCCACCAGATGTCAAAGAGAAAAACAACTACCAAACTTTTAGAAGACATCTGAAGGCAGACCACTGTATTTTAATACTTTGTTGGAAGCCCCCCAGAGTGGCTGGGGAAACCCAGCCAGATGGGCGGGGTATAAATAATAAATTATTATTATGGAGAATTTAAGGCTTGGAAGGTCTTTTTCTAAGGCTTTTCCAGACTAACACACAGTGGCACCTTGGAGGGCTGGAGTGGGGCTTTGCGGAGGCTCCTTCTGGGTAGGCCTGTGTTGGACTCTTCCTCTGAATAAGTAAGTTTCGTTCAGGAAAACGCCTTCCTCTGAAAACTGCACAACAGCTGGTGTCAGTCTGGCACTCAAGCAAACTCTTCTGTTTCTTCCTAGCCGTGTCTTCAAAGGACATCCAGCCAAGTTGCCTCACAGACTATGAATCCGAAGTCGTGTGTCACTGGGAAGTGGATGCTTCCACCGACTGCCCCAAGGAGTTCCTCCTGCGTGTTGCAACAACTAGTACAGTTTATGGCCAAAGGTAGGTCATGCTGTGAAACATGTGAACTGCCCCCAGATCTCTTTCCTCTGTCAGGTGTTTTCAGGGCTGGTGGTGCCCTCCTGAAAGCTTGCCAGGGTAAGGTAATAATAATAGAAAAAGTGAGAGAAATTAAAAGAAGTGACATTAACGTTGTTGGGCCTCGCCCAGCATTACTTGTCCCACAGTGCTTCTCTTACAGAGAAGGAGGCCCTTAACATATGGCAGGTAAATATAAAGGCCTTGCCATCCTGGGGACTGTAGTCTGAGGGCCTGGACTGCCAGCCCTGGTGGCTACTGATATCAGGGCTGCAGAATGCATCTGTGGTGGCATCGCCTTCTCTGAGACACCCTGGGAGGAGTAGCCAGCCCAAACCTTTTCCCGAAAATGTATGTGGGTTCTTTACAAAATGTCTCTGGGAGCTGAGTTGCAGTCACTTTGAGTTTTCCAAACCGAGAATAAGAAATGCTGGATCCGAAAGGTTTCTCATTATACTTTTCATTGGATCATTTGTTGTTTGAGAGCTTTCAAGGTGCACAGATTTATCCCCTCTTACACACTTGCAACTTTTCCTGGGGGTCTGGAGAATCCACAGCCTGGTGCAGCTGGAAGCATTGCAAAGCCCCTCTCTCACTTGGGCTGAGCTTTCCCAAATTGAGGCTGTGGTAGAAATGATCTGAGCATCGTCTACTTTGAAAACATCTTTTAACTCTTGCCATTGTTCCAGGAAATCGTGGGAATGTTCTCCTAAGAACAAGAGAGGCCTGGGTGTGACCCCCGAGTGTACTTGCACCATTCGGTCTGAAGTACTGCATAACTACAAGTATCATTTCTCACTGGAGGCCAACGAGAAGGAGATTTGGAAGATGATGAGTGTGGACCCTGATGACATTGGTAAGGGATCCTTTGGTCTGGCAGACCCTCCTTGCGCATTCCTAGGGGCTGCTCTGAAGAACAAGACAAGAGGAGCAGCATACGAGCAGGGTGGGAAGGGAGGGTTTGTCTTCATGATTAGCACCAATCAATGCTCAGAGACCTTCCTTAGCCCCCCTGCATCCATCTTAGTTCGTTAGGCAAAGCAACCACCTTGAATGGTGGCAGGTTTATTCTTCAGGTGCCTGGAAGGGGATACTCCAGTTTGTTTTTTTTTTTTTATAAAATTTTTATTGGTTTTACAACGTTTTAAAAAGACAAACAAACAATAAAAATGACAAACAAACACGCATAGTTTCGTACATATTTTCTTATAAACCTCTTTTCTTGGACTTCCCCATACCCCCCCTCTCTGCATCCCAATGTCCATACTTCAACTAGCAACTCCCAATTATTGCTTTCAAGTCTCTGTCAACTTAGTCCTTTTCTATCTTCTAACCATATATCCCTGTACCCCCTTGTTTCTGAAAACCACGACATTTTTAACATTCATTAAGTTTATAATAGTCCTTCAAATAACTTTTAAATTTTCTCCAGTCTTCTTCCGCCGTCTCTTTTCGTTGGTCACGGATTCTGCCTGTCATCTCGGCCAATGTCATATAGTCCATCACTTTCATCTGCCATTCTTCCAGAGTGGGTAAATCTTGTGTCTTCCAATACTTTGCGATGAGTATTCTTGCCGCTGTTGTAGCATACATAAAAAAAGTTCTATCCTTCTTTGTCACCAATTGGCCGACAATGCCCAGAAGAAAGGCCTCTGGCTTTTTGGGAAAGGTACATTTAAGTACCTTTTTCATTTCATTATAGATCATTTCCCAGAAGGCCTTAATCTTCGGGCAAGTCCACCAAAGGTGATAAAAGGTACCTTCAGTCTCTTTACACTTCCAACATTTATTATCAGGCAAATGATAGATTTTTGCCAGCTTGACTGGGGTCATGTACCACCTGTATACCATTTTCATAATGTTTTCCTTTAAGGCATTACATGCCGTAAACTTAATACCGGTGTTCCATAACCATTCCCAGTCAGCTGACATGATGTTATGTCCAACATCCTGAGCCCACTTAATCATAGCAGATTTTACTGTTTCATCCTGTGTGTTCCATTTCAACAGCAAGTTATACATTCTAGATAAAATCTTAGTATTGGGTTCTAACAGTTCAGTTTCTAATTTTGATTTTTCCACCTGGAAACCAATTTTCCTGTCCTGTTTAAAAAATTCCATTATTTGACGATATTGAAACCAGTTTCCAACTTTATGCTTCAATTTCTCCTGACTTTGTAGTCTGAACTTGTCTCCATCCTGTTCTAAGATTTCCCAATACTTCGGCCATCCGGCCTCCGTATTGAGTCTCTTCACTGCTTTGGCCTCCACTGGTGACACCCATCTAGGGGTTTTATTTTCCAATAGATCTTTGTATCTTATCCAAACATTAATCAATGCTTTCCTAACAATGTGATTTTTAAAAGCGCTGTTTACTTTATCATACCAAAGATATGCATGCCAACCAAAAGCATTGTTAAAACCTTCCAGATCCAAGATATCAGTGTTCTCGAGGAGCATCCATTCTTTCAGCCAGCAGAAAGCTGCTGCCTCATAGTACAATTTTAAGTCCGGCAGGGCAAAACCCCCTCTTTCTTTGGCATCTGTTAATATTTTGAATTTAATTCTGGGCTTTTTGCCCTGCCAGACAAATTTCGAAATATCTTTCTGCCACCTCTTGAAACATTCCATCTTGTCGAGAATCTGCAAGGTCTGAAACAGAAAAAGCATTCTAGGCAATACATTCATTTTAATCACAGCGATTCGGCCTAGCATTGACAGTTTCAAATTTGACCATATTTCTAGATCTTTTTTAATTTCTGACCAACATTTTTCATAATTATCCTTATACAAATTCAAATTTTTAGATGTTAAATAAACCCCTAGGTATTTCACCTTCTTTACCACAGTCAAACCTGTTTCCTCTTGAAATTTCTCCTTTTCCATATCTGTTAAGTTTTTCCCTAAAACTTTAGTTTTTTGCTTGTTCAACTTAAATCCAGCTACCTGGCCAAACTGTTGTATTATTTCTAAAACCTTTTTTGTACTAGTGTTTGGCTCTTGCAAAGTCAATACCAGGTCATCTGCGAACGCTCTTAACTTGTAATGTTTAGCTCCGACCTGCACACCTTTAACCTGCTGGTCATTTCTTATCATGTTCAGCAACACCTCCAGAACTGAAATAAAAAGTAATGGGGAAATCGGGCACCCCTGTCGTGTTCCTTTTTCTATCTTAAGTTCCTCCGTCATAACATTATTTACAATCAGTTTAGCTTTTTGTTCAGAATATATTGCAGCCATACCATTCTCAAAACCCTGGCCTACCCCCATCCCATGAAGATTCTTTCTCATAAAACTCCAAGAAATGTTGTCAAAGGCCTTCTCCGCATCCACAAAAATCAGTACTGCTTTAGTGTTTATATTCACCTCTAGCTTTTCCAGAATGTCTATTACATTCCTTACATTGTCTGCCAGGTGTCTTTTGGGGAGAAAACCTGCTTGGTCCTTATGAATCTTCTCCATCAATACTCTTTTAAATCTTTTTGCCAAAATGTCTGCAAAAATTTTGTAATCCACATTGAGGAGTGATATTGGGCGGTAGTTCTTAAGTTGGGTCTTTTCAGTCTCTGACTTTGGTATGAGTGAAATATATGCCTCTTGCCACGATTCAGGGGCCCTTTTTCCCTCAAGGATCTCGTTGCACACTTCTCTTAGTGGTTGAGTTAGCCATTCCTTCAACGATTTGTAGTATCTGGAAGTCAATCCATCTGGTCCCGGAGATTTGCCCAATTGCATGTTCTGAATAGCAGCCTCTATCTCTTGTTCTGAGATTCTCTGGTTCAAGTCCATCTTACTTTGATGAGAGATGTTTTGTAATCCATATTTTCCCAGGAATTTGTCTATATCTTCTTCATTTTGGGGGCCTTGAGTGTAAAGCTTTTTGAAATAACTTACGAAGCAGTTTCTAATTTCATTAGGTTTAGATATATTCTTTCCATCCACCTCCAGGCTTGTAACTGTATTTAGTTTCTGCCTTTTCTTCAATTGCCATGCCAAGAGTTTGCCACATTTATTTGCTGATTCAAAAGTCTTTTGCTTCATTTGCTTTATCTTCCATTCAATCTCTTGGTTCATCAATTCCATATATTGTGTTTGATATAACTTGATCTCTCTTAAGATGTCCTGAGATTTTGGTTTTGTTCTTAATTTTCTCTCTCCTTCCTTTATCATTTCCAATAGCTTCTCTTTTTTCTCGTTTTGTTTTTTCCTCTTTATTGAATTTTGTTGAATCAAGAATCCTCTCATGACCGCTTTACTTGCATCCCAGATCACTCTTTTCTCCACGTCGGTCCTCATATTTATTTCAAAATAATCTTTTAAAGTCTTTTGGGCCTTCATAAGAATCTCCTTGTCCCGAAAGAGGGTGTCATTCATTCTCCATCTGAATTGACCAGTTGTTGTAAGTTTCATCTCCATCTTCACGGCGTTATGGTCGGAGCAAGTTTTTGGGCAGATTTCCACTTTCTTAATCTTTGGAGCCATTCCACTAGTAACCCAAATTTGGTCAATTCTGGTCCAGGTCATCATTGCTTGGGAGAAGAAGGTTCCCTCTCTCTCCAGAGGGTTCCTTGTTCTCCATATGTCTATCAAGTCCATATTTTCTGTCATTTCAAAAAAAGTCTTAGGGAGTCTCCCTTCTTTACTAACTGTTAGTCTTTGTGCCTTGTCCATGTTGGTGGAGACCACACCATTCATGTCTCCCATGATTATCATATTGTAATCCAAATAGTCAGAAAGAGTTTCATGAAGTCTCTTAAAGAAGTCAGATTTGCCTTCATTTGGCGCATAAATTCCAACCACTAAAAATTTTTCTCCTTGAATTTGTATTTCCACTGCCAGATATCTCCCTTGTTCATCCTTAAATATCATTTTTGGAGCCCATTTTTCCTTAACATATATTACAACTCCTCTCTTCTTGACTTTGTCTGATGAGATAAATTCTTGTCCTAGCCTTTTATTTATAAGTAGTCTCCTGTGGGCTCTGGTTATGTGAGTTTCTTGTAGACATATCAAGTCCAATTGTTCTCTATTCAGTATGTGAAATACTTGTCTTCTCCTCAAAGGCACATTAAGTCCATTACAATTCCAACTAAGGAATTGCAGAGCCATCTTGTTATTTTTCTAAGGCTCCTCCAACAGCTCCAAGTTGTTGCTCTTCTTCTGATGGTGGTGGTTTTTGTCCAGTCGAGAGATTCAGGATCTCCAGTGCTCTCCTCTGTTCTCCAAGTACGTCCACAATCCCCTTCTGTAGCTCCTCCTGATATCTTGCCAAAAATTTTTCTTTATCTTGAATTGTCTTTATTTTTACCTTCTTTAACTTGTAGTCAAATGACAGTCCTTGTGGGAACTCCCACCTGAAACGGATGGAATTTTTCTTTAGCAGAAGAGCTAAGTCCTTGTAGAAGTTTCTTAAATCCAAAATATGTTTTGGGATGTCTTTGAAGAACTGTGCAGTTGAATTTCCAATTTGCAAGGCCTTTTCAAAGTGTAGTCTTAATATTTTGTCTCTTTCCTCCTTGGATCTGAATGTGATCAAACAGTCTCTCGGGGTCTTTCTGTCTTGCTTTTTTCCCAATCTAAAAGCAGTCGTAATTTTGAATTCGTCTTCCTCAAGGTCCCAGCAGTCCACAAACTCCCGTGTCAGATATTCCACAAGGTTGTCTCTTTCGTTCTCCGGGATCAGTCTTAATTTTAAGTTTCTCTCTTTCCTCTGTAAGTCCCACAAGGCCAAAGTTGAGTCATGCTCATAGACCTTCTTGGCAATCGGCTCTAATTTCTCCTGTGTCTCTCCCGCCGTAGCCTTGGCATCTTCCGCAATTTGACGCGTAGTGGCATTTTCCTCCACCAGTTTATTTATAGATTCTGTATTCTGGTTTAATCTTACTGAAATTTCTGCTAATTTTAGTGTGTTCTCTGAGGTCTGTTTTGTTAAAGACTCCAAAGTTTGGTTGATCTTAAGCAGCGCATCTGTCACAGCTTCCATAGAGACGGCTGTCCCTTTATCTTGTCCTGTTGTTCCTGCTGCTCCAGTTGTTGGGCCTGAAATTGATCCTCTTTTCTTTGCCTGTTGTTGCTGCAGCTGTTGTTGTTGCTGATGGTGCTTGGTCTTAGCTCTTGTGACTATCTCTTCTTGTGAGCCACTCATGTCAAGGTCACTTCCCACGGGAATTTTCTCCCTTGGAAAGTTCCACTGTCAAGCTGTGGCAAACTTTACTTTATCCTCTAGAGGGAGCAAATCAAAATGGCCATAGGACAATGTTCCAAGTACAGAAAACAGGGGAGATTGTCCAGAATGCAAAACAAGAGCTTAACACAGTCCAAATCAATATTGCTAGAAAGCTTGTAGCTTTAAGCTGCCACAGTTATCCAGTTTGTATTATTTCTTCTTATACTACAGAGTAGCCAGACACTGTGGGAACTTTGTATCAAGATATCACTTTGCAGGGAAAAGTCAGTTCAGTGTGCTAAAAAGAAAAGGCAGACCGTTTCATGCTTTCAGATGGGTGAGACGGCAGAGATTTTTAACTTCCAATAGATCATGCAATTATTAATCCAATTCACCTCCCCTCTGCCCTGCTAGCTGGAGGGGAGATCAAAGGTCCAAATGTCCGGTTTAGCTGATTAAAGAGCTGGTTTAAACGGATGCAAGTTTAGAGCTCCGTTGCTCCAGTTTGGAAGAGGTTGATGGAGAGAGAAAAAATGGCTGCCTAGAAGAGCAAAAGCTACTCCCGGGAATTGGTTGAAGAGCTTAGGAGATGCCTCAGAATTCAAGAAAGCAGGGCAATATGTGGCAACTGTGGAAAACCCCAATGGACTGAGGGGTTTGCCTCTGTATGCATGTTGGGGGTCACCTGGAATGGACACAGCCTGCTACTCGCCCACACCTGCCGGCCGCCTGTTTCTCTATAGCCACATCAAAGCCACAGGGTGCTTTCCTACACAGCAACATAAGAACAAAACATCGAGCATTCGAAATTTGCCAGGCACCAGGTGCATTTTGCCTTGGCTCTTCTCTGTTTTACACACTGACAGCACACCCTTTAGAACTGTATCTGTGATATTTTATCTGCACGATCAGAACAAATTTTGGGGACCAAGCTGCTTGGCCCCAAAATGCCAACTAGACATTCTGTTTTGTTTTTTTTAAAAAATATTTATTAAGAATTTCCAAAAAAAAAATGCAAAAAAACATAAAAAGGAAACACAATAAAAAATTAACAAACATACATTACAATACATCTAAGATAACATTTTGTTTTCGTGACTGTAACCCTGGTTTAAGGAGCCTTTTGGTACCTAGCTTATATATCTGAGTTTCTAACACGGAAAACATCCTGTTAATGTGTGACACAGCATTGCCATGAAATGGTATGGTGCGAAGCAGCAGTGAGAAGGAATTAAGAGAAGGAGGTGGCCGTGTGTCTCTGTCCTTCCAGGGAGAAGGACCTGCTGCTTTGACCTTCCCCTCCTTCCAAACCAGAGGCCCACATTGGCTGCTCTGTGTGGGGAGCAGGCGCACTCCCCAACCTCTTTTGCCTCCCCACATCTTTCTCTTTGTCGATTTCTTCCCAAATGCAGTAAAACCCCGACCGCTTGTCAACCTGACTGTTAACAGGGAGAATGACTCGTACATCTTCACCTGGGCAGATGACTATGAAGAAGGGAACGTTCTTCACGAAAATCCGAAAACAGAATATGAAGTTGCCTATTGGCCTATAAACCAGATGGACAAGGTAGGCACACCTTCTCAGCATGCTCCTCCCTGTACAATCACCTGGAATAGTGCTGCAAATTTATTGTTGTTAATTAATTACATTTATATCCAACCCTTCCCCCTAAGGGGAACCCAAGGTAGCAGGCTCATCCATGTTTAAAAATGCCATTAAGTCTAAAATTAAAAATGCTAAAACAATCACATACACTGCGGGGGGGGGGGGGGCGGACCTTCTATGTCCTGAGCAGAGGTTGAGGTGTTGGGGCCCCTGAAAGCCTCAGAATGCCCCTGCCCCCCCCCCCCCGCTCTGCCTCATGCCAGTTGACATGGCATCTTCCTTCCTGCCCTTCCTTAACACTTTCCTTGGGCAGCTCTGTAGATCAGCGAACTGCAGGCCCAAAAGCCTTTAGATGTATTTGGCAAATGATTATATGCCCCTCACCAGGGGGGCACACAAGAGCAGTGGGCTGGCTTGAGATCAGGGCCACCAGCCCCCAAGAACCTAAGGGAAGGGAGGCAGATGCGGCCCTCCAGGCCTCTTTCACCTGGCCCCGGGGGCTCTGTCCAGGCCAGGCCTCCCCCACCTCAGTCCTGTTCCACACACTCCTAGTGCTTTGGCTGGGCTAAATTGCATCTCTTGCTTGCTTGCCTGGATGGAGGAATGAGCCCAGCCCTGGGTTCCTGGCTGGGGCTGCCCCCCCCCCCCCGCCACTCAGGTGGGAAATGGCCAGACTCAGCAGGGAGGGAAGGAGATCCTTCCACCCTGGAGCCTTCTGTCATTTGGTCTCAAGCCCCTTGACTTCATCTACAAAGCTTCCATTGCAGCTTGTCTTGAGACAGTTCTCTGAAATTAATTGCCTTGTCCATTGTCACATAAGAGTCCAAAAGCTTTCCTACCACATCCCAAAATGATCTTCCTCCATAGAAAGCTGGGAACGAGAAGAATTCCACTCACCAGAAGAACCCCCGGTCCCAGTGTTTCACATAATGTAAACCTGTTTGCTTCTGTTTCCCCCCTCCCAAAGTTACACAATCACACTACGCACAGCTTTCATTATAAAATCTTCGACGATAACCTCATGCCAGGAACCACCTATGTTGCAAAAGTGCGGCAGAGAATTGAATTGTTTGGGGGCAACTGGAGTGACTGGAGTGCTGAGTACACATGGAAAAACGGTAAGTGCTTAGGGCAGGGGCTGCGCAAGGCACCTGTTTATTATTAACAATCTGTTGGCATCTCAGTTGGCATCCCTGCGTGTTCTGGGCTCCACCTTGTGGGCTCTCTCTTTTCTGGATTCTGTAAACCTTCTGGATTTGTGAAATACTCCCACCCCACCCGCAGGAACGTTTGTGCGCCATCCAGCCCCTTTGAGTGAGCGACAGCATTTCTCCCACATTGCTGAGGTCTTGCCTTTCCAGTCAAGCTGGACATCGAATTAAACTGCAGGCCTCTCACTTATTTCATCACAATTTTCTTCTGTAGACAGTACCTCTTTCTGAAGACTAAGGCACACGATACTAGTCATTTGGAAGACTTGTTTTAGTAGAAGAAGGTGGCACAATGTTCTGCATGAAAATGCACTAAGCGATCAGTGGCACAACACAGGCGGAGAGGCAGGGGGCAGTCGCAGTTTGCCTGCCTAGAGACAAATAACTGGAAAGACCTTCTAGATTCCACAGTGACTTTGATTGCTTGTCCTGGGTAGGCTTGCTAAAAGCAGCTCTGCTGCAGACCCCTGGGTGAAGTTAGCAAGTTCAGTGTGGTGCCACAGTACATCAGGCCCCGCTACCACCGGTGCTCCCTCTTCCTGCATCAAGCTCATTATCTGCTGGTTTTTCTCTGCATATAACTTCACGGTATACTGCCTGTAGCTGTATTTGTGCTTCCTCCACCTCCTCTGCTCTCCTCTCTTTTCTTCTCCTTGCCTGTTGTCTTTTCCTTGGTCAAAGGTGAGATGATAGACTACCTGGGACAGAGACCTACCTTCTTGCTTCTCTTGCTCTGTGTGAGGTGATGGTGCTACATGAATAATAAGCAGTACAAATCTTGTCTGCCCCTTACCTTGGTGGTGCTGGGTGACCCAAGGACCTCTTTCCCCAGCCCAAGGTAAGTCTGGCTGAAGGGAAACCAGTTTGAAACTGCAGGAGGGGGTTAAAGGTTAGATTAGCATGTGCAGGAGAAACCAGACACATGAGGCATTAAATGTGCCTGTCAGTACCCATCCCCACATCCCAATTTGGGAAACTCCTTTGCCAAAAGAAGGACTTGGAAGGCTTCAATTCCCCTAACATATAGAGAGACAAGCTAAAACCAACAAATGAACCTCACCACATCCCTACAAGGCAATAGGCAAATAAAAACCCTAATACTGCAAATCACCTGAAATTCTTTCCAGCTGTGTGAGTTGGGCTCCTTTGTCAACTGAGGCTTCTGGGCGTTGAGCCTGATCTTGTGCCCCCTTTCCAGGTGGGTGGGTGGGTGCCTGTCTGCCAGCCAGCCAACCAGCCTGCCTCCCACAGGTATCAGGGTGAATTGTACACCCAGATAACCAAAATGCTTCTTGCCTTCCAGACACTGAGCCAAAGTCTGCTTCTGTCCTCTGGATTTTCATCCCCTTGCTGTGTGTGTTCATCATGGCCCTGGCAACCTTCAGCTTCTTCTGCGCCACCAGGTAGGTCTTGGGTGCCTTGCAAGGTGTCGTCTCCAGGGCTGCCCTTTGCCCACAGCAAAACAAATTAAAAAATGGTCACTTCTGCTTGAAGGTTGCAGGCCTTGGTGGCAGAGGCATTTCCCTGCAACCCTGACAGGAAAGGAGGAGGAAAGTGGCCCCTGTCCCTTCTGAGTCTTCTCCTCATCCTCCTTCCAGCCAAACAGTCTTCCTCAGCTCTCTCACGTGGTGTTTTTAGCCATGCATTTGGCTGCTAGTCACCTCGGGAGGAGGAAGATTGGTTCCTGATGTTCGGAGGGGAGGCAGCCCTTGCAGAGCCCTGTCTCTCCCTTTCTGAGGGCCGGGAAGGACTGACGGGTGGCACTTTCTTGCTTTGCAGGGTGAAGAAGGGATGGTGGGACCAGATTCCGAGCCCTGCCAAGAGCAAAGTGGCTGCTGGCGTGACAGCAGCGGTGGTGCCATTCGGAAACATGGGCCTTGAGCACCCTGTGCATATTCACAGCTGCGTTGCATCTGCCAAGCCAGAAACTCAGAAAGAGGAAGACTGCCAGGTCCCTCATGAAGACACCGTGGCCAAGCTCTTCAGGGACCTTCTGAGTGGGGACCTGAGCAGTGGGGTCACCGGTATCCTGGATGAGCACCCACTGCTCGAGGACCAAGCTCTGGGGCACATGCAGAGTGCTTTTTCCTTTTCTCAAGATGCACCGCTGGACAAGCACCGTGGTGTTTTGGAGACCTCTTCCAAACCTGTCTATCACAACACCAGCACAGTGGCTTCATCCCAGCCAGGCAGTGCTGCCCTGGAACTGCCCCTCAGCCACAGCCTCTTCTCCCCAGAGGCACAACCCGTCACCATGGACAGACTCTGTCTGCAAGGGGGTGGTGGCGGCACAGCCGCCCCCCAGCCCTCTGGCTACAAGTGTTTCAGCAGCCTGGTGGCGGAGCCCATGGCCGGCTTCAGCCAGGTCTGTGAGGAGGAGCAGGAGGAGTTTTCTCCTTTCAGGGACCAAATCCAGCCATTCAGCCATGACTCAGGGCCTTGCCTTGCACCTGTGACTGGCAGCCTGCACCCTGTTTTCCAGGTTGTCTTCCCAGAAGCCCAAGACTCGCTTTGCTTTTCCTCCTGTATGGCAGCTGCAGAGCAAGCGGCAAGGCCAGGCAGCCCCTCCCAGCATGCCCCAGGGAAGTCTGGCCCCTGCCCAGCAGCCTCCCTCCTGGCTGGTTACCGCTCCTTCAGCTCAGCTCTCCAGGAAGGCACAACCCCCCAGGGCAAGAGTGGCAGCGCTGGTTGCGGCCTAGATGGGCAGTCCCCTTACAAGCCCTTGCTCAGCATTGTCCAGGACAGCCCCGCAGCAGCCACTGGGGTGAGCAGGGTCCTCTTTCTCCCTGGCTGGGGGGCTCAGGAAGTAAGAGACCTGGCCTGGGCAAGTGCACCCTGCAGGGCGGACCTTGACATGCAACAGGTGGCTTCCGATGGATGCTTTAGGGATGATGTGGGCAGGGACAAAGGCCTTTCATACCCCTGAGACCCCTTGTACCTCCTTAATTCCACCTGAACCAGGCAGTGACCTCCTCCAGGTGGAATTCTCCCTAAATCCAGAGATCCGCTATGCTGTAAATAGGAAAGCAGCACCAACTGCATATAGGGTTTGGGGGTTCAGGGAGGAGGCGCTATGGGACTGCAGTCGGAGGAGGGTGTATGGGAGAGGGAATTAAAGGAGAGACAAAAGGTGTTCACCATCCCCTTTAAGCCCAGGTTGGGAAGGGCTCTTATTACCAACAGAGTACTAAGCCAAAGGCCAGCAAGGAGAGGCACCTTCCTGCTTGTAGGCCTGCATCTGTGTGGAAACTCTGAGGACAAGTTGCTGGACTCAAGGGGCTGCGTTTGGCACTTCTGACATGAATGGGACCTTCAGGGAGATGGGTTCTTTCTTGACCCAGATTGGGCTGGGGGCTGGAGCACCAGCTGTTCTTGGGCTCAAGTTACTGGACAGTCACCTGCCTGTCAAGTGTTTCGGTTCTGCCTGCTGACAGGCTCTGAATCCAGCAAGTGGCCAGCTTTTGCTCAGGCACTGCCTTGGTTTTTGCAGAGAACAGTCTGCCTGCCTTTCTTTTGTTGCTGCTTCTATACATGTAAGGTGGTCTTGCTTCATATATCCATAGCAAGCAACAAGGTCTCTGCATGGTGGTGTGACTTCCTGTGCCCTCTGCCAGAGATCAGATGAGAGGAGGGGAAGCAGGCTGAATAAAGGGACGCTCTGGGACTGCTTTTGGTGATGGGGATGCCAGGAAGTATCGCCAAGTGACTGAGACAACACCATTCTAGCATTAAAGATTTTTATCCATATGATCCAGCTTTATTGCACTTATTCCACTCAAGGTGTGATATAGGCAGGATGGCATTTCCAAAAGGAGGAAAAGAAGCTTGCAGCTTGCATGGGGAAGGACCTGTCATGGACCCCCCATGGAGGCTGAGGCAGCTGCTCCCAGCTGGCGAATAGAAGACTGTGTGGCTGTGGGCAGCCCAGGTGGACCATTCTGGCACCCGCGGCTCACAGGTACCTGTAGAATGAATGGCTTCTGAGAAGATGAGAAGCTATCCAGGCGAATGGAAGCTTCACAAGAAAGGAAGTGGTTAGAAACATTCAAGTACAGAACCTGAATGCTGAAGCACATTTGCATAAATCTGCATAACCTTTTTAATGTATGAGTGCAGATTCCTGCCAGCTCTCAGGCTCTTGCTGCTGGCTTACTCTGAGCCACGGGGTTCAGCCAGGATTTGATAGGCACAGTAGACTGCGTGCGGATTGGACGCTCTGCAGATTGAAGCAAAAGTTTAATTACCTACTAATTAAGAAGTGTGACTTGAACTGTACAATATAAAAATTTCGTTCCTCCATTGCTGGGGGTCTGAGTGATTTGAGGTCCCTGCCGTACTACACTTACATGGAGGCAGGGTCTGTCTTCCTTAGCTGACTCCCTTATCTTAAAACGCTCCTCAAAGAGCTCCCAGTTGGCCTTGCAGTGACTCTTGGACACAAGGGGGCAGCAGTCCTCCAGGGAGCTCTAAGCCTGCTGGCCCCCAGTTCACCATCCTCCATCAGGCCACAGAGGACCTTAAACCCACACCAGCCAGCTGTGCCCAGCAGCAGCAGCACCCCACTCTTGTCCCTGGATAAACCCTAGAATGAGATAGGGCCCTTGCCCAGCACATTAGTTTGGTGCCCTGCTGCTCGGCATGAATTGTGTTCAATTCCCAAAGTGCCACTCCTCCCCTTCACTGGGTTGGTGAGCAAAATGTGCAGCACAGCATGCAGCAGATGTGGAAAGCCCCCAGCTGATTCGCGGAAGAGAACTTGACTCCAGGAAGAGCCTGCTTTGCATGAAGTTGGGAGGAGACTGTTGAACTGGTGGGCGGGCAGGCAGCTGGTAGCAACCCTGGGCCTTCCGTAGCAGCCCACGCTCCACACTTCTGCTATTTCTGCCCTTTGTTCCAGCCCCACCCAGTTGTATGCTGGATGGTAAGAAACCTGCAGTCCAAAAGAAAAAACAAACCAGGGTTTTTTCTGGTGGAGGCAAGCACAGAATACCCATTCATTCTGTAGACTATAACAGTACAAACCTAAACATGTCTACTTGGAAGTGATTCCTACTGAATTCAGTAGGGTTACTCCCAGGTAAATGGGGCTAGAATTGCCGCCTAACTGGCCCTAACCTAGAGCTTTATAGTTCCTTGGATAGCTCAGTCAGTGGAGCATCAGACTCTTAATCATACGTTGGACGAAAGGTTTCCTGCATTGCAGAAGGTTGGACCAGTTGACCCTTGTGGTTCCTTTCAACTCTACCATTCTCTGATTCATCTGGTACTTAATGCTTCACAACTCTTGTGATGAAAAAGCTTGGTAAAGGAGAAGCAGGCTGCTAAACAGGGAAGGAAAAGCCAGCAGAAAACACCACCCACTTTCCATTGACAGAAGCCATCACTGGATAAAGGTACTTTCTATGAATGGGTGGATGCTACCATCCCTGCCGTGCTAGGGCACTTCAGTTCAGCTGTAATCTATATTCCCTTTTCATAGAATCGGGCGTATCACGTGATGCCTTTCACATTCTGCTTCCATCAGGGATGCTGATTGTCATGCTCAATACAGCTGAGGATAATCGGAAGATAAAATAACCACATGTAAAGAAGAGTGGTGTGTTACTACACCTTCAAAAGTATAGGTATATTGTTACGAAACACTGAAGCATAGTTCAGTGTATATTAGATTAATTGGAGCCTATTCTGAGCAAGTCTTGACTCGATAATTGCAATTTACCTGACAGTAGTGTAATTAGGGCAGATGGGGCTCGTCAACCTGGGAAGGTAGCCGAGCTAGGAGAAAGTAAACTCTTGTCTTAAACCTGCACTGCCTTGCAGCTATACTCATTTGTGAGAAAGTCTTTGGTGGTAAATACCGTACTCACTGCCTTGCAGAACATATTCAGGAGAAGAAAAGGCTACAGAGTAAACCCTACACAAAGCCAGAGTGGAGTCCCTAAGGTGGTAGGATGGCATCTTGTAGACTTCCTTCCAGCAACTCCTGCACCCCAGCAGGTGCCAAATGTATTGTTTTGCTTTCTTTTGACCACCTTTGAAAACCTCCCAACAGCAGAGGGACACAGCAAAGGGATGGTATCCACAATATGCAAAATACTGTTCCAAAATCCCACAAACCCCCTTGACGCAATCAAAAAACAATGGGAGCACAACATAGGCTATTAAATTAACCCCACCCAATGAACTAGAATGTGGGCTAAACCTCCCTTTAAGTCCATATCAGCCAAAAGAAGGGAGCTCACTCTGAAACTCACCTACAGGTGGTACTTGACACACTGTAAACTGGCGCTGATACACACAGGAAACTTGCCAAGATGCTGGAGAGGCTGCATCTCCACAGGCACATACTTCCACATGTGGTGGAAATGCCCTAAAACCAATCCTTCTGGACAGCAGTCCTACAAGAGGTATGCAAAATAGCTAAACAGGTATTAGCACTCACCCCATAACTGGCCCTACTGAACATCGTCCTAGAACACAGAGCTTATAACCCAACTACTCTCAGCAGCCAAAAGCCTCATAGCCAGACACTGGAGAGACCTGTCAGGAGTAAACATGGCCAATGGTATCAAATTGTATGGGAAATGACCTTAATAAAAAGGCTAACCAACAAACTGAAACTGTCACAGGGACAAATAGAAGAAGACACCTTCACCCCAGAATGGCTCTCCTTTATCACATACAGTACACAGCCCAACAAGACAACAACAAGAATCCACTGACAGCATACGAATCAGTCTGGCTTACCTGACCCAACAAGCCCTCCCTCCCCCAATGCAAAAGATCCCACTGCAGACAACCAACCACACCCTGCCCCCCAATACCTCCCACAACCAAGGAAATGTAATAAATGAACAGAAAGAAAACCTACCCAGTTGATGCTGACACAAAACCCCACACATTCACTATACAAAGGAATATAAGCCTCACCACACCACTCCTCCTCTCCCCCAACCTTATACTGTACTCAACACTAATGTCTCACAACAAATGTAACTGATTTGTAATACAGTGGTACCTCGGGTTAAGTACTTAATTCGTTCCGGAGGTCTGTACTTAACCTGAAACTGTTCTTAACCTGAAGCACCACTTTAGCTAATGGGGCCTCCCGCTGCTGCTGCGCCGCTGGAACACATTTTCTGTTCTCATCCTGAAGCAAAGTTCTTAACCTGAAGCACTATTTCTGGGTTAGCGGAGTCTGTAACCTGAAGTGTATGTAACCTGAAGCGTATGTAACCCGAGGTACCACTGTAAATACTTCGCAACCTGAAAAAAAGAGACAAGGCATGTAATCCAATAAAATCTTTAATAATTTTTTTTAATAAAGTCAATAGAGTTTAAGAGCAAATATACATAATCAAATGACATGCTTGGCTTGCCTAAACACAACAATTTCTAGCAGGCACCAAAAAGAGAACAGCCTGATCTCAATTGGCAGGGAGTTCCTGAGCATAGAAGGACTGTTGCCTTCCAAGGCAGATTCTTGAGAGCCTGCTGCAGCTGCCAGGCCCTCCCATAGCTGTTAGGGAAAGAGCCACACCACCCTCATATCTCCCATCCCCTCCATCCCATCTCTGTGGTCCTACTTGTGCTGGAGAAGAGCCTAGTGGGCTCATGTGGATTCCCTGAATGTTCAAGGTTCTAGATCTCACAGGGAGCCTACACAAGGCCAGGAGACAGAAGACATGACAGGGCCAGGTGACAGATGGGCCCTAAAGAGTAGGGACCCTCGAGCGTGCTCCCACTTTCCCCCAATGCACTTGGTGGTGCACACCTGAATGGGGCTTATGGGGAGGAGGTGCGTGGCAAACCCTCTCTTGGCCATGGAAGGTCATGGGTTGCTGCAGGCTGCAAATTGCCACCTGGTTGAGTCCTGTTTCCTCTGCTTTTTAAAAGCAGCCAGCGGCTTTTGCTCTAGGCTTCAGTGCCCTAACCGCCTCTCCTGCATCGCTGGCTACTGCTTTACCTGCAGGTTGCAAAGCTGTCTGCCTACAGGATGCTGCTTTCAGTTGTGGGGAGGAGGGAAGGGTAGGGGAACTGGCTGAGGACACTACCTCCTCCTCCTTCTCTCACCTCATGTCCTCACCACATCCTCCTGCTTGTACAGTAATATCAGGGCAAGCTGACGTCACGCCTGTTCCAGAACCAAATCTAGTTATGACTCATCAAGGCATTTGCACCTCTAGAAGGCAACCATCGCAGGAGGCTGAGCGAGGACCCACCAGGCGACAATGGCCAACTGAGGAAGAGGACCAGAGCAGTGAAGCTGGGTAAGTAAGGGGCTGCCCAGGGTCGGTGGCTTCCAGGCAGGGAGTTGGGGGGGGGCAATAACGTTGGGCAATAAGAGGTGTGTTGGGAAGAGACACCAAGCATGTGGCTGAGCGTTTGGTCACCATGATGGGAGTTCCTCCTGCTGCCAGGGCCTGACCCCATGCTTGGAAGCATGGAGTCATGGGCAGCAGGCAAATCCACCTCCTGTAGCCTCCTTTGGCCATGTTCTGTCCCCCGCCCCATTCTGGAATGGGTGCGTCCACACAGTGGAAGGAGGAGATGCCACCAACCCAACATGAGAACATAAGGAGATTCTGCTGGGTCAGGCCAAAGGGGGCCCACCGGGAAGGTGCTGGGAATTGCTGGTGGAGAAGCAACTCTCAGGCCTGGCTGGCAGCTTCATTTTCTCTGTATGTATCGAAAAGGTAAAGCTCCACATTCCTGCTGGTCTGGCCCATCAGCTAAAAATGGAATGACATGGGTGTTGTGTGAATAGGCTCTTACACAGGGGAAAAAGATGTAGTAGCGGGAGGCAGTGAAAGACAGAAGTGCCTGGCGTGCTCTGGTCCATGGGGTCACAAAGAGTCGGACACGACTAAACAACAACAGCAGCAGCAGCAGCAGCAGTGGATGGAGGGGGATTTGGATCAGGACATCAATTAGGGGAGTGCGGCTTAGTTCTTCCAACCATTTTCCTGGAAAGAAAACAATGGAAGGTTTTAATGGTGACCAGCCAGATGGCTCTGGAAGTCCATAGGCAGGACACAAACGTTGTTGCCCTCTTCTCCATTCTGGATGCTAACACAAACATCCATACAAAAAAGGCACCTCACTCTCTTTTTCATATAGTCTTCTCTCAAGCATTTTTCTTTTTTTGACAGTATAAAAAATTCCCTGGTTTGTTAATAAATCAGCCCAGCCATCGCAACTGAATTTAGTACTAGTTGGACTTTTCTCTGAAATCCTGACTGAGTCATTTCTGAATACCACTTGGCGGGTTCACAATCCACCAGAGGTTGCAATTCTCCCCCCTAAATCTGCCTGGGGTTACACTTCTAGTAAGCCTTACTGAGTTATCTGGAATGAAAACTAATAAATTGATCTCACTGTGTGAGGGGGGACCTATTAAACCACCAGTTCCTTTTTTGGGCAAGTTACATTTTAAATATTTGAATTTCTCTTTGTAATATTCATGTGGTGTCAGTCAAGAGATTCAAAGAAATTGGCTCTGTGGTTGTCCTCAGCCAAATCTGGTGCACCAACATCCCTCTCCATTGCTTTGGAGATGATGGACTTCTCCTTGAGTGGATCCTTGTTTTGTTTTATGGGGTTCTAAACCATTATTTTCCGGAACAAAGTTCCACTAATCATTTGTGCCTTGAGTGAATTACTCTTCTGTATACAAATAGATGTACCTCTCAAAACCTTGTCAAGGTGCTCTGTTTTTCCCCTGAGCGGTTCTCTTAAGGAATAAGCAGCTAATTTTGGTGGGTTGACTCATTTTATGATTTGATAATGCCTTTTACCCAGATTCTGGTTTGTTTATTGTCTGGAACAGGGTTATAATTTTTCAGAAATCAGCAGATAATTGCAGCCTGATTGTTTTCATCTTTGCGAATTAGAAATAAAACCAAAAAGGCTACGTCTGATGTAACTCAGTGAGACTTGCGATTGACCACCATTGTGAGGTCCACTTCATATGTACATTTGCGTTTGCATTTTATTTATTATTACCACCTTTTATCCCACCTTTATATCCCTCCTTTTCCTCCAAGGAGCTCAAAGTAGCATACACCCTTCTCTCTCTCCCCCCCCCCACACTATTTAATCCTATTAACAACCCTAAGAGGTAGGTTAGGCTGAGGCAGTGACTGGCCCAATATCACCCTTCAGTGGACTTGATGGCTGAGTAGGTTTTGAACCCTAGTCTCCTAGTCAACTACATTTGTTAAGTTTCATCCCAGTTGTCCTTTCTGTCAAGGTCATTTGTTTTTCCTGTTACCCTGAGCTTTGCTAATTTGAAAAGAACCCCCTCCATCTCTCAACTGAGTTACTGTGATAAAAATGATTAAAAGTACCTAGCCAAGGATGGAGGCACACTCCCCCTCCCCATTTTGATGAGGAGCCATGGATGGTTTTCCTACAGCTGTGAATCCACCTGACAGTATTTTCATCTGGCCTGTACCGAACCAGTCTGAGAACATCATGAGTGGTTTTCCAAAATTGCAGTAACAGAAGCTCAGCTAGAAGTTGCACCACAGATCAGGGAAGGAGTCAACCAGTTCAAGAGGATGTTGGTGTGGTTAATGAACAGAGACACAGAAGCTTTTGGAGGCAAGAGTGCTTCCTTCAGAAAGTGGGACAGGAAGCCGAGAACAGGAATAAATGGACAGCTTTCACAATGGAGAGGTGTGTGGCATGGGGCTCCCTGTGGATCTCAACTAATTTTGTCAATGACCTGGTGCAGTGCATTGTCCAGGTTTAGCGATGACACCAAATTTTTCAGGATCAATAAAGCAAAATGGGATTGGGTAGAGCTCCTGGAGGATCTCTGTACATTAGTCCGGTCCTGCTGGATCAGGCCAAAGGGGGACCAATGAGTCTCCTTCCCCTCCTGGGCAGCCATATGCCTAGAGGAAGCCCACAGGTAGGAGGACATGATGATGGCACTGATCTGGAGAGCAACTGGCAGTCAGAGGCTCTTGATCCTGGAGGACTATAACCTGCATTTGGTTGACCAATAAAATCTGGTGGTGGCGATATATAGACAAGTAGAATCCATTGATAGCTCTATCCTCCGTGAATTGGTCTAATCACATTTTAAAGGCATGTGATGTGGAAGCCTTAGTTCAGCTATGTGCTGCATAAAGGACTTTCTTTTATCCAGTGCTTTCCCCCCTAGAAAAATAGGTGCCGGTACTCACCGTGAAGTTGTTACAGTAAGTGCCCCACTTTTTTTACAACAACAAAAAAGAGGTGCCAGTACTGCTTACCCTCGAGTACTCCCTGCAAAGAAAGAAAAAGTGCTGCTTTTATCTATCTTGATTTTTTCAGCATTCAGCTTCATTGAATGTTCATGAGTTCTCCACCCACACTCTCTGTGTCATGCATAATTCTATAAATTTCTGTTATGTTGCCTCTTACTCACCTTTTCTCTAAAGGTCCCAAATGCTGAAGTCTTTCTTTATAATTTTGGTTGCCCCTTTCTGAACGTTTCCCAACTCTAGCTTATCCTTTTAGAGTTGAGGTTATCAGAACTGTACACAATATTCCAAATGTGGTCTCATTTGTATAATGGCATTATGATGCTGGCAGATTTATCTTCCATTTCCCCCCACTAATGATCCCTACTATGGAATAATGCCTTTTTCACAGCTGCTGAATACTGGGTCAATGTCTTCTCTGAGCTATCTATTATGACCTCAAGATTTCATTTCTGGTCTGTCACCGCCAGTTTAAACCACATGAGAAATTTAGACCATATGGGAAATTATGTTTTTATTTGTTTGTTTGCCCCAATATTCATCACTTGACACTTATTTACAGTGAATTTACAAGATGAGAAACAGATAATGGGCGAGTGGCAAAGCCTTGGAGAATATTTTAAAAGATATGATACTAAAACTAACCTACAAGTAGGGGTAATTTCAGGAGCAACAGTTAACAACAATGGAGGAATTAAAAGGAGAAAAATAGGGTCGGAGAATTATCAGATATGCAGCAATGTAAGGTACACCTAGAATGCTACGGTGTGTTGGGTTGGGATGTCTGTAGCGACATTTTGTATGATGGAAAATGTATGATGTGTAAATAGAAAAATGGAAAATGCATAAATTAAAATAAAATAAGAATACAGTGAATTGCATGTCTGTGCGTATCCTGCTGTGAGGGCACCCTGACAGCTCAAAAAATGTGAGTTTGCAATCTGGCTGGTCTTTGAGGATTTGGACTCCAGATGCTCCTCTCACTCAGTGCCTGAAAGTTTCTGGGATCCCTTCCTGGAATCTCACATTCCTCTCTCTCCTTCCTGATAAAGTTGCTCTGAATTGTCTTGCAGGGGGCCTCAGGGGACTGTGGCAAAAGGAAGGATGGCAGACCAGGTGTGGGGATGGCTGCTGCTGCTGCTCTTCCTTCAGCAAGGTAAGCCCAGCCTCCAAGAATGCATTCAGACGATTGAAAGTGGTTTTGCTTTCCATGTGGGAGGAAGTGGAGGGGGAAGTTCACACACGCACGCAGTGCAGCTTATTCATTCACTTTCCAAAAACAACACTCATCGAGACATTTTGAAACAATGCAGAAAGACCTGTTTGCCAGAAGCAACAGTGCAATGAGTTTGTGCAAGCAGTGTCATCAAGTGCTTTCAGTGGGGTGGGGATTATCATTGTCACCATGTCAAGGGGTGTCGTAGTGAAAGCCAAATGGAGTGTCTGTGCAACTGTGGCACATCCCTCACTGTTAGGGGTGGAAAGATGTCAGCTGATGAGCAGGGATTGGAACAGGATTGTGCAGCCGTTGTGGGATTCAATCCTGTCCTGCTCATTGGCTGACACTACCAGTGATGGGCATGCGATCTTGCAGGCCAAAGTGCAGCCCCTGGTAGGCCAAGGTGGGCCCACAAGCGAGAGGCTCTCCACCCCTCCCCTATAGTGTCAAGACGCCTATTCCGTAGTCTCCAATTGCAAGAATGTCCCTATTTTCTGTGGGATGTATTATTAAACATTCCCATATTTACATCTGAGGAATTTTGGAGGGTATGCACCTCCTCTCAGCCTGATTGTTTGGGACAGGGATTTTTGAGCCACAAGAAGATGCTGATGGTGTGTGGATGCCCTATCAAGACTGAGTGCTCAAAGCAGAGCGACTAAATGCCTGCTGTGGAAATAGCCTTCAATTCCTTGGCAATGGGGTGGAGATCTTGATCCCCTTGCTAGGGATGTCCTACTGTAGGTGACCCATAAGCAAACACCTGCGCTGACCAGAATGACCACCCAAAATCCACAAGTGGTCAGCACTAGAAGTCCAAAGTTCAATCACAGGGAAGGCCAGTAAGTTGGAATTGGAGGCTTTTAGGCCTGAGCTTCAGAGCACAGCTGCAGGTGGAGATGGTTCTGACCGAGGCACCTAGATTCAGTAGGTTGGATTGGTTTTGTTTCTTCGGGAGGCAGGCCTACCCACCTCCTCTACCAGAATCAATTATCTTTCAGTTGTATTGTGGGGT
Organism: Podarcis liolepis; assembly: GCF_965112155.1. Taxonomy (NCBI): domain Eukaryota; kingdom Metazoa; phylum Chordata; class Lepidosauria; order Squamata; family Lacertidae; genus Podarcis; species Podarcis liolepis. The sequence continues at coordinate 26,081,118 of NC_139569.1, forward strand.
AGGGGACAGATGGGTCTCTGCATCATGCATTCTATCCTCTGAGCAGCCACATCTGTCTCACCTTTCTCACCTCCAGCTTCAGCTTGTGGGAATCTCACCTGTTTTGCCGACTACATCAATACCTTGACATGCATGTGGGGAAATGACCCCCATGCCTCCAGCAGAGCTCAGTACCATCTCACAGCAACATGGTATGTATGGATGTATGGCTGTGGAGGAAGGCGTGCCGTTGACCCCAGCCCCCTGGGACTTTAGGGCTGCCCCCATGACTTTCACAATGTTCGGGGGCAGAATATCTTTCTCTGTGGCTCCCAAATCCTGGCTTTGCTTGGGAGTGGGGCGAGGGGGGGGGGGAATGGCCCCCTTCTCTGCTAACCCCTGGGGCTCCTTGGCACACCTTTGTGGACATACTTAACCAGCTGCTTCGGCTGTAGCTGAGTCTGCTCTCTAGCTAATGTTGGTCAGGCTTGTGCCATCAGACAACCCTGCTGCACATTTGTGGTGGGTGTGTCTCCTCACAGCTGCCAGGATGAACGCCACTTTAGCCACTGAGCCCTCCTTGGCCACTGCCAGCTCCCTTCATGCCTTCAGCTTTCCTTTCCTTTAAGTCCTTCTGAATCTGGAATGACAAGCAGGGTTTCCCAGAGCTGGGTCTCCAGCTGTTTTTGGACTACAATTCCCATAATCCACTGGTCCTGCTAGCTAGGGATGATGGGAGTTGTAGTCCAAAACCAGCTGGAGACCCAACTTTGGGAAATCCTGGACTAGAGCAAGACAGTTTGGATTGGGGGGGGGGGTGAAGGCTAAGGCAGCCCACCCCAGCCAGCAGGTTCATTCCAGCAAGTGGCTGCTTGGTAGAATGGGGAAAGGGATGAAGCTGGTAGGGTCCCCATGGGCCATGCAGGGCAGCGTCCTCTTTTTTTAAAATGCAAATTTAATCTCTTCAATTTTTAAAAACATAATCCCATATTCCCAAATACAAACGGGTATGCTAAACATTAGGAGGAAGACTTTCAGCCCCCTGTTGCTCATTCTTATCATGGAAGTTCATGGTTTCTCATTATGTCTGAATTGAGCTTAAAAATAGTAAGTTTGATGGTTTTCAGTGCAGTCGATTTGATAGATCTTGTTAAAAATGGTATTGGAAAATAATTTTATATACAACATTTGGAAAGTCAGGTACATTTAAAACCAAGACACAAATGTTTGCTAGTTCTGAATGGTTTGTATCTGTAAACAAAGATCTGTCTTTAAAAATCTGAGCAACAATTTTGAGAGGGATTATCAAAACAATTTCATTTGTAGTCCCCTGTAGTAAAACCAAGTATACAAAAAGAACAGGCCCCATATGCTCATCACCCTTGACAAACGCCTGAAACCAAACTACATTTGAACACAGTAATATGAAAAAAAAGAATAGCACTTCTACCACACAAGCTCTCGCTTTGTTTCCAATATGAATTCATCATCAAAAAATTAAAAACAGAGATCAGTCTTATTTACACATTTTTCCTATTTTTCATCTAATCTCATCAGGATTTAAAGTGAATTAAAATGAATGGGGAACTTCAATCATCAAAAACTTTGCATCCCAGGGGAGTCCTTTCAGAAAATTTATCTTTATTAATTGCGGGTGATAATTATTTTTCCACTCCCCAGCTACATGTACAGGGTGCCAATGTACATGTAATGTACATGTAATGTATTCTCAGTGATCTGTTATTTTAAAAGTGTGCAGTATCAGGAAATCCAGATCATCCAAATAAGTACTGGAACACCCAAAGATTTGGGGCATTAAGGAAACCGGGAGCCAAAAATTTGAAAGCATTCATACCTCTATAATTCTAAAGGTCATTGTGTAGTTAATAGGAACCGCAAGTTTGTACCTGCTCACACTAATGGACTTCACTGACAAGCAAAGATATAATGTAAGACAGCTGGTCAGTTCAGTAGGCCCTTGGCAACTTATGGACACATACACACAGCTTGGACAGCAGCAGATATGACCATATGTTTTTAAAGATGATCATTAAATGTTGCTTTTAATGAAACACCTCAAAACACGCTGATGATATCTTAATAGGGTAATGCATTTATATTCATTTGAATGCTGCCTGCAGTTGCTTCGAAGCACAGGATAATAGAGGTCTAAAGGTTACCCTACATACATGCTTTTACAAATGAGTTAAAGACATTCTGTCTCTGTTTCCTCGTCACTGCCTGCAACACCCCTGTCTGTGGATGCTGTGACATCTTCATTGGTACCCTAGCCATTATCTCCTCTCTCAGCTGCTTCACCCTTTGGGCCACCCTCAGATGCACTGTTATCTTTAGATGGCTGAACGCCTTCTGGGAGCTGGACACGTTTCCGAAGAATCTGCGTCAGATGCTGTTTTTGGCGTTTCTGTATTTGGATCACCTAAAAACTTTTGCCAACCCTTCAGTCTCTCTTCCCTTTCTCTTGAAGTCTCCTTGACCTGATAATCTGTTACACCATCCCATGTCTCCACAGAGAGCTGACGTCCACCAAACCATCGCTCATTGAGTGCCTGTTTGCAGGCATCTCCTTCTTCTGCTTCTTTAAATGACACAGAAGCAACACCATCTGGGTGCCTATCAAATAAAATTACTTTCTTTACTTGTCCAAACTTTTCACATTCTGTCTGAAGATCTTCTCTTATCTCATTTAGCACTAAAGGATCTTCCTCAAAATCGCTTGGGTGGAACATGTTCCTGATAATGATAACACGCTCGTGCCGCATTCGAACACTGCCATCTTTCTTCTCCTGTCTCCAATCCAGAAGTTTTTGTTGTTGAGATAGCTTCTTCTTATGGCCTTTGGATTTCTTTTACTTCTTGCTGGCATCGTACTCCCCCTTCGGTTGAAACTGTGCAACTTCCACATGCAATTTGTAGCCTCTAATTTCATTTTCATCCAATAGTTTGAATGCTAGTTCAACAGATTCTCTCTTTAAGTAGCAGCAGAGCCCATCTCCTTTCAGATTTCCTTCTTTGTCTTTGTAAAGTTTAATTTTAGGCTCCTCTGTTTGCGGATCACGCATAACAATACCACACATAACCTGCACAAACTCATCTTTTGTAATGTCTGGCGGTAAACCTGTCACATATACATTTGTGTTTCTCTGTTCTTCAACATGAAACCATCCTGCGTCAGGTTTTATTCTCTCTCCTTTTGGTTTAAGATCCGTTGCCTGAGATGCTTTTGGACCTGTTGCCTGCTGGACCTTGGTAGCCTGTAGGCGTTTTAGATTCAGTCTTTCTAAGAGAGGCAGATGAACTATCTGAACTTTCAGTGGGAAAGCCATAGTTAGCATGATATGTTGCCAGGAAATCTTCAGTAACCTTCGGGAACCAGGCCTTCTTGTCGGGATCCCACTCGTACTGCGTCCTGTCTGCTGGGTCCGTGAAAGGGTCCTCGCCGCCTTCCTCGCCCTCCTTGCCGTACTGCTCCTGCAGCCGCAGCTGCCAGTAGAACTCCTCGTTCAGATCCGAGGCGCCAATACTCATGTTGCGGCCGGAGCCCAGGCTGACGAGGCGGAAAACACGCGGCGACTCAGCAGCGCCTCACAAGCTAGGCCGTGCCTCAGGTGCCGCCGCCTCCTACTCGGGAGCCGCCAGACTGCACGAAGCCCCAATTGGGGTCCTCTTGAGCATCATGGCTGTGGCTGTGGGACTTTCCTGGCTCACGGAGGGAGCAGCCATGGCCGTCCCACACTGAGCGGGGGCATCTTTGGTGTTCGCAGGGACTGTGGAGAAGGTGGCAACTGCTCCTTCACCTTCAATGGTACCACTGCCGCCGCCGCCCGATACACCTGCTTTGCAGAGCAGAATATCTGCTTTGGGAACAACAACTTTGAGGTGGTCGTGAAGCGGGGGGATGAGCAACGGCAAGTGTGTAAGAACGAGTTTGTCTTCCAAGAACACTGTAAGTATGGGGGGATAGGACTCTGTGCCCGTCTGGACACGTGAGTGGGACTGGGAGGAGGAGGACACACACGGGCTGCTGGCGTGCGCAGCGAGAAAGGGCTCAGAGACCCTTCCTCACTTAACAGGTGTGGTGGTGGCATTTTTTGAGATTTGGGTTTATTTACAAGGTTAAAGGCAAGGAGTTTTCAAGCTCCTGCAGCTAGCTAACCTTGGGCTGATTAAACAACCTGGGGCCTTTTAAATGTTTTGACGGGTTTATTCTCCATCCCGCCCCCCGCGCCATTATGTATTTTGTGTTTTTCTGTTGTAAACTGCCCTGGAATCTTCGAATGAAGGGTGGTGTAGTCAATGAATGAATGAATGAATGAGTGAATATGAATGTGAATGAATAACCCACTGCCTTTCATTCAACCCCAGCAGCCCCAGGTGCTTTCACCTTGCTCCACTTGGAGGCTGGAGGGACATCCCTCTGTCGTGCCCCGCAGGGGCTTCCCCCCAAAACTACACCCTGGGGATTTGGGGGTGTCACTGCTGCTTCACCCAGTGGGTGGGGGCCAAGTCCTGTCAGCCAGGTGCCCTCAGGAGCCCACCTTGACTCTTTCCCCAGTTAAGCCGTCCCCGCCGTTCAGCCTGAGGGCTATTGTCTCCCCTGAGGGCTACAACCTCTCCTGGAGCACCATGTACCAGCAAGATGAGTACTTCTACCTGGACACGGAGCTGCAGTATGAGTTGCGCTACCGGCAGAGGGGACATCCATGGCAGGTAAGCCAGGAGGCAAGGGCCAGCCTGAGCTGAATAGCGGCAGGCGCCATTTGCCAAGTCAGGCCCTCAATGGCTGGCCATCCTGGAGCTCAGCCCCAAAGTTTCTTAGTGCTTCTCTGGACTTGGGCTTCAGGGGCACCGGGAAGTCATGGGGCTCTTTCAGGATCATTTGAGTAACTCCTCTGAATTGCTACGAAGGTGGCAGAGGTAGGGAGCGTTTCCCATAATTCCTCCCAGCTATTTGGCTTCTTCCCTTTCCTGCAGGGACACAGCCATCTTCTGCAGTACACCGAGACCTTGTGGCTCCCCCAGGAGTTTGAAGGGGACACAGACTACGAACTCCAGGTTCGGGCGAAGCCAAGGGAAGACTCCTTATACCAGGGTGCTTGGAGCGGCTGGAGCCCCAAGACAACCTTGAGGACGCTGCCAAGGGGTGAGTCCCCCCCTCCCTCCTCAAGAGGGGGTCTTGGCCTCTGCCCATACAAGGAGGCCTGAACCTTGCCATCAAAGGCCGTTCATAAGCCCCTCTCCCAGTCCAGGGGGGCCTTCTGCACCTTTGAGACCATGAATCCATGGCAGATCAGAGGAGCAGCCTCTCTTCTTTCCTGTCAAGAAGTAGACCCCCTCCTGCTACTCTGCTGCCCTAGGAGGGAGCTCTGGCCATGATCCAAGGAAAACTCATCCTGACTGAGCCCCAGAGCCCAGCCCACCCTGGCAACCCCCAGTGGAGCTACCAAAGAAAGTAACTGATATTACTGGTTTCCTTCCTCAGCCATGGAGGACAGGCCAGGAGACAAGTGGTCCTTGTGGTTCCTGCTGGTGCTCAGCCCATTGGTTGCTCTCGTGGTCTTCCTGGGCTGGCAGCACCAAAGGTGAGTGTGGGAGTTGGATGCTAGATGCTGAGGTGGTGGGGCTGCTGAGAGCTTCTGGTTGGCTGCAGGCTGCCCACTTCCCAGCTGGATGACCTACCCTACACAGAGAAAGGAAATGGTGGGTGGGGGAGGCATCACCTCCTAAGAAGTCATGCTCAGGTAAGTCCACCAAGCCCACTCCCTCTTTCCCTCAGTCTGCAGAGCACCAGCCACGGGCTTGCTTGCTTGTGGCAGTGGGTGGCTGAGTTCCCTAGAAAGGGAAGCCATGAGGTTCCTTGGACAAGGCAGTTGCCGGGCAGCAAGCCTGAGACGCCAATGCCTCAAGGCCTGGCCATGCTCCTAGTCCCTCCCGTGGGTAGTCGGTGGAATGAAGTTTGGGCACTCCCCACAAAAGGCATCCAGCTCTCCTTTCCCTCTGGCAGGTTGTGGAAGAAGCTGGACATCTTCATCCCCAGCCCGGCCCCCTTTTTCCAGCCCCTCTACCTGATCCACAATGGAGACTTCAAGGTACAAACAACTCCTACCCACCAGACAGGAGGGGCAGGGGAGGGTGTTGGAGTGGCTGTTTGAATTGACCCACAGGCACCTACGGATCCTCCGGGCATCACCCAAGGCAGAAAGTTCCTGTATGTGTGTGTTTGGGGGGGGGGTCCTGCCTCAAGTGCCAGGAGCCTTAAGGCATGGTCGGTGGGAGGGAGGACATCAGGCTGCCTAATATTCTGCAGAGAAGTTGGGGACTTGGTGGAGGGGTGGGGGTCTCCTCTGGACACAAGGCCTTCTCCCCCACCCCAGGCTTTCTCCATGTCCCCCTTCCCACAGCAGGGGCTCTGCCTGCTTCTCTCTCACCCCAATTCCCATCCTTATGGGGCAGGATTCTCTCTGAAAAAGTGAACTCTGGGCAGAGTCCTGTGGAAAGCACATAGCCCTTGCAGCCACCAGGTGCATTACAGGTGGGGGAGGAGTTTTCTCTTGGCACAGAAGGATGCCAGGAGATGATGGGGTAGCTGATAAGTGGGCACTTTGTTGCACAGTCTGGGCTGGAGGAAGGAGCTCCTCTCCTGGGATATGTCCTTCTGAAGGTATGCAATTCCTTCCATTCCCCAGATGGTTAAAAAAAGGCCCACACCTGCTGTTTCTCTGGCCACGGCCTGCTGACACCTCTCTCTCTCTCTCTCTCTCTCTCTCTCCCCTGTGCAGAAGTGGGTGGGCAGCGGCATCTCCTGCCCTGGAGCCATGCTGGACAACTTTGAATGGAGCACAGCCCTGCTGGATGTGTTTGGGATGGGCCATAAACCCCTTCCCCCCAGCCCTGCCAAGGAGCAGCAGAGTGGGGGCCATGCACCCTCCCCTGCTACATTTGCTTCCCACCTGCCTGGGAGCCAGGATGCCACCCACGAGCAGGCCTACGGCCACCTCTCCATTGACACTGTCACTGTGACTGGAGAGTTTACCGCCTGCTGCCCGCGGTGCAAGGGGGCCACAGCATGCTGTGCTCTGGAGGAGGACCAGGACGAAAGAGATGCCTACCAGGGCATCCTCTTCAATGAGGGCCAGATCTCCGAGAATCTGCTCCTGGTGGACATGGTCCCACCAGCAGCAGCCCAGAGGAAGGCTTTCTTGTCTGCCTTGGAGTCCTGGTCAGGAGACCCTCTCCTCGAGACTCTTACTCCTTTCTCGCAAGCTGGTGGCTCCCTGGGCAGAAAAAGGTCTGGGAAGGAGGTGGACTTTTTTGGTTCGCCTCCTGAGCCCTGGACCCTGGAAGGCCTCTTGTCTCCAGAGGAGGAGGACATAGCTTCCTACCGAGACCTGCTCTCTCCTGACTTGGATGCAGATGGGGACCTCCTTGCCAATGGCCTGGATCTGGATACCATTGACAGTGGCTTTGCAGAGTGTGACTGTGGGAGCCCTGTGGACTCTGAGTTTGAGAGGAGGCCGGCAGGCTGTGGGTCTGAACCCCTCAGTGTGGAAAGCGGAGAGACAGGGGAAGAGCTCCTGCCCAGCTATGTCAAGCAGTGGGTCTCCTCCTGTCACAACAGAGCGCAGCCCAGTTAAAAGCACAGAGGGGGAAGCAGGAGCTGAGCACCTGTCGAGGCCACTGTGAAGCTCCTTCACTCCTTGCAAAGATCTATGGGTCTTGCTTGGACGCTCAGCTTTCTCCTGCATAAGAGAGACATAAGCAGGGAAGCCTTTGCTGCCACTACCAGACACCTCCTCCTTTGCGCCAGGAGACCCACCCACCCCAGGACTGGAAGCTGTTTTTTCCCCTCCTTGGCAAATTCCTCTTTTTGCTTACAAAGGTTAATATTTTTACAAAGGCTGTGAAATCTTTGGATGAAGTTGGGAGTGTCAACTACAAAGCAGACTTCAAGTTCCAAGCCACAGGGGGTGCACATGGGTGGGATGGGGTGAGCTGGGCAGAGAGAGGGAGACATGCACATCACATTTGCTCCACCCCTATGGTGGGGAGAAAATTGTAGTCTTCAAGGCCAGCATCAATCAGGAGGAGGCCCCCCACCAAAGCTGGACTCTCAGCAGCAGCAGCAGCAGCAGCAGCTTCGCTCCATGAAGAGCCCCAGAGGACCCCCAACCTTCCCCCTCCCTCTTTCCTTATCCTTTCCTCCTCTTTTTTGGGGCCACCACACTTCAGGCTGTGAGCCCTGGGCAGGGACCAATTATGTTGGCATTTGTTGTATAGCAATTAATAAAGAAGGTCTATCACAGTTGTGGTGATTTGTGTGACTAGTGGAGTGTGTGCATGGCCATTGCTTGGGGGAGTGAAGGCCAAGGCAAAAGGGGAGAAAAAGGAGACAGGGAGGACAGAGTTTCCCCCACAAAGGGAAGTCCAAGCCTGAATTGGAAACTGAAAATCAGCTGGTGGGTCTGGGATAGGGTGGAGGGGGGTTACTATTGCACATATTAATATTGCGTAGCTTGAAACAATTGGATGCATAAAAGCTGACTCCTTTCGGAATAAAAATTGTCCAGACCCATAAATATGATTCAGAGCTTTACTAACCAGAACTTCTTCAAAACTGGTACAGTACAAAAACAAATGATAACTCCAAATAATTCCGTAAGACTTGTCCAAGCATAGGCTCAATATCTTAGAAATATGACTCTAAAGAGACCTAGAATCAAAGGTCTCTCCCTACAGTCGCCATTAGCCTGGAGCTGTATCTCATGGCAAGACTGATTTGCACATCTTTCTTCCACTATTCCTGGGAAATAAAAAACCAAAGGCAGCTCCCTTCAAAATGGAGATTTGCATTTGAATACTATAAACATGTGGTCTAAGGTTAAACACATGAAAAGGGCAGAGAGCATCAACTTTAATCATTAACCTAGCTAGAAGCTTAGAGAGCTTTAGCATCCCCCAATGAAATTTTCCAGCGTTAAACCCTTAGCAATATACATGCAGACATTCTCCATTTCATTCTGCAATTAAACAATTATACTCAACATTTAACTTGGTGATAAATTTCATTTCTTTGTTTCATTCAAGAACCTCTTTCTGGGAAACATGCCAAAGCACTTTAACAATCATGGCATATTAAAAAACTATTTCAAACCCAGGACAGATGCAGGCTGGAACAAGAATCCCCCCCTTGTTACTTTATGTTATTGTTTATTTATATGCCACTGTTAGGTTTCCATGGGGGTTGCTCGTGCGCAAGCAGGCAAATCCCTCCCTGGGTGGCTGCTAATGTAAACTTTATCTGTCCGGAGAGCCACTCACCCGTGGCTCTCTCAATCGCTGGCAGAATCCGTGAGTGGGCATTTCTTAAACTTCTTCCAGCAAAGAAGTTCCTTGACGCCCAGTCTCCGCCTTCCCTCTCTGCGCAGAGAGGGCGTGGGCAGCGGAGGACTGCTTCCCTCCCCGCTTGTCTCAGGCAAGGAGTCATGGGACCGCCTCGCCACTTCTGACTCCTGCACCCCCTCTCCACTGGAGCTGCGTTTATTCTCTTCCCCAGAAGATGAGCTGCTCCTCCCGATCCCTGGAGGCTCTCTATATATAATCCCTCTGGCTTTTGCTCTCTCCCTCCGGTACTGATGGCAGTTCCCTGACATCCACCTTTTAGCCAGAAAGGCTCCCAAGAATTAGCAGATACAGTCATATCTCAGGTTGCAAACGCTCCGGGTTGCGCATTTTTGGGTTACAGACCGCACCAAACCCAGAAGTACTGGAATGGGTTACTTGTGGGCTTTGCACATCGTTCTTTGCACATGCACAGAAGCACCAAATTGTGTCATGCACGTGCGCAGATGTAGCACTGTGGGTTGCGAACATGCCTCCCGCACGGATCACGTTCGCAACCCGAGGCATGACTGTACACACAAATGCAATAATGCATACATCAACAATACAAAATTATACACATTCAAAACATTCCAACAGTATTACGAAGCAAACACGTTAGTGTTCCTACAAAAAAAGTTAAGACAAAAATGCCCAAGCAGCATCTTCACTTTAAAAGTGTCCCAGGCAAAGGGGTGGGGCAAGGCAGGTGGAAAAAGCTGAGGCCCCTAGATGGTCCCAGCAGCCTCTCCCTTGGAGCCCCTTCAGATGCCTGTTGCCCAGGGAGACCTTCAAGACAATATAGTCCGGAAGGCAGTTCCAAAGCGAAGGGACCACTGGAGCAAGCCTTTCCTGTGTGCCCTGGAGTGGCCCAGTGAGCCCAGCTGCTTCCAGGCATCTCTTGGCCCCCCCCCCCCAACCACAACATAATTTCCACTCTCCCTCTGCTGGCCATCTTCTTTCCCCTCCGAAGGGCTTGGCTGCCTGGGCCTAAAGTTCCTCCAGGAGGCAGAAGCAGTCAAGAAATCCCCTGCTGCTGAGCTGGGCTGCAGCTTCTGCTGCACTGGCCTTTCCCGGGCTGACAGAGCGGGATCCTTTCACCGGGGACTGATGTCCACAGCCATGTACCTTGCCTCAAGCCGCCTGGCATCCCCCACTGACCTGGACTAACACTTGTCAGTGGAGGCCACCTGACGCAGCCTCCCCACCCCTGTTGCCAGAGAAAAGGCAGGGGCCCTTTCCTGCCGCAACACCTCCCTCCCTGGCATACACCCAAAGTCATCTTTCTTCATCCTGAAAGACTCTCCTGCCTTGGGAGGATGCAAGAGGCGCATCCTGCTTGAAACTGCTATGGATGTCTGGAGCAGAGGAGCTGGACACTGCTGGGCTCTGCTCTAGAAGAGAGTGGGGTGGATTTGCAAACCGGTATCCCTGCCAGGGCATCTGGGCTGCAGGAATTTCAGGGGAAGTAGTCCCTGTTGGGTTCTGGTCACCCCATGGACCTATAGCTAACAAGGAAGAGTTGATTTAACAGGGCAGCCTGACAGGGAACCTTGTGTGTGTGCTGCAAAAGCACAGGGTCCCTGCAGGACAAGAGGACGCCCAGGCAGCTGCACTTGCCAGTTCAACGGTTGCAGCTGCGCAGCTTCAGCTGTCTGTCTGTGAGCTTTCCTTCCTTCCTTCCTTCCTTCCCTGAGAGCCCCTTTGCCTGGCCACAACCCCTTTGGGCTACTTCTTTTCCACCTGACTGGGTGGAATTTAGACACATTTTAAAAAACACAGTGAAAATGCTTTTTTAAAAAAGCGTTTTGAAAAATATATTGAATCTGCCATAAGCTCACCATCACCATCTAGTGTACAATGTGTATAATGCACTTCAAATACACTTAAAACATTATACAGTATTTGCAGCTATACAGCTGAGTCCTAGAGTCTTCACTGGTGCTCTTTCTCTCTTTCCAGGCTCCAAGGATGGCTCTGGATGGCTCCCTCCTTTCTCCAGGGAGACAACCTTCCTCTGTGGGCACGACCGGCCCAATATATTCAACTGCCTGCCTGTGGCAAAGAAGGAAAGATGGGACGCCCCCCCATCCCATGTACAGAAGAGGACTGGACTGGCAGCTGACTCTTAATTCAGCCGTCCACACCATACTTGACATAGCAGACCAGATTCAATTTTCTGGACAGATCACACAGCAACAGGGGAATGGCTTGGAGGAGGGAGAAGGGCTTTAGATGAAAATGTAGGGGCTGCTGCCCCACCCCAGCATCTGCCACCTGAGGCAATTGCCTCAGTTTGCTTAATGGTTGGGCCAAGCCTGTTTTGGGATCAGAAGCACAGGTGTCTCCACAACCTCCTTACATGAGGTAGCAAAAATGTAGGGCAAAAAACAAGGTTCAGGCAGGTTTCAGGCACATGGTTCATGCCTGGGGACCCACAGGGTTAATGCCTCAAAACCCCTCAAATTCGGTTTGACAATCTTAGAGACAATCTCCATAGCCTGCCAAACATATCGCCAACATCTGCCTCAATAGAAAAGAGACCTCCTCCTGCCTGGTAAACAAACTGTTCTTTCTAATCAGCCCAGGGGCCAAGACGGAGCAAATTGCCACTGGAGCAGCTCCAGGAGAAGAAGAGCCACAGAGTCCATCTGCAGCCACAGATTCTTTCCACTGCTTTCGGAACTGCTTTTCTGCCTCCCACGAAATCCATCCAGAGAGAGAGACCCCAAAGGAGCTCCGGGTAAGAGTCACATGGGGTCTGGTCAAGGCACAGAGGAGGGCAGACATAATTTATAATTCATATAATAGTTGTGATCAATGGGGCTTCCTTTCATGTAAGCATCCATGAGATTTCAGCCTGGGTGGTATAAGAATTCCCCCCCTCCAAATTATTGGGAGTCCTTTGGGTCCTTTTGAGGCTCTGTTGCAGGGCAGATAGAGATGCAATTATAACATATAGATATAATTACTGTACTTCTGTGTGTAAGACTAGGTTTTTTTACTTTAAAATAAGGTTAAAAATCTGGGGGCATCTTATACACGGATAGTGCATGTGCCCATTTTCTAAATTTGAAGTCCCCAAAAGTTGAGGGTGTCTTATACATGGGGGCATCGTATACACAGAAAAATACGGTATATTATATCAATTATATAATATAGATAAATGTAGATATACAGCAAGTCCCCATAATAATTGCGATGGCTGTAGCTGTTAAGGAATGTTCTATAAATGGGGGGGTCTGCATCCCCCCACGTTCACCACTGTCCTGCACAACACACAGCAACAACAGCCTTCCATGGTAAAGAGGTAGGTGAAACAGCTCTTCTGAATCCATCCTGTCTCCCTCCCTGGGGCTTGGCATGGCATGTGCAGGATGAGCTTCTTGGTCCCATTGCCACAGAGAGTCCTTAGTGCCTCGCCATCAGAAGTCACTTCCCATCTGCAGGGAGAAGAGCTGGCTTAGCAGTGGCTTGACAGGGCCCCTTCTGTCCTTCTGTTTTCTAGGAGTCCTTCTGGCCATGGGGGAAGGCTGTCGGACCACCTGCCTGTTGCAGGTGCTCCTCTTCCCTCTCTTTGCGGCTGAGGAAATGCAGCAAACAGGTAGGTGGGGGGAGCGGTTCTTGGCCACCAAATGGACCCACAGAGAATGGGATGTACCGTATTTTTTGCCCCATAGGACGCACCGGCCCATAGGACGCATCAAGTTTTTTGGGGGGGAAATAAAGAAAAAAAATTATTTCCCCCCCCCCCCAGGCGCTTGTGGGGCAGGCAGCGGGGAGAAGCGCTCTTCTCCCCGCTGCCCGCCTTGAGATCAGGTCCGGGGACAGCAGGAAGACGCGCTGCGTCTCCCAGCTGTCCCTGGAGCTTGTGGGGCAGGCAGCGGGGAGAAGCGCTCTTCTCCCCACCGCCCGCCTTGAGATCAGGTCCGGGGACAGCAGGAAGACGCGCTGCGTTTCCCTGCTATCCCCGGAGTGGTGGGGCAGGCAGCGGGGAGAAGCGCTCTTCTCCCCGCCGTCAGCCTCCAAACCACTTCGGGAGACAGCGGGATGGCGGCGTTCTGCCTCCCTCTGTCCCCCGACCTTGTGGGGCTGGCGCTGGGGCTCTCCTGAAGCCTGGAGAGCGAGAGGGGTCGGTGCACACCAACCCCTCTCGCTCTCCAGGCTTCAGTGAAAGCCTGCATTCGCCCCATAGGACGCACACACATTTCCCCTTCATTTTTGGAGGGGAAAAAGTGCGTCCTATAGGGTGAAAAATACGGTACGTCTGAGGACCTGTGACCAGAGCGGAGCCCAAGAGGCACTACAAGGTCTCTCAGGACATCTCCTGCTCTCAATGCTTGTGAATGTGTTAGGGTTTAACTTAAAAGCAGTTGGGGTGGGGGACAGGGGTTCAATTTTGTCCAGAAAAGCAGCGTTGAAGGAGGGGGTAGTGTCTTTAACTCTCTACCTTAACAGGCCATATTTCCAGATTAAAATGCTGCTGTTCACCCTATTGTAGGGCAGGGAGACATATCCAGACCCATCTCTGGGCTTCTTTCCTGGCTTTGGACCCTTTGAGGAAGGAGGGAGGTTCCTAGGGTCTTTGCTGTTTTCTTTACAGAGTCCCCTTTCTACATTTGTTTAGATTTTTGATGTAATATATGTATTCCGCCTTTCCAACCACACGTGTTGAGCTCAAAGCGACTCACAATAATCTCAGTAGCTTTAAGAAATAACAAACAATGCAATCACTGTACAGTCAAACCTCGGTTGTCGAACATAATCCATTCCGGAAGACAGTTCGACTTCTGAAATGTTCGACAACTGAGGATCAAAGAGCAGTCAGCAAAGTCAATGGAGAAAAATGGGGGGGGGGGATTCCCCAGAAGCTGTTTGGCTTCCAAAATTTGTTTGAAACCGGAGCAGTTACTTTCAGGTTTTCGGCATTCAGGAGCCGAAACGTTTGATAATGGAGGTGTTCAGGAACCAAGGTTTGACTGTAATATCAGGCACAGTAGCATACGACAAAACAAATTCATCAAGATGATTTAATAAAGTAATTAAAAATATCAGAATGAGCTGCTGAGCACAAGCCCTGTACTGGTTGACACCCTCTCTCTGAGAAGGGGCTTTTTCTTCATCCAGTGTAGTGGACAGGGCATTCTCAGACACGAGTGAAAAGCAGGAGGTTGCAGAAGAAAATACAAGGGCATAGCAGCTTGTCCACTGAAATCCGCAAATCAGGTCTCTCCTCCAGAAACCTCCCAGCAACCCGGGGGGGGGGGGGCAGATTGCTCCTTTCATCTTCTGCTCAAGGCAGGAATGCTTCTTAATGTTGGCTGCTGGAAACCAGAGTTTGGAGGAGTGCTGCTTATGGGCTTCTTCGCTTTGGGACATTTAGTTGGCCACTGTGAGAACCAGAGGCTGAACTAGATGAACCACTGGCTCCATCCAGCTGCAGGGCTCTCTTTGTGTTCTTATTCTCTTGTCCCTAAAGCACCTGCAACCTCTTCTCTTCTTCCCAGTGCCACCTCATGGCACAATTGGAATAAACACAAGCCAAATTTCAGGAGGGAGGGCGGGAGTGGTGCTGGACTGATGTTGGTGCGGCTGGCTTCTGAACCCCTTCCCCCCTTTTCTCTGTCTCCTGGCAGGGCTCTCCAACAACAGTGTGCGGTGCCTGAACAATTATGGGTCGCAGGGCCGCAGGGTGAATTGCACATGGCACCGCCGTGACACGATCCTGGGAGAAGGACCCTTCCACCTCAATTTCTCTGAGTAAGGGCAGGGACACCAAGCCCTGGTCTCTGCTGGGGTGACTGAGGGCTGGCAGGAGCCAGATTTCTTGCAGGGTGGTTCTGGATTCCTGGGCAGTGTAGCTCTCATCTGTGGTTGCAAGCTGTGGGGAAAAGAAGATGCCTGCACAGTCCAGGGGATGTTGGTGATTGATGGGTTTCAGGAGCCAGAGAGCAGACTTCCCAGGACTTTGGCTGGAGCATAAGGGGCAAAAAGCAACAGCCACAGCAGGGTATATCTTCTTGGGAGAAAATGCCCAGGGTGCTAGGCACAACCACAGAGTCAAAGGCTGCTCTGCCCAATACCACACCCATCCCAGCCCCCAGAGGTTTGTCTTCCCTGGTGGCACCTCCGGGCAATCCTTAATTTCTCCAAGGTGCACCTTTAGATTTTCAGGTTGCATGGAAACAAATCCCTGTCCCTCCCTCCTTTCATCCCTTTCGGACACACAGTCAGACACTTCGGTCAGGAAGTTCAGGTATGTGAGTGTTGTGATAGGAGTTACTCTCCATATGCTCAGAGGCATTCTCTCCTTCCTCTTATGGCGGCCGGCCACATTCCCCCAGCCATGCTTCATGCTGGGCAGCCACCCCAAAGAAGGACCTTCTGCCCCCTCTCCTGTTTTGCAGCCTCCTTGGTCTCAACAGTGACCTCATCTGCCATCTCTCTGAGGAGGCCCTGGATCAGTTCAGCTGCTCTGTGAATAGTGAAGAGGGCGAGTTCACAGAGAACGATGAGTACAGCGTCTCCTTGTATGCCTCCTCCTCCTCCGGAAACGGACTCATCGTCTTTGCGATGTATGAGCCCAGGCTGCACAGTGAGTCTTCTTGCATGTGGAGGGACTGACTCAAACTTCTCCAGGACGGGAGAGTGGCCATGGTTGGAGGCAAGGGTCCTTGTGTCCTCCAGCTGCTGGGGACAGTCTGTTTGCCCCCAGCCTTTTCCCTCCCCTCCACCTCTCTTTCTGAGCTTTTTCCAGCCCTGGACATCCTGGTGAGCCCTGCTGAGTTCTCCCTGAGCAGCAGCAGCAGCAGCTCCCTGGAGGATGTCCCAGGAGCACACACATACACACTGTGTTGCTTTTGGGTGGGGGGTCTTCTTGGTTCCCAGCAGCACCTCCTCTCCGCTCTCCATCTCTTTCCAGTCAAATGTGAGCCACCGTTTGACCTGCAGAGCAATATGAGTTCCAGCAAGTGCTGGATGCAGTGGAGGAGGCCAGAGGCCTATGAAGACATTTTCCTGGACGACTGGCAATGGGAACTGGCATTCAAGACCACAGAAGCACCATGGGAGGTAAGAGGCCACTGAAATGGGCTGAGAGCAGGAGGCATTTCGCCACCTCTTGCCTTCTCAAGGATCACAATGCCCTGGAGGATAGGAGACAGGAGGGGTCTTGGCTGACACACAGCACAGAGACGTCTGGTCAAGGTTTGCACAGTGACCTCATCTGCCATCTCTCTGAGGATGGCAAATGGCTGAGCAGCAGCGATATCTACAACTGAGAAAATGGGGTTGGATGGAAGCACAAGCAAACGTTGAGTCTGAACAAGCTGTTAGCGGCATAAGGTCTCCACCTGGAAGCCCCCATCTCCTTCTGGCATTTGCTATGACTCACAGGGCCTACCCAACTGAATTTTGTCTAATGGGATCATTGCTTGTGCTCCGAACCTTCACAGCAGGCACAGAACAAGGTCTAGGTCAACAAAGAAACGCGGGTGGCACTGTGGGTTAAACCACAGAGCCTAGGGCTTGCCGATCAGAAGGTCAGCGGTTCGAATCCCCGCGACGGGGTGAGCTCCCATTGTTCGGTCCCTGCTCCTGCCAACCTAGCAGTTCGAAAGCACATCAAAGTGCAAGTAGATAAATAGGTACCACTCTGGTGGGAAGGTAAACGGCGTTTCCGTGCGCTGCTCTGGTTTGCCAGAAGCGGCTTAATCATGCTGGCCACATGACCTGGAAGCTGTACGCCAGCTCCCTCAGCCAGTAAAGCGAGATGAGCGCCACAACCCCAGACTCGTCCACAACTGGACCTAATGGTCAGGGGTCCCCTATAAAAACAAAGAGGGAAAGGATTTGCTGAATTAGCTAACTGAACTGGAATACAAAAAGGGAGGTGTGAGGAGGTCAGGGAAACAAGTAAATGAAAGACAAGACATGGAAAGATTGATTTGTTTTTAACTGTTTTTACTTTTTGTATTTTGTATTTTCTTTTTTCTTTTTCTTTTTGTAATCTTTTCTGAAACTTTAATAAATATCATTAAAAAAAATAATGGTCAGGGGTTTTACAGGGCCTGCCCAACTGAATTCTGTCTAATGGGATCATTGCTTGTGCTCCAATCCTTCACAGCAGGCACAGAACAAGGTCTGGGTCAACAAAGAAACATGGGTGGAAATTGAGGGCTTCGAGTTCGAGTCTGGCGTAGAGTATGTGGCAAGAATTCGCTGCAAAACTCCAGATGTGAATATGCACTACAGAAGCCAGTGGAGTCCGTGGAGCGCCACCACCAAGTGGAAAGCCCCCCCAGGTCTGGTACAAAGCTGTGCTGCATTTGATGTGCCACACACCCAGGTCCACACGCACACAAATTCCACTTCTCTTGCTTGCACTCATTTGTGTCATAGGTTTTGTTTTTCTTAAGCTCAAAGGAAATTACAACTCACAAAACAAAGCCCCCCCCCCACATTAAAAAAACCAGAGTCACATCTCTTGGGGGGAAGGTCTTTGGTGTTCCACGGAACTAGTCAGGTGAGCTTCTCAAGGGACAGATTTTAAAAATCTGCCTTCCCAGGCAAGACACAGACTCTCTGCGGCTTCCAGTTTCATCCCCCAAAGATTTATTTAGTATTTTACTGGAGCTGAATATATCCCACACACCACACAGGCTGAATAAGCTCTTGGTGAGATGTGTGTCTGCTTGTTTGCCGTTCGAAAGTGAAACCCACAAAAAGGCAACTGTGCTCATTCCTTTGGTCGCCAGCTCCTTTTCTGGCAAACCGAGGGCAATCCTCCACTGTACTGATGTGCTGATGATTCCATCCACAGGCAACGGGTGGCAGCAGCATTGGGAGTCCCACCTCCTGAAGCATGTGTTCAACCTGCTCTTTCTCTGCCTGGGTATCCTGCTGTTCCTGCTCCTGGTACTCACAATCTTCTGGAGGTATATCACTCACTCACTCATTCATTCATTCATTCATTTCGCCTGGAGATGTTGCATACAGGCAGCCAGGAGGGCCCAGGCACCAGTATTTGTGTTTTGCTCATCGCATGAGGTCAGAGAAGGAGTAGGGGTCTCTGGCCCAGGGCTTTGCTACCCTGAGTTGCACTCCCTCGCGCCCACACAATGTGCCTAGTGCATGCACAAGCACAGAAAATAGAGACACAGCAAAGGGAGGCTTTTGTGGTTCTCACAGCAGGAAAGGGGTATCTGTCACATAAAAGGCACACAGACTACAGTATATCTATCTCCTTCTCCCCTGCCCTGAAGTGGGAACTGGCTCTCAGATTAGGTGTGGCTGATGCTCAGCCTTTTGTGTGCATGGAGGTACCACTTCCTTCAGTTGCATGAACATCTGCCCTTCTAGGGCATTTGCATACAACCAGACTCTACTCTCCAGCTCCAAATTGGCCCAGCAAGTGGGCAGGAGGTTGCCTGTGCTTTCTCTTTTCCTCACTGGGGTTGACATGCACCAAGGAGGTGGAATAGGGGCGCACAATGCTTCTGCAGAAGGAGGAGACAATTATTTGTACACCACCAGCATCCAGGGAGGATGGACTGTGGGAGGCTAGAGGAAGAGAAGGGGTGTTTTCCCATGGGCTGTGAAATATACTCAGAGTCGCAAAGTGATTCCATGCTCTTTATTCAGCTCATAGTGGTGAGGAGGAAATGAATGAAAGTCCCCTCAGAGTATCTGCTTATATACATTATTTACACAATGGGCTGCACGTGATTGGCTAATTCCGGAATTCTCCTGTAAGCCAACCAGGTTGTGGATTCACTTCTATCTACAGCATGATTGGGTGGTTCCTGCCGACCAATCAGACTGCTGCATTGTTCTAAGACCAATCAGACTGCTGCATTCTGAATCCTATTGTTCTAGGACCAATCAGACTGCTGCATTTTGAATCCTATTGTTCTAGGACCAATCAGACTGCTGCAGTTTGGATCCTATTCAACTCAGTACTGTATATAACAGGCTGTGGTTCTGTCTTTCCACAGGTCCAAGGGCCATTGCAGCGCAAACATTCCCAGCCCAGCAGCTTATTTCCAGCCCCTTTATCTCTCACACAGTGGGGATTTCAAGGTAACAACCATGATCTC
This sequence comes from Podarcis liolepis, assembly GCF_965112155.1. Taxonomy (NCBI): domain Eukaryota; kingdom Metazoa; phylum Chordata; class Lepidosauria; order Squamata; family Lacertidae; genus Podarcis; species Podarcis liolepis. The sequence continues at coordinate 26,100,593 of NC_139569.1, forward strand.
GGGAGCAGCCGCATTGAACCTTATGATGGCTGAGTACCAAGCTGGGGAGGGTGGGGTGTAATTCTCAGGCTGCCATGGAGAAGTGGGCCTCCCATCCTTTCAGAAGAGAACGGGGTTTCAGCTGCAGAGATGGCTTCCTGGGCAAGGTTTCGGTATTGCCACCTGGGAGTCTTCCTGGTCCCTCTCGGGTAGTGGTGGGAGATGTGGGTGACAGGTTGGCAGCTTTGTGGCCTAGGCAGGACCTGGCCTCCTCACCTGAAGGCAGGTTGTAAACTGCTTAGAGAATTCTTTGGGATGATGATAATAATAATAATAATAATAATAATAATAATAATAATAATAATAATAATAATAATTTTATTATTTGTACCCCACCCATCTGACTGGGTTGCCCTAGCCAGTCTGAGTAGCTTTCAGCATATATAAAAACATAATAAAACATTAAACATTAAAAACTTCCCTATGCAGGGCTGCTTTCAGATGTCTTCTAAAGGTTTTATAGTTACTTACTGTATCTCCTTGACATCTGATGGGAGGGCGTTCCACAGGGTGGATGCCACTACTGAGAAAGCATTTCCTAGTTCCCTATAACCTCACTTCTCACAGTGAGGGAACCGCTGAAGGCCCTCAGCGCTAGATTTCAGTGTCCAGGCTGAACAATGGGAGTGGAGACACTCCAGGTATAGAGGGCCAAGGCCGCTTAGAGCTTTAAAGGTCAGCACCAACACTTTGATTTTTGTTTGGAAACATACTGGGAGCCAATGTAGGTATTTCAGGACCAGTGCGTATGGTCCCAGCGGCTGCTCCCAGTCACCAGTCTAGCTGCTGCATTCTGGATTAGTTGTAGCTTCCGAAATGTAGTTTTGGAAATCTGAAGCAGCGCATAATTCACGTAAATAAAAGAAACTAATCTCAACCAACCAAGTTCTCCAGGTGTCTAGGGATGGACATAGACACACACACCCTGCAAGAAGCCCAAGAAGAGGTGCACACTGACTCCAGCAGTAGCCGAGGGGGCAGCAGGATCATGCCCATGCTGGCTTCTGGCATGGAAAACCATTCCAGGTGAGGAACCTAAGGCTATTTTCTGCTCTCTTCCAGCGCTGGGCTGGCCTGGCAGAAAAGAGCGGTGGGAATGAGGACAAGGAGATGCCCTGGGACCACAGCAAGGGGGGTGAGGAGGATAAAGCCCCCCCAGCAGGCATTTCCCGGCTTTCCGTCTGCCAGCCGCTGCCAGAGGATGAGGCCCTGTCCAAAGAGAGCAGTTGCCCCCTGCCTGAAATGCCAGACTATCAATATATGGCCAGCAAACAGAGAGGCCTCGAGGGAGACCTGAAGCAGCCGCAGCCTGAAGCAGAGGCACCCCTTCCCTCTGGGGAAACAGAGCAGGAGAGCTCTTCTTCTTTGCCATGCGAGTGGGGCTTCACCTTCCAAGAACAGGGCCCACTGGAGACGGAGACACCCGCCCTCCTCCTCCTCTTTGGCAGCAATGATTACTGCGCCTTGGGAGGTGGCCACAGCCAGCCAGGCTCCAGGCCTGCTGCTGAGCAGCTGCTGCAGAGCATCTCAGCATGGGGGCCGGGCCAGGCTGCAAAGGACACCCCCTAGGCTGTTCTGGGCCCCACTAGCCATGTCTGACCCCCACCCACAGATCAAGGCGAGCCCTGTTGCCCTGACCATGGCTGGGCTGATGTCTCAGTGGATGGATATTTCCCCAGTGGGGCTGGACAAAAGACTGTCAGTGTGACTTGATGGCTAGGGCTCTCTCTTGTCTGGCCTTGGAAGGGGGCATCCCTGGAAGAAAGGAGGCAGAAGAGCATTTGGGAGCTGTGTTGCAGTGGGAGACTCAGAGCTGATAGTTGGAGTATGTGCAGCTGGGTTGGCAGGGGGTAGTACAGTGTTGGAGAGCAGATGCAAAAACCACAACACGACGGCTTCCTCACTTGAGGTGCCTGCTTCTTTCCAGTGAGTTCTGCTTGCAACTGCAATAAAGTCACACTCAGAACAGATGCCCTTTGCGTTCTCTGTTCCCTGTCCCCCACCAGAACCCTGCAGTGCTGCTGCTGCCACCCCTTGGGAAAGGTGATGGAGTGGTGACTCACAGGCCCAGCCTTCCTGGGCATCTGAGGTTGCTGGGCCTGGTAGCTGCCACCCACAACAAAAGTCAAGAAGATCAAGGAGCCAGGGAGGGTTGAGCTGTATCCTTGAAACAGCTCTTGGTGCAGTTTCTTGTATTGCAGAGGGGGTTTAATATCTGCAAATCCACCAGAGAATTCAGGCATCCATCAGATTTCCCTGGTCTCCGAAGGCTGACCATCTCAAGTTCCTCCGGCACTGCAGCATGCAGTAGCTGCTTTCAGCCCAAACCTCACCAGGGAATGCTCTGTCGGTGATGATGGATTCACAATAAGCCCCCCTCCCCACTTACAGTGTGTGAAGCCCATCCCCAGCCATATGTGCTGGCCCTGTGATGTGCCAAGACAGCTTCGTGGTTATCATATGGGCCATGAAGTCCTAGGCTGGCCCATCTGAGGCAGCCTCAGCATGGACATTGAAGCTGCCCAAACTGCCATGAAGGGATTCTCCAACACCACATTCAAGACTACCTCCGTCAGCTCGGCTCCATTCCTATGGAGGTCAGAGGAAAAACACTCTCCCCACCCTCACAAAATTGCTATTGATCAGGTATGAGGAACTGGTTAGTCTTGGCCTTGTCTTTCCCAGGTGGGAGGGGTTTTACAACAGACACTATTAGCCTAAATTAGATTGTGTTGCCTCCAGTGTGAGAGTGGCCAACTGCAAACTCAAAATGACCCAAGCTGGGGCTGTTTATCGTCCATGACTGCTGCCAGGAAGGATGTTTTATTATCTGTGCGGTGCAGCAGCAGTGGCAGCAGCAACACACATCTCTGCAGACTTCTTCCAGGCTGCTGTGAGGGAGGGCAGAAATCAGTAGATCAGTGCTGAAAGCAACCCCCCCCCCCACACACATGATAATCTTGCCTCAGGCAAATGCAAGCAGCATCATGCAAGTCTTTTGCTGGAGGTTGGGGGAGAGGGAGAGGGCCGACCAGCCTTTGGCAACTGTGCTTCCTTTCTCTTAGACCTTCTTCATTCTGCTCAATAACTCTTCCCAAGTTGGGAGGCAAGGAGAGTAGTAGGAGGGTGAGATACTGAGACATTTCTAACCCAAAGAATGCCAAACACCTTCTCCGCACCTTAGGCCAGCACCTTGCAGCCTTGAGCTGATGCCTGCCTCACTCAACCCCATCCCTTCCTGGCATGTGATGCAGCCACAGATGCTAATCAGTTCCAATCAGAGCTCTACTCAGAAGCTCCGATCTGCTCTGCTCAGCATTTTCAAGAAAGATATGTTCAAATCTCATGCAAAGATCTAAACTGGTTACGGTAATTGTTTTGAAAGTACATCCCAGGCTATCTCATGAGTGCAGACATCTGTAGACTAGAGCCCCATACCCTCTGGGGCCAGAAAACCAAAAGGCATAAAAGGCCAGAAAACCAGTTAGATGTTCTCTTGCCATGAGTTGAGATGGGTGAGTTGAGAGTTGAATCAATGACTTCCAGGTTCACACCCTCAGGACCTGTGTTCTATCACTAGACCCTCAGCTATAGTGAAATGTGACCATCTTTCAGCCCTGTACCACCCTACACCACCTATGATCTTTCACTGCATGGATGAAGCCCACAGAGAACAGGGTGGCATAGTTTCAGGACAGGATGTGTGTGGGCGGGGAGAGAGGGTCAGGCATTCACATCCAAAGAGAAAGGAAATGGCTGGCCATCACTGTTATCAAACTTTATTTCCTGGTGAAGGAGTGCCCCCCTTCCTTCAAGAAACTGCCAGAAACTGAATGTTTTCTACATCTTCACTTTAGTTTGGAGTCTGGCACAAGAGCTGTGTTTGTGGCTTTGACAATGATGCCCACTTGGAAATCCAACTAGAGAACCTCTTGAATCCACTTTTGACATCCCATTCCCCACAAAGTGCCTTCAGTGAACCTCTTTTGAATGTGGGATGACTATTCCTTGAAGTTACAAATGCATCCAGTAAGCAGCTTATACAAAAAGGCGACACCTGCTGGTAGTACATTCTTGAAATTACAGAAGTTTAAAGGAAGTAACTGTTTGTGTCTGGTTCCTGCCTGCCTCCATACCCATTATATGGCCTTTTAATGCTGGTGAGCAGAGAAAGAAGCTGAGGAGAAAGAAGTGGCTCTCCACTCCAACCTATTCCATGTGCTCTCCTATTGGATCACTGCTGGGAAGGCCAGTGGGTATATGCTTATGAATAGCACCAGCTGCTAGAAACTGCAGGTGGGCTGGTACACCAGGATCATGCTTGAGAACTTTGCTTTGGGGCATCCGATTGGCTTTTGTGAACACAGGAGACTGGGCTAGATGGATCATATATCTAATCTGACAGCCAGGCTCTTCTCTTCAGAGTTCCCCCTCCAGTACAGGAGAAAGGGTATTTTCAGGAGTGCCCCTCCGAAGGAGGCCCAGTTGGCATTACCACTGCCATTTTTTGGGGGGTTGCCAGGCCAAGACTGTTCTTGATTCCCAGACATTTGATGGTTGAGGTCTCTCTTCTGCTGCTGGCAGGTGGCGTTTGCTGAACTGTTATGTCAAGGCTGTTTTGTTGTTTTAAATTTTCAATACCTTACATGATTGTCTTCAGTTGGTATGTATTCTGTTTACTAGCTTTCCAAACATGTGTGTCGGCTGCAGTGTGTGTGTTGCGCAAACAGTCCCCGCGCTGCTCCCGGGGCTGGAAAGGGGTTAGTTTAACCTCCGGTTTGCTAGTAAAACTGAATGACTGCGTTGCAAAATGATGCATGACTAAAAAGTGTGTCACCAACATGAAATGTTTGGAAACCTCTGCTGTATACTTTTCCTGTAATGATATAAATAGCAATCAGATCTTTGTGGAATGAGGTGATGAAATAAATATTACAGTATCTTGTTATATCTGATGCTTTCTATTGGTGCAAGTAGCCCTGAGAATATTTATATTGAAGGGTGGTGGACTCGGGGGCTCTTGCACTATCTTTGTGAGCATAAGAGCAGCGACAGCAGCAGGAGGGTCTCATTGCTGCTGAGGCAGGAAGAGAGCAGACGGAGAAGTCGAGTCCCGGGCCTAAAAGCCTCTTCGCCGCCCTCCGCCTTCCCGAGCTCCAGCCGAGTCAATGGGAGGAAGGAAGCCAGCAAGCCAGCTGGCTCCGGGTCATCCGCGGGAGGCGTCCCCAGGCAGCCTCTCTACCGAACAGCTCTCCCCCTTCGGTTTGCCACCGTCGAAAGGCGGCAGTAGTGCATCACGGGAAACGGCAGTTGGAGGCGAACCAGAGGCGTTGTGGGTAAAGCGAGTGGGCGTGGCGCATTGCTTCACTCCCGCTTCCCGCGGAGCCGGCTGGTCAGCTGACCTGCTCCTCTTTCTACTCGCCCCCCGCCCTCCGCCCGGCTTCTTTGGCGCAAGCGCAAGACAGTCTCGCGTGAGCCGACGAGACGTGGCTGAGTGCCTCGGCGCCCATCCAGTGCTGAAGGGAGGCGGGCGGAAGTCCCGCCCTCCCCTAGCGGAAGAGGGCATTGTTGTGGCCGACGTCATTCACGGAGGACGCGGGCGTCCCATTGGGTCGGACTCTCTGGTTGGAGCGCGGCCGAGTCGTTCGCTCGCTCGGAGGGCGGGCAGACGGACGAGCAGCCCGCGCCCATGGCCAGCACCGGCAGCCCCCTGGTAAGCTCCGCGCGGGAGCCGGCGGGGAAGGGGCGAGGGGAGGAGAGGAGCGGCCGCTTGGCCTGCGCTGCCTTCCGGGAGGCCGCGGCGCGAGCGGGACCTCTGGCGGAGAGAAGGTGGGGTTCGCCGCTCCCCGACCCCGGGTCTCCTCTTGGCCAGGGGCTCTGCAGGCGCCTCGGGGTCAGCCTGGGATCCTGGCCGGAGAGGGGCGGGGCCCAGGCTACAGCACGGAAGCGAAAGCTGCGGAGGAGCCGGCCGGGCCCTGACCTCCCCCCCCCCCCGGTGTTTGGTCTCCCGTCGTCTTACCTGGACAAGCAGGCAGGCCTCGGCCAGAGCCTGCCTTGTTTTGCGTAGCGGCGCGGGATCCCCGTGAAGTGAGTGCCCCACTTAGGCGGAGAGGGGCGCGCCCATTTGCCCTCGGAATTCCACCTCCTTCCCCCGCCGGCAACGGAGAGGGCAGCTCGTCTTCCGGTGTGCATTGGGTGTTGGCGCCTCCGACTGTCGCGGGCGATACGGAGGTTGCGATTTCGGCTACATTCCGGGCTTAGCATTAGCGATAGAGCAGTGTGTCGCCTTGGCCCACCGTTTTGGGGGCCCTGCTAGTCCTGAGGGATTGAAAAGCTGAATCTTCCAGTGGTCAAAGAAAATTCTTATATATTAGTTAAGGAGCAATTCTGTAAGGCAGACGTCATGCAAAGGATGCCCAGTTGATTTACAGCTGAGGTGAGATCTAATACGCTCAATCCTTAGGAAGTGCTGCTGTAGAGCGAATTTTTTCTTTTTTCAATATATGTGTAGCTTTTGATGCTTGTTGTCAGAGGCGTTCATTTTCAGCCTGTTCTACTTCAAATTTGTTTCACATCCTGATTTAAAGTTCTTGAGTAATTGCCATTCTTCCCAGTAGTTTCATTGACACAGTTGGCCACTGTCATGGCTGTTTCTAGTGTCATTTAGTAAAAAGTGCCCATTGTTCTGTGGCACCAACTCCAACCTCTTCCCACTTACTTACAAATACATATCAGCTGGTGAAAACTGGCACAGGACAGGCAGCTACCCGGTCCTCACATTATTGTCACATGTGTTTGAGGAAGTGTAGATGTTTCCATATGACCTCTTGTTATCAGCAGAATTAAAAATGCAAATGCCAGCCATGAGTACATATGCCATAGGAGGCATAGAAGACTCCACATTGTATTGAATCAAATCAATGACTCATCCAACCAATAATTCCCTGAGCTGGGCAACAGTAGTTCAGTCTGAATGGAGCAGAGCCTGACATTTTTATACATGCAAACCACAAGTTCTATAACACTTATGGCCTTTTCTGCAGAATTGTGTAACTTTATGCCATCATCAGACTTCAAACAGGTGTGCCTGTGTCCTTTGCACTTTCATCAGCTTACTTGACTTTTCTTAGTACTGTAGAATGACTTAAATGTGAAAATGATTCCAGATTTCTTGTGCAGTTTGTGTGTGCATCTGCCTAGCATCATGTATTGTGTGCAAACAGTGTACACTTGCTTATCCTGTGTTCGCCAGAGATAGGCAGATGTAACACCATCCTTGATCATACTTCCTGAGCCTGATACCCTCCACATATTTTTATTACAATTCCCGTTAGCAGCCCCCAGCATGGCTGTGCTGAAATCATAGTCCAAGGCATCAGAAGGGCACCAGGTTGAGGAAGGCTGTCTTAGCTTCTTGGATTTTAGCATCCCACATGATGGGGCTTCTGCGTCCAGGGATGGCTCTGCCTTGAAATTTGTAGGCCCTGTTTACAACCTGTTAAGTTCCATACTGAAGAAGCTCCATTGTAAATATTGCCAGGGCATGGATTATATATGTCTTTGCAAGTAATTATCAGGGGGCAGTTTGCCTGCTCTTTGCTGTGAGCATAAAATACTGTACTTGCCAAATGTTATCATTCTGCTACAAAACAAACTTGCATTTCACTGGTGATCCTAGACTTCTCAAGGCTGGATGTAATCAGTGGCAGCAGCAGCGTAACTGTATACCATCTGTCTGGCTACAGAACTCATTACCTGGGCAAGTCAACCACATGCTGTGACTCCTGAGAGAGCCGAAGGTTCTTTATTTATTATGTTTATTTTTAATTATCTGCTATGTATATTTTCTCTTGGAACACAATTGTTCTAAATATAAAGCATCATAAAATAATCATCCCATTAAAATCACATTAAACCTCTTAAAACTAAACAAAACAGTTAAAACAGAAGTGATTAATAAAAGCAACTGTAGTTAATTAAAAGCAGTTAGCTTCATGCCATATTGATGCTTTTTTATCTGTGGTTTATTGCTGATATATAGCCTTTGACACAATGAAAATAATGGACTGGACTCAAAATTCAGGTGGGGGTTGAAACCAGCATAAAATTTCAGTTGCTGGGTAAGTGTAACAAGGGTGTGTGCATTTTAAAAATCATGTTAGAAGTAATAAGCTACAGAAGTAGAGGAACTGTTATCTAGGCAATAGTATTTTTATTCTATGTGTCAGCAGGATTTTTATAACACTTTCAAACCTATGCATACCTGGCCTGGGTACTTTTCTTTGGCATTGGCAAGAGCAAGTGGGACATAGTAAGGCAGCCATGAAAGTCATGGCCCATTACAAGTTAGCTCATTTATTCAGTCTGGAACACTATTTTTACTCTGAAACTGGATTCATACCTAGATGGCAGACCTTGATAAGCTGTTCAGAGGAAATTGAAATGGCGATGTCAAATGGATAGGAATGTTTCAGCCAGTCTGATGTGGAAACTTGGGTTTTCTGAGGAGTCTTGACATCTTATAAACCTCTCTCACCTGAAGAAATAGCAACACTGAAGGAAGGAAAGAATTAATCATTCATTTAATTTACTTAAAGTTAAGAGTCTAAAGGAAAGTCTGAAAGTTGAACTTGTTGATAATGAAAAGCTTCCTGATATAAATGGGGAATATGCTTGACTTTGGATATTTGAATACCTCTCAATGTAAACAATACTGAATTAGATGGACCAATTAGCCTGACTTGGTATCAGTAGTTTCCTGTGTTTCAATGAAAAAACAGGTACCAAGCAATCAGTGAAGCACAATTCCATACATTCACTATAGCAGTCCTCAATATGCTAAGCTTCCAGTCAAAAACATTTACTGTTTCTTATAATTATTATTAGAATGTAGTTTGGAGGCTACTATTCTACTGTAAGATGACAGAATGACCAGAGGTCCTAGGAGCACATTGTAATAAAATAGTGGAGGAATTGTAAGTTAGCAGGTAATGTACCTGCTTTGCATGCAGAAGGTCCCATCTTGAGTCTCTGGTGTCTTTGGTTATGTAAAGATATTTTAAAGCCATGAATTGCAGAATTATTATTTCATTTGAGTAAGCTGCTCTTTTCACTAGTTTGCGTGTCAAATATTAAAACGCCAAATGGTTTCAGACTGTTTCAGTTTCTGTCTAGCTAATTGGATGTGTGTGTTAGACTTACCAAGTTCTTCAGGCAGCTTCCAAACTTTGTGGGTTGGATTCCTTTAGCCTTCAGATCTCTGAAGACCTGCTGTGATCTGAAAGACTTTGGCTTTTATAGATTCAAGTATAGGCTAGGACCTTAGGGTAAAGGGTGTGTAATTAATAATAGTAATTATTTGTGAAGCAGTAAGGTGGCAACTCTTGACTCTTGAAATTCAGGTCATGAGGTGGCCATTTTTGTGTGTTTTGTACATGCTTGATCTATGGAATCACAACAATGTAGCATAGCTGCCATGATCACCAGTAGGTGCCTGTAGCCCCCCCTTTTTTGTGGGGAGCAGCACTCCTGAACTTTGGCATATTTCCGACTTGTATACGGGGATGTGTGGCTAATAGATTGCAAGCTGCAGCATCATGTACATTCTTTCTCTTTCCTTCAGTACGATGCTGTTCCAATCCAGTCCAGCGTGGTTTTATGTTCCTGCCCATCACCATCAATGGTGAGGAACCAGGCAGATCCCAGCCCTTCACCTGTTGCTGCTCCCTGTGGCAGCAGGCAGGGACTGAGCATGGAGGGCACAACGGCTGAGCCAAGGGGGAGTGAAAAATCCTTGCAGCAACCTCCACAGCCTCGAAAGAAACGCCCAGAGGACTTTAACTTTGTCAAGATTCTGGGCGAAGGGTCTTTCTCAACAGTGAGTATCTACTGCAACTGTGGGTTCTGGGAGTGTCATGGCAGAAGCCAGCCATTTGGCCTTTGTGTATCATTCAGACAGTTCTCTCCCCTCCCCTCCCCACTTAGCATTCTCTAAGGAAAGCACTTTGCCCACCCGCTTGCCCGGAGGAAGGTTCTACTTGGCTCTGCAGGAGGTCAGAGAAATAATGTTCACAGCTGTTGACTGTTCTGGTGCTTTTTGTCCTCTTGTGGCCCCTGCAGTCTCACACCAGACTTTTAGTGAGATGAGGTTACCACCTCTGTCTGTCCTCATTGAACCCCTGCTGTTGTGCACATGTTCCATTGGCAGGTTTTGACTCTCCACCCCTGTGATGTGTCATTGCTTGCTATAGCTGCCCCCCCAAAAAAATCAAAAACAAAAAACCTCTTGGGTACCTTAGGATTCCTGGATTTTAGGACTTCTTACAAAATGATGGTTTGCCTCTTCCCTTCTGGACATATAGGACCAGATTCAACTAACCAAGCACACTAGCAAAGGCCAGTGCAGTGACTCCCACTCCCCCACCCCCCAGAAAAAAATCTGCCCTAGGAAGTTGGGAGAACTGCCAGAACAGTTCCTACATTTTGTCTTTAGGGAGTGCTGGGAATGTGTATGAGACTGGCTGGTGTGGATAGAGCAATGGTCCCTTGGGGCCCTGGGCTCCAATGGGTGGAATTCCCCCTTTCCACTCACCCCCTCAGTAGGTTGGAGACCTTTTGTGGGATCTTAGTTGTGTGCAAAACATAAGGCAGTTCTTATTTCCCATTTAACAGGTCTTCTTGGCCAGAGAATTGTCTACCTCCAGAGAATATGCCAGTGAGTAACCCTTTCTTCATTAGGGTGTGGATTTTAGATGGATGATGTCCTGTCCTCATAATGGAGCCAAAGGAAGTCTAGGTTACGCCTGCTGCTGCTTTTGTGGGAAGCTGCTCTCTAAGTGTAGCTTCATAGTCAAGCAGAGCAGATGAGTTTGCAGCTTCACTGTGTATTTCCCAAGTGTATTGTAACTTATTTGTCTTTTTAAAAGTTAAAATTCTGGAGAAGCGCCACATCATAAAAGAGGGCAAGGTGCCGTGCGTGAATAGGGAGAAAGATATCATGTCTTGCCTGGATCACCCTTTCTTTGTCAATCTCTACTTCACCTTTCAGGATGATGAGAAGCTCTGTATCCTTCTGGATGGAAATGTTTCATGGTGATATTTGTTGGGATAATGTGTGTGGGGGGGGGGGAAGAACCATGTTTCTTCATTTGCTAACCCAGTGATGTTTTCAGAATAGTTGTACCAGAATTCTTAGGCAGGATACAAATGTGAAAAATCTTAAATCTTGTAAACCTGGCAGAGGACGAGTCTTGCCCCCCCCCATGGGTATGACAGTGCCTTAAGGCACCCCACTCAGCCCCCCTCTCCCACTTTTTATTTTTTAATTTATATTTACATATTTTTTGTTTGATGAGATTGCCTAGTTTTTGTGGTGGGAGGTAGTTTGTTGTTGTTTTTACTGTGTTTTATTTGTCTCTAGGTGTCTGTGCTTTGCCTTTTAGGTGTATGGGGCTGTTTCTGAATACCACCAGTTTTTCTTCTGTGGAATGTGTATTTTGTGGTGTCCACAAGTTTCTTTTATCTCCAAATGTGCCCCTTGTCCCAAAATGGTTGGAGACTAAGTTAACCGCTGTACCGTATTGGCCCAAATATAAGCTGCACACTTAAAATTCAAGGTTTATTTGCAGGTGCGTGCTCGGAACCGAGCGCCAGCACCGGCTTGTGTAGCTGGTTGGCGGTATGCGTGCTCCCTAGCTGCTTGGCGGGGGGGGGGAGCGTGCGCAGGCTAACCAGCTAGTGAGTGTGCACACTGCCAACCAGCTGGGAGGCTGCGCATGCTCCCTAGCTGCTTGGCAGGGGACGGGGGAGTGGCGTGCCCGCCTCCCTGCTGGTTGGTGGTGCAAATGCTCCACCCCCACCGCCAACCAGCTGGGAGGTGGGCGTGCTGCTCCCCCCCCCCCGTCAAACAGCTAGGGAGTGCACGCCGCCAACTAGCTGGGAGGCGCACCACTCCGCCCCGCCAAACACACGCTCCCCAGCTGCTTTCAGCAGCATAAGGTAAAAAAAAACCTCCAATATAAGCTGCATTTTAACTTTTCAGGGTCCGAAATTGGGGAGAAAGGGCGGCTTATATTCGGGCCAATACTGTAAATCTTTGGCTGTGTGCAGAGTCCAACCTTCTTTTTCCAAGCATATCGCCACCTATCCCTTCTAACATTGCCCCAGATTATCTGCCTTTGTGTTTTAGGGTCCAGAGATTCACAGTATAAATTATCCTTAACTTAGTATTCAGATTTTGGTCTTAGCTATGCCAAAAATGGAGAGCTTCTAAAATACATCCGGAAGATTGGCTCATTTGATGAGACATGTACTAGGTTTTATACTGCTGAAATTGTGTCTGCATTAGAGTACTTGCACGGAAAGGGAATCATTCACAGGTAATGTAATGAATTCAAATCCATCTATTCTTGGTTCTTGTTGCTGTTGTCATAGTTACCGTTTGTTGCCCTCCTGATAGATTTCTCCTGGTGGCTCAAAACTCAAAAGTTCCCATAGCAAGCAAGCAGTGTCTTAGGTACCTTTGTTGAGACTTCCTGGCTTTCCTGCATTCCTCACCTGTGGCGACACCAGCCTAGTTAATTTGGCACAATGCATTGGTGCCTTGGAGTACAAAGTATCCAGATGGGGATTTTGGACAGTTGAAATCTCTCTCTCTCTGTCGCCTTTTGCCTTGGTTGTTTTTTTTTGTAGAGGAGAGGGACGTCCCATTCTGCCAGGTCGCTAGCAGAGTAAATGTAGCGCCTCTTCCATACACTTTGCCTGCCTGCAGCAGAAGGCAGAAAAGAAGAACTCAGCATGATCTAACATTCAGATTTGCTCCATGTCCCCCTGCTGCCTAGTCCCCTCCTACTCACTTGGGAAGCAGCTCCCAATACCAGGCAGAGGAGCAGGTAGGAATCTACTTCAAACCTACCAGAACAGGCAGAGACAGTAAAGGCCAAAGGACAGGCTTAATTTCCTAGATAGCTGCTGTTACTTTAGAAGCCTGGGGGAGAATCAGCTTTCCATGGTTAGGGCATTACATTGACAACTCGGGATTTCCCCAGGGGACACAAATTGTTGGTGAGGACATGACTCTATGCATGCATGGCTCATTCCCAGCTGTGCCTTTTGCAGGGACCTGAAGCCAGAGAACATTTTGCTCAGCGGAGACATGCACATTCAGATTACAGACTTTGGGACAGCAAAAGTATTGTCTGCAGACAGCAAGCGAGGTGGGTGCAATTTCTCAACCTGTCAACGACTAAAGCAACCTTCTGCAGTTTCAAATTCCTTAAAACTGACCACAGTATCCGATGCTACGTCTCAATGGGGTTTATGACGGTTCTTTACTGAGTAAAGGTAAGATGGCTATACCGCAGGAGATGACATCAGAGAGGAAACCTGCGGGGTTACTAAAATGGGGCAGCTGAAATCAGGTGATAGTGGGGTGCCCATGGGGTGAAATACTGCTTAGTAATGCTTAGTGTTGAGGGGGCGGGGAGTGTTTGAAAAACAATAGTCATTATGTAATATTGGGTGCCTACAAATATAGTTAAATAAAAGCTGATGAAATTTGAATTGCACAACAAAAGTGAAAGCATTGTTTCCAAATGAACACATCCAAGCCTTCATGAGGACCTTGTAAGGACATTTTTAATGATTAAGTGCTTACTTGCATCTTGGTTTCTTCAGCACGGGCGAACTCCTTTGTTGGGACAGCACAGTATGTGTCTCCAGAGCTGTTAACAGAGAAGTCTGCCTGCAAAAGGTGAGTTACATACGTTGCCTTTGTAGAGGAGTTTTATGACAGAGAGAGAGATCTTCAAGGCAAATGGGTGAGGCCTATTTCCATTAGGGTGTACCCCATTCTTGTGCCTCAGTGCCTCCTGCATAATCAACACTGAAAAATTTTAAACAGCATGACAATGGCTCTTAGGATTGCTTTTGTCTATTTTTATGTAACATGAATAGTTCATTAGCCCTTGGATTTAACATAACATACCAGCAAAACATGAGAGAAGACGTTCTAAGCATTGTCATCATGTTTTCTTGCTGCAATCTCTTGCCGCTTTACTTGGTTTGTACATTAAACAAGACAGAGAACAAGAAAGCTCTGTGTGGGCCATTTAATTTATTTCTATTTTTTAAGCACATATTTAGCTTGGGATCTTCCTCAAAGGGCTGTATTGGGACCTGGGCCTGGGCGATATATCAATATATTGCCCAGGACTGGTCCTTCCTCCAGCAGGCACTGCTAACACAGGGACTCGGGAGCAGTGGCGGTTTCACCAGCGATATACCGCTGAGTGAAGCCAACATCGCGGTCTGCTCCTCATACTAGTCCCGGGCAATATATCAATATATCACCCAGGCCTAGGTCCCAATACAGCCCTTATACAACCGAGAGGGAGAAACAAGCTCTATTGGCGAGGCGCCGATACAGCTGTTTCCTCCCTATGCATCTTTCAACTCCTTGGCTGAGGAGTGTGCAGCTATCCTTTCCTTAGTTGAGCAGTTAAAAGAGCCCCCAGCCCAGCGCAAACAAGTTGCATTGTCCTAGCCCATGAGTCTCGGTGAAACTGCCTCAGCACTCGAGGTGAGAGCTGGGGCAGTTTCACCCAGTGTTTTTCAGGGAGAGGCCAATGCATCTTGTTTTTTCAGCATCGCAGTATGTCACCAAACTGCGATGTTTGGCTGGCGATACACTGCGTTATTGAAAAGCTGATATTGCTCAGCCCTATTGGGACCTTGCTGAATTCTCTCTTCTGCTGTTTCCGTCCTTCCTGTGGGAGCCTAACCCAGGATGAGGAAATACATAGATCTGGTTCAGGAAGTGCACAGTGGCAGCTTCTGCATCAGATCCTTGGGAAACGCCCAGGGATAAACACCTTTTCTTCAAGGTGCCTTTACCAGGCATTCCGAGTAAATTAGAGTCTGATACTCCAGGGGAATTTGCAGCTCTGCCTGAAAGGGAATGTGTTGTATGCTTTTGTTGTGGGTGCCTAAACTAGGAGATGGTGACATTGGATATGCCCACAGTGCTAACTCTTCTGATTTGCCTTCTCATCTTTTTGCCTGTCTTGATGATGAAGTTCGGATCTGTGGGCTCTTGGCTGCATCGTATACCAGCTTGTAGCAGGATTACCACCATTCAGAGCCGGGTAAGATTTTGGAACACACCAGTGCCAGACTTCCCACCAAGTTAGTGTTTGCCTGTGTACCCATAGGGTGGTATAGTTTCAACCTTGAAGTAGACTTATAGGAAATGTTTGCATAGATGTAACTATACTTTTCCCCATCCTTTTTGCAGAAATGAATATCTCATATTCCAGAAGATAATCAAATTGGAGTATGAATTCCCAGAGAAGTTCTTTCCGAAGGCAAAAGATCTCGTAGAAAAGCTTTTGGTAAATGAATTGTATTGTCAAAAGTTTCCAATCCATGCTAGAAGCCTCCAGTCAGATAACTTGCACAAAATGTGGTACTCATTGCTGCTGTTCTACCCCAGCCGGTGTTTTGGCCCTCTAGGCTTCAGAGTCCTGCCCCCCCCCCCCAACTGTTGCCCCTTTGACTTGTTCCCTGTCCCTCCTGCTTTTCCACAAAGCATCTTCAGGGCCTTGTTTCTTAGTCCCCACTGCCTTCCCATGGGATTTTCTGCCCTTTCGCTTACTAGCCTCACCCCGACCCACAGATAGACTCCTCTATACCTTGTATTGAGGTATTAATTTCCAGCTAAGGCCCCCCTACTTTCCCTCTCTTCATGGAACTAGACTGTTAGCTTGGTTCCCAAACTAGCTGGAACTTTTCAGTCAGTTGGTGTTCAAGATTTTAGCACCACAATACCATATGATACAGATGTCAGCCTCAAGGCCAGCAACCAGCATTCCTTTCCTTCCTGCCTGTCTCCTTCCACCTCTTTTCTCTTTTAATTGGCCACTTGCCTCCCACTTGTTCCAGGAAGCAAGTTGACTTCATGACCAGTTCCTTGAGAGGATGTCTATCCCGTTGCTTTACACCAGCTAAACCTATACAAGCCTTTGTTTCACGGGTTATTGCAAAAGCCCCTTGTGAATCACCATGAAGGGGTACTTGGAGAAGAAATCTCAATTGTCCTCCTTCTTCCTGGAATCTCGCTTCTACTAGGTACATCAAAGGTCCCACATTAACAGATTGTCCACAGAGGTGGACTGACGTGAGTCACCAAGATCTGAAATGACAGGGAGTGGAGCCAGAGACGCCCCATGAGTCTTTCCAGGGAAAATGTAACTGTGTCTTCACCTAACCAGGTCCAAGATGCTACCAAGAGGTTAGGCTGTGAAGAAATGGGAGGATATGAGCCCTTGAAGGCCCACCCCTTTTTCGACTCCATCACCTGGGAGAATCTGCATCTTCAGACACCACCCAAGCTCACTGCATATTTGCCCGCAATGTCAGAAGATGATGAGGATTGCTATGGAAATGTAAGTGCAGGCTTTGATACTGATGCCAGGGAAGATCCTGAAGGGCAGTTTGCCCTTGTGAGTGCCTCACATCCTTCTCCATCCATCTCAGCAGTCGCAGTAGGAGTGCCCATCTTGATCTACCATGCTCCATAAAGGTCTTTTCAATACCTTTGCATCCTTCAAGGGAGAAATAGGCCTCTAGTTCTTGCTCTGGTCTAATCCTTGGCTCCTTTGTCACCCTCACTTTCACTTGTAAAGTTCACATGACCAGAGGGTGAGAGCAGATACTGAGCTGAAAGCAGAGCTCCTTCCCAGCTTCCTCCCTCTCTCGCAGAATTTCTGCATGCAAGTGGAGGGTTAAAGAGTGATACATGGATGTACTGTGAGGAGATAATGAAACAAAGCAAGTAAAAGGAAATGTTCTAGTTTCCAGCTGGTTAAAAATATGGGATCGCTGGTGAAATTTGTGAAAGAGATAGAGGCTTTAAAATTTGGAGATGGGGATTTTTCTGATACATAGATTTAATCAATCAAGGCAGGACTATTGATCATTCAGAAATTAGGAGAAATTTGAATCCAACAAACCTTCCCCCCCCCCTTTGGCTTGAGTGTCTTAACGTAAAATGGGTAATAAATTATGTAGATAGTGAATCAAGAAATGAGGCTGCTACCCGAGCCCCCTCATCTGCCATATTGGGGGTGGGTAGCATGGATGGATAGGGCAGAAATCTCCTTCTGCTGTTCAGAGTGGCCTCAGCAGCACTCCTCCAGCACCACTGAATTTCTCATGCTGCCTGCCAAATGGGGTGTTCTGGAGAGGGAGGACTGAACTGGCTCCACTGCTGTCAGCAGTCCCAGGGTGGACTGTAGAGTGGAGCAAGGGTTTGTTTGTCCCCACATCTGTCCTGGTTGACATGTGCAACTGATGGAGCAGTGGCTATGCTGCCCATCACACTCTCCTGTGCCTTACCCAGATTGGGTGAGGATTGCTCTGAGGAAATTAGCTGATTTGGGGAAATTAGGTCAAATAACCCTTTATTACGATGCAGAGTGATATCCAGTGTCTCAGTGTCATATTCAATAGTAGACCCATTGAAATCACTCTACTGGAGCCTCTTGATTTAAATTGGCCTCTTACGACTTGTAAATCACCCATAAAATTTAGTTAAATAGCTGCAGAATATAGGTAAAATCATTCCAATGAAAATCTTGGGAAGCCTACTGATTTTCTTAAGTATAACTGGAAAGGAAAATACAAAAAGTCCAGTACAAGCATGTGCTGGAAGTGTCAACAGGAGAAGGGAGGTGGTTATTATTAATGCTATTATTCAAAAGTGGAAGCAGATCAAGCATTTTACTATCTATATGAAACCTCTCTAGGTCTTGTCCTTACTAAATTGTGTTGAAGCCTCAGTGAGACAGAGCACGAGGAATTAGTCCCATTTGTGAATTGAAGCAAGAATGTTTTTAAGCAAAGAAATGGAGAATATCACTAACAGCAGAACAAGTGGCCAGAAAATGAATGGGATTTTGCCTTGATGGCAAAAGTGATGTACTGAGTAAAATAAAAGATAGCCACACAGTTACCGTATTTTTCCGTGTATAAGACGATTTTAAGCCTAAATTAAGAAATAAATAATCACAACATTCTATGTATAAGACGCAACCCCCCCCCCCAATTTTAAACTATTTTTTGGGGGGGGAAATATAGTATTATACACGAAAAAATACAGTATTTTATGATACTGTATGTTGGAAGCCATTTGTTTTCTTGCAGATGAAATGTGTAGCTTTCCTAAAGTATGGGCTTACAGTGTTTATACAGCGTAAGTACATGATAGTACTATTAGCATTTAAAGAGAGCATTCAGAATAATAAATAACATTGATTATATCCATTGTTAGTCACATTCATTGGCACATCTAATTTAGATCCATTAATGTTGCTGGATTTACTCTTGAAGACAACTTGAATATTATGTTGGCAGAAATATTGGTCAGAAGAAAAGGGTAAGATGCCACATACTTTCCCCCCATTTATTCTGAAAACTATCTTTCTTGTTTTGATAGTATGACAATCTCCTGAGTCAGTTTGGCTGCCTGCAAGTGTCTGGCTCCGCCTCTTCTCAGTCCTTGTCTTCCCCGGAGACGTCCACCCCACCAACCTCAGGCAGCAGCAACAACATAGAGCAATACATTCACAACCTCGACAGCAATTCCTTTGAGCTGGACCTCCAGTTCTCTGAAAAGGAGAAAAGGTTACTCTTGGCAAAGCAGGCTGGTGGAAATCCCTGGTAAGCACTGCGGGGTGTGGGGGTTTTTTTCCATAGAGTGGTTTATGCAAATGTGTGTGCACGCATGTGCTTGCACTTGCTTTCTCTCCCCCCTCTCGAGTGACGTCCTGCTCCACAAATAAAGTTCAGCTTCATCAATCTTGCACCTCACTTGCGTGTTCCTAACAATGGAGGGTGGCAGAAACTCGGGCTTTAGAAAAGGGGGAACCAGGACCATTTGAATTCGCCAGAGCTTAGAAATGCAGCCAATTTCTGCCATGGGATCTGACCCAGAGCTGACAGTCCCATAAAAGTGCTGCTAGAGACCTTTTTCCTCTGCGCGCTGAGCACAATGCCCTTAGCAGGGAGCGCCCATCTGGCTGCTGGCTACTTTTCCTCCTCTCACTGACACTCTGTCTCTAAAAGCCTGTAAGTGGATAGCTTGGCAATGAATGATGGATTGATGGAAATAACACAAGGTGATGTTTTCTTCTCAGGCACCAGTTTGTAGAAAATAATCTAATACTGAAAATGGGTCCAGTTGACAAACGGAAGGTAAGTCACCTTATCCTGTGCCTCGGATTCATTCTTTAAATGATTGTACAGTGGTACCTCAGGTTAAGTACTTAATTCGTTCCAGAGGCCTGTACTTAACCTGAAACTGTTCTTAACCTGAAGCACCACTTTAGCTAATGGGGCCTCCTGCTGCTGCTGCGCCGCTGGAGCACGATTTCTGTTCTCATCCTGAAGCAAAGTTCTTAACCTGAAGCACTATTTCTGGGTTAGCAGAGCCTGTAACCTGAAGCGTATGTAACCTGAGGTACCACTGTACTTGTGAGTCTAAAGTGCTTGGGGATATGAAATAAAAAAACCTGCAGAGTAGTGGAGGGGAAAGAAACATATACTAAGAGAAACCAAAAGCAGATTATCCAAATGTAGTAGTTTGTGGTGGGGAGTGTAACCCTGTTTGTTCTCCTTGACCTCCACATTTCATAATTTTATTTGTATGCTCTTCCATGTGTACCAGGTGGTGGGTAATAGGTAACAGGAAAAAAAATAAAAAAACCAGTGGGGAGGGAGGGGGGCCTTCTAGTGTTTTGCAGAGCCTGCCTTATATTTGACTATCCCCCCACTAGACAGAAGTCGTGGGTGTATCTAGAGTACAGTGAGCTCCAGGAACAAGTTGGTTCCCAGACCTGGAAACAGCAAAAGAGGTAGAGAGAGTGTTGGATGGGGTCTTCAGGAGGTCCCACTCCCATGATGACAGTTCCCCTGCTGTCATAGGGAATGAGGGTCTTGGGGAAGGAGAGCGTTGCCTAGGAGAGAGTTTGAGCTTTGAAGACCTTTCATCATTTGTCCAAAATTTGGTTTGGAGACTGTTGCAGGAAAGGCAAAAAATAGAATAGGTACTTCCCCTTCCTCGTCCTGTGAGCTGGTTGTGCTGCATATGGTAATGGCAGAGAGGCAAAGGAAACTAGCTGCTCAGAAGATGCTGTGATTGATCCCTTTGTGCTCTATAACAAGAGCTTTCTTGACCCTTTCTTTGAAGCTGCTGACCTGCAGCGCTGGCTTAGCTCTAAGTGTTGTGTCCTCCTCTGCAGGGGCTCTTTGCTCGCAGGCGCCAGCTGCTGCTCACTGAAGGGCCACACTTGTACTATGTGGACCCTGTCAACAAAATTCTGAAAGGAGAAATCCCTTGGTCGCTGGAACTCCGGCCGGAAGCCAAGAACTTCAAGACCTTCTTTGTTCACACAGTAAGTGACCTCTTCCTGCTGACAAGTTCTGACTTGACTGGTCCTGTTCTGTGGGCTCTTGCAGGTGTGGTATTAGCAGGGCCCATTCAGCTGCCAGTGCTACCTGGGAGGTGCTGGAGGTGTTGAGGAAGGTGCTGGAGGTGTTAATTGGCTGTGGGATCCTTTCCCTTTTTTGAAAAATGGATCTAGAACTTCCTGATGTAGCAGCTCCCCAGTAACACAGCTCCACACACTGATGACTCTTGTACCTTCCCAGGCCAGAGTTGGCTCACACAGCCACCCCTGCCTTTTAATAGCTCCTGCCCATTGTCTGGTTTTTACAGTGGGAGACTTCTGATGTACAAAGTGCTGTGTGCAGCCTTCATCCCCAGGGGAGGGAGGGGAGGCCCAAGCCCATGCATTGCCTGCTGGCCTTGGTCAGCTTAATTAGGTTCTTGCTGCAGGAATGAGTAGGCACTAAACCTTTGTTTACTTGTAGCCTAACAGGACATACTACCTGATGGACCCAAGTGGGAACGCTCATAAATGGTGCAAAAAGATACACGAGGTTTGGCGACACATATACCACCAGAACACTGCGAAATGAGACTGCCCCCCCCAGTGCCCTGCCTCCCTCCTTGCTGCTAGAGCGCCACATGCTCCCAGCCTGAGGACTCTTCCCAGCCCAGCCTACATCCATCTCCAGGGCCAAAACTAGTTCCTTCTCTAAGGAAAAGCCCAACCAATGGAATTCAGGGTCGCTTTGCTTGCTTTTGTGCTTCTGTTGAGGCTTCCAAACACACACACACACTTGCACAGCTCTCTTTGCTGCCGTGAGAGACTCCCTTGGCTTCTGCTGCAAACTGCTGACTTCAGTGTAGATGAGTTAAGCCAAGCCACGCGCACAGCCCAGATCATGTGGGGCGGGATTATTACTGTGACTTTCCGATTTTATCATGCAACTGTGTTTCGTCAGGGAGCTTTGAAACATCTCCGTGTGAGAGGCCACCATTGTTTCTGCTGCCACTTCCTCCCTTCTAGTTGGTCTCTAGTTGGTATCCAGCACTTGTAACCGCTGCTGCAAGCGGATGGATGCCCTTGCCGAACCCTTCAGGCCGTGTCCAGTTGCAGGATTCTCCATGGATGGTACTTCTAATTGCATGTTTTGCAGATAGATACACTCCGGCACAGGTGGTAAGAGAGGGAAAATTTGAATGTGGCACTTAATCCTGGAAATCAAATTTCATACAATTTTAAACATGGAATTTTAATTTGATGCATTTACATGTTGAACTAAGGAGCATTAAAGTTACCAGCATGCTTTTAACTAATACTAACTGAGAGGTTGCCTAGTTAGTACCAAGCTGTATTGATGTAGTAAATAGACTCTTCACCTTTTCCGAAGAGGGGGAGGGGGAGCAAGCTGGTTCTTTCCAGGGTGGAGCACTGCAGGGGGCTGGCCTGTTGTGCCTGGGGAGAGAAGCGCGGTTGTACAACTGATGACTTGATTTGTTGTCTCTTTGTATAATGAGGTGTACAAATATATTCCTGTCTTGTTCAATGGCAAAGCGTCAGACCTTTTAGCAACTTTGAAACTATTTTACATGATTTAAATATATTTAAGCCCCTCCACTAATCAGACTAATTGTTGTGTTTATGTAAAAATGTTGATACAAAGGAGGGGAAGTGTATGGTACTTGAGTCATATCTATCAAATGTTTCATATCGTTCTTTTGTCCTTTTCCTATTAAACTGTTATGGTCAAACATTTCTTGTAACATAGCAAAGATATTGCTTTCTCACTGCAAGCATTCTTTCTCTATGGTGTGCTCTGATATCTGGGTAGCCTAAGCATTTTTGCAAGGAGGGGAACAGGTTCTTGCCCAGACACCAGTTCTCTTCCTCACCCCCCAAAAGTACTGGTACCACTTCTGTTCACTTTTCACTTGTACCGTAAGAGAGAATATTTCACTAGTGCTGAGCAAGAGTTGTCAGATTTAGGTTCCATTTTGAAGGTGAGGGTTTCTCTTGCCCTTAAAGTCAGGAGTAGACTTGGAAGTGGAGAGTGTCTGGTTGTTGCTGGAAAGAAGAGAATCCGCTCTTTTCAAAGTTCCACCAGCACAAGGTGAATAGCACTTCTGGAGCAGATGAGACTGGTGTGCTGTTATCTCTAGTCCTGTCTACAAGTTGGACCATTTTTCCTGTAAAGCTTTGACACACCCATGTGTTTGTTCATACATGCACACTGTCTGCAATAGCCATCACATGGAACATGGATGTATTCTTTTCCTGCAGCCAGGCAATGCAACCATGACTCTTAACAAGCCACCAGAAGTAGTGGAGCCAAGTAGAAGTGCTTTTGGCAGTGAGAATCCCCTTTCAACAGCTGTCAGTCATGCTGGTTGTTTTTCTTCCTTCCCCCCACCCCTTGGTAAAACTGAATCCCATTGGGTGAAAGCAAGTGGCAAGTTAGCATCACACACAACTGTGTTAGATTGTCTCAGGAGAGGTGCTGGGAAGCTCCTCTCTGGAAAATGATGACACACACAGATTTGACTTCTCCCATGGATGATAATTGTTCTGCACAGTTCATCTCTCTAATGATTCAAGGAGTCTTTCTAGTAAGAAATGTCCAGCGACATGATTATGTTGGCAGAACTGCTCTGCGACTGCACCAGAGGACACATTTTTCTGCTTGGCTTGCCTAAATTTGCTGGCTGCATCCTGCTGTTTACTTGGATTAAGAGGAAGCATCTCTGCCCCATTAAAAATGGTGTCCCATCTCTTCCTGTCAAGCAGTCTCTCCCAGCCTTGAGAAGAGCCAGTGGGAGGACCATAAGAACAATAGCACTAAAGGGCAATAGTCAGTTTGGACCAAGAGGGAACAAACAGGAGGAGCAGAGAAGGGAAAAGAGATCCAGACATCTCACTTTAACAGCAGGTCTAAAGCTTCGAAAGGCAAGAGAGCGGAAATGCTGGTTCAGGTGGCTGAGTGGACACCTTTAGAATAGGTGATAATATAATTCAAGTCTGGACTAGGGTTGAGGTATCTAGTTAACAGCACTCTCCATACTCTTGCTCTCAACTAAATCATCTCTCTTCAGCCACTTTCAGGACAAGTGCAATAGTCTTAAAAGCCGTGTTTGTCACAGTTCACACTGCTGCAAATATTAGACCTTGGGAGGCGGGTAGCATTTTGCTGCTGCATTTGACTGGATTTCTAAACTGCTTTAAGGGTGGTTGTGGTTGTTGTTTTTACAATCAAGTGTATATAAATAAACCACACATAAGGCTGAGTATTTTGGAAAAGTTCTGTTCGAATTACCACATAGACAACACCATCAGGTATTTGGTCCATGAAGACAAGCTGGGTCTGCTAACTCGTAAAATGCTGGCACAAACCTTTTGTGCCCCAAACCCAGTCTCTGACTCTGCTTCTCACTTGCCTCAGATTCACCCATCTTCTGCATTGTGAAAGAACTAGAATTGTTTGGAAGCTTCCCATCAATTAAGGAGCAAACTAATGTGTGAAAAGCTTGTTTCAGTTTATGCAAACTTGTTTCTGAAGTCCATGAAGCTCAAAGTGAAAGTTCCAAATGGGAAGCTCTGGGTTTTTCAGGCATTAATTCTGGTTATAGAAATAAACATGAGACCTAGGTTAGTATATTCAGTGATGAATTATTTCATGGGGTAGTGATATAAATTAGCTTGGGATAGCTAATTCTTGTCTACAATTATTATAAGCAATTGCAACCTTTTGGTATGCATGGTACTTAGAAGCAAATCCCACTGAGTCTATGGGACCTACTCCCAGGTAAGTGTACATAGGAGTGCACATACTTTTAAGTGGTGATCAAGCTGAACTCTCCAATAGTAAAAGTTGTAACAATATCCAGTTTTATTGCTACTTCATAGTTACATTATAGGGGTATTTATTTCTGAGCTTTTTTCTCTTAAAAATTGAGTTCCTTCTGTTGCTGCATGATGATGCTTATGTCTGCATACTGTTTCTAATCCCAGATAATAAAACCCTCCTGTTTATTATGGTGATTGTTTCAAGTTTCAGCTTTTTTATTTCCTCATTTCTTTCTAAGTGGAAAACCTAAGAGTTGTATAACTTAAGATGCAGGAGCTTGCAGTTTCATCTCTAACACACAGCATTTGTATTGCATGTTTAAATAAAACATCTGCGCTTCATTCACGTTCCCAAAATAGCAAAGCAAATTTAGGTTTGGATAAGTAAACATTGCATATTCCATGGTTCAAAACTTCTGAATTCCCCTATCTGCATTACATATTGCCAGTATGGAAACTGCTGAAGAAAAACGTTGATCCATCTTTAAAGCCATGTCTTCCTGTATCAATCTGGCAATGGATTGGGAGTTGGGAGACACACTCTCTCTCTCTCTCTCTCTCTCTCTCTCTCTCTCCATGTCCCACGATCCACATTGGCTTGCATCATTCACTTATTTTTCAGTAGCTGGGTAGGTGGAAGGAGGACAGTCTCCAGTTCCCAGCCCCTTTTTTGTGTGAGGGCCATGTATTGTCATATTGTGGCCCAGAGGTGGCTGCTGGGTCCTGAGTGGGAAAAGAACACACAGGCCCCATTATGCTGCATTAGAGTAAGGCTTGCATTGTCAAACATTACTCCCCCCACCACCACCACCAAAGGTATTTTTAAAGCTGCTTTTTAGGTTTAAGGCTGACCTTTCAAAGAAATGAGGGCTGTAATGACCAACATCAGATCAGTATATTCATGAGGATGCAGCCAGTGCTATATCCCCCACACAGAGGACATTTCCACCCACCCTGGCAGCAAAACACCTGCCATGTGTTATTCTGCTAACCATGAAGCCCCAAGCCAGTCCAGGCAATGTGATCCAGATCCATTTCATTCGGGGTTTAGGCCCAACTTTGGCACAAAAACTGCTTTAGTGGCCATGTATGATGATTTGTGTCAGAAGAGGAAATGTGCCTCTTCTTTCTCCTGTCTGCGGCTTTCAATGCTATCAGCCATGGTATCCTCCTGGAGTGGCTGTCCAAGTTACTGGTGGTTGGCACCGCTTTCTCCATGATCATTTCCAGAGGGTGATGCTTGGGGAGTGCTCTTCGGCTCTGTGGAGCCTTCAGTGCGGGGTTCCTCAGGGTTCGATTTTATCCCCCATGCTACATGAAGCAGCTGAGGGGTTATCTGGAGTTTTGGAGTATGCTATCAGCAATATGTGGAGGACACACAGCTGTATTCCTTTACATCTGCAGGTGAGGCAGTGGGTGTGCTGCATTGTTGTCATGCCTTGGTAATGGCCTGGATGAGAGCCAACAAACTGAAGCTTAATCCCGATAAGACTGAGGCACTGTTAGTGGGCAGTTCCCTGGACCAGATGGATGGGAGGTTGCCTGCTCTTGAGGGAGTTTAACTCCCTGTAAAGGAGCCGATGCACAACTTGAGGGTGCTTCTAGATCCATTGCTGTCACTTGAGGCTCAAGTGGTCTCAGTTGCACAGAGTGCCTTAGAATTATAGAATTGTAGAGTTGGAATGGACCCTGAGGGTAATCTAGTCCAACCCCCTGCAATGCTGGAATATGTAGGTGTCCCATATGAGGATCAAACCCAGGACCTTGGCATTAGCAGCACCATGCTCTAACCATCAGCTTAGACTGGTGGCCCAGCTGCACCCCTGTCTGGACAGGAATAGCCTAAGTTCAGTTGATTATGCTCTGGTAACCTCTAGGTTAGATTACTTCAATGTGTTATAGGCAGGGCTGCCTCTGAAGATGGTTCGAAAATGTCAGTGGGCACAGAATTCAGGAGTCAGGTTGTTCACCAGGACAATATGTTTTGAGCACATAACACTGATCCTTTCCCAACTACCAGTAAGCTTCCAGGCCCAATTCAAAGTGCTGGTTTTGACCTATAACGCCTTAAAAACTACTCAGGACCTCAAGGATATGAATTTCTGATATGAACTGAGGCCCTTTGTGTGCCTCCTTTGTGAGAGGCCCAGAGGGTGGCAACATGAGAAGTGGCCTTTTCTGTAGAGGCTCCCCCTTTGTTTTGTGCCTTCGTTACTGTTAAGTTGTGGGTGAACATATCAGACGACACAGCAATTCTTCAAACAGCTCTTGTTTATTCACAGGCCAGAACAGAACAGAACTGAAGGGTTCAGCCAGCCTGCTTATATAGAGCTCCACTACAACACAACAGTAACTACTTTCTGTAACTATCCAATCACTGAACGTCACTTTCAAACTCTTATTTGCATATGTGGACCTGAGTGAAAACTATCTACAGTATCCCCCTGCTGGCCCAGGGTGAAAACTTCAGTACATAACACTTACACAGATTACTAGGTGCCAGGCAAAAACATTCCTCTTCTCCCAGGCCTTTGGCTGATTGATCCAAGGTCTTTAAAAATCTGTTGGGGGGGTGTTATTGTATTTTGTTTACTGCTATGTTACGTCCTATTCTGCTATAAACTGCCCTGTAAGCCTAAAATGAAGGGCGGTACAGAAATTCAATTTAACTAAATAAATGTGGGCATAGTGTTGGTATTGACATGCCCCCCGAATCGCCCGCAAACTCAGGCACGGAGGCGGGAGAGTACAGCGCTTCCTGCGCGAACGGTCTCCTGGCAGACATAGAGCTCCCGCTCCCCCCCCCCCCGCCCTCCATTGGCGCGGAAGAAGAGGAGACCAGGCGAGGCGGAGGTTGGATGGTAAAAGCGGCCGGCAGGCAAAGAGTTAATCAGCGCCTCCGCCCCTCTTCCCGCTGGCGCACCCAGCAAGCAGAAGAAGCCCGCAGAAGGGGCGGGGCCGCTCCGCCCTCACTTCCGGACGACAGGGGGCGGAGCCACATCGCCGCCGCACATGCGCTCTCGGAGAGCCTGCCGGGACAGCGGCCCGGAGGGGACGCCTTTCGAGAGCGGACCTTCCGGCGCGCAGCCAGGATGGCGGCGGAGGGCTCCTGCGAGCTGCCGGTGGTGCCGGCGGCAGGGCTTGGCCTGTCCGGGGCTCCCTCCGCCTCCTGCCGGCGCTGCAGCAGCAGCTCCAGTTCCTCGTCGTCGTCCTTCTCCTCGCCTTCGTCGTCGTCCTCGTCGTCGTGCGGGGGCTGCCTCGCTCCCCCGGCCCCTCCCGTCGCGGGCGGCGTGCCCGGGAAATGGGTCCGGCTGAACGTGGGCGGCACCTGCTTCCTCACCACCCGGCAGACGCTCTGCAGGGACCCCAAAAGCTTCCTTTTCCGCCTGTGCCAGGCCGACCCGGACCTCGACTCCGACAAGGTGAGGGGGTGCCGCCGCCGCCGCATTCTGCAGGTGCTCCGGGGACAGGCCGGGCGAGGACCCCATAGCTTGGCCGCCCCACCGCGGGCACTAGGCTGGAGGGCCGCCGCTTTGCTGCCCCGGTTCCTCCCGGAGTGCCGGGCTCTGCGTGAGAAAGCCGCTCAGGCCACCTGTGTCAGCGGCTCCGTCGTTACCGTGAAAGAGGCGCCCACCGTCAGGTTCCCGCTCTTTTCTGTTCGGTTACCCGGGAGGTTGGCCGCCTTTTCTCCCGCATCTAGGCAGGCAACTTTAAGTGTTGAGCATGTATAATTAGTATGCATTAAGCACAGTAGGACTTGCTTCCGAGGAAACACGCATAGGGTTACACTGCGAGTTCACGAGGGATCCACACTTGTCTTGAGCTGAGGGTGTGGAGCAACGGGGTTGAAGGGATATCTCAGTGCCAGCTCAAAGCATCATGCTGCCTGACGTGGAGCACCAGCCGTAGCCCCCTTTCTATAAAAGGAACCCTTCCTATGCCTGTGCAAAGCCCACCTGGGCCTCAATGGGCATGCTGCTGGTCCCTAGGCATACTGCAAGTGAGAGACTCCAGTACTGAAGTGCTGGGCCCCACCAAAGTCCACAAGTCTTGAAAATATGAGAAGTTTTCAGTTTATCAGAACTCTCTAGCAAGCAAGATATTAACACAAAGCAAGGTTTTATGAGGGAAAATCAAACCCAAATATAGTTGCTGTGGCCATGTGGCCAGCTGGTTGGTCTCGGTTCCAGCTTGGAGATCCAGGCCAAACGGGTTCATCCTAGGGGCTACATGAACCAGGTGACCCACCTGGGATTATGTCCTCATGATTTGAGAAAATAAAGCCTGACTTGTAACCCTAACGTTTCTAACACCCTAGACAAAAGACAGATTTCTTAGGCAGAACAGATGTAACAAGACATGGTAGTATTATTTCACTTGTAAATCTAGGAGGGCCATCAAAGGTTATCTGATCCAATTTACTGTTGATGTGGAAAATCAGCTTTGGGAAAGAGACTGTATTTCTTGAGAGTCACTCTAAAAGGCTTGTTCAAAACAGCTTTGTCTCCGGGCTTCTTTTAGTAGATTGAAGGTTCTCTTGTTTTACCCAGGGGGGGACCTATGATTCTCCAAATGCTGGTGGACTCTGACT
Source organism: Podarcis liolepis (assembly GCF_965112155.1). Lineage (NCBI taxonomy): Eukaryota > Metazoa > Chordata > Lepidosauria > Squamata > Lacertidae > Podarcis > Podarcis liolepis. The sequence goes on from NC_139569.1 coordinate 26,129,507, forward strand.
TCCATCATCCATGGCTGGCAGCAGGAGCTAATGGGGGTTGGAGTCCAACGACATCTGCAGAGCACCAGATTAGCAACGGCTGCTCTAGACTCTGCATACCTGGGTTCTGGGCATCTCCAGGCCTTGACTTCTCTTCACCAGACAGGTTCCTCTTCTCTGGGGCAGGGATGCCAACTTGAATCAAATATTTGGGGAGGGGGGCAGGTAAGCTCCAGTCCATATAACTGATCACATGATGCAGTGTAATACACCATTTGAATGGCAATGCCCATCAACTTTAGCCCTCCCAAAATATATTTTATTGGGGAGGCCGAAGAAGACCTTGGCCCCTAGAAGTTGGCTCCTTTTCTCTGGAGTAAAGTTGTTATTCTCTCCTCTGGTTGGACTCAGAGATGAAGGCAACATGCAGAAAGTCTGCTCCCAACAGACTAACTCAGGAATAGCTAACTTGGTGTCCTCCTTATGTTGAACTGTGACATGCTTCAGCGCCAGCCAGCATGACAAATGGTCAGGGAAGGTGGGAGTTGTAGTTCAGCAACAACTGGAAGGCACCATGTTGGTTGCTCCTGGACTTGAATAAGGAAACTACAAAGGGGTAGTGAAACTTGGATTTTAAGCTTTAATGCAAATGTGACACCTCTTTTTGCATTGCATTTCCATATGATCTCACTGTTTGTATTTCTTTCTCTACACCTATGTAGCAATGGCATGCAATGTATCTGATGAGGTAGATGCTAGTCCATAAAAGCTTACAGTCTTCATAGTGTCCATGGCTGCTTAGTTAATTGTTAAGTGTGCCGTGGCAGTGGTCAGATTGCACTCCAGTCCTGAAAGATTCACTTGGCATATAGCTTAAGCTTGCTTTTAATGACTCAAGTGAGCTGCCTCTCCTTGCCCTTTAGTTCCTGATAACGCCCCTTGTGTATTGCCTCAGAGTGCAAGTCTGAACTTGCCTAGATCATGTTGTTTATCGATGCTGGTTCTTACTTAACTTTTTAAATATTCATTGAAAAAATAGAGTAGATACTTTCATAAACAGTGGGCATGCACTAAGAAAATCAGACTGTCAAAACAGCTGTCTCCCAGTATGTCTTGCCATATTTGCTCATGAAACAGTTGTAGGAGGGGGGGAGAGACCACCTTTCAGATTGCTCCTACTGGCATAAGTACTGCCAAGCAAAAAACAATTTCTCATGTCAATATGATCCTAGTATGTCAGTTTCTCAGATAAGCTATTTCCACAGTCCCCCCCCCCCCCACTGTAGTCTTTTCCATTGATTGGCTAATTCTAGCCACACTACCACAAGCATAATAGTAATCAGATCCTTATGGAGCAAATATTTATTAGGTCAGTTGAGTAAGCTCAGCAGTGCAAGATTACATTCTACTCAGATTTGCTTTCTGATAAGAATAGAGCTGTGCTCTTGATTGTGCTCTTTAATCATGGGGTCAGCAAAATCCAGTGCTGCTGGACCTCACATTGTACACCTCTGTGCCAAACTCTGCTTTCTAACTTTAGAACTGTGGCAAGCCTGTAATGAAGTGGGGGAAAGAGCTGGATAGATTCTCATGGATCCATGGTTTTTACATGAAGGTGCCTCAAATCCACTATCAAACCATTGCTTATATCTTTGTCCATGGGCTGATCCATAAAATCACAGTTCATCATGGTGCCAAAAATTAGACCCATGGTAAAACTCATTCAGTTCCAAGAAAAGCCATTTCCAGGTTTCATGTTTTTCTAGTGGTGCAAAGACTCACCAGAATTGTGAGTTTTGCAGTGCAGATGTTGCATACTTAGAGAGATAATTTGCATCCTCAAAACCCATCCATCCACAAGTAGGCTGTATATTTATTGTAAGATACCAATCAATGCAACAGGACCTGGATCCTTCAGTGTGGATCTTCACAGCATGGACTGAGAGCTCCAAAAAATTTATTAGCCTGAAGTTTGCAACAAGAATGCAAAAGACATTGTAGCATCGTGCTACGAATATTGTATGTTATGTCCTGGAAGTACCAGAACAGACACCGAATTGGTAAGCCATGAATGTCCAGAGTGGGATTTGAGTTTACATTTAATCATTAAATGGATCCATCAGGATCTGGCCATCAGAAATGGGCTGTGTACAGCAACAAGAAGCTGATTTTTGTAGTGAGTAACCAGAGGAGTGAACTATAATGATAAGACAAAGGTGGTAAAGGGTTCCATTTGTAAAAAAAAAAAAGATGTATGAAGATCAGTGCTTCTTCATTCCCAGTTTTTTTGCACCACAAGCATCACGTAGTATTAGTTTTACAATTTTATAATGTTCATTGTCTTTTGATAGTGAATTTGGGGCATTTTCATGTAAAAATGTTGTCTGATGTTTCTCTGTATTCCTATGGGCATTTATTAAAAATACTTATATACCACTATTTCATAGGAAAAAAATCAAAGCAGTTTACAAAGCTCAAATGAATAGGCCACAAACACGACCTGAGCACAGCAGCAGCACTCTCCCTTTTGGGTTTCCCTCCAACTGAGCTTCAGAGACATAGCACCTCTGACAGTGAAGGCGGAGCATAGCCATTGTGGCTAGTAGCCATTGGTTGCCATATCTTCCATGAATTTCTCCGATCCTTTTTAAAAGCCGTTCAAGTTGGTGGTCATCACTACTTCTTGCAGGAGTAAATTCTGTAGTTTAACTATGTGCTGTGTGAAGAAGTCCTTCCTTTTTTCTTTTTAAAAAATCCTAGTGGAAATTCAGTTCTTGTGATTTCCTTTGTTTTAGTGTTGTTTTTGCATTTTCACTTTCATTTATTATTATTGTCACAACATCCATATTTCTATATCAAGGAAAAATGAATGAAAAGTCCTTCGTTTTGTCTGTTCTAAATCTTCAAAAGTTCAACCTGTTGTGTGGCCCTGAGTCTTGAGGGAGGGAGAGGTTTCTGTACACCATGCATAATTTTATACACTTCTGCCATGTCCCCCCCAACTCATTTTCCCCCTCTAAATATTATAAATTGCAAATATTGAAGCCAGTGTAATAAAAACAAATAATATCAGGGCAAATTTAATAATTGGAACCACCCCTATGGGAAAGCACAATAACAAAATTGTCATTCAGGAAAATGCTGTGAGCCTTGATTGGATGGTGAATTTTTGTGTTCAGCTCATAAAAATAATGTGAATTCAAAGGGCTCTGGCAACCTTCTACAAAATCATATTTCTGTACCGGTGTGTAACAAAATACCTTTTAAGCCCCTTGGATGTTTTATTAAACAGCCACTCTTCTTGACAGGAGGAGGAGATTTTTGCTGATTTCCTGTTCGGTTCCTTTTGCCTTCCAAAAATCTGCTCCAGATGGTTGAGGGACCCACCAAAACCTTTGGGTAGGGGAGATTGCTGGGGTCTGCAGGGAGAATTGGAGAAAGCCCTCTTCCTGCAATGGATACCTCAACTCAGTCAGAGCGCATTTTATGAACTGTAGGGACCATTCATTACATTTCTAAGCCTGGATCTAACCCAGAGATTTGAGGGCTTTATTGCTTTGGTTGCAATTTTAGGTTTATTATTTAGTATAAAGATCATAACTACTGGTTGAATAAAATGGATGGTTCTCATTTGGATAAACGTTATTAAGCTTTTCTTACCCCACATTAATATTGATTGTCATTTGAGCCAAATTATTAATTTTCACAATCCCTTGCGGTAATTGATTAGAGATTAGAAACTAGCTGAGTAGTAGCTCTGTTTCACAATTAAGACCTCCATACTGAAGCGCTGATTATTCATTAATGCGGTGCACTGAATCCATGGTGGAAGCTTCTGGTTTAGGATGAGGGTATGTCAGGGTTGGAATGTCAGGATCTCTGTGGGGTCTCACACTAATTTAATCTGGTATTTTAATTTAGTTGGCTGATCTGGGAATAGGATGGCTTAAGTGTGATAAGACAATTTCTATATAAACAAGTAACACACATATTTTAATTAGGATGAAACAGGTGCCTACTTAATAGACAGAGATCCAACCTACTTTGGACCGGTGTTGAATTATCTCCGACACGGGAAACTGGTTATCAATAAAGACCTCGCAGAGGAAGGTATGTTTTGCTGTTTAGGAAGACAGCTTTAATGTTTGATCACATCTGTGAAAAATCACTTTGGGTGTACAGTAATTGGTTTCACATATGCAAAGCATGGCAGCCTGTTTGGGCTGGGCTAGTTTGTAGCATTGCTCTGCAACTTGCAGTGGCCTTCAGATCTTGAGACCTGAATGATCCTTTAGATACCAGGTTCCAGCACCTGAAGTGCTGTGAGGTCACTGTTTTGGGGAGGTTGTTGGCTGGTGCGTGACCTTCCTGGAACACTCTCCTTACTCCTGGGCTTTCTCTTTCTGCTTTGGTCTTGGAGCAGAGGCCCTGCCTCATCCTGACCAGGGCAGTGCTTCAGAGGGACAGTCTGCTGCTTGGCCATGCAATGCCTCTCAGGGCCTGTTTGTGACACAGACTTTCTCACAAGTAGCTGGAGTTTTATGAGGCCCTCTTTTGACTTTGTGTTCCCCTCCAATCAGGTGTGCTTGAAGAAGCTGAATTCTACAACATCACATCCTTAATCAAACTTGTAAAGGACAAAATAAGGGAACGAGACAGCAAAATCTCACAGGTAGGACCTGCTAGTTTTTTAAAAAATTGATTTGTTTTTGAGGTAGCCTTGGCTTGACTTCATTTCAGAATGTGTGGCTGTGTTTGGTGCCCAAACTGAGGGAATTATGAGAAGTGGCTTCTGGTGGTATCAGATGCCCCTTTTCCTTCCGTGAGTGAAATGTTTGTGCTTGTGGCAATGCCAAAAGGGAGGAGGGCAGCAGAGAGATCTCAGCAGAGGCTGAGACAAGTGGCTTTTTTGCACTCTGGAGCTCAGTGATAACGGAGAAGGGACTCGTTTGGAAGACATGATGGTTGAAACCAGTGGCCATTCTTGGCCTGCTTCATCTTTCAGCTGTCTCTCTGTGTTTTTCACCAAAGGTGCCAGTCAAGCACGTTTACAGGGTGCTGCAGTGCCAGGAAGAGGAGTTGACTCAGATGGTCTCCACCATGTCTGATGGCTGGAAATTTGAGCAGGTAAGAGAACGGGAAGCAAACACTTCAATCTTTCAAGGACCATACAAACAAACAAAAAAGCAGGCAAGAGGAGTGTGAGGGTTGGAATAATTGTGGGTGTTGTGGGCTTGGGTCCTGGAATGGTCAGGAAACTCAGACAAATGTTTGTACTTTTACAGCAGTTTGCCTGGTTGCTCAAAGTGCGTCACATATTAACTCTAGTTGTTTCTTAAAGTAACTCTGTAGAGAAGGACAATATCATTATTTCCCTACTGGGAATAAGCCTTTGGGTGTGCCACTGAGCTTGTGCCTTAGGAGATGCTTGATTTGCAGCTTATACTCTCAGCCCGAGTTGCACCTTCTTGGCATTTCCATGGGAAATCACACAGCAGGCACGAAGCACTTCATTCCTCCAGCACTGTGCCATGTGGCCATTTCAAGGCAAAGATCCATTTGCTCCACTTTTTATGTAGAGAGCTCTTGGAAACATAGTCCTCTGGGATTAACTCTGGTGGTGATATGAACACCGTTACACACAAAAAACAGCTAAAAATTAGAAATTCTTGTAACTAGGCTCTAAACTGTAGCCATGTAGTTATGTTTGTCCACCAAGATGCCATGTCAGTGCCAGTGCTTCAGATCCTGCCATCAGTATTGCAGTACTGATCAGATCACTGGTATTTGTTTGTACAAGCACCACAGCTCTCTGTGGTGGAAGATTCTCAGTTAATGGAGATTTGGAGAGCAGGAGGAATCAAGCAAAATCTTTTTGGCTCAGAACTGTCCCTCAACAGGCACTAGCTCTCCAAGAGCAAAGAAGAGTGTGGAATCCCCACAACTCTGTCTCTGGGCCTGTATTTTGTACATCCATTGTGGATGGCTCTAGGCCTGCAGTCTTCCTTCTGTGCAACATTCTAGGAGTTTCACAGCTGTGTGTTTACACAGTCAGTGCTCTGTGTGGTCAGGATTGCTTACACTCCCTGTGAAACACTGACGCCTCCTATCTGCACAATGCCACACTCTCCTGCCTGAGCATGAATTATAGGAAGGGACAGGGGCCACTCTTAATGTTAGATGCCCCTTGTGGGAACAGGAAGGAGAGAGCTCCACCTTTATTTAATAGCCCAGAATGTTGACTGTCAGAGCTTTGGTTGTAATCCCTTATTAAGTTCTGTCTGAAGCACAAGAACAGCCCCCCTCAGTTGTCTCTCTTTCCCACCTCCAGCTAGTCAACATTGGATCTTCCTATAACTATGGGAATGAAGACCAGGCCGAATTCCTTTGTGTTGTTTCCAAGGAGCTGCACAACACCCCTTATGGCACGGCCAGTGAGCCCAGCGAAAAGGCAAAGGTGAGTCATCTTCAGGGTGGAGCAAGGCCCAGCTGCTGCCTTCCTCTGCCATCAAAGGTTGTTTGCCAGTCGCTACTAAGAAAGGAGCTTGCTTGGGTATCCTCTGCCCACCCTTTCTCAGGTGTCCAAGCACAAGACACACATGAGCACACTGAGCAGTTGTGGAAAAAGGAGGCTCCAACATCACACCTCTTATGCAGGAGCAACAGTAAACCAGCCTTGGGTGTGATAGAGCACTGAGGTGCCTTCATAAGCCATTTTAGGCTTCTGTCCATTTCATTGCTGTTAAACTCAACTGTATGAAGATACCCTGCCCCATGCAAAAAGAATCTCTAATGGTTATGGATGTCTAATCATCAAACACCCAACTCCCAAAGAGCAGCTAAACCTTTTTCTGGAAAATGACAGGTTCTATTCTAGGTGTGCCTGCATGTGGGTGCAACCCAAAAAACACAAACGCACCCACCAACACGGAAACCTTCATTTATTGCAACCAAAAAATAAAGGCATATAAATCACATTTCTGTGTCAAGGCTAATTTATGTATGCCAACACAGGCATGCCTTGTTGGCCTGAATATAAGTCACACTTTCCCCCCAAATTCCGACCGTGAAAAGTGTGGCTTATATTCGCGACCTTATGGTATGCAGCCAGGAGTGCGGGGCAAACAGCGGCAGGAATGCGGCAAAGTAGTGCTCGCCCTGCACGTAGTTCCCTGTCCTCTCCCCCAAGACCAGGAAGGGAGAGAATGAGGAAGGGGAAAGGCCGCTGGCAGTGCAGCGCAGCTCCCCCCTGCCCAGTATGCAACCAGAAGCAGCAAGGATGGGAGCAGCATATATTCAAGTATATTTTCTTCCCCCCCCCCTCCAATTTTAAAGGTGCATCTTATATTTGGGTGCAGCTTATATTCGGGCCAATACGGTATATAGACTTGCAGGTGCTTTTGATTATGATTCTAACACACCCATAACTCTAAGCTGGAGAATTTAAGATGCCCTGTGTTGGGAGAAGGAAAGGTAGGGTATCCCATGACCGGGGTTCTCTTTCTCTCCAGTTTCCAACTTGAGGTACTCAAGGTTTCATGGCCTTAAATCCAGCAAAAGCTTTCCTTGTGAGTGCAGGGTGAAAGAGGCAAAGTGGAGCTCTGAGGAATTCCCCCCACCTACACAATTCAAAGACTCGCTACTGAAATACACTTTTAGTGAAACTTGATCAATAATGTCAATGATATTCTTACTTTCGAAAAAGTGGTGAGAGTCCGGTGTGTGGCTAATATCTCCTGTCCTGGGGCCGACGTGGAGCCCAATTCTGGCTGTCTTAGCCCCCCTGAGTTAAACAGCCCCTTGATCTACTCCTAGCTTTTCCATAAATCATAGCGAGAAATTTCCCTCTGGCCTGAGAAAGCACTCTGCCGACAGGACTATAATTAGAGGCCCTGCCCTTGGTTGCCAGTGTTATTGTCTGGCTGCTCTGTTGCGGTTAAAATCAGCATGCCTGCGTTCATGTCATGTGGCATTCAGTAGAGACAAAAGGATCAGAATTCCCGGGGATGAGGGAGAGAAAGGCAAAGGGGCATATGTTCCAAGATGCATCAGGCCTATGCCAGGCTACAGTCGACTGAGATGAACCAAGGTTCTGGTTTCATACACCATCCTTGCATAATTGTTAATTAACACAGTTGTGCCATGGGCATAAGTTAATGCCAGCCCTCTGCACATTTTTCATTGAGTTTTCCACATAAAATACAATGAAAGCCAAACTAATCAAAAGAAGATAAATAGGCACACAAAAGAAGACAATAAAGAAGTAGAAAGAGATGAGGAGGGGAAAAAACCAAGGTTCTCTGTCATAATTATATCTTGACCTTTATTACACACACAAACGGGTGAACCCTCCCAGCTCTTACATGGGAGCTTCCCCCTCTTCCCCCAGCCTCCCTCCCTAGGAGATCCTCTCTGCGCTGAGCCCTTCATCTTCCATCCATCTGCACCTTTTTAAATGAAGCTGCTGCTGCTGCTGTTGTCCAAGAAGCTGGCAAACAGTGTGCCAGGCAGCTTGGAAGCAAATGTGCGATTTCTGTCTCACTGTCCTATTTCACTCTCTACCTTATGCTTTCCCTTGGCCTTTGGCTTTGTAAACAGACAGCCAGATTGTAGAGTGATTGTTTCTGAAGGTGCAAATGATGTGCCAGATGCTATAGTGATGTTCAGAAAGATCTAAGCTTCAAGATCCTTGCATGAACTCCTGAATTAATGAAGAGGGCACAGATAGAAGGCAAGGTCTTTTGTGTTCATCTGGCACTCTTGCATTGTGTGGCATTTGCATGCTAGAGAGAAGTGGCCATGCTGGGATTTGTGCCTGTTGAGAAGGAGGAAGATGATGTTGGAGTTGGGTGAATTAGTAAAGGTGCAGGGCAGAGCCCACAGACACGAGGAAGCCCAGCTTCTTGCATCTTCACTAATGGCCAGTCGTAGTTCAACAAGACCTCTGGCACACGAGGTGGAATCCAGGTGTCCTTGCAGGCATGAGTGCTCTCCAGCTCACACCCTGCAGAGCAGCTGCTAACCAGCTAAGAAACTGTTTGGATGTTTATCAGAAAAGGTTGTATGGGGGTGGGGTGATGGTGGCTGGGACACAGGGCAAAGGGACAGGCATCTCTCTGAGTTCTTTTGAAGAGAGAGGTGGCTCTTATGCACATCCTTAAGAGTTTGCTTTTAAATATATCAACAACAAAAACCTCGGGCTCCCATGCCCAATTAAATCTTGATTAACCAAAAAAAGTTGGTTGGGGGAAGTTAGACAAAAGGATGACGGAATATGGAATTACAGCATCTGAGCCAGACACCCTGAATGTTACTAAACTGCTTTCACAAGAAAGCACATAAATTAGAAATACTGTTTTCGGTCTGTGGACGAAAGTTAAATTTCCAGTGTTTCCAGGCTAGTAATGTTTAGCCACCAAAAGGTGGGATTTAACCATAAGCTGTTTGCCTCTTCTGGATGTGAAACCTATGGAATGGTAACTAGTGACTTACTCTAGTGCAAGGTGAGGCACTCCGTTTTCAACACACCCACCTATTGCAGCCCTGTGCGCCATGTCCCTTGCTGTGCCAGAGGGTCCTTGACACTGGATATGGGTGTTTTGCTGCTGCTTGGCAGCTTGACAGCTTTTTTCAGTGGTGGTTCGCCCTCTTCACACTGTGGTGGCTTTTTCCTTGCGTTGTAGCTGCTCTTCCAGCGATTGACTGGCTGGCTGCACTGTTGGATTGCTTCTGTGATCAACTCGCAGAAGACTCTTCTGGGTCACCCTTCACAATTCAGGGGCTGGCTTGGTCAGAAGTCTCCTGCTAAGACAAATCCAGGCCAGACTTTTCCGGATCTCTTTCCTGGATCTCCTTGTGTAGGGCAGCTGTTGAAGTGAATGGGCCAGTTGTCCAAAGATCACCAAGCAGAAGCCTTGAATCCTCTCTCAGGCAGCCTGGGGACGTTTGTACTTTACTCACCTTGCACTCTTTTCTTTTCCTTTCCTTCCTGCTCTTTGCACTTGCTTCATGAAACTCAGAGTGAAGACGAAGAGACGGATTACGATATGAATGACTCAGATTAAGTGTGAATGCCATGGTGAGCACTAGGACTTCACCCACCTGCCTGTCCTCCCTCTGGCCTCTCCCACTGGTGCATCTTGTTTTGTGTTTGTAGTTGCTGCCTTGACCCCGTTGCCGGGTAGCCGTAGGCCCCTAGACTGCCTAGTGGTCCACTTGTGTGTTGGCTCCTTTACTTCCTGCTGCTGTTGGTCCTCTTCAGAGGAAATGTGTTTTTGTGGCTCTTCTCACAGGGAGGAAAGCAAGACTCCACCAGGGAACCCATCTGCTTTTCACTTTAGAAAACCAGGGGAAGGTAGGGGCCAAAAGGTCTGAGCCAGGTTGCCTTCCTATGATGGCTACAGACTTTGGGTTGCTTGCTCTTTTCTTTTTTTAACTAGTACGCCTTCAGGAATTCCGGATTGCATGCCATGAAACATTGTCTTCAATCAATTGCTTTCTCTTTGAGTTTGGGTGCATCTCATCTGCTATGAGAGCAGGGGAAACAAATTGGAAAGAACTCTGTGTTTGTGGAGAAAGTGGATAGAGTTTCTTTCTCCCTCCTAATACTAGAATTCAGAGGGGTCATCAAGGAAGCTGCATGCTGGAAGATTTGGGATAGAGAAAAGGAAGTGCTTCCTAACACAGTGCACACTCCTGCAAGATGATGGCTTTGAAAGAGGATTAGACAGATTTATAGAGGAGGAGGAGGAGACTGTAGATAGCTATGGGGCCCATAGCTAGTATTGGAGGCAGTTGTTGGGGAGTGTAAGTGGGCAGATGGTGCACCTGTTGCACCGATATGCTGCTTGTGAGCTTCACAGTGGTTGACCACTGTAATAACAGGATAGTGGACTAGATCCAGTAGGTTCATTCCAAGAGGAGTCTCCTGCTCAAAAATAATCTTGGTTCTTTTCTTTCTGGAGGGAACAGCCTCATGTTCAAAAAGAGCAGAAGGATTGTCACCATGGCTGCCAGAGCTGTAGTAGAACGTTGGTCTGGTTCTTTTGCTGAGTGAGCAGACTACAAGTGTGTACACCTTCCCTGTTTTGCCATGATGAAAGGAGAAAGAGGTGGGGAGAAGGGTGCCAGGAGTCTGAGTCAGGAGGTGTGAACTTTTCCAATGGCGGCTGTACCTGAAAGCAGCACTGGGATGGGCTGGAAATTCCCTGTGCTTCACACACCCGTAGTGTGCCCCTCCTCCAAGTATATAAAGCCCTGCATTACTGTATGAGGGACTGGCCTTGAGCTACTTAGTGGATTCCACAATCAAGGTCCTGAGTTGTTTTTAATGCAGCTGATGTGTTGTTGACTCTTATTTCCCTAGCGACAATCTAGTAAAAGCAAGGCATGTTGTGTTTTTCCCTGCTTGCCCTGAGTGGGGATTTGTCCCTGTTCAAGGCCAACACTATCCATTTTCATCAGTGCTGATGCAAAGAGGAGAAACAGGTGAGGATTTTACAGAGAAGGTCCCTGGAAATTCTTTGGATGAGGAAGAGGCATAGTGGAAACTGCAGGTGTTGCTGGCCAAATGACGCAGTGCTGAAACATCAACACACACTGTGTTGGCTACAAGTGATATTTTGCCCTGAGATGTTTTGGGTTCCCAACATGCCAGTGCTATTAAGCAGATAAGGGTCTTTAAAAATAATGACGATTCATGTTATTATTTGAACTATCTTATCCTTGCTTGGTGAAGCCAAGGAGTGAGGCTCCTTGATTCTCTGGCAGAGCCACTGCACTGAGTTCTCCTTAGTCCTTGTCCTCCTCAAGCAACACAAATAGTGGCCTGGAATGTGGCTCTTTGAGTGCCCTTCCCAGGTCCTTCAGTTGAGGGCTGAAAAGTACCTCTGATCTGTACTGCACATCCCCAGGCGAGGAGGAAGGCAGCAGCTTGTGGGCAACCAAGGCCACCTGTGAAGTGTCAGAGTGCACAGCCTGCCACTGCAACACCTTTATTTCCTGTTCTTGGCCAAGGTGTCTCCAAAGTGACTTGGAGTTTTATGGTGGTTTCTTCTGGTAGTTGATGTCATCACCACCCAGGTTCCAGGCAGGGAGGAGGCAGCCAAAAGGGTTCTCCAACCCTGATACAGGGCAAGATACTTAATTGCTGGAAAAATCCACGAAGCCAGGATATTTACATATCGTTCCTTCAGAATGTTAAGTTATACTATGGAATTATTAAATCTCAGTAACTAGATCCCAATTGCTGAAAATTTGATAGAGGGACCTTACAATTGTCTAAAAATGTGTTACACATTTCTGCCTCAAAGAGGAGAGTGAAGTGTACCCCCTCCCAATTAAAGTGCATAATCCTTCAGTATTGTATATACGCAAACTAAGACTGATGACTGGACACACCAGAAAGTGGGGTATTTGTACATCTTTCTTTGGAAAAGGCAGACAGGCTGTACTGTATTAGAAACTTTAAATCTAGCACACTCGCTACTGAAGACATCCTCATTGCTTGAAAAACAGTAAAATAAGCACTAAAGGGAGGGCATCAAAACTGGAGCAAAGAACCCAGGCAGGCATGGTTCTGCAGCCTCAGGTTGTGATCTACAGCTGTTGTTCATTTGAATTAACCTTTAGGAGGGGAGGGGGATTTCCAGTGGCTGCACCCCTACTTTCAGATTGCATATGTCATACTAATAAATGCTATAGAGTCATAGAATTGTAGAGTTGGAAATGGATCTCCAAGGGTCATTTAGTCCAACTCCCTGCAATGCAGGAATCACAGCTGAAAAATCCCTGACAGATGGCCATCCAACCTCTGCTTGAAAACCTCCAAGGAAGAAGAGCCCACACCTTCCGAGGGAGTCCATTCTACTCTCAAACACTTCTTACCACTAACACTTAGTGAGAACATAATCAGCAAAGCGAGCTGTTGATCGCATAAATGGCCCATTTTTTAATCCACAACTGTTCTTTTCAAACTGGGAGCTGGACCACTCACATACACTGGCCTAGCTGTACAACCTAGCTAGTTTTGTAGGGAATGGGTGAGTCTGGCCTGTTGGCAGTTCCCTTAATTAACTTCCTATGTTTTGAGTAGCAGCTGACTGCCTAGTTCACCATCATGTGCCAAGGTGTCTTGCGTCAGAGAACAAAATCAGCTTGTTTGCCTGTTTTAAGGTTTTGCCTTCAAGAATGCCGGAGTCTTTCCACTGTGTGAGTCTTGCTGGAGAACCTTACCATGCAGAATCTCACCACTTGTTGTTTGTTTCCTTCCAGATCTTGCAGGAGCGAGGTTCAAGGATGTAACTGTGCCCCAGTATTGAATGCTGACAAGTTTTCCTTTGCATTGCCACACGAAGAGGCTTGGCACCAAGAGGATGTCGCTTGTTCAGACCATTTCTGTAGTTCTGGATTTTGAACCCTGAAGGTGGTGCTGCAGCTGGAGCTGGCTGCTTGCAGATGCCTGCCTTCAGCAGCAAGAGGGGTTGTGTTGGCTCTGGTGCCCGGTTGTGCTGATCTTAATCCCATGGAAAGAAGATTTGACTTCACTCTATGCTTTCCTTCCGAAGAGATATAGCGATGCTTTGCTGTTTGTAGGGAAACAATTTGGGTTTTAATAATTGTAGGCAGTTCAAGGTCAACATACTTGGTGCTATGAATAAATTACAGCCCACATGTGGGCACACATCCTTAAGCAGCTCCAGTTGACTGTGGCGGCTGCTGTACATTCCTTGGGGATCTATTGTAAGAATGCACTACCCCAGACTAAGGGAGGGGTGCATCTTCATCCCCCTCCTGACCCTGCTTACTTCAGTAGCCAGAGGGTATTCTCTTCTTGGGAAGAAGGTCTTATTTTGCCCACATCTCTAGGGAAGCCTTCCTCTCCAGGTAACTTGCTCCTGCAAAGGTTAACCTCCAATTTTAGCTACACTTTAGGATTGAAGCCCCAGTTAAACAAAAATAATACGGCAAATACCTTGCCTTGCACACATGTGTGCACACACGAAAACACACACACACACCAAAGTTGCGTTCTTCGTTTTTAGAAATGCCTGCAAGTATTGCTACCCCCGTGGACTCACAGCACTGAAGGTAGACATGGGGGTTGAGTCTTCATGGGTGCTCCATCATGAAGGCTGGGAATGAGAATCTCTGTGCTCAAAAGCATCAGAGTTTGTGCAGCTGAAGGCAGGAATTATTGTGATTCTTTAACAGATGTTTACAGTCATTTCTACATTCTCTTATCTATGCAGTTCCTTCTGATGTTTGGCAAGTACTGTCAATAACACTTGTGGTTTCATTGAGAGAGGCTTGTGGTAAATGTGAAGAAACACAACTGGAGCTTTTTAGTGTACTGTGTTTAAATGAAACCATTAGCATGTCTTTTGAAAATAGGTTTAAAGGAGTATATACAGATCTCTCTACTTCATAGAGCACAGAGAGGAGCCCTTGCTTGTCTGAGGCTCTCTTAACATGCTACCTATATTTTAACTTTCATTAAGCAACTCACAGAAGCTGTGTGTATACACACCCCTTCCTTTTCCATTCAGATGTGTGGAGTCCTCACAATCTTGAAGCATCCCTTGTCTGCCTGCATTTTTGATCTGGTTTTTGGCAAACCTTTTCTGCCCAGTAGATCAGCAAGTGGGCCATTTGTCTTTTGCCATGGAGACTGGTCTGCACAGAAAGTTGCAAGGCCCTCCTCAACATTGAGTAATCCGTTTGTCTTTTTTAAGATGTTAGCATTGAAATGAATTTACTAAAATGTAATTCTTCTGAAGGGTGAAATGTTTCTACTTTTATACTTTTTTAGGCATCTGTGTTTGATTACCGTAAAGCGAACGCCAATGTGCTAAGAGATCACATTTCGTGTACGTAGAAAGAAATGTTACTGCGAGTGTGTCTGCGTGTGCATTTGTGTGTGCACGCGCACATATATGCAGATGCAAAGATGGCTCTTGAATTGGCTGAACAGGCCTTGTTCTCCTTCAGGCCCCACCGTTACTGTGACGCATTCTGCCAGGGCAGCCTGAGTGACTGACTCGAAAGGCCTCCATCTCCAAACAGCCTTTCCTTAAAGGTGGTGCACATGCCTGTCCAGAAACTGCCTTTGAATGTTTTTGCTGTAAGTAGCAAAGGATTTGACTGACACAAATTTCAGGCTTGAGGGGGGGCAGCAGCAAAACATGGTGAGTGGAAGGAGGTGGAGCACAGAAGCAGCCACTCTGTCCATCAAGTGGCCAGTGAACATGTTTGCTGCTTTGGGGTGGGATTTCCCACCTTGCTGCCACTGTCCCCTTATGTCCTTGGAGGAGGGGATTTTTGATGTTCCTCCTGTTCCCCCTCTGACTTTAAAGCCAGAAAGCATCAGGAGACACTTTGGAAGGGGCTGAAGCCAGCATCTGTCAGGGTGATGATTTTGGCTGCAGGCAAGGTTTTCTCTCTGCATTGGTTTGGCTTCTTACTGAACGCAGAAAAAGTTTTAGCATGTTGAACAGTATGAAATTTAAGTTGCATCCTAGGATTTAAACCTTGCAAGTGTGGAATCCTTTTGTATTCTTCATGATTGTGGAATGTGGTCTGTGGTATAAAGCTTAGCATGTTGAGAACCTCAGCTTCCATTGTTGGCTTAAGAAAAAATACAGGTTTCTTGCCCTCGTGATGGGTAATGTAGGCAGTGTGAGGAGAGCTCAGAAAGCAAGTGGGTGCCAGACTGGGCTTTCCTATTCTTTGTGGCTCTACTTCTGTCTCCCAGAACTGCCACCTCAGGCCTTTTATTCTCTCCTTTTCCCTTTGTTACTTGTCTGTAGGCTCCTGAAACTTGGAAGCCAGGTATCTTTTAAAAATTAGGGGAAGTATTTAAATTGGCACTGCAGAAGATCACTTTCTTTGGTACAAATTTTAGATTGTACCAAAAACCCTATACCATGAAGTGTAGAGGACAGCAGGTAAAGGGCTACCCAGGTGCCTTCTGCTTCTTTGCTAAGGTTCTTTAAGGGGAGAGAACAGGTGCTCCTTTCAGCCACTTGCCACTTTCCTCACTTCAGTGGGTTAGTGTCTCTATGCATTATGCAAATTACATCCCCCCCTTGGAGAACTGGATAGATTTCAGCAGCTTAAAAAGGCAAACTTTCCCATTGCCTGTGGGGCCCTCCTGTCTCTGGACTCTGAAATACTAAAGTGGAGACAGACAACTTTTGTTGCACTGCTCAGCTGTAGTTTAGCCTCAGCTTTGCCTTCATTTTACTCAGTTTTTTAAAAGAAATGTCAATTATTTATTTAAAAAGGGGGTGGGGAGAGCAAATGTGAAGTTTCTCATGTAAACAAGGGGCTTGAAGGCCTGCCAGTGTGGTGTAGTGGTTAAGAGCGGTAGTCTTGTAATCTGAGGAACCGGCTTCGCTTCTCCGCTCCTCCACATGCAGCTGCTGGGTGACCTTGGGCCAGTCACACTTCTTTGAAGTCTCTCAGCCCCACTCACCTCACAGAGTGTTTGTTGTGGGGGAGGAAGGGAAAGGAGATTGTTAGCCGCTTTGAGACTCCTGAGGGGGAGTGAAAGGCGGGATATCAAATCCAAACTCTTCTTCTGCCCCCCCCCAAGAGATAATTGACTCTCAAGGCGCAAGAGGCCCTGCAATGATGCCTGACAACAAAAGAAATAGATGCTTCAGTTACATCTGTGCTCATTTAGCCATGCAACTTTCTGTCTTGTCTGTCCCATCCCTTGCTGCCATAAGCTGTCATTTAGTCTGGAAAAAACATGCCCCATTTCAGACACTTTCCCCTGCAAGAAAGATAAGTTTAGAGGCACACATACAACCATGGCCTGACACCCGGATGCTGCCATTCCCTGACTCTCACATATTTTAGTAAAAGGTGGGTAGAATGAGTAGAGAAAATTGCTTTTGTCGCAAGAGGAGAGATCGGCCCAAGGCCTGCTGTGTCCTTGTAGAGGGTGGGAGAGAGAACACTCCTTTCTCACTGTCAGAGCTGCCACTTAACAAAGTTGAGTGTTGCCAAACATTCACATGCTCTCCTACCCCAGGAGTGGCAGCTGTTGCCTCTGTTTCATTGCAAGGTTCTTTCTGCTAGTATGCTGGTCTCTGGAGCAAATGATCTTGCGCACTGATATAGGACTAGGGCCAAACTATGCTCACACATAGGACATCCACACCATCAGGCATTCTGTGCAATTGCTACTTGTGTGTAGGGGTTCCCTTGCAGACAGCCAAAATCAGTCACCGTCAGAGGGTAGGACTGGTATGGCATTAGAAAGAGATGCATGGACTCCCTCTGGCTTAAAACCAATAGTTCCCTGCATGTGAGTTAACACCTCAATTCAAGGAGAAATGGAGTTCCTTTGAAAGGCTGTAGTCCAAGTTCAGTCTTTGTCTACTTCTTGGACCTTCCTTCAAATTCCATTTTTAGTGCTGTTGCTGAACTGAGATATTTTTCACAGCCTGGGCTACTTTACCTGCTTGCAAACAGAAAATGGATTTGAAACAAGCCTGGAAGTGGTTCTTTGCTTATTCAGTTCTCCTTCACTATCTTGGCCATCTCTGAATCCTGCTTTAGAGCTGCCGTTTAAGATGTTGGTAATGCATTTACTTAGGGAAACATGGGTGCCTCAAGCTTTGTGACAACTTGCTCCAAAAATGAGGGCTGAAAGGGCTACCTGGCTGTAATTGTCATGCAGTAGGAATGTCAAGGGCTGGCCTTTCCACAGAACTTGAATGCAAGTTAATGAAAGTTTGCTTGCATTTCAGTGGGGCCCTAATCAAGAAGATGCATTTGCTTGTGAACATTCCATCATTTACAAAACTGAATTGTCATGTGTGGAAAAGTGTGTTTTCTGTCCTTCCATAGGGTAGAAAACAGGTCATTGCTTGGGGCCAAGTTTATCAAAGGCAGCGTTTTCACTGTGCTTACAAAGGACTAGATTTTCTGTGCACCTGGACAGGAAGCAAATCCGAATACTTGATGCATGCTTTACTTTTTAAAACTTAACTACAAACCTAGAATTATTGCTACTACTAGTCAGGGGGGTCTGTGTAGTGCATCCATGAGCAGAGGCACTCCTGTGCTTTTGAATACAGCAGTATGAGTGGGCTTCCCAGGAAGGGCACTTGGTTGCCTTTTGGTCTGATCCAGGAGGGTTCTTCCTACATTAAAACTTCCCAGGTAGACCAACCAACAGGAGAGGTGAGATCATCACACTGCCTTCCTCTGTGCTCTGGAAAGGTTGACCCTTTAAAACACTGATGAGGAGAGGCTGGTTTGAAATTAGGCTCTCCCTGTGCCTCCCCCCATACCCCACCTGTTTGCTTTCTGCCAGGGTGGGGGAAGCAGTGACATCAATTATTTTTTTTAAAAAAAGTGGTACAATCTTATCTTCCAGACAGTGGATTAGCAATAGTTCTTTTTTGCACCAGTTCTTTATCTTTGAAGAGTACTTTTTGCAGCAGTTTGACACCTGGCATTGCACCCTTCCCCGCCTCTGTACTTTTGGCCTGGCTGTGAGCAGAACAAAATGAAAGATTTCTTAGAGGAGTCCCTTTCGAGGCATCTCTAGTTCGTTTTCAGGTGGATGTGTCACTTCTGGAACAAATATATTACTGATATGTGTGGATGTTTTAAAGAAAAGTTTCGTTACACTCGCTCCTTGTAAAGTGCATGAAATAAACGTCTCCTTTCTAACAAAGCTGCCGTTGTGGGTCTTGGTTTCTGGGGCTGCGCTTGCAGGGCGGTGTCGGAGCGGTGTCCCAGCCTCTTCAGGGCGCAGCTGGAGTTCGGCTTCCAACCTCGCTGCTCCAGCCAACCCACCGGCCGTTCTTCGGCTCTGCTCGCGCAGGGAGGGTCGCATCTTGGCCTCGCAGCATTACTACTACTACATTTATTACATATTTTATTATTATCCTCCCCCATCTGGCAGGATTTCCCCGGTGTTCTCCACGTGTGGCCCACTGTGGGGGCGGAGCTTCCCAGCCAAGCTCCAATGGGGAGGAAGGGGAGGGGCAGTCGAGCCCCATCCGGGTTCTCAGAGCGACTCCCGTCATCATGGCAACCAGCCCCACCCCCAGAGGTGGGCTCACCGGTTGCCCAGCTCCGTGGATTGGCGGGGAATTCGCTCCGCCCCTGGGCGGAACCTACTTCTCTACCCGCGCAGAGTCGGCCCGCTCTGAGCTTCCAGGCCTGGCTGTGGCGCTGAAGTGCGCGCGCACCGCGCAGGCGCCGTTTGGCGGACGGGTCGCGCCGAGGGACAGGCTGCGCCGACGCGCTCCGCTTCCTGCGAGGGAAAGTCCAGGCTTGAGACAAAAGGGGGGGAGGCGAGTAGGGAACATCCGGGTCATTCGCCGCCGCCGCCGTCGCCTGAATCCGGGACACGCGCGGGAGCTGCTGCTGCGGCCGCTACACGGTGAGGCCTTTGGCGGGAGGACGCCTAGGAAGAGGCCGCGGGCAGGAGCGGGAAGCGGAGGAGGCGGCGGCGGCGGACTGGGCCTAGAGGCAGCCCTGAGGCGGAGAGGAAAACGCGCGGCGGAGGCCTCTCAGCCCGCGGAGCGGCCGCCTTCTCGGCCTCCTCCCGGGGCTCCCGCTGGTCCCTCAAGGTCAGGCCTGGCTGCTCGCGCTCCGCCTCCGGGGCGAGGAGAAGGCCGGGCCGGGCCCATAGCCGGGTTCCGCCGAGGCGGGGCTGGTTGCTCCGGGGCCGGGCCTTCCTGCGGCGGCGGCGATGCTCCTAGGGCTCGCACGGGACTCCTAGGCCGCGGTACTTCTCCGACCTCCTCCCCCCGCCCGCCCGGTTGCTGGACTTGGAGAGGGAGGAGGCGGCGGGAAGCAGCAGCGCCCGGGGAAGGGGGGAGAGGCTCAGGGTCCTGGGATCCTTCTTTCTCTTCCCCCTCCCTCTCCCGCCTCGTCGGGAAAGCTGACAGTTTCCGGGGCTGCGGTGGCAAAGTCGCCCCAAGACGGTTTTTTGCGGCCCATTAGGTGGCGGCGATGCGGAAAACTTCAGCTGCCCTGACTGGCATCTGTTTTGTCTTGCAGAAGGACCTTGAATATGTCGGGGATTGCGCTCAGCCGACTTGCGCAGGAGAGGAAAGCCTGGAGGAAGGACCACCCGTTTGTAAGTGGCAGCATCTCCCACTATGAAGATGAAGAGGAGGGTTTTGTTTCTAACATAACTCCAGCCCCTTTTAGGTGTTCCAACATTCCAAAAGAACCATTAGCTCAGCAGAGAGGCTTTTTCAAAAAATGAAATAGTTGATAATAAGTGAATAAGCACAGTACTTAATCTTGCATTAGTAAAAAGTATGTAGAATCTGTATTTAAATGCTAAATAGAAATAGCCACCAAGGAAAAATATATACATTTTTTGAAGAGACACATTTTAAATGATTTTGTTTTTTTAAAAAAGCTGCACATTGTAAACAAATGGTTTTCAAAGGCACCCTGAGCGCCTTTAATCAGGGCAAGTGCCTGTATTCTTTCCAAAACTATAAGCAGCTGTTGGACACTATTAGTGGCTCACTAGAAACTGGCTAGTGGTGAGCCACAACCAATATTTTACACATTTCTGTTCTACAACAAATAATAAACAAAGATGATCACTTAGCTATTGCATAAAAATGCACTTGATTTTTCTCTGAAATTCTAGTCTCTGAATGTCTTCAACATGCTGATAAAGTATGTACACGGCCACAGTGAGTCTGAAGTCCTAAACAGTGTAATATTGTTGGCCATACTCAAAGTTGACCTAAGAGTACTGGGCTTAAGGTAGCCATGCCCATTAATTTAAATAGGCCTACTGTGAGTAGGACTGACATTGGAGGAGCACAAGGTTCTGTGACTATCCTTTTCACTAGCATACACTGTATGTTGTCATGATATCTCACATCATCTTCAGCTAACCTTTTAATTGTTTTAGGGTTTTGTAGCAGTACCAACAAAAAATCCAGATGGTACGATGAATCTCATGAATTGGGAATGTGCTATTCCAGGAAAGAAAGGGGTAAGGTTTTGGATGCCTACAAACATTACTGTTCTGTTCTTGGAAGATAGTATTTTATGTTTGGTCTATACTAGTTTAAGGGTACTTCTGTTATATCAAAATGATTTCTCCCATCCGTAAAAAATACTTAGTTAAATGACTAAATGTCCATTCACGCCAAAATTACTGTTAACTGCAAAAAGGAATCATCAATCTGTGTCCTAGTTATTTCTCAGCTGGATGTTTGATTGATCGTTCTGAAACAGTTTGCTGCTTGTCTCCTAATAAACTCTCAAGGCAATGGAACTGAGTGGCCTGGGTGTCTCCATTGGAGAGCATGAAGATGCTTTTCAGAATTCTTGTCATTCTGCTCTTAACAGGAAAGTTTGTGTTGGCAAGACTGGAGTTGTATCTACTCAGTAACGGTAGAATAGGCTAAAAAGGCTTGTATGGAAAGAAATGTTAGCATGTTCTTAAAATGAGGGAGATTTAAAGCGGCTGTAAGAGAAGCAATATTTTAACCTGGTGTAAATCTTTCACAGTGGATTTGCAATACTTTGCTGCATTAGTTGTCTATCTTGAAGTATATATGTGTGTGTTTGTAGCTGCCTGATATTCTCATTATACACCTCTGGAGAGTATGCTAGCCTAGGCAGCTTGGTCCTAGATCACTCAATATTTCTAACCTATGCTATGCTCTCCTGACAGACACCATGGGAAGGAGGCTTATTTAAATTACGGATGCTTTTCAAGGATGATTATCCCTCCTCACCCCCAAAATGTAAGTGAGATTAACTCATATAAACTGCCTAGAAATATTTTTTGATTAAGCAGTATTTAAATCTTGCAAAGTAAACAAAATAATGAAAGACTTTCAGATTAAGGTTGTTAAATGATGTAGTGACCCTAGCAACACAATAGTTTGCCACCTGTGTTGTGAAATCCATTCCTTTCACAGGATGCTTTCAATAGTGGCCAGATCTAAAAGTACTTGAAGAAATGTATTATTTCTCTACCAGATTTCTTCGTTTTTGCCTGTACAAATATTAGGAGTCCCTGGAATAGGAGAACAAATTGTCCTGAACCACTGGAGCGCTGTCTTCATTTTTTCCTTTGCCCCGTTTTGTCCTGAAATTGTTTGATTTCTTATGGATAGAAGCTCTGGAAAGTGGCCCTCAAGTGACAAACAAAAGCTGTGTTGTTGTTTCACAGTTTCTGGTGTCCCCAAGGATCCTTAGATGTTAGGCTGCTCCAAGTTTGCTGCTCTTAATAGTTTTTTCTTTTTAACATTCTTAATAACTGCCTTGAATGATCTTTTGTGCAACAGGTAGAAAAATATTGTAATAATATTTTAATATTTTCCCTTTTGGTTTAAAACGAGGATAAAGAGATGAATTTTTAAAGTTTATTTCTACTGATATTTTTTTTTATGATTGCCCCCCCGATGTATTTCACGGTTTCTATTTTAGTTGTAAGCTGCCTTGAATCCCTGTGATAGAAAAAGGTGGTATATAAATAAACATAATAGTAGAGGTATATAACTTTCTAGGCTTCATTGCCTGTTGCCCTTATTTGAATTCACTGTTTTCTTTATTTCCTTGAATGTTTCACTTGCTCTTGTTAGGAATGCATCCAGAGGACATATTTTCCCCTCACTTGCTCTCCACTCCCTCCACTTTAAGAGTGTGTGTGTGTGTGTGTGTGTGTGTGTGTACGCGCGCGCCTTTCTCCTAAGCTGCAGTTCTTCAAATTGTAGGTGGTGGTGACAGCAACAGCTGTTCTCAGACAGCATCCCCTGAATGAGAGTGATGAGCAGTGTGTTGATTGGTTGATCGAAGTGTGATTGTTCCAAATGAATTTACTTGAGGCTCCTTTGATTCAGCAAGGGATTGATTCAGCTTTCTGCCTAAGAGCAGCAGAAGCCCAGCAGATGTATCCCAGTGGGATTTTCTCACCCAGGTTTTTAAGCGCAAATCACCCTCTTCCCTTGCAGCCTGGGAAAGCGCAAGTTGTGTGATGGCAAAAAGTTTTTTTTATCCTACAGTGGAGTAGTCACATGATGACAGATGAAGCCTTTCCACATAATTGCTTGGCTTTATGTCTGAACTAGGTCTTCTCTTGTGCAGGCAAATTTGAGCCACCCTTATTTCATCCAAATGTGTACCCTTCAGGCACTGTGTGTCTGTCCATCCTAGAAGAGGATAAGGATTGGAGGCCTGCAATCACAATTAAACAGGTATGCATATTTCTCTACACAAAAAACAAGCTACAGGAGGCTGGGATAGACACTTCCCTGGGTGGGTTTAAATTGAGCCAAGTGCCCCTTTTCTTGGCAAAAATTACAGAAATGCAGGAAGCTAGTATTGCCTGCTCTGAATGGCAGTCTATTTCCAGGCAGATAATTCTTCCCTCTCACCTACTGTGCATTTCTTGTACCTGGAGATTAAGCCTGAGACCTTCTGCATCCAAAGCATATATCTTACCAGTGAACAGTGCTCCCTGGCAGCTGTTGATTCACATAGTTCCTGAGCAAACATGCATACTGAGTGGCGGAAGTAGTTAACTCATCTGGTTGCAGTTAACCTGGGAGTCTTGCTGCCTTGAAACATAGCCCAAAACCTCTGGTTATGTGGCCATCATACTTTTTGCTCTAGAGAATATATAACTGCTATGGGAAGCAAAACAATTGTGGAATCTAGAGTTTCCATAAGAACACTAGTAAATAGAGAGGCTGCAGTCCCTTTGCACCCTGAACTCAAGTCCCTTTCATAAGCATACTTAGGGTTGGACTTTACCTGCCTGGAGCTTTCCAGAAAGCAAGAGTGCTCTCTGGCAGGACAATGAGTTGCGTGCAACGTTAGTCAAACTCAGTGGGCAATGTTAGTCACACTTGGGGTGGACTTCAGTTGGCTACAGTCCATGTTTCTCCATGACATGAGAAGCCAACGTGTACACCCCAAATCATTGGAACAGCGGGATATAATTCAGTGTACTTGGAAAGGTCTTGGGTTCATGTTTGAGACTGTTTTGAGTGGAATTTCTGTCTTTATTTTTAGAGAGCACTGAATAAGCTAAATAAAGAATTTGATTTAAAATAAAAATGGTTTAGTATATATTTGATTCAAATTCATTGTGGCCACACAGAGAGCTTCTAATGTTTCAACTGCATTTTCTCATGCAGACTAAAATCTGTTTTATAGCAATATTTGCGTGAAGGGTGTTTCTTTTCTTCTGTGCTCATAGATCTTGTTAGGAATCCAAGAACTCCTAAATGAACCAAATATTCAGGACCCAGCTCAAGCAGAGGCTTACACAATTTACTGGTGAGTAGACGTCACCTGCTCTGATGTGATACCCCTTGACAATTGCAGTCACAGTAGACTGGTGCTTCCTCTCAAAAGACAGAACCAAATATCCACCATGTCTCTTTCCCTGTCAATCATAGTAGGTAAGCATTTGTGTAACACTTTGGGGCTAAACTAGACAAAAATGCAGGGTTTTAAAAATGCAGGAGGCAGCTGCTTCAGAAGTTGGAGTGAATCGCTGCCCTTCCTCCAAAATTGTTTGTGTTAGGAAGGAGCTGTTGGCACCAGTGAGGCTTCTGTGCAAGTTGGTAGAGCATGAGACACTCAATCGCAGGGTTGTGGGTTTGAGCCCCATGTTGGGCAAAAGATTTCTGCATTGCAGGGGACTGGATTAGATGACCCTCATGGTCACTTCCAACCTTGCAATTCTTCGATTCTGTGAAGTGCTTCACCTATGTTAACCATGTTGCTTGTAAAAATGACACCTTCCTAATTCATATCCATACCCCTTTCCATCTCCAGTCAGCAACTCCTGGGAGATCTGTTAGATCCCAGTGTTCTGAGTATTCTGCATGTGGGGTCTTCAGTGTTTGATTATCTCAAGCTATGGGCTTGATACAGAATGCCTCATGCAGAGAGATCTTTAAAAGTCAAGTCACCTTTCTCTTTTTAGCCAAAACAGAGTGGAATATGAAAAGAGGGTTCGAGCACAAGCCAAGAAGTTTGCACCATCATAAGCTCCTGTCATCCAGCATCTTAAAGGAAGGGATTAATTGGCAAGAACTTGTTTACAAAACTTTTGCAAATCTATTGTCACTATGTACAATTAATAGTCACTTAGGGGAGGGGATTGTATGTGTGCCATTTTCCATATTCGCCACTTGTATACAGTTCTAAATTTGCTGAATTGCCCCCCGTTTTTTCATACAGGGTCTCTTCCTTCAGTCTTTTGTATTTTTGATTGTTATGTAAAACTTGCTTTTATTTTAATATTGATGTCAGTATTTCAACTGCTGTAAAACTATAAACTTTTATACTTCTATAAATTCACTAGTATCTCTAGTTTCTTTGCTTTCTGATGCAGGCATGCTTTAAACTGTTTAGAAGTATATTTTGCCTCTACTTGGCTGTAAGAAGAAAAGAAAAAAACATGCCCTCCACCCCCTTTTTTGATTTCTACCAATAATAAATTAGGTTGTTGTTGCTTAAAAGCCTCCAGATCCAAAGTCAGCCAGCATCTTGATTCTGCATCACTTCCTTTGTGTTTATGGCGTTTTGTCTGTGTTGCTGTTTAGAGTAAATAAACTTGTTTCTATAAAGCTTTTTTGTCTCACTTTCTTCCTTTAATATACTTGTCACTTTTGGAGTGACCTCTCTTGCAGGCATTCAATGGCTTTGGGAGAGATATCATGCCATGGTCATTCCAGGCAGCAGGAGTTAAAAAAATCTGTGTGAGATCTTGAAAAGCCACTGGTAGTTAGTTCCATGTGACCATACTGCTGTATTCAAGCATCCAACATACAATAGCGCATCATTTGGCTGCTTGGCTTAATAGGATGAAAGGACAAACTAACCAAAGTTTGGTACATTAGTGTTTATTCCACTCCCATGAATATACATGTTGGGGGCAGGGGTATGCTTTTCAACATTGCCATATAAGGATTTCCTTCCTTCACTTCAAAGCATCCTTTTAGCTGGACAATAGAGGTTGAAAATGCATGTTTCAGACCCAGTAGCTTCATTATCCTGGTGATATTCTCATTGGCTACTGTCCCACACCCCACTGGTGACCTAAGGAAGCTTAGAGTGCAGTTTCATCTTTCCTCTTGCCTGCAAAGTGAGGAATTTTTTTTTGTATCAAGGCACAAGTGACACAGGTTAAATGCTGCAATGGGCTTGGGGTGCTTTTGTAACACTGCAATTTCAGCCACCTTTGTTTTGCTACCATCTGATCCCCCAGAGGCAGCTCATTAGCCACTGTTGAAAGCTACACTGGAGGGTGGGTGGGTGGGTGGGTGGGTGGGTGGAGTCCGGCCTTGCTCCAGCAAGGTAGTCCCTTGTGTTCTTCACCCTCAGCAGTATAAGAAGGGTCAGGGTGCCTGCCCATCTCACCTGGAGCTTCTCATTCAGCATCTGCATTCCCAGCCACCAGGCCACAGCCTCTCTTGGGTATCAGGAGAGGTACTGCATTGAGAGGTGGAGGCGTTACTTTCAGGGAACCTCTCCCAGTTTATTTCCTTCCAACATCACAACATAGTCTACTAGTAGAAACTAACTGAAATGGTGATTTGAAAGCGTGCCACAGTTGCAGCATATGGCCACTACAACAGAAGAGAGACGGTGAGGCCCCATTTGCTAGCAGTAAGTGGGGACTGCTATCGACAGAAGGTTCTCAACCAACTTTGTATATATTCTTAACCCACTGGGGTCACCAGAGCAGAGTGCAGTCAAGCCCAATCCTAGACAGGCTTTATTTAAAAGCAAACCCCATCACTGAGTTCAATGGGACTTACTTCCTTGTAAGAATGCTCAGGATTGGAACCTTGGTTTATTTTTAGTTTTCTCCCACACAGCTGGCTTGCTGTGTGCAGCACATGTTGCATTCAGGTCCTCTGAGCTGCTACTCTTTCCATCATCATCCTCATCAGATGTTTCTTCATCGGAACTTTCATCACCAGCAGTTATTCTATGAACAGAGATCAGTGTAATACAAACCAAGAAGGAAAAGGAAAATGAGACACTACTGCTATGTCAACTCAGAAGTAAGCCCCACTAAATTCAATGGACTTGTTCCCTGGTGGGTTTAGGACTGCAAACCTGAAGCTCTTACCCTGAAGCTCTGGCAGGCCTGTTGGGATTAAAAAATTCTTTTCCAGAGTCAATATCAAAGGGGTCTGTGGAGAGAAAAAAGCAGAATGGTAAGCTATTGTTCCAAGTTTTTTCTTCTTCTCTAGAACCATATGTATGCGGTTACATCCCATCTTTCAGAATGCAAATCATTCCAAGATGACTTAAAAGTAAAATCAATATGCAATAATTTACCAGTACAATGCCAATAATAATTGCCACAGGCAGTTGATGGTAGATAACTTGGGAGTGTGGGGTTGGTTTGTTAGTCCAGCTGGTGTAGTCATTGAAGGCAGGGGAGATGGGCAGAGACTTTAGTCTATATTGACAATAATTACTGCATCAAGGAAACCAGTATCACTGGCTGACAGTGAGCTACTAGGCCTAACTCAAGGTGTTAGTGTTGCCATGACAAAGCTCTAAATGTTGAGTTGAGGTGATTTAATACTTGAATTTCACTTTTCCAACAACAAATGTTGAACCATTGTTTTCTGATTACATTGAGGGGGTTTGTGGGATTTTGGAGCAGTATTTTGTAGATACCAGCCCTTTCTTGTTAGGAGGAGGTTTTTGAAGGTTGTCAAGGGCCTAGTCGCTGCTCATTTTACGACTGGATTCTTTAAAAGGGCATGTACTTGGTGGTGTGTTAGCCCAGGGCATTTCGGTGTCCCCTAGTTTGTCTTGTATTTCTTGTGTTGATATGGGTTTGTTATTTTTGTAGAAGTCTGCTAGGCGGTATAAGCCTTTGGCTTGCCAGGTTTTTATCTAGAGGTTTTGTGCTGCGTGGTGCAATAGTGGGGTGGTATGCCAGGGGGATTAGTGGGGATGGGGTTGAGGACAGTTTACCTGCTTCTTCCTTCCATGTTTTAAGCATGGTCTGTGTGAACCTGTTTAGTGTGGTAGGGATTTTCCTTAGTTTTTTTGGGGAGGAATGGGTAAGCTGTGGTGGAGGTATTTTCAATTATGTCTCTCTCCAGGTGTACTCATTTTGTCTTGTCTTCTAGAATGTATGGGATTGTGTGGGACACTTGGTTGGTGATGTAGTATAGTTCTATGCTGGGGATTCCCCCCCGCTCCTAGGGGGCACCCAAGTTATGTGGCTGACTGATCCCATATGTTCATCCCAGAAGAATGGAGCAGCTTTCTGACTGAGCACCACTTGATTTCCTGACCATGGAGGTGCGGGGGAGACAAGGGCAATGTCAAGGCATTGTTTAAGAAGACTCAAAGGTCCTCAGAAGTAAAAGTCAGTAGGTTCTTACCTAGTTCTTCTTTTTCTTTTTCTTGGGCATGAGCCAGAAACTCTTGTTCAACTTTCAGTACTTCCTCTTCACAATTACAGGCTGCATATTTCTCCAGGAGGTCTTTATTCAAATCAAGGAACACTTTCCCCCATTTAAATTTTTGTAAGAGGATTATGGCAAGATCAGAGAATCCTAAAATAAAGACAAGAAAATCTGCATTTTTAAAAAAATTACAAGGTACTTTGCAGGCAAAGAAGCTGTCGAGCCCCATACCTCCTAGTTGCTGGTGACATTGTGAAATAAGTAAGTTTTTATCTATCTATCTATCTATCTATCATCTATCTATCAGTATCTATCAATCAGACTTCATTGGCATAAAAAGTGCATTTTATACATGGATCAAAATACAACACAGTTAATGAAACATATTAAGAGGTACTTTAGGATAAAACTGTCCAGACCAGACATTGTGAGGTATGTTAAGACCTATGGTGACAATTTTATAGCATCACTCAGAAATCTTGCCACATTCTCCAATTAATCACTTGGTTGGGACAGAGGCAGGTAGCTCAAAATAAAGACAGAAATCCCTATTAAAAGTAATTGAGCAATGTGTACATTCGCATACACCTTGCTGTAAGCCTATAGCAGTGCTCGAAAGAAGGGAGGGAATGTGGAGAGAACAGACCCCAGATTCCTCAGCAGATCCCACAGACCCACAGAACATTTTCAAACTTGTCCCAGTCATCAAGGAAATATGTTTGACACTAAGGCGTGGCTGCACACAGACAGGCATGTATTCATACAGTCCACTTTACAGCAAAGAATTAGACCTACAAGCTTTTCTTCCAGCCTCACCCACAATGTAGAAAGTAGCTGCAAATGCTTCCACACAGGAGAGTTTGCAAGGCCGGCCGTAGTTGACTGGATTTGCAGCCACCAGAAAGGGCAGCAGGCGGAGATGGCTTCCCTTCATCTTGGCAAATGGCGTCTCATCCAGCTTTGCCCAAGAGCAGTCAATCACCGCAATTCCATTCTGAGCCACAATCTGTCTAAAAACACAGCAACAGCAATTTCAAACCAGGATGTTGCTGGTTTCTCACCCCACTGGAGCTGCTTTGGGATCCAGTTAGGATAGCAGATGTGAGTTGCTCAAGACCGCCAAGCCAAACTTCTCATGCAAAGACACTGGATGTGGCCAAATCTGAACAAATCTGAATAACCAAGGACTCAGCAAGTTACATCGATCCTAAGGTGTGAAGTTTCATCAGCTCACTAGCTTGCGGAAGCATCCACTTGAACACAGCCCAAAAAGAACACTGGCTGGGAACGCACCTCAACCCTGAAGTATCAGTCTTACAGGCTCCACATACTGGCCCTACACATGAGCACTAAGAAGAACGCAGCCCTGTAGCTGGACCAGCCTGTTCTTACAGATGCCTGAGGGAAGCCTGCAAGCAGGGCATGAACACAGCACTCATTCAGAGGCAGCAATAGAGACAGAACAAAACAATTATGGCTAGAAGCCACTGATAGGCTTGTCATGAATCTGTCTAATCCTCAGTGAAAATCATTCAAGTTGATGGCTATCACTGCCTCTCAGTGAGCAAATTCCAGAGTTTATTACCAGCTGTGTGAAGAGCTGCTTTCTTTTGTCTGCCCAACATTACCATTGAGTGGCCCTGAGTATAGTATAGCATGATGAAAGGTCCTGCCTTTTCCCCTCAAACGGGCAGAAACCCTCCTCCTGTCTTTGCTGGCTACCCCTTTCCTCTAGATGCCTGTAAATACAATCTGGCAAGTATCTAAAAAGGAAGTAAGGGCTTGACCTTTATTGATATTAATACATGTTCCATATTTTCTTTTAACACTATCAATATGCGTAAGAGATTCAGGAACTAAGTATTTACCATCTCAAAGGAATGGCCAGGCTACCCAGAAAAGGCAATCGTATAAAGCATTATCAGGTATCCTGGCTGACAGGAGAGAAGCAACACACACAACAAATTTCTGCGGGGGACCACCTCTTTCTGTGATGTATGTATGATGTTTTGGGGGGTGGTCTTGAGCTACATACAGGGTAGGCTATTTCAAAAGTCTATATAACTGCTTGCACACAAATGTTCTGGGTTGCTCCTCGCTCCTGAATGTGTTGAGTGAGCACCCTGTTGCAACAGTTCAATAAAGATCCGGCTTACTAGCTGCTTTGCTTCTCAGTATTCTGTGTTATTTTATCCTACCGATAGAGAACCTACATAAGGACTCTATACGGGCTCTTGGATACCCCATAAGGGAAAAGGGAGCAGATTTTCCTTCTAACACCTTCCTAGCTCCGCCGGCCCCGCTCACCTGTCTGCGGGGGAGACGAAGCGGGTGGCGGCGGGGCTGAGGATGACGCCTCCGAAGCGCTGCCCCAGGCGCAGCGTCCGCACCAGCCCCTTCCTCGCCAGCCGCCGCCCCGTGCAGCGCCGCGGGTCGCAGTGGCCCAAGTCCCACATGGCCAGCGGGGGAGAAGGCGAGGCC
This sequence comes from Podarcis liolepis, assembly GCF_965112155.1. NCBI lineage: Eukaryota > Metazoa > Chordata > Lepidosauria > Squamata > Lacertidae > Podarcis > Podarcis liolepis. The sequence continues at coordinate 26,160,379 of NC_139569.1, forward strand.
CGGACCTCGCCGCATCCCCGGACGCTGCCGCTGCCGCTACCCGGCTCCGGCTCGGCCGACCCCGCCGCCGCGCCCTTGACGGGGGAGGAGGAAGAGTGGCCGCGGAGCGGGTCCCCGCCCGAGATGGGGCCGGAGTCGCCGCCGGGGCCTTCCTCATCCTCCGCCTCCGCGAAGGCCTCGAGAGGGGGTCCCGGCCGGGGCTGCCGCTGCCGCCGTTGCTGCTGCTGCTGCCGCTTCCGCCCCATCTCCTCGTGTACCAAGGGGAGACGAGGCGGGTAGAGCGGCTCCCTGGCGCCCCGGAAGAGCAACCCCTGCAGGCGCTTCCGGGTCTCGCCGGAGAAACGAAGATGGCGGCCTCTGCTGGCAGTGCAAGGAGGAAGCTGGAGGAGGAAGGGACGAGGGTCGGGATGGGCGCGACGGCGTTGCTGCTGCTGCTGCTCCCTCTGATGGGAGGTAGGGAGGCGCCCCCCCAGCCCCTCAACCGCCCCTACTCACGCTCCCCTCCATAGCTGTCAACTTTCAGATTTGAAAATAAGGGATCAGCAGCCTCACCTGTCCCGGGGACAGCCTGCGGGATATCTAACGATCCGGGATAGCAGCGGGAAGCAGCAGGAAACGGCGCTGGAATAAGGGAGTTTCCCGCAAAAAAAGGGAAGGTTGACAGCTGTGCTCCCCTCTCTTTTCCAGAACTGGCCGCTGGCGGGAAGATGAAAGTCGTGGAGGAGCCCAACAGCTTCGGGTGAGCGCTTGAGACCCTTCCCCGCCCTGTCCCCCAAATGGGCGCCACCCCACCATGAGCGCCCCTGAGGACTTCTCTTCCTCTCCTTGCTTCCTTCCCCACCAGGCTCAACAACCCCTTCCTGCCTCCGTCAAACCGCCTCCAGCCCAAAGCGTCCCCTTCCCCTGTGGCGGGTAAGTGGCTAGGCTGGGGCAGGGCAGGTGCGGAGGCAGGCAAGAGCCGCAGGGCTCCACGGCCAGAGCTCCAGAGGGAGAGAGGAGAGCCCTTTGAAGAGGCTCCTCCGCCTTCCTCTCCCTGTTGCCTATGGGCTGCCTTTATGAGCGAGCCTCCTTGTTTCTTTCCTAGGACCGGCACATCTTTTTAGGCTGGCGGGCAAGTGCTTCAGTTATGTCGAATCCATGTGAGTATCTCGTTGGCATGTCAAATAGTGAAACTCTGTACATTGTAATAAAAGACAAACATTCAAAATGCTTTCAATATTTAGGTACAAGTATGAGTTCTGCCCATTCCATAATGTCACCCAGCATGAGCAGACTTTCCGGTGGAATGCCTACAGTGGAATTCTCGGGTAAGCAGATTCTGACATTTGTTCCAATATTTGTTTGTTATTGACTATTTAAAAGCTAGTATTCTAGGATCAAAAAACTGCCTGGTTTAACAGGAGAGTTAAAAGCAGCACCTTCAAATTCACTCACATTTGTGGCCCGTGCTAGTATGCAGTTGAAAGCTAGATTTCTACAGTTTTGCCCACCCCAAGGATTCAAACCTTCAGAACTGCAGTATAAGTTATTACAGGGCTTAAGTCCTAGCACACAGTGCCCTTACTGTGCCTGTATTAGTCTTAAGCTGGTGCTTTCATGAAATAAATTAAGTGACTGGGTATTACTTATCCTGCAGTTGCCTAGCTGCTTAACTGCCCTGTTAGATTGACACTTTTGTTTCTGGGGAACAGGTGCTTCATAGCCTGAGACAAAACAGAACCCTGCAGGCTGCATGTCAGAGTAGACTGTCAGCACCACTTTATAGAAAAGGCCATTAACTACTGATACCATGATTGATGGCATCAAATTCCACTTTTCCCTTTGAGGTTTTCTTAAAAAACAGATTTTTTTAACCTGTTTACTTTCTTTCTAGAATCTGGCATGAATGGGAAATTGAAAACAATACATTTGTTGGTATGTGGATGAGAGATGGAGATTCGTGTGAAACCAGGAACCGACAAACAAAGGTAAGCAGTAAGGATGTACTAAAGAACAAAAATACCTTTTGGCCATCTACAAGTTTTGAAAGTGTTCCTTGCTTTCATCACAACACTTGTAAAAAGGGGAGGGGGGCAGACAGGCTTTGCACAGGAGAAGAATTTTGTTCTTCATTGGGCTATTTCACCGCCAAGGAATGGTATCTGAGACATTTTTCTTTACAAAGCACTCAGGTAATACTGTAAGTTTCTCCTAACAGTCTGATTGTATGCTTGCCTACAGCAAGGTAAGCTACGTGATGTTCCTTGTCTTTGGGTAGAAACAGGACTACAGTGGTACCATCCTTAGTAGAATGCAACCCGCGACTGCATGGGTCGCGATTCACAACTTCTGCGCATGCGCATGACATCATGTTGAACGTCTGCGCAAGCGGCAAAACCCAGAAGTAACGCGTTCCGTTATTTCCGGGTCACCGCAGAGTGTAACCTGAAAACGCTCAACCTGAAGCGACTTCAACCCAAGGTATGGCTACTTGGTGCTGTTAAATCTCATGACAGTGCTTGATGCTCACTGACTACTCCAGCAAATGATCCAGGGTGAAATGGGATTTGACTTAATATGAAGCCAGCAATGGCTTTTTTCACTTGTTCTCACTTCTCTGCTTTTCAGGTTCTTCTTGTCTGTGGAAAGAACAACAAACTGGCTCACGTGTCTGAACCAAGCACTTGTGTTTATTCTCTTACATTTGAAACTCCATTAGTTTGCCACCCACATTCTCTCTTAGGTAGGTTAAATACCTCAATTTCTGGGTGAGTGCCAGGAGGCACTGCAGTGATGCTAGCTTTTACTGCAAAAGGCCCTTTCACCAGAGTTCCCATCACCAAGGTTCCACTTTTGTGGTGCAGAGAAAAGCAAAGAGTGATGGAGCCTCATGATGCCTCCTTTGATTTCTAAGATGTGCCTTCTCTGGCCAGATTTTCAATATTGCTGCTGCAGTGCATGGCTGGCTGCAGAGATGATGGTGGTCGTTTTCATTTTCATCATCTATATATTTGGGAAGTTGTTTGCCTGCTCATTATGTATTTGGGCACCTCTTAAGATATTGTAATGAAATTTTGTATGATGATTCCTTAAAGAAAGGGGAGGTTTCTGTCTATGTTTAGATAATGTTGTATGCAATTTTGAATCAAGATGGTGGACTGAAACCTTCCAAAGGGTGGTGCACTGATTTTCCTTTTCTCTTTACAGTCTATCCAGCTTTGCCTGAAACCCTCCGGAGGAAGTGGGATGAAGTGGAACAGTTGCTTTATGCTGAGCTAATCACAAAACAGGTTTGCTTCTTTTCTTTTTTACATCTCTGTCCTACCTTGCTTCTGTGGAACCCCGAGAGGCACACGCAGCTATCACAGGGAGCCTCCCTTCCAGGCACACTCCAGGCCCAGCTCAGCTCAGCTCAGTTCAGCTCAGCTCAGCTCAGCTCAGCTTAGGCCTTCATTCAGTGCTGCTACATTCAAAGTCTTGCCCTAGCTGTTCCCTAATTAGGGTGTGAAGGCTGCTCAGAGGAAAGGCTTTAAGGTACCTCTTCCGTATTTAACCTTGCAGTTTGTATATAGCACAGTGGGTGGGGTGGAATAAAGCAGTGACATAGCTTCCCCTCAAAATTGACTGAGATTGATTTATAGATTCTCTCTTTAAAAACAACTTGGTTTTAAATAATAATTCAATTTAATATATAGCCGATCCTGTAGCCTGTACTTCTAATCTCTTAAAACTGAATGTTGGTAATCTATCAAGTGCATTGGAGGATGATTCTAATAATGGACTGGAAAAAGTCCTGGACTGGCAGATAGACATGTAATATACCTGGAACTATTGAAGCTTTTTGAGGGAAAATGCTTTTTCTGGGTGGTTTGTTTTGTCTTATCTTGGGGAACAGATTTGGTTTTTTATAAACCCTCTTTCATATAGTATTCCAAGGCTTTTTAATAACGGAAATGAACAGTAACTACAGAAACAATTTAAAAATATTAGCATTCCAGTAAAAATCTACAAAAGCAGGGGTGGGGGGGAGAATGCAAGAAAATCATAGTTTCAACCTCTGGAAGGCAGTATAAAAGCAAAAAATAAAAGTAACCTAAAAGTCTGATGGGTAGCATGGTCCAGATGTGTTGCTGTATTCAAGTTGTGCAAAGTTGCTACTTAATTGTAAACCAAAATGTTTTCATTATTAGAGTAACTACTTGAGTGTACATGTGTTCAGGAAATATGTGGATTTCAAATGGGATACTTGATTTTCATAAATGTATTTTACCCAAGTCATTAAAATCCAGCTGGCCAGTGCTGAAACGCTGGCTCCCAGTTCTGAGGCCAGGCTCCTGGAAAACAGGTAGAAAAGCAAATAGCAATTGGGAGGGTAAAAATAAGGCTTTATTTGATATTTTGTTTTCTAGGGATACAAGAAACGGTTGAAAGAGATATTTGAAGAAGCAGGCTTTTTTAAATTAACTGGAGAGAAAGTGAGTGAGGGAAAGAATACAAAGCCTCAACGCCTGGAATTTGATTCACTGGAAAAGTGCAATAAGGTACAGAAATTGGTGCCTGGGATGCTAGGCTGGTGCATTGTGGCTGTTGTTTATCATTCTGCATTCTTCTTCCTGTGCTGTTTCAGTGACTTGGTCTATTAAAAAAATAGGCATAGACTGAGTGGGAGGTGTGTTAGAAGTTGCTGGAATGAATAGCATCAGTGAACGTTGCCCAGTGCTTAAAAGTGCTATGGATGCGGGTAAAGAGTGGCAAGGCCCCGACTGGGTTTCAAGCCTGCTATTAGAGTGACTCTTCCAGACATAATCATTATCTTGATGACGTAAAGGGCATCTGCTTTGCTTTTGTTTTCATGGCTTCTCTATTTGGGCATTTTGTAATTTTTGAACTTTTATGTTAAATTGTTACTTGTATTTGTGGATAACCATTGCCCTCTTATTTTCTAGGAGTACAAAGAACTTTCTAAAGATCTGAAGCGGCTTACAGATTTACTTACTCAACATGGAATTTCATATGAAACAAGCCTGAGTAAGTTGAGCAAAATTATTTCCTCCTCCCACACAACACTGATACAGTGGTACCTCAGGTTACAGACGCTTCAGGTTACAGACTCCGCTAACCCAGAAATAGTACATCGGGTTAAGAACTTTGCTTCAGGATGAGAACAGAAATCACACGGCAGCAGCGGGAGGCCCCATTAGCTAAAGTGGTGCTTCAGGTTAAGAACAGTTTCAGGTTAAGAACGGACCTCCAGAATGAATTAAGTTCTTAACCCGAGGTACCACTGAATTGGCAGTCTTAGTTAACACTTATTTGGGAATAAGTCTTGTTGAACGTGGCAGGCCCAAACATTGGCAGTGGAGGGGAGGGGAGAATGACGTAGAGGCAGTATTTAACTTTAACTTGTTTTTACTCCTTCAGTAACATAACATGTATAGTTTATAACTTAGGCTTCAAGGTGGGTGACGTGTTGAAAGGGCTTGAGGTGGGGAAAAGCCAGGTTCAGGGTAGGGGAAATGACAGAGCATCCTTCTGAATTCATCCCAGTCCTAGTATTAGTTCTTGGTTGGGTGGGAAAGCTGTAGCTGGCTTATGGGATCAATGGTCTGAGCTTGGTATAAAGTAATTATCTTCTTATATTCTAGATGGAAACAGAGATGATAACCGTGCCACTCAGGCAGTTGTGACAGAAAAGCCAGCTCTTACTGTTGTTTCAAAGGCTGATTGGCACCTGCGTGGAGACACGGGAACATGGAACGACTCCCTCTAAGGAAAAATCCCCCTGGACAACTCGCTCAGCATTTGGGGTTTTCACAGCAATTAGAATTTAATGCACATTGTGTGGTTGTACTTGGGTTATGGAACCTGTGACCCCTCAGATGAGGCTGGAGTATAGCTTCCATCTTTCAGCATAGGCCACGCTAACTGGACCTGAAGGGAACTGGGATTGAACAAGAAGCATATAGAATGTCACAAGTTTCCTATCCCTCTTCTGTACCCCACAGGGAAGAGCAGAAACTGTTAAATATAGGACAGTCTTTTCAGCAGGCCAATATCTGGTAGGAGCCTCTGCTGCCAACTCAGGACTCTCTTTTGGAGTGAAGGCAAGTTGAAGCTGTGGCAGCCTTTTTGAGCTTTGTGTCTTATTGCTTCGTAACAGAGAATGCTGCAAGTGAGAGCAGCAGTCTTAAGTACTGTGTGGTGTCTTGGGCCAGAAGAGGATCCATCCAATAAATTCCAGTCCTTAGAATTTTATTTAACAAAAGTGCATAGAGACCACAGTATAGGCGGAGGGACCCAATACAGGATTTATCCCAAAGGAACATTACAAATGACCAGTCAGTGTTGCAGGCATGCACTATGAAGAAAACTTCAAGCAGAACTAGCCCCCTATGCTTAATTTTACTCCTATTAATTCAGCAGGCCCCTCCACTGCTTTATGTGGATTGTTTCTACTAGGCTGCTAAAGCAAGAAACAACGTACTTGATTTCTGCCGCCGCTTTCATTCATTTCAGCGGGACACTGGGCACGGAGACTGCTGCTCCATAGGCCAGATCTGTTTATCCACCTTGACGAGGCTCAAAATTGCCCATCTTGCCTTCCTACCAAGAACCACCTACTTGATCACATGAGATGGCCCATGGCCAGAGCAGAAGTGCCTCCAGGTGCTGTCTTGGTGGTTTGGTCACCTTAGTGGCCACCATAATGCTACAAGAATATCAAACTACACTACAATAGACTGGGGGGTAGAAGAGGAGGGAAAGTCCAAGACTTGGACTAAACACCCCCAAAGACAACAAACAAACCACTCAGGCTAATAATGGTTTAATTCTGGGTGTTGAGTACATGGGAAACAATATGCAGGAGGCGGTGCAGCCATACGTCAGGATGGGTGCAAAGATCTGGAACCAGCCGAGGTTGGCAATGTGGGAAGAGAGCTGCTCGTTTTGGGAGCCACTGGTGGGTGAAGCAGCTCACAGAAAGAAACTCATAGCTCCTTTTCCACAGACTTCCAAGTAACAAGAGTTACTTCCCATAGAACTTCTTGTTTAGGAGAAAAATGAGGAGATTGACATTCACTTTTGCTCGGTCAAACAACTTCATGACAGCCACACCTTCATACTGGAGCTGCAACAGATCCTGTGGGAGCCAGAGGAGGGGCGGGGAGAGAAAGAGAGAGAATAAATTATCAGCTGCGGCTCCTAGGACACACCTGGTCAGCATACAGAGGCTTGGCCTGTAGCGTTCCTACATCTTGCCCAGTTTGGACCTCTGAGATGGGCAAATCATACCCAGCAGTCATTTCTCAAGTAACACATGCTATCATTTTTTTGTGATGCTCAGCGGAAGGGGAAGCTATCAAGCTGCTATAGTGAAGGGTTCTCTGTTTTGCACAGGGTGGGAAGGAACCCTATTCCATGCATTGATACTTCTCCAAAACTAATTTCCTCACTGGTAAAAGCATGGATGCCATCCCTGTTGGACATTCTAATTTTGTTTTCAGTAATTTAAGTGCACATTTTTCCTTAATGCTGCCAAATAAGAAAAAAAAATGGTTTTCCCATGTAAGAATGTACACATGCCATTTTGCTGAAATAAATTATTCTGGAAATGCCTCTGCACTGACTCTTCAACTCATTTCCAAGAAATGAGGATGGAGCACACAAGAAGGACTGTGAATGTTGCATTTGGCAGCAGATGGAAAGAGAACAGCAAGCCATGTTATGCCCCAGCAATTATACCCCAGCTGCTTGATGCTTGCATACTTTCTGATAGCAGGCTAAATAGAGAATAAGTTGGCAGTGAATAGATTAAGCTTTAGGAGTTATTTTTCCTATGCAAGTTATATGCATTTGCACCATCCACTTTGCTCCCCGCCCCCCATATGCTCCCCTAAGATTATTTCAGCACATTAAAAAAGCTCTAAGAACCAAATTGGGCAAAAAGATGAAAATAATAACTAAACTCTTACTCCAATCTAGGATCAATAATTGATAATAGGACTATTCCTTAGAATCACTGCTGGAGATCTCCTTGCTCACTAACTAGGCCAAGAGGGAAAAAGAGGAGGAATGAACTATTTAAAAATAAATAAATGCTATAGCTCAAGCACTGGGCATGGCAGGCCTGGAGGGTGGGAAGGAGGCCTCTGTGCCCTCCAGGAACAAGTCTGGAAGACACCATCTCCTGATCAAGGAGAAGCCTATTCTCAAACCGTTTTGCAATGTCCACCTGCATCGGGTGTGTGGGTGTGGGTGAAAAGGCATTTTTTCAGAAAACTGAAGCAGCCACAAAGCTGCTGCATCATCTGGTGCAAACAGGCAGCAAACCTCCCCACCACCTCCCTCCCGGGGCGGGGGGAGTGGAGAGTCATTTTTAAAATCCATCTATTTATGTAAAACTGCTAGCACATTTAAAAACATTGTCTTTGATAAATATACTTTTCATTATGGTCTGCAGCTGGATATTATTATTATTATTATTATTATTATTATTATTATACAATCCAACTCAAGCATCACCTAGGGCCCACTGGGTCCCTCCCCTCGGAGTCTAAACACACAAGCACAGCCATTCTCTGCCTGATTTATTCTGGAGAAGATAGGCTAACATTTTGTTCAGTTAGTTCCCCAGCTTTCACTTTCTGCTTCCTTTGAAGAAGTGTGCTCCTCAATCTAATTTAGATAAACCTGGAATGCAGTCTAGGAGAATAGGTCATCATGATTTATTGTTAAATATCTAATATCATCCTCTCCTTCCCCGTAACAGTTTGGAGACCCTGAACGAAATCCCCTGATGCAAACTCAGTATAAGGGTGGACTGTACAGACAACATCAAGATCCATACCTGATAATGTAGAATGAACGTCTCCATCTGTACACCCATGAACTTTGCTTTTACCTCAAAGTCTCCGACTTCTTCCGTTGGGCTAATTTCAAATATCACATTTTTGAATCTATACAGTTTGGGGACAAAAAAATATGCTTATTGTTTTAATGTGCCATTGGGAGTTGAAGTGGAGAATAAAGGGTTATTGGATAGGAATTAAGTACTTGCACTAGAGAGCTTCAGTGTGGATTTCAGACTGGAAGAACTGAAAGCAATTGTATTTCTAGGTAAAATGAGTCCCTTACTTGACCTGTCAGTCACAACGGACTGTTTCCTTCCTCTCCCTTACCCCATGTCTGGGGAGCTTAGAGATTACTTTCAGTTTTATAAGACACCTGCAAGCAAGCACAGTTTTTGATGTCTAGTCCACAGAAGCACCATGAAGTGCTTCAGAGGTCTTCTACAGCTCCCACTTTGCCTCTGACAAGCCAAAAGTCCTTCTTAAGGAGCCCTACTTGGCCTCAGAATTAGTCTAAATCTGATGCACACTCCTAGCAAATAGTTACACACAAACCCCCTAATCCATGAAAATGTTCCTTCCCAATTTTATCCCAGAATGCTGCTAACTGGGTGAGACTTGCCTCTGTGCATGCTGCTGTGATAAATGACATACTCACTGGCTGGCTTGAAGATCTTCAATTTCCAACAGGACTCCCTTTTCATGGAGCCGGGCTGCCGTGTATTTCAGGGAGATCTTTTTGCTCTTCTTTCCCTTCATCTCCCGTGGTTTTTTGGAAACCCTGAGGAAAAGAAGGACGGGCACCTCACTGAGAGGCATTCTCCCATTTGTAGGATTTGAGGTCTGACTTGACAAGCATGGAGGCTGACAAAGACTTGACCCAAGGCACTGGGTTTTGCCTCTCCCTCCCCACCTGGGGGGTGGAAATAACTCCCCCTGACTCCTGCTCTTCCTGCAAGCAGCTATTTGAGAGCTAACCCTCCTTGCTCTTACGCTCTTTGTCAAGTCACCATTTTTCTTCTCATCACCTGGCAATCCCCCCCCCTCTCCATTTTTTGTTTTCATGTCAGGAGGTTTCCCAAGGACCCAGGGTACACCCACCCAACCCCACGCCTCCGGGGGCTGCCACTCACTTGCCCTTGCTGGCCAAGTTATCCAGGCACGTTTTGATATAGCTCTTGTAGTAATCCACCTGCTCCTCGTAAAAAGTCGCCTTGGAGGTGAGGGCGTTGTGGGTCTGCTGCAACTTCACCAGCTCTGCTTTTCTCCTTTGGCGATAGCGCCGCTGATTTCGAATGTCCTAGAGTTTGGGGGGGGGGAGCAGAAGGGGAAGGGGAAACAGGCTTACCTTCTAACTCATTCCCACCCAAGACATTCCAAGTGTGTGTACACATATGCATTGAGTAGCCACCCTCATCCCCAGTCGCCTTTATCCGTCACACAGCATATGCACCTGCCAGCACAAGCCTGCTGGCTGTTAGCTCCGTTTCCCTGGATGCCGCCTACCTTGGCCACATCGTTGATCAGATCCTGGTATCTGTTCTTGGGGTTCACTGTCCCCAGTTCAGTCAGCTTCTTCAGGGCCGATTTTATCTTTTCCTTCTTTTCTTGAAGGCTCAGGTTGCTGTCCTCCTTGACTGCTTTGGATTTCTTCATCTTGTCAGGAGTTTTGGCATCCCGAATGGCTCGCCTCTGCATGGCTCTCTGGTGTTCGGCTTCCTGGGTGGGGATTGGGGTGTCAGAAAGGCTGTTGCAACTGGTCTGTCCTGGTACACACATTCCTGCCCCGCCACCCCATCATACACAACCAGAGCCCTCTTGCTTGAGCCCTTCTCTTCTTTGAACAGTCAGTCACAGACTGTCGTTCTCCCTGGCCTGCGACACACTCTTGCCCCTTGGAGACAGGAAGACTTTGGCGTCTGCTCCAACATGACTACACCTCCTCCCCATTACCTGTTCAGCACTGGCTGGAGTTTCCAGGATCTCAGTCAGTGTCTCTCCTGGCTGGAAGCGGATCACATCCACAATTAAGCGCTTTGTGCTGAAAAGCAAAAGGAAAGGAAGAATCAACGTGCCATCGCTGAGCAAGTGCCTGTTGTCTCTTCTGCCAAATATGCACCATCAGGGAGATACTCAAAAGAGGAAGGAAATCACAGAAACACCCACCCTTGACAAATCACATCTCAGCGGCACAGAAAGATGCAGATGTTCTTACACGTAGACTTGCCACTGTGATTTTATGAACTGTGAGCCTGAAGGCTGGGTTACTGTAATGCACTCTACGCAAGGCTTGTGCAGGGGCTGTAGCTACTGCAAAAGGAGGCCCACACCACTAACTGGGGGGCACATGGAATGCTTATTTCATGTCTCCTGAAGGAGTTGCACTGGCTGCCCATTAGCCCCTGGGCTGGGTTTAAGGTTCTGATGTGCAAAACCTCTGAAACAGCTTAGGACCAGGTGACTTGAAGGAGTGCCTTCTCCAGTACAGTCCCACTGGTTCCTTATGACTGGGCTAAGGGAAGCGAGTTGCCTAATCTAGGTTTGCTCAGCATTAAGGTGAATCACAAGTGGGTTAGCCCTGCCAGCTAGCTGCAAGTCCTGCCTGCTGTCTTCACCACGGGCCTCAGAAGTCTGTTCAGAAGATTCTAAGCTCTCCAGCAGTCTGCCTGGATAAAGAGTCCCTTGAGAAAGGGATCTTTCCTAGGAAAACTGGGCAAAGAAAACAAGACTGAACTGACACATCAGGAATGAGGAATGTACCCCAGCAGTCCTGATATTTAGTAAGTATGTGTATGAATTATTCTGGATTGCATCAAAAGTTTGCATTCCTTATTCAGAAAGCTGTCAATCAATTTCCTCCTTGGAGTTCACACACTGTGCATGATGGCAACACTATCTCTCACTACACCCCTAGTTTCTGGACACAGGTTGTATGGGCACAGGAATTTAAACTAATCCTTAATAAAAGCCCAGTGTGCTGCTGAATATCGCAGCAGTTGCTACGTATCAACATGTAGCAAACATGTACAAAGAGATGCAGACTTCTGTACACCTCAAATGGCTGCTAATTACATGTGGTGGATGATCAGAACCTTGGGACAACAACTTTGCCATCCTTTTGAGGACCCTCCCTCCCTCTTCCTCCTCTTAGATACATGATCATCAAATAGTGGAACCCAACATGTTGAGAGCAAGACACATTTTTAGTCATTTCACTTCCCTGAATACTTCTGTTATTTCTGGATGTTTCCATCTTTTGTGTTTTACCTAGAAAACTGTGTAGGGGATTCAGAGTGGAGAGATGCAGCTTCAGAATCTCCACTAAGCCATGAAGCTCACTGATAAGCTTTTGGCTCCCTCCAGCCACCTTGTCTTAAAGCCTGGGCAAATGCTTCGGTGAACTGGGACAGCCCCAGGTGCCTTGGATGTGAAAGTGAGACAGGTTCAGGAGCTGTCATGGCCCCTACTTACTTCAGCAGAATTGTCTTGGCATCCATCTCTGCGTTCTCGTCCCCAGGAACATCAAATTTGTTAGTCAGTGTGAGTGAAACTTCTGTCTTGGCCAACATCTCTTTACTGGCTGGATCATTCACGCTGCCAGATCCCTCTCCTTGGAGAAAAGCAGAGCACAGGAAGAGAGTGTGGTTGTTTGCTTCACTCATTTAGTCTCTTCCCCTATGAAAACTCATTTTTTAAGTAAGTGATTTTAAATGTGTGTGTTCCTGGGTGCCAGCTGTGTCTCTTACCTGGAGGACACTATTTAATCACCTTAGGAACAGCAATGTTGAAATGTGTCTGCATAGCTTTGGCTACAGAGGCCTCAATATGCAGGCAGGAGTAAGGCTGGTGGAGAGACATATTAGCCCTGCTTCTGGATTGTTTGTGGCTAGTGTTTTAGCACTCAAGAGATACACTTGAACTATGTTTCTCATTACTAAATCAGAAAAAAGCTCACCTATCAGAGATTCAATGGTGGACACCTCCCCCAGGTCATCCAGAAGCTCATGAATAGGGTCATTGTGCTCAGGAGCGATGGCATCTTGATGGTCCAAAAGCAGCTAGTTTGTGAGTAACAAAGATTAGGCAAGTGAGCTGATAATAATAATAATATAACAATTTATTATTTATATGCCGCCCATTTGACTGAGTTGCCCCAGGCACTCTGGGCAGTTCCCAACAAGAAATAGTAAAAACACAATACAGCAGCGGTTCTCAACCTGTGGGTCGCGACCCCTTTGGGGGTCGAACAACCCTTTCACAGGGGTTGCCTAAGACCAGGCTACCCATGCTACACCATGCTTCAAGACAAAATTTCATTTATTTGTAATTAGAAATAAATATTTCACAATATAATTACATATTGTTTTGTGATTAATCACTATGTTTTAATTATGTTCAGTTTGTAACAAGGAAAATACATCCTGCATATCAGATATTTACATTACGATTCATAACAGCAGCAAAATTACAGTTATGAAGTAGCAACGAAAATAATTTTATGGTTGGGGGTCACCACAACATGAGGAACTGTATTAAAAGGTTGTGGCATTAGGAAGGTTGAGAACCACTACAGTACAGGATGAATAATAATAATTTGTGCTTGTGATGTTTGTGATGTTTTTGTCTAGTTTCTGGTATTCTTTAGGAAAACTTTTTTATTTATACCAAGAGAGTAAGTCTACACCACAACAGTCCAATACACAAAGGAGACTTACAGTGTGTGTGTTTATTATTTCTCCAATGGAAATATAGATCACTGGCTTTGTGAGGGTCACCAAGTCTGAATATTCATCAACATTGAACTTCTCTTGCAGCTCTGGGACTTCACAAGCAGCCTGGAAAAACCGCCTTCAGAAAGACAAAAGAGAGTTAACCTAATCTGGAAAGTCCCACCCCTGCCACCCCCAACCCAGCTGGTGATGCTTTTCTGCCCCATTTTGGCCAAATAGGTCTTCACAAGCACCATATTTTTCCTCCACCAGGAGATTCTCAGCTGGGGCGATTATAACACTTCGCATAAATCACTATGGTGAACAGTCCCAAGCAGCATCCTTTAAAACTGGAATGCAACACACTGGATGATGGGAACTGGAGTCACAACAACCTTGGCTTTTAAGTTTGACCACGAAGCACACTCACCCACCCTATTTGGTGAAAGAAAAGATAAAACTAAACTTGTTCTCAAGTGAGTCTCCCCTGCTAAAAATATTTCTGCGTGCCCAGTTCTCAGAAAGGAACCTTACTTCCCCAGGTGACAAAACTTTTGGGGAATCTGTTGTTGTGGCTACCTAAATACAAGGGTGTATTTCAGGAGAAATTCCCAAGCGAGGTTGGACTGTGAATTTACGCCAGTCAGCCATGTCTGTGCCATGTCAGAAGCAGGCAACTTCTTGTGGGACTTTACAAGGAAATGTGTCCCCCCCACCAGAGAAACAGATCTCCTCCTTCCTATCTGTTCTGAATAATTCACTGTCATTGGCCCCATCATTCCTTGCTGTAAGTCATTGTCACTCTACTTTACCTGAATTTCTGGTAGGACTGAGAAAGGTACTCGTTGATGATGCCTAGGTGCGCATTGTCCCCCAGGAACATCTTATTGGATGCTGCATGCTGCAACATTTTTGCAATGGAGCCGAGGTTTCGCCGTTGGTCTGTCGTCAACTGTCCTCCAGCTGACAGATCAATGATGTCAAAGGCATCTGGAGCCACAATGGCCGGGTTCATGTAGCGATAGTACAGAAGGTTGCCTACAATCTAGGGAAAGAGTCCTTTGTGACCTCACCTTGTCTGGAGGAAGCCACTTTCACCAATTCTGTCCCCCACCGCCAACCTGCTCAGTTGCACAAAGAGGCAGAGGGGAGGCAATAGGGCTTTAGAAAGGAAAGGAAGCCGCAGGCATTTGGGAGCAGGCAGGCAGGCAGCTGCTGTTTTCCTCACTTTGGAAGAGAATTAGCCACATTGGGAAATGCAGCTGAGACGCGGAAAAAGCCAGGAAGAGCCAGAAACAAGGCAAGGACTTGGCAAACGGAACATCCAGCACAGACGCCCCGGGGCAGATCATTTCTCAGCTCCGCTGGGTGGCTACATTAAGCAGGTGCCATTTGTCTGGTTGGAGACAGGCCAGGAAAGAAAGGGAGGGAGGGTTGGCTCGCACGGAAGTGCCCTGGAGCTATAATCTTGCCTCCCCAACAGCCTCAAAAGGCAGTAGTCAAAGAAAGCCGCAGGCTAGGAAGTTTTCGCTGCTGGACTATGGGGAATGGGCAGTGATCCATGGGCTAAGGGCTCCCAGCTCTTTCCCCAGAGATACGGAGAAGCCAGGAGTTCACAGGCCACTTTAATGAAAAAGTTGAATGGTTTCAGCTCATTGGCTGCTCTAGCAGCTCCCCCCACCCTGAATTATGCACTTCCATCCTGACTTTTTGCTGCTACCCTGTGGCCGCTGCAAGCTCCTCCGCCTGCTTCCCACCTAAAGGCATGCTTTAAAAAAGGAATTCACCTGCAGAGAAAGCCTAGATTCGATGCTTCAGTGTGGGAAAGCACAGAACTAGAAGAGAAGAAGAAAACAACAGCATTCAGGTCTCTTTTTTAGAAGAAGGCACAAGATGGCTCTTTATCTTTGAGAGAAACTGCCAGGCACAGGTCACGACAGTCCCCAAAACAGGGCAGACCCACTGGACGGAAAGGCCATCCTCGTGAGTTCTCTCGGGCTTTAAACTTGTATGAGAAGAGAGTGCCACTGACCGTCCACCAGAGAGACATCCTTGCTCTTTTGAAAAACATTTTTTGAAAAAAAGTTTATTTGTCTACCTGAAAAGCTCTCTTTTTTAAAAAAAGGAAAGTGGCACAGGCTGCTGCTGAGACAAAGTGTGACCACTGGCTGCAGCTCTTTAGAGAGAAGGAAGAAGCCCAGCAGAGATAGATAGATAGAGAGATAGAGAGAGATGCAGTAGAAGCAGCGAGTCCACCCCCTCTGCTCTCAAAGCAGCCCCCACCTCCATGCTCACCTAGGTCGCTGGAGCTGCAAATGTGATTGACGGGTGGTCTGACCAAGAGAGCGCGAAGCAAGTGGAGAGTGTGTGTGTGTGTGTGTGTGTGTGTGTGTGTGTGTGTGTGTGTGTTTGAGAAACCCTGCTTCCTCACCTTCAGCAGATCATCCTCACTGGCGTCAGGAAATTTTTCGTGTAGTGAATCTTTCAAGACCTTGGCAATGAAGCGCATGCCGTAGCTGTAGAGGGAGAACAAGGCCGGGAATGAGGAAAGAGGCGGAGAGAAGCTTAGAAGGACCCTCCTCCGCCTGCATCCGCCCGAGGCGCAGCTCGGGACACTCACGGGATTTTCTCCAGGGAGCCGATGATGGCCAGCAGAAACTTGTCGGTGATGGCCCGCATGTTCTTGATGGAGGCATCCAGGCGCGTCTTGACCTCCTCGTGGGCCAGGGCTTGCTCTGGAGTGACGTCGTAGGGCAGCTTACTGTCAAGGGAAAGCCATAGGCAGGTGAGTGGTGGGAAGTGTCGGCTGGAGGGTGCTGCTGCTTGCATCCCCCTCTTAGCCCTCCAGCTTATGCTGGACAGACACAACAAACAGCACATGCGCATAAACAGCCATCTGGATCGTGCCCAGGGGGCACCTGGTGACAGATCAGCCCTATTTGAGGTGGGGGGTGGGGAGAGAGAAAGGCCCGCAGGTATGGGCTCTAAGGGAGTCTTCTGTCCCAATCATCCTTCCCAAAGGATGGTGGGTGGCAGGTAGCCCAGAGGGCAAGGGGGGGGACATAAGGGGTCCAGCAAGAGCTTTGGGTTTTGAGGTCTTTGCCGACATTCCTCTCCTATGACCATCTGACCCTTGATAAATGCCCCCAAAGCAGAAGGGAGGAATGAAGGAAGCAGCTTTCTATATCGCTCTTTATTGAGAACATGGTGTTTTTTAAATGGCTCTAAACCTTTTGCCAGGTTCAGCTCACCTTTGTGCCCTGGAATGACTACATGACCTTTCCTAAGGCCATGACTGTGAGGCCTTCAAGTTTAAATATTTAATCTTACATATCAGTGAATGGAATCTATTTTAAAAACTTTTGAGGGGGGAAAGGAACTTTTCAGATACAAGCCGCCACAAAACGTGAAAATCCAAATGAGGATGTGTGCTGATTCAGGGCATGACCCACCCAACCCGGGCTTCTCTCTCTCTCCCCTGAAAAACATCCAGACCCCTTTTGGCACCTCCTGTGAGCATGAACAGCCCCTCATACCTGGCCTCTCCGGTCTGTGACTCCATCTGGTTGACCCAGGACTTGTAGATGTCCACTGGATCAGTTTTAATATTGAGAGATTTGTCCTCCATGATCTCCTTCACAACCGGGGCCAGGATCTGCCTCAAGGTGTTCTGTCCACGAGCACCACGGTTGAAGCTCACCACCATCTTGATCACTGTGGGGTTTCCCGTCACAATCTCTTGCAGCTGATCCACCTTTGATCTGGAAGAAGGCGAGAAAGGCTTGCTGGAAACACATGTGGATGAAAGCCAGCTTACTTTCCCAGCAGAAGATGCTGGTACCCAAGCCCAGAGGGTGGCCTTCCAATTTTCATGCTTCTCTTTCATACATTCCTGTTATTGTTGTTGTTGTTGTTGTTGTCATCCTCAGGTTTTCAGATCCAGCTTTTGTTTGCAGGTGGTTTCAGAACCTTCAACCAGGAGGAGTTTCCTCCCCGCCTCTCCTATTAGTCAATGGCCGGCCAGCCTCCCACCAAGAGGGAAGCACAAGTACCTCTGTCTGTCTATCTATATCCAATTTACATACCACCCTTCATCACAAAATCTCAGGGTGGTGCACTTATTCCAATGTGAAAGGGGCCCCCACACCACTATAACTGAGAATGCAAAGTCAGGGGGAAAGCAATGTTTTTCTTTTTGAAAACATTTCAATTTAATAGTTTAAATAGCTTTATTGCTCCTCCCCTTACAACCACATGCGAGCATTTACTGCTGACCACATGGCAAACTCATGCCTGGCCTTCCAACTTGGGAGCCAAAAGTGACAAGCAGGAACCAGAAGCCCAAAGAAAGCTGCCCTCTGTGACAGGCGTCTGGGCTCCACGACTCCCCATGGTAACCAAGGGCTGAACTTCTACTAAAAAAATGAGAGCCCAAAGTGCGGTGAACAGCTGTAGCCTAACAGCTGTCTTTACGCCCCATGCAGCCCCTGAGAATTAAAGACTCCCAATCAACGTACTTGATCTCCTCCTGCAGTGCAGTCTTGAAGAGGCGCAGCAACAGGTACTCCTCCCGCTGATTGGAGGCGTAGTTGTACAGCGTGAAGATGACAGAGTCCATGAATTTTGTGGATTTGTTCTGGGGCATTTGGAAAATCAGCTTAGCCAGGTAAGTGGGGTTAGTCTGCAGCGAAACAAGGAGGGGATCATGGAGAGCAGTTCACGGAGAGAAGAGGAGAGAAGACAAAGGGTCACCTCCCGCTACAGCTCTTCCTCTCTCCTCACCTGCAGCAAGTAGAAGAGGTGCTGATAGGCTTCCAGCTTCTCCCTCTTCTCTTTGCTCAGAGCCTTCAAGCCTCCCCTTTGCTTGTTCAACATCATCATGTCCGAGAGCTGCTCCTTATTCTTCTTGGTAAGCTTCTTGCTGTGAGACACGACATCCTGCAGCAAGGAGGGAAGAGCAGAGGGGAACTCAGAGCCTGTGCTTAGCAACCCATCGTTTCCCTGGGACCCTGGCCTCGTCTCCTGCCGCTGACTCTCCAGGTGGGAGGTCGGGGTTGGCCACGAGAATGAACATTTGATCCAAGAGTAGACTTGGAAATACTAGCTAGCACCCTTCTGGCCCTCAAATCCAAGTTTTCCTTACCTGCTGAGCAGTATCAGTAGATCTATCAATCATTGAAATGGAAATATTGGGACAGAAAAAGAACAGAGATGCTTACCAAAGCTACATAAGGCAATAGCCGAATTGGGGGATTTGGATTGTTCGGGGCCTCTTATCTTCGCAGATAAACAACCTACCATATTCAGAGACACAGGATACCCCCGACCGTCACGTTATGTGGATGTGGCCATCTTTCTCATCAGCCGTAGGACAACTGATGGATAACTAATCTGGTCTGGCAGGGAAATTATTGACGAGAGGGAGACTGTTGCTTTATGAGCTCTAACAAACACCTTCAGGGGCTGCTAACAAACACCTTCAGAACCTGCCATACACAACTGTGTCCTTGTTGCTTGAGGAGAACTTGGCAAGGGGGATTGCTCCCCTCCCAGACAGTGGGGAATATACCTGCAGCGTGATTTTGTTCTTCACCAGCAAGCCAATTTTTATGTCCATGAGGTTGAGGTCATTCTCCAGCTGCTGATTGGAGCGGATCAAGGTCACGACCTCCTCACGCAGCTTCATCACGTCCAGTTCCTCTTGGAAATCTTGATCGCTCTGATCCAGCAAGTGCACAAACTTCCGGACAACCGCCATCGGGGGGTCTTCAGCATTGACTGTGGAGGGAAAGACGCCAGCCAAGGAATGGTGACAAATGCTGATGGCACAAAAGGAGCAGGCCTTTCATTTATTTTCACGAGAGAATTGCTCTTTCTTGTGTACATAAGAAGCAGACAGACTGAAAGGGAAGAACCCAAACCCCTCCATTTTGCCCCGTTTTGAAGGGGAGGGAGGGAGTGGGGAGGTCCAAGGAGCCAAGACAGGCTCTCAGCAGAAACAGGACAGGCAAGTGAAGCAATCCACTTCTTAATAAGCTTTGGTCCATCAGCTTCCACTGAGTGGCTTTGTCCCCTTATGTCCCCTGTGGGACAACTGGATTGTAGGAAACCAATGAAAAATGGCAGCCTTCCTGCTTGCCGCAACAGTCCCTTCTTGGACAGTTTCAGGACATGACTAGCTGTGTGGGCCTCCCTTCCTGGCAATACTCACTCAGCGTCTTGTAGTCATCGCGAGCTTTATTGGCACGGATGAAAGCCTGGATCTTCACAATGTCATTGATCTAGCCAAGAGACAAAAGCAAACCCTTTGCCATCCTGTGCTTCCATCCACACCCCTCCACCCCTGGATGTCACTGGACAACCTCCACAATCATCATCATGACTGACACCACTATCATCCATTGGCCCTGCTGGTCACCAGGACCGATGGGAGGGAATGCAGCAATCCCAGCTGCCCCACCTGCAATGCACTTACATGATCCCGGAAGTACTGCAGCCGACCTCGGTACCGTTTCCGGGCCTGGTACATCCTGGTCATGGCTTGAATCTGTGGAAGATGGGGAAAAAATTGAAAATGGGTGCTGAAAATGGGTGCTGCACTAAGCTGAGTAGGGGGGAGAGGAGGGAGAATGGGGCTCTGGGACCTCCTGCTTTCTGGTAGAGAAGGGTAAGTGGAGCCCCTGGCTTTGTATCCTCATCCTGGCTGCACGTGGGTCAGATGAAGCCCCCTCCTTTGCTCTCCTTACAATGCCAGGTGATGTGACAATCCGTGGCTGAGCTTTCCAATCTTGGCTGAAGCACACCATGCGCCAGGAGATGCCTTGCATGGGTGTGAGGTGGAAAAGGAGGCTTCAAAGCAGGCGGCCGAGTCATTTGCTAGGAGGTTACTGTGGACACATTTGGGAAGGAGTCGGCCTGAGTAGTGCTTGGCCCTGCGGAGGGGATGTTGTTTTTGTTTTGCCTGCAGGCACCATGGCAGTGAGGAAGAGGGAAGCAGATGGCCAAAAGAGGAACAGGACCTTCTTTTCCTTTCCTTTTCTTTTTTGCGGGGGGTGGGGAAGAGTGAGAGGTTAACTGAGAGAGGCAAAGCAAGTAGAAGATCAGGCAAAAGGGGATCAGGGCAGACAACCACTGCCGGCCTTTTTCTGGAAGAGACATGGGAATATTGCTGGCCTCTTGTGAGAGGGTAGGGAAGCGAAGCAAGCACAGCCAAGGAGGAGGGGGCATGGCTTGGGGCTTGGTGGAAAGGCCCGGAAGGCTGGATTAGACCCATGGGCCAGAGGATCTCATATCAAGTCTGTTTGAAAGCAGAGGTTGCCAACTCTTTGGGGCTAGTGGGCACACGGGAATTTTGTGGGTGCTGGTTACAAAATGGCTGCTGCGAGGGCATGGCCTAACATAAAATGGCCGCCACATCTAAAAGGGTGTGAAAAATTGTTGTCAAGCATAAATATGTATAACTGTTATTTAGAGTACGAAGGGGTAAAGACCAGCCACTAGGAGCCCCAGAGGGCTTGGGCTGAGGCAAGGAAGTGGGAGGGGAAGGAGACCACCAGTTTTATCCATCCTGGAAAGATAGAGCAGGGGCGGCATGACCTAGAAAGATAATTACCTTCACCGCTTCATCCTTGTGGGCCTCCAGGTACTTCAGGCGGTCTTGATAGGCCTTTCGCTGCTTGTAGCCACGCCACTGAGACTGAAACCAAACCCAACACGAGGTTAGAAGCCTCCTTTGCCTGACTGCTACATCTCCTGTATGCTTCTGCACACACACCCCACTTCCCTCCAGTCTGCACCCCCAAACTGATCACAGCTGGGGACAGCCACTGCTTCGCTTTGCTCAGCTGCTGGACCAAAAGCAGCCTCTATTGAAAGCCAAACCACCTCAAAACGAGGGACTCTGAACAGAAACAGTGCCAAGGAGTGTGGCACCGTAATGAGCAGCAGACAGGATCTGGGCTTTTAGTAGCATGGCCAGCTCTCTCCAAAGAGCCTCTCTCACCCAGATTTGAAAACAAGGAACCAAAATATCCACCACCCTTGCAACAGATACCCTGGGGGAGCTTAAAGCTTAAACAACCTCACTCCCCTACCCCAGAAGGAAAGACCAAGAAACTCTTCCAAGCCAATGCTGGACTGTTCTCCTGCAGGACTTGGTGGGGGCAAAAGAAGCGGGGACTTAGGGGGGCTGCATGGCCCTTTGCTTAGCTGCCCATCACTCTGGCACCAGAACTGGGCTCCTCAAATTCTCCACAGCCGTGAGGTACAGCCTGCGGAACATGGTATCCCCAAACAGCAACCGCAAACAACAGAATGAGAACAAAAGGGTTGACTGTGGGCACCTTGAAGAAGCCCAGCCGACAGACCAAAGGAAGCTTTGCCAAGTGGGTACCGCCACAGACCAGCCACTTTACACATCCCTGACCCAGAGTTCCCCACCCTCAATGCCCACCCCCGGCAGCTCTTTGCTTTCTCTCCCCAAGTTCTCCCTGCCCTCCCACCACCAGTTCCCCCTGTACCTGGATGCAGGTGATGGCAGGAACCTGCTTCTTCAAGAAACGCATCCGGCCACTGAACTCCTGGCGGACAAGGTAGCCACGGCAACAGGCCTGCAGCCTGGTAATCAGGTTCTCGTTGGCCAGCCAGAGCTGCTCTCGGTTGTACGCGGCGGTGACGGCGGAGATGGAGCTCTAGATCGCCGTGGCCCGGGGAAAGGCAGTGGAGGGAGGGAGGAAAAAGGCCGCACTCAGCACCTGGCCAAAAGGCAACCAACACCCATCCTTGCCCCAGAGGCAGGTCCCTTGACTCAGGGTGACCCAAGAGAATGGCCTTTGCTTGCAACGGAAGGAGTTGCTGCCTCTGGTGCTCCCGGCATCACCTCAGGGAGTGTTTATTCACTACCTTCAGGGACCTTTTAACACTTTGCCTTTGCTGCCCTTTTGCCACTGTGTAGGGGTACTACCAGGTTTTAATGTCATTTTAATATTTTGCTGATATAATTGTATTTTATGGTTTTTATCTGGAATGTAAACCATTATTGTTGTCACTATTATTATTATTATTATTATTATTATTATTATTAAAGCACCTGAAGTTTATGCCATAATACATTTCTTAGTGTTTAAGGTACTACGAGGCTATTCTTTTTGCTGCAACGATCTTATATAGCTACTACCTTACAATTTTCCAGGCATTGTACCAAGATTAGAAAAGCAGGCTGTGCCCACAGGTTTACAATCTAACAGACTTGGCACAAAAGGAAAGTGGGATGGGGAGGGAGGAGGAAAACCAGCAAACCTAAGACCCATTGCTAAAGTTACGTAATAGCTGTTATAATGAGCAGCTGGAAGGGAGGGGAAGAACCAAATGACAGGTGGGTCCCACTTCTCCACTCTATCATAGTTCTGTTTTAAATAGCGGAAAAAAATCTTGCAGCAGAAGCACCCAAA
The DNA here is from genome assembly GCF_965112155.1 of Podarcis liolepis. Lineage (NCBI taxonomy): Eukaryota > Metazoa > Chordata > Lepidosauria > Squamata > Lacertidae > Podarcis > Podarcis liolepis. The sequence goes on from NC_139569.1 coordinate 26,183,365, forward strand.
GCTGCCCCCTGAAGTCATAAAGGGCCTTGCACATGTCAGTGACTGAGCAAAGGAAATCAAGGATCACTTGAGAGGGGGCAAAACAAACCTGATACCCTGTGATGACACCCCTCCCTTGCACTGAACAGGTCAAGAGGCACTTGGCCCTGATTTGGTGGTGCTGAGGACTAGAGGAGGCGGCACATGCGCAACATACCTGGATATCCTCCCGGGAGAGCTGTGTGTTATTTGGCACAAATCCTCCCTGGGGCTCTTCCCAGCTTCCTTCTTTGGTCCTCAGGTTATGGTAATAATGGTAGCCTCCCTTCACCCAGTGCTTCACCCACTCACTGCCGTTGTCTCCTGGAAGAAATGGGATGTCGTGGGGAGGGGGACAAGGAAGCCCTTCTTCTCTGCCTCCGTGACGAGAACTGTGGGGCTCTGTGGCACAATGTGAGCAGACACTGCCAGGCAAGTACTCCGGTAGGAGCAGAGCGGGGAGAGGAGGCAAAGCTGGCCTGGATGGCCAAAGACAGCCTAGCTGTCAACACAGCCTCTCCCCTCCGCCAGTCCAGGCCCCTGCAGACCACATTCCCCATTCCTTTCCAGCCCCCACCTTCACCTGCTGCCAGCTTCGTCCTCTTGACTTCCGCCAGCTCCTGCTGGTACGTGTCGGCACACTCTGGGGTCACGCCATACAGCCCTACGTCAGCTGAACGCAGGCAACCCAGGGTCACCCCAACATCTCCTTGGTCCACTGCCTCGTTGATGGCCAGGATTCCTACAGCAACTGAGATAAAAGCAAGAGAAGCCCTTGCGACCTCTGCAGAGACACAGACCAAAACGCAGGGAGAGGGTGGAGGAGAGTCTGAGCGGCCACAAAAATAAACGTCTCCACCTCCATCGTTCTGCCCGGACACTGAGGTCCAGCGAGAAGCCAAGTTACAGGGAACCAGGCAGAGGGCCTTCTCAGTAGTGGCACCCGCCCTGTGGAACGCCCTCCCACCAGATGTCAAAGAGAAAAACAACTATCAAACTTTTAGAAGACATCTGAAGGCAGCCCTGTTTAGGGAAGCTTTTAATGTTTAATAGGTTATTGTATTTTAGTGTTTTGGTGGAAGCCGCCCAGAGTGGCTGGGGAAACCCAGCCAGATGGACGGGGTATAAATATTAAATTATTATTATTATTATTATTAATTATTATTATTATACACCACAGTGAACACTGGCCATTTTACAAGGAGGTCTCAGGCTACTGACTTAAGACCTGCAACCTCCCAAGAGACGAAACAGAGACATCCTTGACCCCTAGGGCTAAAATGACCCTAATGCCAGTTGGGTATTAGGAAGCAGGTTTCTGGGAAGCGTGACCAAGAGAAATGCCAGTGTTCAAACAAACAGAACCTGCTTCCCACCCTACTGGCATGGTTGCATCTTTAGATGGGAACAGAGATTGGCAGCCCCCTCCCCCCCAAAAAAAAAAAACCGCTGAAAAGACGACAGGGAGACTCACAGCGCTGGGCTTCCTCTGTGTCCCTGTTTGACTGGAGAACACCCCCCTGGATTTCATCCAGCCAGAGGACAGCCGTTTCATCCCGAGTTTCCTGAAAGCAAAGCAAAGCAAGGTTCATCCCCAGCCAAGAACCTGGAGCCAAACAGAAGAGAGGATACCATACCCAGGGGAGGGGCAAAAGGCCTGCTTTGCCTCTCAATCTTCCCAGCCTACCCCAGTCTCAGCCAGTCCAATTTAGACATACTAGATGACTGGCGTGCAAAGCAACATTTGTCTCCACCTGCAGACTGGCTCAGTTTTAAACTAAAATCCATTTAGCTAAATGGCACCCAGTCCAGCTTGCCTCAAACGAAGCACTGATGAAGAGTGAAATAGTCTCTCTTCGAAAGGGATGGTGGCAGCTCCTGCCATCATCCCTGACCATCGGCTTTGCTGGCAAGGGCTGATGGAAGTTGGAGTCCAACAGTATCCTGAGGGCACCATATTGGCTACCCCTTGCTCTAAGTGGGTGAAAGGAGATTGGCCGGGTCCCTGCCCTCAGAGAACCAGAAATTTTCCTGATGGGCCAAACGAGACTCAACAGAAGCTCATGAACATAAAGGGGGCTGGGGACAAGCAATGCTATTAATAAACATCAACATTCCATACCAATATCATTCCAACGAGGACCCCAAAGCTGCAGCAGAAGTTGCACACCTTGTCAGTGCACAGACAGGAGGCCACTCAAAGGCCCCTGAGATCCAACAAAAGCATCACTGCCATCCTCCCTGGGCGCCAAAGGATGGCCCAGGTTATCTGGCCTGGCCCTGCTAAAGTATGGGGCTGTGGAACACTCCCAGCGGAGCAGTCAGACAGTGAAAACCTCCCCACCCCTGGATGCAGGGAGGGATGCCCAACACACCTGAGCTTTCTCCCTCTTGGTGCGGAGCAGCACATCTTGGTAATGCTGTGCTACTTTGGGGGTGACCCCCTCCAGCTTTGCTGCAGGAATCTGCAGCGCCTGCAAGGTCTTCCTCGCATCTCCTTCGTCCAAAGCCTCATTGATGAGCCCAATTGCCAAGATCCCTGGAGTAAACAGGACAGAAAGGAAAGGATGAAGGCAGGGGGATCCCTAGGGGCACATGAGGCACCACCCGGTAGACCTTCTGCTCCTGCTCTCTGCTGGCCCACACACTGCAACTGTTAGGCCAGGCACCTGAGGACGAGGCCAGGAAAGGAAGGGGAAAGCCCTCCCCAGTTTACTGAAAGGGCTGAGGGAGCAGCCAGGGTTGACTGGAAGAGCCCACAGAGGGGAGCAGGCAGGGAGGGCTGACTTTGCCGTTTATTCCCTCTAAAGGCTTATATGCCACCCTTTAGGGAAACCACTTTCCCAATGTGGCTTTCATGCAGTATTAAAATATAAAACAAATTACAAAAGTCATATACTAGCCCTAAATATGAATTTATAGAGCTATAGAAGACGTTGTAAAAACCATACACCAGCCATAAAAACCCTAACAGGACCGGCTGAGTTCAAGGCAGCTAGCATGTTGTTCCTCAGAGCAACAGAAGCACCTGCGGAACACAAGAGATGCTGGACCCTGGAGGAGCTGCCTCCCTCTGATGAGACCCACTTCGCCCTTGCTGACGTTCCCGGGCTGAAGGTCCTCCCATTCTCCTGCCCCTGAGGAGGGGGAGCACCGTCTCCTCCCTCAAGGGAGACACTGACCTCGCCCTAACAGAGGTCGAGTGCACAGGGAAGACAAGATGGGCCAGACTTTCAACAGCACATCCTGGCATGCTGTCTTGCCTGGTTAGCATCCCAAGTGTTTGTTTGGGGTTGCACCGTGTTATTTTCAGCCCACAACTTCCTGTTGATCTGATACTTTTATAGATAAAGCAACCACCTGACTAACCTATGACAGTCTGGGCTAGAAAACTGCCTTGCGTGGCCACCAATTGAACTACCTATTGGCCACGCAAAAGACACACACTCCACCTCTGAATATCCCCTTCTGTGCTTTGCTGCCTTCACATCCATTCCCGGAATGGCGCCTTGATCTCACCAGTGATCTCAGGCTCACTAAGAAGTCCTGTCCACCCAGTCATGGCACCAACAGGACCAATGCAGGACTTTCGGATCCCAAGCCACCAACTAGCCCTGATGGGGCTTGGATGGAGGCCTGGGCAAGAAGGGTGTCTCCCCGGGAAGTTTCCACACCCCGAGAGCCACTTACGCTCATGCTCTTCATGCACTGCCACGTTCACCCGGTCAACGCACGACTGGATGTCATTCCAGGTGACGAACTCGGCCCCTTCGCTCCGTGCCTGACTCTTCAGCTTCAGCAAGTCCTCAATGTATCTGCCGAGAGTCAAGACAGCACACGTCAAGGGGCTGGCCGCTGAGAGAACAAAACATGAAGACGCAGGCAAGGCCACAGGAGAGGAAGGAAGCGGAAGGCCTGCGCAAAAGGCACCATTCCCAGTGGCAATGATCTGGAGCACATGAATGCAAAGGGGTTTGCCTGCAGGAAACCCTTCAAGTCCTGCTCCCCTGGCCTAACCCTGAGGGTCCAAAAGCCAGAGCCTCAAAAGGGGCTCTCGCAGACCTGAACTGTCCAATCACTATTTCTACCCCACTTCCCGGAAACCACTTGTCCCTTCCTTCCTACTGGCCATTGGAGGTGCTGTTGGGCCCTCCGGTCCATCCCCACTTGGGACTCAGAGGACTCTGGGTCACGATGCCAGAGGGCCTAACAGGTCCCATTTCGGCCATCTTGAGCTGCTGCTGTAGCAGCAGCACTTGGCCGTTCTCAAGAGAGAAAGGCTGGTGGGTGTGTTGTGGAGTGGGGTGGGGGTCTGACCTCTGGGAGTTTTCATCCTCGACATTTGTCAGACCCGTCACTGAGCTGCTCAGCTGCTTCCAGACCATGTTGACATCCCCGGAGTCCAGAGCTCGGTTGATGAGGGCCACTGAAGAGAGCATCTCCACAGCCACCGACAGTTCTGGGTGTGTGAGGTGACCCTGAGGAGACAGAGAAAGAGGACCATGCTGACCACACAAAGTGGGGAAAGGGAGCCTGGGAAGGGAAGCCAGGACTGCATGGCTTCAGGGGTGATGGTACTGGCTAAACTCCACTGGCAGAATGTCCGGGGGGGGGGGAGGGAGAGATCTGGGTCCGGGTCAACAATTTCAAGGTTCTTATCATTTCTTCCTCTCTCTGAGCAAAAGAAGCATTCTGCAATATCCCTGGAAGGCCGGACTAAAAGCCTGACTTGGAGGGATCTACTTGTGTAAATTAAGTAGACATGGACAAGAGGAAAAAGCCCAGACCATATCGGCAAAAATACCAGAGGTATTTCAGAAGCAAATGGTAGGAGAAAACCTCAGCACCCCCCGCCCCGCCAAGTTCAGCCAGCCAGCCAAGAAGCCTCCCGCCCCCCGCCCAGAGCCAAGCACAGCTTGTTCCACCTTCCCCAAATGCTCATCCCAGCATGAAGTCCCAGCGATGCTGCAGGAGGAGAGAAGGATGAAGGTGCCCCTGGGAGGCAGAGTGGCCGGCATGCTTGCACATGCAGCTCCTGGAAGAGCTTCTTGTCAAGTTCACATCCCACATCCTGCAAAGGTCATGTTCAACACTGCATACACATGCAATAGGGAAACATGTATTTCTCACGGATGCACACAGCCCTGGCAGGAATGCCCAAACAACGTCTCACAAGGGCAACTTAAAAGCAAACCATCAGCAAAAGCCTTCAAGGGACTTACGTCCGGACTCTGCTGCTGCAAGGTGGCCAGTTCCTTCTGGTACAGCTCAGCAGCAAACGGATAGACTGGAGGCAGCTGGGCCTCGGGGTTCATCAGTTCCACCACTGTCTTCTCAGCGAGGCCATTGCGGATGGCTGTGTTGATCCTCCCCACAGCTGCCAATCCTGGGAGCCCAAGGAGAGAGGAAGGAAAGGTGAGAGGCTGAAGCTTTTGCTCCCCTGGAGGCTGCTGGGCATACCAGCAGGGAGGCACCCCCCTTTGCCAGGAGCAAGCCAGGTGCACCAAGAAGAATAACAGCGATGGCAGATTGCTGGCCCCCGAGAACAACTCCTAGGGAGGATGCCAGGCTGACCTGCTTCTTCCTCTTCCAAATGGACAGAGGTGAACAAGGAGATCTGGCTGCTTTAAGCAGCAGGCAGCAAAGCACCATGCCTTCCCCTCACAGGGAAACTGTCCACTTCAACCACAGCAGAGCCCAAGGCAACAGGTTCCTTTGGGGCTGCAGGACTGCTTTTTTCACAACAGGAACAATGCTTCACCTGAGGTTCTTCCCTAAGGGAGTGAGGTAGTGGGAGGGAAGGACTTGACCCCACCCAGCAGTGCCAGCACATCCCAAGGGAAAGATGCTCAAGGGCACCTGGGCCACAGGGGAGGGGAAATGGAAGGGTGTGTCAGCCACAGACACATTAAACAAATGAAGGTAGAAAAAGATGAGGAGGGGATTAAGAAAGAAAGAAAGAGTGAGATGGCGTGCTCTTAATGGAAGGAAAAGTGAAGCTGGGGAGGTTGCTCTCACAGCAGTCACAAGAAAACTGGGTGGGAGTTCAGCCCCCTGCCCAGACACCCCTCAGAACCTGCAGGAAGGGAGGAAGGAGGGGTGAATAGAGGACTTGCTTTCCAGCTAAAGCACAAGAAAGGCCTGCCCTGTCCAGCTGCAAAACCCAAACTGCAGGGGCCCCACGGAGGAGAACTTACTCTGCTGGTACTGCTGAGCCATGCCGTTTGCCACGTCCACCCCGGCCTGCAGCTCCTCCTTCTGCAAGGGCCCAGCTCTGCCGGCCTGAGAGGGAAAAGAGTAGACTTGTCTGCACTGCCTCCAACATCCCCAGCAGATCCAGAACCTCCCTTTATTTCCTTTCCGCTGACCCCCTTATTCATGACCGGGAACGTGGAGGAGGCAGCAGCAGCATTCTGTGCAACGCCTCCCACAATTCCCAGCGCTTGGCCAAACATGGAGAGAAGCAGCTGGGCAGTATCTCAAAGCAGAACAAGAAGTTTGCTCTTGGAGAAGAGACCAAGAATAGGTCAGGCCAACCAGATTAGGAAGCCAGTGGCCAATGCTGAACAAAAACTTAATAGTTGCTCAGGGCCACCATGTATTCACGGGGTCTGTGTTGTTGGTCCTTAAGACATCCTGGGTGCCAAATGCACACCAGCGGAAGGAGCTCCTTGTGAGCCAGGCGTCAGGACCACCCACCCGCTGGCTCCCCTACCTCCAGCTTCTGCTGCTTGTCCCTCAGAAGCTGCTTCAGGTACCAGTCGCTATTCTCCGGCCGCAGCCCCCGGAGACCCAAGGCTGCCGATGACAGGACAGCGTACAATGCGGCAGCGTCTCCTTGGTCCAGAATCAGGTCGATCTTGGACAAGGCCGAGTGGGCTGAGGAGAGAGAGAAAGAGAAGGAAAGCTAGAGGGAGCTGGCCTTGCGTAGGCCTCCTCAGGAGGGCTTCTTCACCTCCACCACCCCATGCAGAACCCCAAATGCTCCCCATGCCTGAGATGTCCCAGAGCACAACAGAAGGTTCTAGAAGCCAGTGGGGGAGGGAGTGGCAATATGGACAGAGGATGGTCTCTCCTGGCACTTTGCCTCCCCCATCCTGCTGCTGGCTCCCAGCTAAGTCTCTAGTTCAGCATCTCAGGCACATTCATGAGGCAAATGGAGCCCACATAGAAGGATGGTGTTGGAGCATAGTTTTTGGGGAGGGGTGTAGTATTTTTTTGGGTGGGCATCCAGAGATGGGATTTTCTGCTTCCTAAAGGAGCTTCTTGAGCAAAGAGTGTCTCATAAAGAAGCCAGGAGTGCTAGGATGGGGCTGATGGGCTTACTGTTGACTTTGTTGACGTTGCCCTGGATCTCTGCTTGAGTCAGCAGCTCTTCATACACGTCCCTTTCCCTTTCCATATCCTCAGAGGCAATCTGAAGGAAGAAGGGAGAAAACAGCAGTCAGGACAGGAGCACCTCCTTAGAGCTGCCTGGGGGGCGGGGCGGCAAAAGCTTCCCAAGCTGGGAGGTGCTGGCATAGGGCTAAATGGGCTGGCGGATGCACTAGACCCACGTGGAGACACTGCTGCAAGGGCCTCTAGGCCTTCCTCCCCACTGCCCAAAAGCAGGAAGGTGCTTGGAGACTCAACACCGAGTTCCTGCAATGAAAGGGAACATTCCCTGTCCCCCCCCCCCAATCCTCCTCCCGGACCAAGCAGCGCTGCCAGAGGCACATTCCCAAACAACTAGCAAGAAATGACTGAAGCATCTTGTGCAAGACACGTGGCTGCAAGGCAATGCCAGCTTTCAGAGCTGCATCCCAACGCTGCAAACGTGTATTCAATCAATTTACTGCAGTGTCAGGGAGCATTTCTAAACTGAAGGGAGCATTCCTATCTGGGCAATCTTCCAGAGGCCACATACCAGCAGCGCACAGGGCCAGAGGCAAAAGTGGGTGGAGCAACTGATGCAAATTTCACCTCTGCACAGTTCACAGTAGGCTAGTTACTACACAAACCTAGAATTTGCATTGCCAGACATCAAGTGCACATCCTACCACACAAAAACACTCAAGGAGAGTAAACTGGACTGGGGAGGCATGTGGCTTAGGGGGGGGGTGGCCTGGGGAGAGTAACAATTTAATCACACTTTCCTTACTGCTTTGAGCTTTATAGGAAAAGCTGTGTGTTAACTATCACAGTCTGGTTTGCAGACAGACAGACAGAAAGAAATTCAGCTTAGGTCACTTTCCTGCCAAGTTCCATGCAAGTCCCGATTCCTAGGCAAAGAGACTTTTCCCATTTTAATTCAAAAGCATAATGTGGCATGTGCATTGGCAGGTTCTGGCACTGCGCTCATTCAAGCACATGCCCTGGAGAGGTGCGAGAGAAGAGCAGGGCACGGCAAGCCTTTCCTCCCCACAAGACAGAGCTATCACCTTGTGGCAAGCCTGCTCTACCCTGAGGCAGCTGTGGGTCGAAGCCATCAAAGCAATCTCTCCAGCTGCAGGTCTAAGCACTTCCACAATACGGAGCAGAAAGTGCCACGTGCAAACCTCATAGAGGTTTGGGTCATTCGGCGGTATACAAAATAAACTCTACCTTGTTCCGTGCATTTTCTGTCTTGTCCCGCTTCGCCTGGTACAGGGTGCTCTGGTAGGTGGGCGCGAGGGGCTCTTCCAGATTCACCAACATGGCATTGGGGTTCCTCATTGCCGCAAACGTTTCAACAGGAATCTGGCGGTCGATGGCGTCGTTGATTGCAATCACAGCCGCGTGCACTGGAGGGAACACCAGGCACAGGCTCTGCTCAGTCACAGTCCTGGAGATGGCTCAATGAGCAACCCAACCCCACAAGCCCAAGCCCCTTCCTTTTCTTGGGAGGAGAACGTGGGCACTTGGGCAGAGAACAGGAGCTCTGGCAGCACAACACTGGCAAGCACCCGTGGCTGCAAAACAGGTGCTCATCTCAGAAGGCAACCTCCAGGCCCTGCGTGATATAAAATCTCTGCCACTTTTACAGACTGAATCCCTTCCATCATATTTAATTCTTCCAATAGATTATGTCTCCATGGCAATGCTCTATCTCATGCGACCAACCCGAAAAGGGTGAAACCCATTTCCCCTTACGTGCTGCTTCATCCACAGAGAGCTCGTTGGCCAAAATCCCACCAATCTTTCCAAAGGCAGGCATCTGAATCCCATACTTCTCCAGCTCGAGCCTCATGTTGCTGATTTCCTCCTCTGGAATAGCACAATGGAAAAGGACCAGCAGGTGAGCCCCAGGATATGCCCATATGCCCTTTTGAAAACACCTGGTAAAGGCAGGCAGCCAGCCAGCCAAGGGTTCAACAAAAAGGCAGCCAGTTATTTCCCCATCTCCTTCCCCCCTGCCATCCACAAATCCCAGTGACAGGTCCAGCCACTGGTGGAGGAGATAGCACCTGGGAAGGCCCCTACTCAAGAAGGCAAGGCCTGGTCCAAGTCTGGGGTTTGATCTTTAGCAGAAAGCAAAGGGAGGCTCTGCTGTCCAACCCAACAGTCAGACGGTGCCCTTTCTAAAAACAAAAACTCGAGCTACTTCCTCCATGACCGACTCAAGGACAGGAAGGCAGGAGCTCCCCTCACCTGTGAAGTCCACTTTGCCATACAGGTCTTGAATCTGCGGGGCCAATCCCAACTTGAACAGGTACAAACTGAGGGAAAATAAAGGACGATCAGGCAGTGGGGTGAGGGGGTTGGTTTGGTTTGTTCTTTCTCTTGCTTCTATTATGCATTTTGAGTTTTTGTACTGCTTTTATGCTATGAACCTCCTGAGATCTTCAGATGAAGGGTGGAATACAAATTCAATAAATAATAAAATAATAATAATAACCCCTGGGGGAGATTAAAGGAGAAGCCACAGAAATGCTGTTTGAAGGAAATTTTTGGGATCTCTTCCTCTTACGACTTTTAGATTCAAGTTGCCTCTTGCCCTTAAGTCTTCTGCACATAGAAGATCTCCCCCTGCCAGAACAGGGCAAATTAGAAGCAGGGAGACTCCCTAAATTCCCAAGAATAAATAGCTTCTCACCGTGACAGAAACGGGGGGGGGGGATTGTTCTGTAGGGGGCAGGATTAATCACCCATCCATGCTGATGTTAGCACAACCGATTCAGGACCGAGGCAGAAAAAGTTTAATTTCTTTTCTGGCCACCCTAGAAACTAATACTGTATACTGTTAGCGTTAGCATGTTCAGTTTTCCAGGCAGGAACTATGGGTGCATGGTTTAATTTTTGATAGAATCAACAAACATAATGTAAACCCAGATGGGGTTTAAGTAGGCAGTTGAAAAGAATGCATTTCCTTGCCAACAAAGCAAGGAAAGTGAGAATTGACTGATTCTGCTGGGAAGCAGACTGTTGGTGCCTGTTACCTTTCTAAGAGACAGAGAGAAAGAGAAAGGGGCAGACAGGCAAGGATGTTTCTTCCAGCCTCAAAACATCATGTGTTGTATCGCCTCACCTGCGCCCCTCTGTGTGATTACCTGAGTGCGTGAATGCAGTAGATGCAGCGTGGCATGTTCTTCCGGTCATAGATGTCTGTTGTTTCTGGGTAAAAAATCTGAATGCAAAGAGAAAAAGGCTCACTGATTCCTCCACATGCTTGGCAGAGCAAAACAGAGCTCACTCCACTGTGCCCACAAGCTCAGTCCTTTTGTGGGGAGAGGGGAACAGGGAGAAGAGAGGGGGCACTCTGCAGCAAGGAAGAGTTGGCAGGAGGGAGAAACATGACGACTATGCCAAGAACCTGGAGTGAAGATGTAAAGTGGTTTGGAGTGCTCCACTCTTGGTTCCCATGTGCCTATTTCTTCTGCCAACACCCCACCCCCCACCTTCAAAGACTCCTTCTGTTCCCAGTCCAGGCAAAGTTACCTTGGGGAGGCCAATCTCTGCCATTGCATTCAGCCACTGAATCACGTTGTCTGTATGCCGGAAGTGGAGGCCCGTAGCCTGAAACGCAGAGGAAAAAGCGGGAGATGTGAAGGAAGGTGCAGTGTAAGTTTCTTTAAAACTGCTTTTGGTATTGTGTTTTAGTATTGTAACCTGCCCTGAGACCTTAGGGTGAAGGGCAGGTAATAAGTAAATAAATAAAACAACGGAGAAGCATCATGCACGCAGGCAGACTGTGTTCAGGTGGATCAGCCCCCTTCACCCCAGAAGCCAGGGATTTGGGGTGGGGGTGGGTGTCGTGTTGACACATTTCTGTGCAAAAGCTGCCGCCTGAGCCTCACCGTAGCTGCAAGGGCCTTCAGAAAGCATCCCATACTCTAAGGAAGACATTCTGTGATCAACAAACGAAACTGAGACTATTTGCATACTTTCTTATTGCTAGTGAAAAGCCATGCACCAATTTTTAGGAAATGAAATAAAAATTGGGGCACACCAACTGTGACACATCTTCTCATATATCCTGCTCTGGGCTTTCCAGCAGCTGCAGTTGGGCCGATTGCTTATTTCTGCCCCCGCGAGATGCCTCATTACAGAAGAAAAATGCTTGCCTACCTTATACCTGGTCTGCTCCCGGTCGTAGATCTTCTTGAGAGACACCACTTTGGGGGAGAAAAAGTTTCCAAGCTTGGCCAGGTAGACCCCGTTCCTGAGCCCCTCCTCCAGCTCCGTTGTGGGGGGCAACTCTTCATTGAGGCAGGCCTCCATCCACCTGCAAGCGGGAGGTGTGGGGGAGAAGGACGTGAGTTGGGAAAGAGACCACCCAGTTCTAGCTTTTTATTCTTTATGCTTGCTTGCATGCCTGCCTTTCAAGAATTAACTACCAAGGATGGCTCATAAGGAATTAATAAGATCAGCTGCGGTGGGGAAGGGCTGTGGAACTGCATTCCTGACCCCACTTGGGAGTCCAGCCCAGAAACACCCTCATCCAAGAGCATCTGGACCTGCACACAGACAAAGCACCTGCTTGAGCACCTGGCCCAGAAAGGAACTCTCTCTCCTGCAGAGGCTTCCTTGGTCAGTCACCTGCCACTGCCGGTTCTCACAAGGAGGCACCGCCATTAATAATGGTCTCTTGGGCCTTCTAGCCAAGTGGTCCCCTCCAGCTACCTGTTATATGTAAAGATGGCCAAGAATCAAGCTGGCAGGCACCAAGGCTAAGGCTGGCCGATATCTGGTTTTCAACATTGTGATATACCACCAGTTAAACATTGTGATATACCAATATATAACGATGTCTGAAATAAAGATGGAACTATGTAGAGGTGAACAGTAGGGCTGGGTGATATCTGGTTTTCAACTTTGTGATATACCACCAGCTAAACATCTCAATATTCTGATATATCACAATGACTGAAATACGGATGGAGATATATAGATGCACTGGTTGGCTTCACAGTTTTTCCCATGTTGTGATTTTTGCATAACACACACACACAACATATTGAATCCAGGTCAAAAACTAGGAAAACAATATAATATCATGATATGGACTTCAAACCAGTTTTGAACAATATATCGCCTAGCCCTAGCCAAGGCAAACTCCTTTGAGAACATTGTCCACCACCTTGGGTTTCAACAGCTGAACAGCATCCCACAGAGCATAAGCAGAGGTGACCCTCAGCCTCTTTGCCCAGTGACTGAGCAGCAGCAGCAGCAGCAGCAGCAGCAGCAGCCCTCCTCGCAGGGGTGTTGGTTGTACAGTATGTTTCAGTCGCTGCACTGGCTTCCCTCAAGCTGTCATAGTGAAGACAATCCAGCTAGCTTCAGGTTCTGCCCCCTCAATTCCAAAAGGACCGAGAAAAGACCTTCCAGGCAGAGCTGCTTTGGCAACAACTTCCTTCCGACTACAGAATACTAAACAGCAAAGGGTGACTCAGGAAGCAGCAGGATTACCGCATCTGCAGGGGGTGACTTTGGCTGAACCAGCGACAACTGGTCCCATCCTTTTTCTCCCAGAAACCACAGCTCTGCACTTCCTCCTCTGCTGGGTGCTTTTCTCCTTCACCCCCCTTCCTGTTTATTGCCAGGGAAGGCAGCTGCCCAACCCCTCCCTCTCTTCACGGCCTGCTCCAGCCGGGTCTGAGGCAACATCGAAAGAAGAAATGTAAGTCAAGGGCCATCTATGGGCTACAAAAACAAGCCACAAGGCATCCTCCAAGATGGTGGGGCAGGTGGGCACAGGTGCTTTCTGCATGGGTAAAATGATGCCAGAAGAGGGGGTGCAACTGTGCCCCTTCCTGTCTCCTATAGAGCAATGAGTCTAAGCCACAAGGAAGTCTCTTGCAGGGGAATGAAGGGCCCCGGCTGCCTTTGTAATAGCCAATCTCTGGCTTCTGCAGGGGGGGCTGTGGCCTCCCTGAACCATCCATGCTGGATCCCCACTAGCAGCTGCCTGGGGGAGCCGCAGGAGCTCAGGTACCCTCAGCTCCTTCTCAGCCCTAACGTGGGGAAAGTTTTGGAACGTTGATGAGGACCCCAGCAGAGGCATCTCTTCCCCAGGCCAACTGTGGAGTGGAAGCCCTGGGGGACCCACAGCCCTCCCTGCCTCCCTCCCTCTGGGCCAGGGCTCTGCTTCCCTACCTGCATGTGCCCGTGGGGGGACAGGGGCACTTGCCTCCTACCGTCAACTCCTCAGGCTGGGTGGCGGGGGGGGGGAATAAACCAGCCATTGAAGCCTCTGACAAATAAGTCTACAACGCTCAGGAAGGGAGGAGGGAAGAGAGGCAGAACCCAACATACCCAAACACGCCAGCCAGACATGTTTCACCATGAAAGGAGGAGGAGAGCCCTCCAAAGCTTGCAGCTGGACAGACAATTTGGGGGTGGGGCACTGCAGGGAACTGGAAGAAGCAGCCCAGGAAGTGCAGGTGGCAGATGTGGGGTGGGGGGTTGATTGAGCAGGCTCCGGAAGGGCTGGCACACTCTTGCAAACCTTTGAGAACAACTATTTTTAGGAGCCTCCAGAAAGGCCCTTTCCCCACTTTCCGAGCCAGAGGCTCGTGGGCTGTCCTGGCTGGCTCCAGCTCTCCAATGCCCTCTGAGCCAGGCAGCCACCAAAAGCCTCTGGGAGGAAAAGGAGCAGAAAGGAAAGTGTGGCTGGAAGGCCTGCTGTTCCACCCCGACAGTCCCATGAGCTCCGAAAGTGGGGCAGCTACTGCCACACCCCTTCCTCTGTTGCACAGGTCTTTCCTTTCAGTTAGCTTTGGGGGGGGGGCACGGGGAGCGGAAGGCTGCCTCTAAAAAACACCTCTGGAAAGGGTGCATCTGTGCGAGAGAAACTGCCTTGTCTAGACTCACACGGAGAAACAGCTAGGAAAAGGAATCCAGCCCACCCGGAGGCAGTCCTGAAACGGAAAGTTATTTTCCAAGGACGAAGCAACATTTCACAGAAACTCTGGCCAAATCCTCAGATTGCTCAGTTCCAACCTCTTCCTCCTACACCCACCGAAAGAAACTTTCCAGTGAGCGGCTCAGGCAGGCAGGCAGGCAGGCACTGCTACCAAATTTAAAGCATGACATCATCCCAGGCCACACCCAGGCCTGCTGTGGCTGCTGTGGCATTGAATGTGCTGGCAGAGTTAGGCCAAGCAACGCAGCTGGGCTCTGGGAAAGACCAGCGCTCAGGCAAGATGTTTTCTGTTCTTAACACTGCAGGGGAAAAGGGCCCACTCTGAGGAAACACCCCCATTTTCATGCACCCCAGCTAGGACAAACAGGTGCTCTGGGCAGCCCCAGCCCCACCCGGAAAACCCCTCCCCATTTCAGCCACCAGTCTCTGGTGCAGGATGCCAACAGCACCTGTTGAGAAGGTGGCTAATAATAATAATAATAATAATAATAATAATAATAATAATAATTTATTATTTATACCCCGCCCATCTGGCTGGGCTTCCCCAGCCACCCTGGGTGGCTTCCAACCAAATATTAAAATACAGTAATACATCAAACATTAAAAGCTTCCCTAAACAGGGCTGCCTTAGAAGGCTAAGCCTTCCTGAACTCTCAGGAGAGCCTCATGCACTGCTTCCTCCCTCTGCCTCCAAGGAGGCAGCAAGAGAAGGGTGCTCTCTGGGCAAACAGCGGCCCTGCCAAGGGGAGCCGGGCAGGAGGGACTCTCAAAGGGAAGCAAAGGACTCTCTGAGGCAGAAGAGGAGGTCAGATGCTGGGGGGGGGCACATCCCCCAAGCTCTCTCATCAGACGGGACGGCCGAATGGGACAAAGCTGTGGGCAGCCATCCATCTTGGGCCTGCCCATCACCCATGTTTATAATGGCAAACAGCCAGCATACTAAAACCAGAATTTCTGCATATAGCCTGCCCATAAAAAGCAAGTTTAGAGTGAGAGACTAGGGTTCACTGTTTCCAGGAACCCTTCTCGTTGTGAGAATTTTGTGGGTGAGCTGAGAGTTTGTTTGGATGCTGAAGGCAGAGAAGGAGGATGTGTCAGAAGGAAAATGAATTGATATTGATTTATTCATATATTATAAACTTTGCATTAATATGTTTTTACATGTAACTGTGTATTTTTTGTAATATTTTGTTTAAGTTGACTGTAGTTGCTTCAGTTTTCTGTACACAGCTTAGAGATACTTTTAATATATCATATTTAATATGTTATCATAATATAAATAATCTAAAAAGAGCCTGATGACACCAAGTGCAGAAAAAGAACCTGTCAGCAGCACCAGGAGGAGAATTCCCATTTCTACAGGCAGCTGAGCTGTAAAAAAGGTAAAGTAAAAGACCCCTGGATGGTTAAGTCCAGTCAAAGACGACTATGGGGTTAGAGAGCTCATCTCGCTTTCAGGCCGAGGGAGCTGGCATTTGTCCACAGACAGCTTTCCAGGTCATGTGGCCAGCATGACTAAGCCACTTCTGGTGCAACGGAACACAGTGACAGAAACCAGAACACTCCGAAACGCCGTTTACCTTCCCGCCACAGCAGTACTTATTTATCTACTTGCATTGGCATGCTTTCGAACTGCTAGGTTGGCAGGAGCTGGGAGCAAAGCTACAGGGAACCAGGCAGAGGGCCTTCTCGGTAGTGGTGCCCGCCCTGTGGAATGCCCTCCCATCGGTTGTCAAAGCGATAAACAACTACCTGACATTCAGAAGACATCTTAAGGCACCCCTGTTCAGAGAAGTTTTTAATGTGTGACATTTTAGTGTATTTTTGGTCTCTGTGGAAGCCACCCAGAGTGGCTGGGGAAACCCAGCCAGATGGGCGGGGTACAAATAATAAATTTTTTATTATTATTATTATTATTATTATTATTATTATTATTATTATTATTATTATTATTATTATTATTTGTTGTTGTTGTGCCACTGAAATTCACAGCCCTATGTTAGCTGTGCCCATTAATTTCAACGAGCATACTCAGAGGAAGACTAGCACGGGGCACAACCCTTGATCTACAGATTGAAGGCAAGGCATCCGCAACGGTAATCAAGGCCCATCATATAATCAAAACCAACAAATCCAGAAAACTCTGTCAGCACAGCAGGGACAAAATGGGAGTGGGAAGGAGTTTCCTCTGAAGGGCAAGAAGAACAAAGCAAACCCGTCCGACTTGTTTGGCCTCCCCTGAAGGGCCCTCCCCATGCGGGAAAACTAGGTGCAGGAAGGAGGAGCGCCAGGTAGTTCTGGGAGATGTTCCAGCCACCTTCATCAGCTGCAAGGAGGAGGCAGCCTCCATCCCCCTGCCCTGAGGCCGCTGCCCGGGGGGGGGGGAGGAGGGAGGGGTCAAGCAGCCTCAGCCTTAGAGAGCAGCTACTGCAGCCCCATCCTTTGGGGAGGCAACTGACCTCCTAAAAAAACCCTGCCAGCCAGGTGGGCTGCCCTTCTACTTCCTTCTCTCTACAGCGCCTGCCATGGATCATGACCCCTGCCTCTCTTTGACACCTTCAGCCCTCCATTACTGCCTTGGACCTTGACCTCCTCTGGCCTCTCACTCCTCCGGCGCTTGACCTCCACCAGCCCATCTGCTTGTGGGTGACTGGCCAGGTCTGTTGCCCTCCCAGGCCCCCATCCAGGGCAATGGGAGCTGGAGTCTGACAACAGCTAGAGGGGCCCTGAGGCCCCCAAAAGATCAACACTTCTCTGCCCAGATCTCCCCCCAAGAGGTCCTTTGTCTTGGGACTCCAGACACAAGCACACCACTGGGCCAGCCCTGAAGTGAAGGCAACCATAGGCCCGAGTCCAGAGCTGCGCCTCTCATCTGGAAGCTTCCTCAGCTGAGGCTTCCTAGTGCTTTTTGCGTATCATTCCATTTTCCCAACATGTATTCAAAGCAGCATGCAATGGAAAAAATAAACCACAGCCATAAAACCAGAGACACGTGAGATTCAAAGCAGCTCTCAGCCGTTCAAGGGAGCAAAGTCCTCCCCTCCAGCACAATCCCAAATATCTTGCCCTGAAGACCACAGCACCCAGCTTCTCAAAATGCATGGCGGGGTCTCTCCCTCAGCACAGCAGCAGAACCCACCACCTGGTTCTTGGGCCCCAGGGCCATTATGACCGCTTGGCAGCTGCAGTGATCTGTGCAGAGCGGTAGCAGCAGGCAGCAATATCTTCTCCTTGCCCAAGCCCTCTTCCAAGGTCATCTTCCAATTCACAGTGGGCCACAATGAGTCCACCTCCCTTCTCCAACCTGACACTGCAAAGAACCTCCAGTGTCACAAGCGGAAAACAGTCAAGCAGAGGAGCAGGGTCATAGAGCAGAAAGCAGCAGAGTGCCATCTGGGTGAGAACTATAGGCTGGAAACGTTTCGTTTTAAACCACTACTAAATTTTTGTTACAGCTGGGTTCTTTTAAGTCATGTTTATGCAGTATTTTATCAGTATTTTGTGCCTCAGCTGGAGAGCTGTCCCGCTGTCCCGCCAGGAAGCTGAGCTTGACTGGGCAGGCAACCAAAGAGCCCACCTCTGACTGCAGCCAACCCTGTCAATACAGTGGTATCTCAGGTTAAGTATTTAATTAGTTCCGGAGGTCCGTACTTAACCTGAAACTGTTCTTAACCTGAAGCACCACTTTAGCTAATGGGGCCTCCTGCTGCCACCGCACCACCAGAGCACAATTTCTGTTCTCATCCTGAAGCAAAGTTCTTAATCTGAAACACTATTTCTGGGTTAGCGGAGTCTGTAACCTGAAGCGTATGTAACCTGAGGTACCACTGTATTTGTTTTCAACAAGAAAGGTGGGGGGACTGGCCTAAGGCATTATGCCATTACACAGAGCCATCATGGCCAGGGACTTTGGTGACCAAGGGCACTCCAAGGGCCACAACAGGTTCTTACCCCGACATAAATAATTTTTTCAGAGGAGGTGGAACACCAACAGGCTTTGCGGTTACCGAGAACTCTGGGTGGACCAGAGCTGGGGTAGGGGAGAAGAGAGAGGGGCAAGGACTCCAAAGGCCAAATGAGCCACTGCTCACCAGGCCCTGAAGAAGCCCAGAACCAAAGCAGAGCCTGAAACTGAACCCAGCGGTGGGAGGAAGGTGACAGTCTCCTACCTAGAAGACATGGTGCAAACCCTGCTGCGAGTGGCTCTCTTGTGCAAGACGCATGTCGGGGGGGAAACGTTACTTCCTCTTCCAAGAGGTGTTTTGTCCTCACTCGGTACTCACAAAGGGGCCTTCATGGGCTGTGCTTGAAAGAAAGCCAGGATCTCTGCCCTGAAGGCCTCAAGGTCTAGTTCCCACACCACAGGGCCTGTTCAGGCAAGCAGCGAGTGCTTTGTTCCAAAGGCTGACTGAGGGTCAGTGGTTGCAACACCAGGCCAGCGCTCAAGCAGCTGGGAGTGGGGAATTGGGAGATCCCTTTTCTGCGTCAATGTGGCCTGAATCCTCCTGACACACTTGGCTCGCCCACACTGGTGCGCACGGCCAGCCTTCACACAGCAAGTCAAAGTGCGAGGAGAAAGAGAAGACAACACCCTCCTTCGGCAGCTGAAGAAAAGGATCAGCCTGGGCACGCTGCTGCTGCTGCTTCAGAATCTCCAACGGCACATCTGGGAGGATCCTTGCCAGGTGTGTGGAGCCCCATTGTTGTCAGCTGCCAAAACGCAGGATCCTCCCCCACCGATAACAAGCCCAGGCACCTGCTGAAAACTCCCGACTGTCAAGCATCTACAAGTCCCTAGCAAGTAACTTGGAGGGCATAAGACTGCAAAGCCTCCCAGGATCCCCCAGGCACGCAGGGCTGGGGCTCAGAGCTGGAAAAATGGCTAAGGACCAGCATCAGGTTTTAGATTCGGGGTGGGGGGGGATGGGGACCAGCTGCCTAATTTAGATAGTTGCTGGGATTTATCCAGTCTTGATGGTGGGTGTTGCAAAGAGCAGCAGCAGGATACAGGCAGTCAGAGGCAGAGGAACCAGGAAGGCACAAGGAGGCAAATGCTAGCCAAGGCAGAAGTATCGGCCCCCAGGAGACGCCCCAGCCATTTGACTCCCAGCTACACAGAGAGGAGGGACGCGGGTTAAAGCACAGAGCCTAGGACTTGCCGAACAAAAGGTCGGCGGTTTGAATCCCCGCGGCGGGGTGAGCTCCCGTTGCTCGGTCCCTGCTCCTGCCAACCTAGCAGTTTGAAAGCACGTCAAAGTGCAAGTAGATAAATAGGTACCACTCCGGCGGGAAGGTAAACGGCGTTTCCGTGCGCTGCTCTGGTTTCGCCAGAAGCGGCTTAGTCATGCTGGCCACATGACCCAGAAGCTGTACGCCAGCTCCCTCGGCCAATAAAGCGAGATGAGTGCCGCAACCCCAGAGTTGGCCACAACTGGGCCTTATGGTCAGGGGTCCCTTTACCCTTTACCTTTACACAGAGAGGAGGGGCTTGAATCTAGATAGCTGTTGGTTAGAGCATGGTGCTGATAACACCAAGGTCACAGGTTTGATCCCCATATGGGACAGCTGCATATCCCTGCATTGCAGTGGGTCGGACTAGATGATCCTCACGCTCCCTTCCAACTCTATAATTCTATGAATTCAAGGGAAGTTCAGGGAAGAGGCATTGAGGTGGGGGGGCAGCCATCCCTGTCCCCACTTCCCAGAGAGCCCGTGACATCAATGCACTGAGAGTTTTACAGACAGTTTATAAACTAAGAGAGTAAAGCTGCAAACCCAGGTGGCAAGGAAGATGGAAGTGTCCCCCCCCCCCCGTAAAAAGGCCAAGAAGCCAAGAAATTGGTCTGTGCTTCCTTCCATCTCAACTTCATCCTGTTCAGGCAAGCAGCAACCTCTCTATGAAGGAGAAGGGCAAGAGTGCCCCATGGGGGGAAGCACCTGCTGTTCCACGCCCAAGCAAAAGTGGGCTTTAAAAAAGAAGAAAGACTAGGGCTAAGGGGACGGTTATCACAGTACCAAACCTGGCAGTAGTACTTTACCATTTACTGGTCTCCACTTTGCTGTCTCGGAAAAGGACCACTGAGAAGCCCTGTGAGATTGGAAAGGGGGACAAAAGGAATCTGCAGCAGGCTGGCGGTGTCTATCGTGCCAAGTATGCTAGAGAAAGGAAGAGGCTGCCAAGCCAGAAAATGAGGAACTCTGGGCAGAAGTGCAGCACCTCTGGGCAGAAGTACGGCACACTGATAAGCACCTGTCCACAGCAATTCAAAGAAAAAATTACAGAAGCTTAAAAAAATTGCTTTGTAGGCTCCTGCTGGTACATCTGAGATATTAATGAAGTATATGAATGAATATGGCACACACAACCCAGCTCACCTCCCTCCCAACCCTGGCCATGGAAGCAGAGAGCAGCATTTCAGGCGATGGAAGGGCCTGGTGCCTCCACACAGGAGTTGCTTTTATCTATCACGCTGTAGAGAGAGGATTTAAAAATGGGAACAAGCTTAGAATTTCTGAATGGCGCAGTGGAAACCTTGCATGTCCCAAAAGCTGAAAAGTAAAAGGCTGAATCAACTGAGCTGGCCTTCATCCCTTATGACATAGGTTGCACCAGAACAGGGCCAGCATGGGCTCAAATTACAAGGAGAAGGAACTACGGCTAACCATTGGGTTGTGGGTACTGTTTGGGGGGGGGGTTGTTGGGGGGGGGTTAAAGAATTTTATTTGCAATATACATATTAAAAGGTTATGGACCCCTGACAGTTAAGTCCAGTCGCGAACAACTCTGGGGTTGCGGCGCTCATCTCGCTTTACTGGTCAAGGGAGCCGGCGTTTGTCCGCAGACAGGTTTTCCGGGTCATGTGGCCTGCATGACCAAGCCGCTTCTGGCGAAACCAGAGCAGCGCACAGAAACGACGTTTACCTTCCCTCCAGAGTGGTACCTATTTATTTACTTGCACTTTGACGTGCTTTCGAACTGCTAGGTTGGCAGGAGCTGGGACCGAGCAACGGGAGCTCACCCCGTCGCAGGGATTCAAACCACCGACCTTCTGATCAGCAAGCCCTAGGCTCAGTGGTTTATTACATACATACAAAAAGAAAACAATTGTAAAAATAACAAGGAAGGGAAAAAACATGTACTAAAAAATGAAAAAGAAAATTAGAAAAAAGAAAAAGAACGAAGATAAAAAGGAGAAAAGGAAAAAGAGAAAAAGTAAAAATAGATAAAAGAAGAAAAAACTGTCTATTTTAGATCTTATTAGGACTTACATGAAAATTGTTTAAATGGGTTGTGTACTTTTGATGGTCTTATTGTTTATGACTACTTTTATTACGTTTGTAATTATGTGGGTTTTATTCATGTAAATCACCTTGTACATAGTTTTAACTATGAAAACGCAGCATACAAATAATATGCATATATTATGCAATAGTTCTTCCTGGAGGCATGGACTGTCCAGGAGCAGCTGGAAGGTGGCAGATTCATTTCCTTAGAGGTCACCTTCCCGGACAGCGCCCTCTGACCAAGGATGATGAAGTCGAGGACATCCTGCACCATCGCCAGCCGCCCAGACAGTCTCTTCAGACTGTGAGGATTCTAGGAACTTAAGCCTCAAACTGCAACAGCAGCAAACTGGAATTGGCTGTTTATTTGCCAGCAGTTCTGTACATGCCAAGTCTATTCCCCAAAGGAACAGAAGGTCATCCACAAAATAAGGCTGTCGTCCCTCATCCCCAGATGGATCAACTGCGGATCAGCATGAGGGCAGGAGTGGAAGTTTTGCCTTTGCTGCTCCGCAACTACAGTGTCCACAAAGCAGAGCCCACTGACGCTTCACAGGGCAGATGCTCTTACCAGCCAAAAATACTGACCTTTTGCTGCACATGGCAAAGCAGCAGAACAACCACAAGAGGATCCTTGGTAAAACCAAGGTTTAGTTTTATTTTTGCAAACTACTTTTACAGATTTTTCAGAAAACACCACGAGAGCAAGCCAGATCGAACACAAGGGAAAAGAGGAATGTCCAAGCACATTTATGACTGCAGCAGGAAATCCAGACAGACACTAAGAATCCAATCAGAGAGTCTCTCACATCCATCGCTCACATCAGATCAGAATGATTAATGACCCACAGAAAAAGAGAGACGCTCTCTCATTGGCCAATGAAATAAATGGAAACCAACATGACTCTGTGGGCAGTGCTGATCCATTTGTTATGGCCCGTTTCGAAAGTATTTGGTCCCACTACTGGATGACAGGCGGCATCAAAGGGTCTCTCACCTGGCTGCCCGAATCAGACAATCCAACAAGCTGCCTACCCTGTGGATTACAAACTGCATCCACTTCAACAACACTGAGCAAAGGAACCATCATAGCTTCAGGCTCACAGATTTACTCAATCCAAGGCGAAGTTCATGAAACACTTGAGCCCGGCCAGCTATTTCCCCACAACTTCTCCACCCTTCAGAGGAGAGCCCTTTGTCAACAGCTTTAAGACATGGAAACTAGCTGAGAAGGGCCTAGAGGGCACTTTATTGCCAACTAACCAAACCAAAATTTCTAACTGGAAAGGCTTCGCAAATTGCAGAAGCGCAAAGCCTCTTGCAAGGCTGCTGCAGGCTCTGCACTTTGGGCCCGGAAGAAAGAAAGGAGGGAGGAAAACGTGAGTCACTTCCTCATCTCATTCTTGGCCCAACAGTTCCTGTGTCATATTAGGAAGAGAGAGAGAGAGACAGAGGAAGGAGGTGGTTAGGATCAACCACATCGCACAAACTTGGGCAGCAAATGTTGCTGGTGGGGGGTGAACTCATGGGAGCTGTGGGCCAGGGATTCCCCATCAGCCCAAATCTCAGGTGCTGCTTGGAGGGGAGACCGGACACCAGTCTGGCAAGTGGAGATAACCCCTTGCTCTGGTTCCTGTTCCAGGGCTTGCCTTGTCACAGAAAAGGCTCCCACGAAGCCCCAAGGGGGCAGGGAGAAAGATCCTCCAGGGCAAGGCTTCTTGGTGGCTCCACTCTACCTTGGGAAGGTCTCTGGGTTTGATCCACAGCACTTCCAGGCAGAACAGACCACTTCCTGAAATCCTGGGCTTGCCTTGTAAACAACACTGGGCTAGATGGGCCAATGGTATGAGGCAGCTTCCTCTCTTCCTAGAGCAGGAGAACCTGAACTGCCTCTGGACCGTAAGACATCATCAATACACCTCAAGCAACTGCAAAAGCAGTGTTGAACCTGCTCTTAAATCCTCTCCATTCCTGTAGTTCCATGGCCAGTTCAGAGATCAAACACAACCCATAACCAACCCCAAAACACACTTGATACATCCCCCCCATTGCAGGAAGCAGCTTCCCTATTAAACCCCAAGTTTCCCTCACCTTCTGACATATCCCACAAACCTGATTTATCTTCCAGGCTATTAACCCTTTTGCTTTCGTATCCAGCTGTATTATTCTGCCCCGTAATCGCACTCATTAATTTGGCGACCACATGCTGATTTACGCTTAAAATACTATTTGTTTCCAGAGCAGCTTCAGATGATACGAAAATATGGTTTCTTTGAAAGCAAAAGGAGTAAAAAGAGGTCAAAAATAATCCACTGGGAACTGCAGGTGGGAGTGGCACAGCCAAAGAGAAAGCAACGGAGCAGCTTAATTGGCCTGTCTCTAGGTGCCAGAAAACGGGGCAGCTGTTTCTGCAAAAGGTTAGGCCTGGCAACAAAGCGGCAGGTCGAACAGCTCAGGGATGCTCTGTTCCTCTCCCCACCCCAGCTGGAAGCTGCAATGAGCACCACTGGTGGTTTAAGCCAATGATACCCTTTGGGCATGTTAGCAGCATGGGGCTCACCACCCCTCTGAAAGGGCCCCCTTACCTCTTGGCTTCCTCCAGGTGGCAAAGATATTCGTAGGCCACATTCTGCCGTCTCCGCTCATCCATCTCTTCTGCAGTCATCCTCTCATTATCCAGGACAGCTGCAAAAAGGCAGGACAGGGTCAGTCCAGGGAAGCCAGAAGGACCTGAGGCAAAGTGCAGCTCAACAGGGGGTCGTCCCCAAGTGGGAGGTGTTGGGAGCTGAAGGAGCAAAGCCTCACTGGGTGCCCAGAAGCACCCAAGGTCTGGCACCCCACCCACTCCCCCACAACAGGACAGCTAGTGCCAAGGGTTTGTTTTTGTTTTATTTGAATGGCTCACCTGTTCCCTCCAAGTCCCACCTCAATACAAGCAACAAATGGAGAGTCAACCCCCCTATACCACTTTACTATGTATTTAATTTAAAGCATTTTTACCCACCCTCTCACCCCTTAGGCAAGACGATTGCCAGGGCTGCCTTGTTTGCAAAAACCAGGAGCAGGATTTTAACCCCAGATTCCGCTGGGAAGACGCTCGCCAACCGAAAGCACAGTGCAGGTAGCATCCTGCCCACCCTAGAAAGTACTAAAATAAGGCTCCCCCACGCAGAGCAGAGGCCCCAGGCTCCAACAGAGGAGGAAGCTACTCCAGATAGCCAGTCCAAGGACAGACTTGCCAGGTGCACACACCTGCTGTGACAACAGGGTGAACAGTTTACATTCAGTGTGCTCCCTTCCCCCCCCTCCACAAATAAAAAACAAGCTGATGACAACATAAAGCCACTGCACTGCCTGAAACTGAAAGTTCTTCTGAGACTTCCTGAGACTATGCTCACAACCATTCACAAGAAATAGACAAACTAATCCCATGCCTTGGGGGGAGACAAGACACAAATCAGTGACTCTTGCAGAGGCAGCATGAGTGGCTGGGGCAACCCAGTCACATGGGCAGGGTACAAATAAAATAATAATTATTATCATCATCATCATCACCATCCTCCTCTCTTTGCTGAACAAGCCAGCTTACTAACTGAATGTTATAATAATTACAGCATCCTGGTTTGCCACGAAACAGAGCCACTCCAAATCCTGTAAGCAAAAAGCAGACTTTGGGCCCTGGAGCCCACATGCCTTTTGCATCAGACAAGGAGTCTTGCGACACCTTAAAGACCAACACCTGAGATTCTGCACTACAGAACTACTTGATTTGAGGCAAAGTGAGCTTTTGGGAAATGGGCGGGGCTTCTCAGTGGCACTTTCTGTATAAAACTTTGAGATCTTGACCAGTCAGTGCCCAGAACCTTCCAGAAGCATGGGAGGATAGTTTGTGAGCAGAAACGCGTTTCTCCATGAGTCAGAAAAGGAACGGTCCGGCCAAAGTGAGGCATGAGAACGCTCTGCTGACTCCTCTGGGAGAATAGAGCGAAGGGCACCTTCCCTCCCTGCATCTAAAAATACCAGGCTGTTTGGGCTGACAGTGGTAAATATTCATAATTTGCCACAGAAATATATCTGACAGATCGTAACATTTATAACACTTTGCCTCAGGTGTAAGATCCCCACTGATTCCCTTTGTGTAGGAAAGTCAGCTTTAGTTCAGTGACTTTGGTAACAGTCCCATGCTCCACATTTTAAAAAGTATCAATCAAATCTAGTTGGAGAGATAAGGCAATAATGGTGGGGTAGTGAGGACCTCCAGTGGGAGGGTACTCCACAGCACCAGCCCCACAACCAAAAAGGCCCTGCTCCTCTCAACCAGTCCTGCAGGACCCAAGATAAGACAGTGGAAAGGTGTCCCTCGGGAAGTTGTGGACTCTCCTTCCTTGGAGGTTTTAAGAAGATGTTGGATGGCCATCTGTCACGGATGCTCTAGCTGAGATTCCTGCACTGCATGGGGTTGGACTAGATGACCACTGGGGTCCCTCCCAGCTCCACAATTCTATTATATTTTACAAGTGCACATTATATTCCGAGGCAACAATTTAAATCAGAGGATCCTAAAATAGCTTCCTTTAATATAGTGGTTTGGGAGAAGATCCTCAGTTCAAGACACACTCATTGCTTCAGTCATCCAAATGAGACAATCCTGACACCCCTTGAGCAGCCAGGATGAGCAAGACTTGCACACAAGATGCTCCAGTTCCAACCCTGGAGCTGAAAAGTCCTGGCTCAGATTACAACTGCACGCTGTAATTGACAGCACGTTCCTATACCACCCCACAAAGAACTGCAGTTTGGTAAGAGTGCTGGGAACTGTAGCTTAGTGAATAGCAAACTACAGTTCCCGGGATTATTTCTGGGGTGTGTTTAAATGAATAGTATATATGCACCCACATATGCCTCACTGCCTCTAACAGGGTCATCCACTCCTACCTGCTGGGCCAATTCCAGGTAGAGGTTTGTGGATACAGTGGATGCTCGGGTTGCGTACGTGATCTGTGCAGGATGCACGTTCGCAACCCTCAGTGTTCGCAACACACATCTGCACACGCGCGGGTTACGATTCAGCGCTTCTGCGAATGCACAATTTAGTGCTTCTGCGCATGTGCAACAACCAAAAACCCGGAAGTAACCCATTCCGGTACTTCCGGGTTTCAGCGGTCCGCAACCCGAAAAAACGCAACCTGAAGCGGCTATAACCCAAGGTATGACTGTACTTCTGTCCCATGACATTTGCCATTCTGCCCCCATGTTTTTCAGCCTTTATGTGAAGCTACTGAATGAGCTCGTCCACTGGTGAAAACCATATCTGTCGGGCAAGGGTTTGGAAACAATAATGGACTGGATGAGGCCCAGTAAACTGAAAAGTCAACCTGACAAGGTAGAAGAACCATCTGATAGGATGGTGGTGCTCCACATGCTCTGGAAGGGCTGTACTCTCCCTAAAGCAGGGGTCCCCAGCATTTCTGGGCCCAGGGATATATTTTTAAAAATCTGTCAGGGCCACCACAAAGTACCCATTTCACAGAAGGAAAACAGGTGATGCTCATAAACATTCCCTGCAACAGACAAACCCCACTGTCTGTGAATCGTTCCAAGGCCTAAGGATGAAGGGTGGTATACAAATTTAATAAATAATAGTAATAGCCTCTTTTGCACCTCGCCAGCCAGGCCTGATTCTATAGACGGCAGTTCCAGAACCGCCAAAGAGGAATCCCTTTCTGCTGCCAGCTTTGAAACTATGCCTAGAGAGATAGGAAAGGACAGAGCCACCATCCTTATTGCCTGTAGACAGATCCTGTGGCTGTTTTTGATGCTGCCATTTCCTGGCAGTTTGACACAGCAGGAACTTGGCAGCAGAATTATTCATGCAGCCCACCCACAAAAAGTAGCAACAATGACTTATGAAAGTACGGCTTCGACATTTTTAAAATCCCCCTTCTGCCACCAATACAGAGAGCCAGGCTGATGTACAGTAATAGTTACCAACTGCTGGATTGGGGTGGGGAGATCCAGGTTCAAATGCCCATCAGCCCAAAAGTTCATTGGCTGATCCCTGGTCAGCCCTGTCTCTCAGCCTAACCTACCTCACAGGGTTGTTGGGAGGATGAAATGGGGTAGGGAGAACCTTCAGGTCTTTGCAGGAATGCTAGCAAACAATGTAAAATGGACAGCTCATTTCCCCCACTTTCTACATGGAAAGGGTAGCTTGGATTAGCAGGCAGAAATCCAACAGGCTATAGCAAAGGTTCAGCTCTTTAACTTGCCGCCCCCCTACACAGACCCATTTCCAGCCTAAAGCCAGCACTCAGCTGCAGGCAGAAACCTTGAGCTTCATCCACTTGCACAAAGGAGTGTCATCCACAGAGTTCACAAGAAATAGGGAACACACAGTTGCCTGAGCCCAGCAACACTGAAATATTGGGACTCTTCCAATGTTTTCTAGCTCTCAGTACTTCCCTGGGATGCCAAGGTGTCTCCTACAAAATGTGAGGGCGGCTAAGCACCGCCTCGCTGGTATGACACCTTTTGCATCTAGTCCAGCCCTGAAACTCCTCCTCACAGGACCAGCGAGTTATCCGCTGACGCCCACGTGGAAAGGTAGACTGCCCTCAATCATGGAGGTTTGATTCGCCCAAAGGCTGCCACCCTGCTCGGT
The DNA here is from genome assembly GCF_965112155.1 of Podarcis liolepis. Lineage (NCBI taxonomy): Eukaryota > Metazoa > Chordata > Lepidosauria > Squamata > Lacertidae > Podarcis > Podarcis liolepis. The sequence continues at coordinate 26,211,651 of NC_139569.1, forward strand.
GGGAGCCAAGCCTCCTGCGCTTGGTGAAGCGAGGCATCCATGGAGCTGGGAGAACGGGCAGTTCGTGCCGAGGATCCGCCCCAGGAGCTGCACGTCGCCGCCCTTCCTGCTCGGGGAGGGGAGCGGTCCTTACCCCGCCCCATGGCCCCTAAAATCGGGCCTCCCCCTCTTCCTCTCCCCCCCCCGGCCCTCCCGGCAAAAGAAAGAGCGCGAGAGAAAGCGGCTGCTTCGCTCAAAGATGCCCAACAGGGGACCCAGCCCGTAACCCCGCGAAAAGCGACAGCGCGTGCAAACGAGCCCGAGAGAAACGCGCGCCGCTCGGCGAGGCAGGCCGTTCACACGAGCAATCCGGGGAGCGCTGCTTCCCGCCCGCCCGCCATGTTGAGGGGGCGATGGGGAGGCAGGGAGCGCCGAGACTTTCACAGCGGGCCCGGCTTCCTGCTCGGCCAAATAAACCCACAGCCCCGGGCCAAGCGAGCCAGCGTCCTCCTTCCCCGCCAGTCGGAACGATTCCTCCGGGCCCGGTAAGGGCTGTGCCTGGGCGCCAGCTCCAACAAAGCGGCCCCGGCGGAGGAGGAGGAGACGCTGGCAGCAAACCGACGGCCCGAGGCATCTCTCAAGCCGCAAGCAACGCGCCCTTCCCTCCCTCGGCCCGAGACTCACAGCCGTAGTGGGGCCGGGCCACGCCCGCCCCGTCGATCTCCTCCGGGGTGGCCATGAGGACGAGCCAAGGCAGAGGGAGCGGCGGCGGTTCCGTCTAGTCGGAGCCCGTCGGTCGTCCGGCCGGGACGAGAAGGCTGCTGCTGTTTCTCAGGCTGCGGCGGCTGCTCGGAACGCGGGAGGGGAGTGTCCGCTCCGTCCGTTGGGCGGCGGCGAGGAGGTGGAGGCGGAGGGGAAGGCGGTAGGGAGCGGCCGCCCGTTCTCCTTCCTGGCGCGGCGGCGGCGCTGTCGGGCCAGCCCAGCGGGGTGTGTCTCCGGCTGCACCTCCCAGCCCAACCAGCTTGGCAGGAGCCTCCGCCAGGTCGCCCCGCCCAGTGGGCACTTGCTGGAAGAAGCGGCGGCTGGAGCCACTCCGGGGAGCACCGCAGCGGGGAAAGGGCTCCCACCGGAGAAGAGCCCGAGGGGCGATGCACGGCCCCTTTCCTGAAGACGCGCGACTCCGCGGAGAACCTCCATGTCCAGAGGCAGGATACCCCGCTGTTGCCGACGAGGAAGGTCTTGCCTTCGTATTGCCCGCTTTCCGCCTCCTTGTTGCGGCTCCGGGCTAGCTGCGGTTGGAAACAGGACACTGGGGCAAAGGGACCGATTTGGGAAGCGGGGGTGGTGTTCTGTACCGCTGCAGTTTGCAACTCTGCATTGCTAACTCCTCGCCCAGTGCAACCGCGAAGGATCTGCAGGAAACAGGCGGACGCCACCACGGAGTGAGCTGCCTCCGCTTTCTCGGGAAGGAGGGAGCCCCACCGATATAAAGGCAGCTCCAGGGCGATCTAGTTATACTATGCGGGGATGAGAGGCATTGGAGTGCTTCAGCCCTGCTTGGTAGCAAATCGGTTGCTTGTTCCCTAAGGAAAGAGGAGACATTCTGCGCATGCTCGGGGGTGGGGATGGCACCTCAAAGCGGGAGGAATCAAACTCACAACGGGGCACATTGTTAGAAGAGGGGCGGGGAAGGTTCGCTTCCTTCAATGATGGCAGATTTTGGCGAGCCCAAGAAGAAACAAGGCCGTAATTCGGTTTGCTGGAATTTCCCCCCTCCCCTCATAGGAGTCACGCCGATGAGTCTTCGCCGCCCCCCAATAAAATATTTAAGGGGTCCAGCCCCCCCCCATGGCTGTCAACTTTCAGATTTGAAAATAAGGGATCAGCAGCCTCAAAAATAAGCGATCAGCAGCCTCACCTGTCCCGGGGACAGCCTGCGGAATATCTAACAATCCGGGATAGCAGCGGGAAACAGCGCTGGAATAAGGGAATTTCCCGCAAAAAAAGGGAAGGTTGACAGCTATGCCCCCCCCCCAGTTGATGGTTATTGCCATTCAAATTGTGTGCCTGCACCCTGTCACGTGATCGATTATGGGGGCGGGGCTTGCCTGCCCTCCCATATTTTATTCAAGTTGGCAATCCTGCTGCCAACTGGAAACCATAAGAAAAATTCAGATTTTTTTTTATTAGGTAGCAACAGTGCTTTTTTTCTTTAAAAAATGTTTAGGGGTACTCTCTCTCTTTTTTAATATATTTTTATTAAGTACAAATTAGAAAACATACATATTCACAACAAAAGAAAATACAAAAGAAAAAGAAAATACATCTAACCAAGGGGAAAAAAATAGAGAATATTTTGTTTCTTTTCATATTTAGTTATTTATACCTCTATAAAATGCTATTCACAATAAAGCAGTGAAATGGAAGATATCAGAAAAAAGAACAAAGAAAGAATAAAGAAGTAAGAGAAAAAGATCATAAGTGAAAAAAAATTAAAGTAGATAAGTACTCACAACACATAGCCATTTCCCATCTATATTTATATTCAATTGTATAATTTCATCTTGTCCTTATCTACCTTAAATAAATGGTTTTTTGGGTTGTTTTTTAGGGGTTCTCTCATTTTCCTACTCATATTGAAATACTGCCCCTCAATGAGGCCAAACTTAGATTCACAAAATGTTTAGGGGTATGCATCCCCCCTGAAAAAAAGCGCTGGGTAGCAATCTCTCTCTCACACACACTTACACATGCGCGTGTAGCAGCCAATATCAGAGTCCCTCCTCTTTGTAACTTAGTTCTGATTTAAACCTCCGGATATATTATTTCAGGCTACAATTCAGATTTTTAAAATGACCCTGCAAATGCAGCCAGTCCACCATCGTTCTCCGACTGAGAGCTGCTTATAATACCCTCTATGGAGTTTCCATATTTAAAAAAGTGAAAATCCGGACACAAAAGCCTGCCCCCCCCCCTCAAAATCGTGTCTCCACTAATGGGAGTCCCCCATATATCTGTCAAGCGGTTGGAAAGTGTTTCTTTTTTTACATAGCCACGTGCAGTTCACCTGTGGCTGTGGATGTCATTGCTGCCTCCCCTCGTGGCACCATGGGTGTAGGCAGGGGGGCAGCTGCTGCCCCCAAATCAAATAATTAAAAGTATTGCAGTTTTCAAAGAGCAATTTAAAGAGCATTTTGTGAGCATTATTGAAGGGTTGGAGAGATTATCACTAGAAGGAAATGGCAACACGAGGAAATGGACACTCCAGCTAGATTCTGCTGCCACCAAAGCTCAATTCATCCTTGCTGCCGCTCTGTTAGCCAAATATTCTGCTTTATCGGAACCTGTGGTAAATGCCCTAGTGGTAAATGCCCTGGCGAGTGCTTTGTAATTTTGCAAAATATATTCGTTAACCACAAGAAAGGTACCTCCTGATGTTAATTTTTTAATTTAACTTTCTAGTTTTCAAATGACTGAAGATTTTGAGATTTTCCTGAACACTTGGGGCCAAAAGAAAGTAATTTAAAACAACTGTAGTTGGGACATTTAATTCCGAATCTGCTAGACAGAGCCAGACAGAGGATGATGACAGATGAGGGTCCTGCTCCCCCCGCCCCCCAAATCCTAGCTACGCCCACGCGGGGCACCTTACGAATTCCATTCTGAAACCCGCCCTTCCTCCATCCAAAGTCGCGGGCGGTTTGAACGCAGCCCCGCAGCCGAGAGCCTCCTGCCTCTGTATCTTTTGCTAGCTCTACACGTACAAGCAGTGCATTGAAAGCACATTCCCGCCTCGCCCGCCCCCCCCCCCCAAATCTTCCCTGCAGCGCCTGCTGCGATTGGCTTCCTCGCCCGTGTTTCGTTTTTTTGCAAAGCCGCGCACAGATCTCCTGCTGCCGCTCTCCTCCCGGTTTGAAGCGCTGTCCCGCTCAGCTTTGCAAGTGCTCGGTCAACGAGCCACGCGCGGTGAGGGCCGCCTGCCCTTCCCAACCTTTTGCTAGCTCTATGCGCTCGGAGGCGGTAGGCGCGCGCACCCTCTCCTTTTCCCGTCGGGCCTTGCGGGGCGCCGTCGTTCGCTCTTCGCCGGCCGCCGCGATGATCCACGAGCTGCTGCTGGCGCTGCGCGGCTACACCGGAGGCCTCTTCGTCGCCGTTGGAGGCGGCGGCAGCGTCTGCCTGCAGGTGGCTTCCCGCTCCGCCCCCTGGGGAAGAGGCGCCCCAGGCCGCCTCCGCCGCCGCCTCCCACCCTAACCGGCTTCTCGTTGCCCTCCCCTCCCGCAGGTGCCTCAGGAGCCGGTGCTGCCGCCCTTCCTTCACCCGAGCGAGGCCGCCCTCCTGGCCCGCGTCTGCCGCCTCGGCGCCTTCTACATTCGCTTCAGCGACTTCGTCGAGCAGTTCGCAGCCGAGCACGTCCAGCCGCCGCCCTCGCAAGGAGGCCCCTCGCAGGGCGGGCAGCAGCAGCAGCCTCCCCCCGGCGCCCCCTCAGCCCCTTCAGCAGCAGCAGCCCTGCCCGTGCAGCCGCAGGTGAGCGGTCCCCTGAGCATGTGCAGAGCGCCTTCCCCGCGGGCGCGTCAGGGCGTTAGGCAAGCGAGGCCCCCACTTTTGCCCGCCTGCCTGTCACTTCTCCGGCCGTTTATGGGCAGTGACCCTCTGCGGAAGCGACTCGGCCCTTTCCCTCACAGGCTGTTTCTCTCCGTCCATTCTCGAGGCCTAAAAGAGCCAGGACATCAAGGGCTGCAGCGGCCGCCTCCACATCTCTCTCTCTCTCCTGCCCCTCAATACCCAGAAGGGCCCCACATCCCTGTCCATGAAGTCCTCCGAGGTTTATTTCCCCCCTGGCTTTCTTTTTCCAATTGCTGGGCCTTGGGGGGTGTTCATTGTTTTGGCTGCTTTTATGGAAGAACGTTGTCTGTAATACTGCTGTCAAAAAACAGTGATGTTTGTGGAGGAGCTTTCTTGAAAAGCAATGTGTGCATTTATTGAACAAGCCCTTCTCCTAATTGCACCTCCTGTGCAAGGGCTTTTGTGGCAGGATGCAGTCCCAGAACAATGGAGGGGGTGTTGCGTTGCCTTTGGGTCGCTTCCACTCATGGCAATAGAGGTGGTTCTAGAGCCTTATGCATGCCAGGAGATTAACCCTTCCTTGATCCACTTTCAGGATCTGCACCCCTCCCAGCAAGGGATTTATCTGCGAGCTTTCTGCACTGGGCTTGATGCCGTGCTGCGTCCATATCGGCAGGCCCTGCTTGACTTGGAGCAGGAGGTAAGCAGGGCACAGTGGGTTTCTGTAGTAAATATTGCATGATGCTCTGCCCATCAAATCCAACTGCAGGTTTTTGTCACTAATAGTGGTTTGTTGACTCCTTTTCACTAAGCCACCCCACAACTAGACATTGTACAAGAATAGAGCATAAATGACTACTTGCTTGCTTAGCAGAGAGGGCACCAATCAGATTGCATCTGTTGATGGTGTCCTTCATTATTAAGAGAGACAAAATTATTAGCCATGCAGACAAAAATGCTGATGAGCATTAAATTCCAGCACCATGGCTGCGTAGCTCTGTAGCAGCTAAACCATAGAGGAGGTGTTGGCCCCTTGAAGCAAGAGAAGACAAGCTTCTCTTCTGGTAAGCAGCAAGGGCACGGCATCCACCCATCTGAGCCAGTTGCAAAATTGAAGCTCAGAGAGGTTGCAGCTACCTCCTGAACTTTGGTGTGGTGTGGTGGTGGGGGCATGGGGAGAGAGACATGGCTATAAAAGGACAGCAGTTCTAACACCAAGCTCTAAAATGCCCCAGGGGATCTGGTTACTGGCAGCCAATCAGTTCCAGCCTAGTACTCTGGGTGTAAGTCAAGGGTCAGCAGCAGCCACAGACCCAAAATGAGCCCAGAGTGAGTGCAGGGCTGGGGCAACTTATTGACCATGATGCCCAAAGCACCAACTCATGATCTCCCAGGTACACAGTACTGGAAGGCAAGAGCAGGGAAAGCACAATTGAAGAGGATGAAGGAATCTCCCAAACAGGCAGCAACATGCAGGTTTTTGGGGGGGGAAGAGCAGGCAAGGAGCAGAAGGAGGAGGTGAGAAAAGGCTAGTTGAGAGAATGGGGAAGAAGAGCTTAATGTAATATTGAAAGCTGAGGCTGGAGGAGTTTCCCTTCTCCACAGAAGCAGGGGCTAAGGCTGGAGGTGGTTCCAGACCCAGCAGGTGCTTACCTGACAAGCCAACTTGCACCAAGTTGCTGTATTTTCCCTGGCTTCAGGCATAGGGCTCCACAGCCAAAGATTGTCTGTGCCTCAAATCAGCACTTGCCAATTTGTAATTTAAAAGCAACAGGCCAGTGTAGGTAACAAGTATACTGAATAAACCTTGCTTTGTTATCCCACTGCTTTGACCTAAAAGGTCTGGACACAGACAGTTCTTGACATGCCAGCCAGTGTCATGCATTGCTAATTCCACCCATGTATGTTGGATCTCTGTAGGAAACAGTGCCATCCGTATAACTGCTATATTCAAAAAGCTCCAGAGAGTGCTCCTTTCCTGCTTGTGCAACTTAGGATTTGCAAAACAAGAAGTCAAAACAAAGACTTACTCCAATCTCTCACCCACCTTTCATTTTTTCCAGTTTCTGGCTGATCCTCACCTTACCATCTCGCATGTCAATTATTCGCTGGATCAAGTAAGTTCTCCCTGCCCATACCTCCCTTCTGTTGGAGGAGCTGCCTTCTCTAGATGGTGCCTTCTCTTCATGGTTGCCTGCTGAAAAGAGGCTTGCCTATATGAGTGAGCTGTATTAGTTCACACTGACTGCCTTGAATAAGATCTGGAGGTCTGTTTTGAAGGGCAGGACCTCAACTGCTCTTGTTCTTGTCTGGCTGAGCCCTGGAGCTCTAGCACAAGGGATGGGGCTCCACGGCCAGTTTCCTGTCTCCGATCCTTTTCCTGCAGTGGAATAAATAAAAAAATTGAGGCAGGAGTAAGCCTTGACACAACCTCCATAAAGGCAAGGATTCTCTTCCTTCCCTCAGTCTGATTCATTGGCTATCCCAATCTCTGTAAGGGCCCTCCTGCCCCAAGGGACATCCTGTGAACTGCCAGTGTGAGCAATGGACGAGTACTGTATTTTTCGCCCTATAGGACGCACCGGCCCATAGGACGCACCTACTGTTGGGGGGGGGGGGAAATAAAGCAAAAAAAAATTATCCCCCCCCCCCTCACCGAGGATATCTGCCCGAAGCGTGGGGCGCTTTGCTTCAGCGCGCCCGGCGCTCCGGACAGCAGGCTGCTATCTGCAGCCTAGGGAGCCTTGTGGGAACTCCCGCAGGGCTCCCTAGGCTGTGGATATCTGCGCGAAGCGCGGGGTGCTCTGCTTCGGCGCGCTCCGGGCAGCAGGCTGCTATCCGCAGCCTAGGGAGCCCTGCGGGAACTCCCGCAGGCTCCCCAGGCTTGCTGATAGCTTCCTGAAGCCTGGAGAGCGAGAGGGGTCGGTGTGCACCGACCCCTCTCGCTCTCCACACTTCAGCGAAAGCCTGCATTCGCTCCATAGGATGCACACAGATTTCCTATAGGGCGAAAAATACGGTACTTTCTTGAGTCTCTCAGAGAGAGGCTCTTGGGACACAGGAAGCTTGGAAAGAGAGATAAAAGGTTTATCATCCTGAGTGGCTAGAATATGAGAATGGAGGGTCTTATACAAGAGCTCTGGCTCCATCTGAGGGGCCACTTACCAGCTTTCCCCCAGAGCACCTTTATTCACCTAGTCAGTTTGGAGAGGCTCCGGATCCTGACAGGGGACTCAGTCTCTCTTCCCGCCAAAGAGAAAGGAGAGCTGCCTAGGGATGATTATGTATGCATCACTCTTAACTCCTGTTGGCTGCCTTCCACTGAAAATTAATCTACATTGCAGGCTGCACTGAAGGAAGACAAGGGGGTTAATCAGACCACATTCTTGTGGGGCAGGGGGCTGCCTAGGCAATCTCAGTTTTTGCTAGAGTACCCATCCTATGAGCAAAGGGCCTCCTCAGGAAAGGTAACATTAGTTTAGGCAGATGCCCATTTTCAGTGATAATAGCAAAATTCTGGACCCAGGCCAGGTGGCGGCGGCAGCAGCATCAGAGCTTTTCACAAGGAAACTCTGTAGACACACAGAGAAACTAGGAGGCTGCAATCCACATGCCTCCTCCAACTGGTTCATTAAGGTGGCACATCTTTTGTGCAGTATTTAATATGTACTTTGGGCCTGAAGGGAAGCTTAGTCTTCCGAACTGCATTTATAGCCTGCATTGATGTTGATCCTTGTTAGTTATTGCATCCTTGCCTGATGTTCAATAGGCAACATGGAAGGCCTTTCCTTTCCCCTTTTTTATAGAAAAAGGCTTGCACAGGCATTATCTTAAGGAACATAATCCTGATCATGCGGAAAGTTTGCAAAAACCTAAAGTGTGGTGCAAGTAATTGTGTGTGGTTTAGGAAACATACTGTGGCAGAGTGAATCTCTGTGAGTAGAATCTTGGCAGCCATTTCCAATTTCTGATGTCCTAAGCAAGAGAAATCTGACACTTTTATCTACACAGCAGGTACAGTGCCTGCACCTTAAAAGGGGGCAAATAACATTCCTTGAAGAATTAATGAAGTTAGGGAGGTCATCTTAGTAGGTGTCTACTTATTTAGGTAGACTATCGAGGGGAGCCCCAACTGCAGGGTGGGGGGGACAAACCATGAAGGCAACACACAAATGAAGCCCCTGTGCAAGAAGGAAGATACTTCCATTTTGCTATGTGACATTGAAATTAGGAAAGGCTTTTTCCCACGCAGTCTGTTTCATAGCCTTCCCTATTGGAGTGAGTGGGAGGAGCAGCTCATAGGAGGATTCCCAACCCACATTAGAAAAAGATCTCGTCTGTCACATTAAGTACAACACTCTGTTCTCTTTTTTCCCCATTATTGTCTCAAACTAGCAAATCATTCCTCACCAGCTGATTCTTGTTTTGCAGTTCCAGCTCCTTTTCCCCTCGCTGATGACTGTGGTGGAGCAAATAAAGACCCAGAAGGTACAGTTGAGAATCCTGATCTCCCTTGGTGGTGGCCCTCTTTTCACAGGCACCTGCCTGGCTTGATTTGATAATAGAGGGCAAATTTTGTGTGTAACTGAGATGGTGCTGATTTCTCTCACCTCACTAGAGGTGAAAAATGGGAAGTAGGAGTTCTGGTACCATCATCCACAGAAAAGTAGAGCAGGGAGCTGGAAATGCTGCCTGCATGTGGATGAGGAGCTTCCTCCATCCAGGCTAGCTGGTCTCTGGACCTTCCAGAATCCAGCTGCCAGCCAGTGTTGTAGGAACATATGGCAACATCAGCTCTTGCAAGGGATCTGCTTTTCCTTTGCAGATTCATGGCTGTCAAATCCTGGAGGTGGTTCACAGACATAGCCGAGGTGGTCTGCCACCTGTGCGCCGTGCTTTGGAAAAGTAAGAAACCCTCCTGGGTGGGGCCAGTCCATGCGCTAAGGAGGAATGCCAGGTTATGGGTCCTGGGAACCTGCCCCCTGAACAAGTTAATGTTCCTGAAGTCCCACTGTTGCCTTGGATGGTGCTTGTTTCCCTGTCCCCAGCCACCAATGGCAGCAGCTCCATTGTGGCTGCAGCCTGGTCAAGCCCCCTTCCCTCTACTGCTGTGTCCCCCTCCAGGGTCTTGGCCATGTGCCATGCTGCCATGTACAAGCAGCTCTCTGCCTGGATGCTGCATGGGCTGCTCCTGGACCAACATGAGGAGTTCTTCATCAAGCAAGGCCCTTCTTCGGGGTCTGTCCCTGCCCAGCCCGAAGAGGAGGAGGAGGACCTGGGGATCGGAGGGCTGACGGGGAAACAGCTGCGAGAGCTGCAGGACATGGTGAGGTTTGGGTGCTAAATACAAAGGAGGCTGAATCCGCCTCCCAATCCCTCTAGCTCGGCATAGTCCACACTGCCTAGCAGCCCCTTCCTAGGGCTTCACAGGCTTCTGCCAGTTCCACATGGAGATGTTGTGGGGTTGGACATGCAAGGCTGCTTGCATGCAAAGCAGATGCTCAGCCACCGAGCCAGGTGCTCTCTTGCCTCGTGAAACCTGCTTAGCCCCCTCCAGTCATCTTTTTGTAGTTGGATCTAGAAGTTTCTGTTTTGATAGCTCAAGTATTCTTTTCTGACTCTTTAGCCATTGTTTCATGGATCAAGAATCCTGCTCTGCTCCCCACTGACACAGATTGGTGGTTCCAACTAAGTCTTAACACACACCTACCCTTTGATGGACAGTCCTCAGGATTGGGGGTGGGGCTTTCTATTTGGAGCCCCCACGTTTGTGCGTGGGGTTCTTTGACTTTCCCCCATTTTCACCTCTCCTTCCAACAGCGGCTGATTGAAGAGGAGAACATGTTGGCACCCTCCCCAAAGCAGTTCTCTCTGCGGATTGAAATGCTGCCATCCTACATCCCTGTGCGAGTTGCTGAGAAGATCCTTTTTGTGGGAGAGTCTGTCCAGATGTTTGAGAGTCAAAATGTGAGCCTTACCAAAAAAGGTAGGAAACACTTTGACTCATTTCATTCTGCATGGGGGCAGCAAGGATTGAAAGCTGTAGGGTGGTTGTTTCTTGGCTGTCCATTCATAAGGGCACCCTGGGACATAGCAGGGAAGTGCTGGGATGCCTCACCAGAGGTCTGCGCAAGATGGAATGGACCCTCCCTGTAAAGCACTCAAGCCACCCCTCCCCCTTGCTCTGCCACTCTTTCCTTGGGGTAGAGTATGGTGGCTCCGTAAAGGTAAAGGACCCCTGACAGTTAAGTCCAGTCGTGAATGGCTCTGGGGCTACGGCGCTCATTTTGCTTTACTGGCCGAGGGAGACGGCGTTTGTCCACAGACAGGTTTTCCAGGTCATGTGGCCAACATGAAAAAGCCGCTTCTGGCGAAGCCAGAGCAGCGCACGGAAACACCATTTAGCTTCCTGCCGGAGCGGTACCTATTTATCTACTTGCACTTTGATGTGCTTTTGAACTACTAGGTTGGCAGGAGCTGGGACTGAGCAATGGGAGCTCACCCCGTTGCGGGGATTCAAACCGCCGACCTTCCGATTGGCAAGCCCTAGGCTCAGTAGTTTAGACCATAATGCCACCCATGTCCCTACTATGGTGGCTCCATAGCTTTTGGTAAAAAGAAAAGAAAAAGTGAGGCCCTGTTGGTGTTTTGCCTCACCAATACAGCCCCCAAGGAGGTGCCTTTAGTGTTTACAGTGAATTAAAATTTCTTCTTCCTGCTGGTTCTAGCTCTCAGGCTGCTTTCTGATGGCTACTGTGTGTGTGTGTGTGTGTGTGTGTGTGTGTGTGTGTGTGTAGGACATGCTTCCTCCTAGCTCTGGTATTTGTACAGAACGACTGGGAAGCACTGAAAATATTTTGGAGCTACAGTGCCCTCCTCTCAGGAAGGCCACTTTGGAACAGCAAGAGGTTTTCTGACTTAATACCAGCCAGCTGTTTCCAGGAGAAAACAAAGGCAGACCGTCCTCAGCCCACCTCCATTGTCTGCTTTGTTACCGGTTTCCCAAATTGTAGTTGCATCTGCTGCCATCAGATGCACTGCAGAGTCCTCAGTGGGCTGGAGTGAAGCTGTTTTCCATTTCCATCTGTTTAAAATATTTGAAGCATCTTGGTCGTCTACTATATAAGCTTGGGTTGTTGGCATCTGTCAGCCACAAAGCAAAAAGGAGAACAGGCTCTGGTGCTCACAGATGCGAAACTTCATTGAAGCTCAGTGTGTTTCAGGAGCTTGAAAGGTTTCAAATTCTTACAATTCAAACACTCTCCAGTCTTAAATTCTGACCTATTCAAGAACTTGCTTGAAAAACTGGGAGAGCAATTCCCCCTTTTCCTCTCCTCCACTTTTCCAAGCTGGATCTTGATGCAGCCTTGAACAGCCTTTGTCCTCTGCAAAGCTCTGCTGATGGAGGCCGTGACTGGCATCTTGCGTCCAGATTAGGCCACTCTTCCTTGCCTTCCGTTGCCTCACAGGCTCCATCCTGAAGAACCAGGAGGACACCTTTGCGGCTGAGCTGCATCGCCTCAAACAGCAGCCTCTCTTCAACCTGGTGGACTTTGAGACAGTGGTGGACTGGATACGGAGCACTGTGGCGGAGGTCAGCCGTAGCTCTAGAGTTGCATGTGCTAAGTTCTTTGTGCGGTAGCAGCAGGGAGCCGTTTGCAAACCCCTCGGCCAGAGCTTGCTGGAAAACCTTTTTCAGGCTGAGGGCCACATTCCTTCTTGGGATTACATGCTGGGAAGGTGGCAGGGATGGAGTCAAAAGCGCCAGGCCAGGCCAGAGCAACCCCATCACCAGCAGCAGCATCCATTCAGTGAATTCTCTCCCCTCTCAAGAAAGGCTAAGTTAAAAGCTCCCATTAGCAACAATAAAAGCTTTAATAAAGCCTAATCTCTGTGGGGGAGATTTGATTTTAATGGCAGATCAGTGCATAGAGCGAGGTGATATTAGTCCTCTCCCCTGCTTTTCAAAAGTCTGATTGGTGCGGGGGGAGGGGTGACAGGTGGGGATCCAGAATTAACATTTGTCTCTTGCTAATGCACCCTGCACAATAATTAAACTTTTTAAAAGCCTCAACTGTTACAATATCCCATAGACCGGCTGTTTGTCAGTCCTGCCATATAGAGCATGGAGAGCCTTCCCAGCAATGGGCAAGTAGTCTCTGTCACTCAAAGCAAACAGATCAAGTCCTGGCTGCAGTGGGGTGGAAGGTCCCAGCAGCAGCTCGGAGCTGCTGCTGCTGGGGATCCCTGGTTCTTGATGCTGATGGACTGTTTTCTCTCCCTTAGCACTTATGGAAGCTCATGGTGGAAGAATCGGATTTAATAGGACAACTGAAGGTACATGCAAACCTACGGCGCTTCCAAAGCTGTTTCTTTCTCTTTGTGCAGGAGGAGACTCACTCCTGCCAGTGAAGTGTTGCTTGCAGGGGTCCATGGGTTCTGTATCCTTGATGCATTTAGTCATTCTCTCCTCCTTTCTAGATTATTAAAGATTTTTATCTCTTGGGGAGAGGAGAACTGTTTCAGGCCTTCATTGACACCGCACAGCAGATGCTGAAGACACCTCCCACTGCAGTGACAGAACATGGTGAGTTTCATGGGCTCTGGCTTCTCCGTTAGGCTGAGATGGTAAGATTGGTGGATCAGACCAACGACTCTCTACTCAAATACTTCCCTGCTTCCCAAGCCTTTCTACCAAGACTCTTGGCCCCTGCATAGGCACAGTTTGGCTCTGTAAGCTGTTGTGGCACAAACTCTGAAAAGGCCATGGGGGGTGGGAGAGTGGAAACAGGTGACTGTGCCTTCCTTGCTCACTGGGCACTCATCTGGAGTAAGTTGTTCTGGTCTGGCTCTCCTCAGATGTGAATGTGGCCTTCCAGCAGTCTGCCCACAAAGTGCTGCTTGACGATGACAACCTCCTTCCTCTTCTTCACCTGACCATCCACTATTATGGAAAGGAGCACCGAGGTGGGTGCTGGTGCCAGGGAGCCAAGCAGTCCTAAACAGGGCAGGTTTAGGCCCTACCACAACTACAAGCACAAAGCCAATTTGGTTCCGTAGAGGCAGAATGGCAGCCCTAGGTCTGGGAAGCTGGGAGTTCAAAGCTCAAGGCCAGTCTTGTCAATCCCCTGGGTGGCCTGGAGCAAGTCTCTCACCTGCATTAGCTGCCCATTGATAAAATGAGAAGGAGGGTGGCAGGGAAGGAGGGTGGGGTCCAGCAAGGGTTGCTGCCGTATTGTTGCCCACCTGCCTCCTGGCTTCCTTTTCAGATGCCGCTCAAGCTCGAGATACGCCTTCTCGGGAACTGTCTCCCCATGAATCCCCTGCATCAGGCTGGGCTGCTCTGGGGCTCTCCTACAGGGTGCAGTGGCCCCTGCATATCCTCTTTACTCCTGCCGTCCTGGAAAAGTGAGGGCTGCTTTATCCCTGTTTCTGTTTCCAGGTGGATTCTGTGGCATTTTGGTGTCAAAGGTTGATGGTAGCAGAGCACATTTTTCCTGGGTGGGAGGAGGAGATGCTGGCCTGGTCTGAGCTCCTGGTCTACTTGCCCAGAGACCTGACCCAGCTATCTTTTGCTTGCCTTCCTCTTGGCTTGCAGGTACAATGTGGTCTTCAAGTACCTGCTAAGTGTGCGTCGAGTCCAGGCTGAGCTGCAGCACTGCTGGGCTCTACAGATGTGGTGCAAGCGCCTGGAATCCAACAGGACAGATGCCATCAAGTGGCAACTGCGCCATCACATGACTTTCCTTGTAGACAATCTGCAGTACTACCTGCAGGTGAGCAGCAACACAGGTCTCGGGGGCTAACTGAGGCTTTGGTGCTGCTCCTCCAAGGGATATGCATCAGCCAGTTCTCCCAGCAATACCCTAAATCTCCCACCAAAAATTGATGGCTGGAAATGACTGGAAACAGCAGGCAGTATATTCTCCCTCACTTTTCCTTATCCTCAGGTGGATGTTCTGGAGTCTCAGTTCTCCCAACTTCTGCAGCAGATCAACTCCACCCGTGACTTTGAGAGCATTCGACTGGCACACGATCACTTCTTGAGCAATCTCCTAGCACAGTCCTTCATTCTGCTGAAACCAGTGAGTGATCCCCATAGCCTGTTTGCCTTGTGTCCCCAGGAGAACTGGTCCTGTTCGAACAGTCCAAATGCCCATCCAGTGCAGCACTCCTAGCTCACTTCAATGCAAACATGGCAAGAAGGAACTAAAGCAAAAGCCAGACCCTTGTGAACATGGCTGTGTTGCTTGGCCATGAGCACAACCAAAGCCCTTACCTGCTAAAGTGAATAATGAAGTACAGGTCTGTATAGAAAAGCAGGATAGAAAATAAATGAACTGCAACTGTGTCAGTTTGCCTTCATTATGTGTTTTTTGGGGGGGAGTGTCTTCCTGGTGACTTGGTAGCATTTGGCAATCTGGAGAAGCCTGTCAAAGTCCTTCCCCAGAGCACCAGGAAAGTAGGTATGTTCATTGGTCTTGGAAACTCATGTTTAGAGCAGCTTATGATGCTTGAACAGAAATTTCAGGCTTTGGTAGCTGCTGTTCAGTGTATGAAGATTTTTGGTTTTTGTTTGATTGCATCAGCTCCATTAGACCTACTAAGCAAGAAGTGAAATGGTTTGAGTAAACCAGTCCAAATAATCCTGCTGAATCTGGTCATTATCTCAGGCTGCGGAAGGGCAAGACGAGAAGCATCTGCTCTGGTGAGGCCCTCCTGGACCTTCATCTCCATTCTGCTCTTTGGTTTTGCAGGCTTTCCACTGTCTGAATGAAATACTGGATCTATGCCATAGCTTCTGCTCACTTGTCAGCCAGAACCGGGGACCATTGGATGAGCGGGGGACGGCCCAGCTGAGCATCCTGGCCAAGGTGGGCCTTGCACTTTTCTACCTGAAAAACATCGCCCAAAGCTTTTGGGTCTTCTCTCCTGTGGATGCTGTTGGAAACTCAGAGCAGCCAGCTCTCTGATGAATTCAGCATGGGGTGGGGGAGGGGGTAGGAACACAAGAAGTCTGGCCATTGCTCTTCCATGAAGCTCATCAGAAACAGCCTTGTCCAGGCCCTTGTGGCATACTGGCAGCAACAGCTGGGGCCTTTCCTCCTCCAGGACAGCAATTCCCAAAGGGTGAGCGATGAGGTGGGGCAGTTGCCTGGGATGCTCTCTCCCCATATGGGTTCGAGTGGCCTTCAAGTCATCTCTGTTCAGCCCTTTCTGCTAAGGCAGAGCCCTCAATTTATGGCTCATGGGTGCTGTTTACCTTTGCAGGGCTTCAGCTGTCAGTCTTCACTCCTTTTCAAGATCCTCTCCAGTGTTCACAATCACCAGATCAATTCAGACTTGGCTCAGTTGCTGTTACGTCTTGACTACAACAAATACTATACCCAGGCTGGAGGCACCTTGGGCAGGTAGGCCTTGGCGAGGGCCAGGAAATCACACAAGCCCCTTTTAGTTAGATTTGTGCTGGTGGTGGGAGGCTCTGCCTGAATGTGGACTCTTCTACAGCTAACCTTAGCCTGGGTTTCCTTGCCTTCCAGGGCTTAAGGTTTCCCAAGGACTGGGAATCTTTAATTACGCAGGCCTGTTACTAACCAGAAACACACAAGGTCTTAAGCCTATTTGAGAGCTGCTGGTGAGAGGGATGTGATTAGGCATCATCTAGACTTTCTGATGTTTCTGTTTTGGGACCCAGAAGGTGGGATATAAATGTATTTATAACCAGCTGTGTGCTATGTTAAAAAATGCAATTCAAACTTTGCACACTGTGGTCTGTAAATAATATGAAATTGGTTGTGTGTGCATCTCTAACAAGTAGTTTTGGCTACTGTGCCCATTTACAAAACCCTTCTCCCTTCTGCAGCCACAGAGCCCTTCCTCTAATTAACTGCCCCTTCTTTCTCTACAGTGTGGGATTAGAATAGACCACCAGTCTCACAATGAAGGCCGTTGCCACCTTTTCTGGGAAGCAAACCTGCTCTGGTCAGGATACATGTTCTGGCTTCTGGAGGAAGGTGCTGAGAGATATTGGGACCTCACCCTGGCACTCAGAAAGGACTCAGTGTGTGCTTCATTAAATGTGTCTCTAGTGCTGCTCTCCTTATGCTGCATGTTTTTCCGGAAGTGAAAGTGCTGCTTAGCATTGACTTTGAATTGTTTTCAAATGCTGCTGTCACTTGTCAGCGAATTTGGCTCTTTCTACTGCTAGCACTGCAAGTAAGGCTGCGAGCAAAGGAGGTTCTCTCATTGCCCTCATCATCCAGGAGCCACATTGTGCAAATCAGAGTGAGCGTTGACCTGCTCTTAATGGGAAAGTGTGATTAACTGCAGGAAAGTTGCTTTTTTGAAAATGCAATTTCGTGTCTCTAAATACGGAAGCAGGGAGAAGATACCGAATATTTCCATTCTGGGCTGAGTCTGCCAATGAAAGTGTTCCTTCTACTTTTTTGGGGGGGGGGGGTTGGTGCAGCTTCGTTTCCTCTCACACACACGGTGAGGGAGAGGAGGAGAATAAACAAGTGGTGCAAGACTGCTGGTGCCTTTCAGGTAACCTGCCCTCCTCCACCCCTATTTGTTTCATTTTCTTCTGCCATCAGCCTTATTTTTGCTTTTTTAGTTCAGCAGCAAAGGCATACCATGGAAGAACTCTAGCTAGTGCCCAATCCACTGTGTATATATATTTTTCTTATCTGAGGGGCAGGAGTCTCCACAAGGAGATTGCCCCTCCCACTCATGAGCTGTCCTACACCAACAATGTGTAAACACCTCCACGTTTGTTGGCAGATCCTAGTCTGCATCTACATAGAGTGTAGGCTGGTATAACTGAGTAAGGAACTCTGGGGAACCCTTGAATGAGACCGTTCTTGGACCAAGGGATAAAAAGGACAGGCCATCTACAGCAATTGATGTCAGCGTATTAAATGAGCCACTTTCCCTTCTTCCCTCCACTGGCAGCTGCAAGCAATCATGCTGGGCCACTTTAGAGATGGTAAGAGGAGAAATCCTAGATACTGCAACAAGAAAATTGACGTTTATTATCATAAAAGTCCAGAAGTTAAAACTATATACAGCACTTCATGCACAGTTCAAGTGACACAGACATTTAAAACCTGGGTGACAATGACAGCCTCCACAAAGCAAAAAGGTTCAACTGGGGACAGAATCAAGCTGATACTTTGGGTGTTTGAATCCAACTTTCTTCCCAGCAATGAGGCACTGGATCACCCACTCTTGGGTCACCACTGGCAGCTGTAGTGCTTCAGCACATTTCAAGAAAGCTGTTGGGCATGAAGCATCAGTCACCACGACATCAAACACAGCCAGACTCACATCTGTGGAAACAGAAAACAAGAATTGCCCTGTGTGGTCAAACCTTTCCTCTTGCTTGTTCACAGCACCAGGTACTTGATCTTGCTGCCTTTGGAAAAGGATGGATGGCAGCTCCACACAAGGAAAGGGGTGAAGTAGCCAATCAATTCTTGCCCTGTCTTATCCAACTTCTCAGCAACCCTCTGGAATCTAAGTTAAAGCCCCTCCCACACCAGGCCTCTTTTCTGCACAGGGGGATTGGTATGTCTCACTGGGCAATGGAGAGCCTCTTGCCAATATACCCGCCACAGAAACCAGCTGACTGCCTTCCAGGGGCTTGTACCTTTGCTCCATGAGGCAGATTCCTGCAGCTTAACAGAAGCAGCACCCCCCATCATGAGAATCTCAGACCAGAGCTCCAGGAAGTCCTGCTGCTCACTGGACACCAGAAGCACCTTCAGCTTACTGAAAGGGTTCTCACGAGAGTGCCTAGAAGGAAGCAAAGGTTAGAAGCAGCTCCACTGCAAGGGAACTGGACATGCCACCCTGTTCCACCTGCACCAGGTGGGTAAGCTGCTCATGGTCCCTCCAACATTCATGGACTTACCAGTCCAGCAACCTCTGCTCCTGCAGGCTATAACCAGCTGGCAACAAATAATTCCGGTAGTTCTGCAGCTGGTTGGCATGACAACTGTCATGGACCCAGACGTGAGACACACAGGGGATTCCTCGGGCAAGGCACAGAAAGTAAATCCGGTTGCGGCAGTGTCTGTCTGCTATCAGGAAGCACTGGTAGGCTGCACTGCACTGGACAAAGGAAGTGGAGGCTGGGACCTGGGCTTCCATAGAAACACAAAGCCCTGGAAGAGGCTGCAGGTTCAGTATAAAACACCCAGTGTGGTCAAATGCTTATTTGACAACTAGCCAGCCAGGCTAACTGCAAAATGGAAGGCTCAATACTGGCAGAAGTAGAGAACTGAGAAATGTGCCAATGGAAGGAAAAGAGGCTCTCTCTGCCTCTACTTCAAGCAGCCCCTATCAAGATCTGTCCCATTCCAAGAAGAATCATGGCCAGGCACCTCCTTTCCTCATCCCAGGTCTTGAAAGGAGAACAAATGGCAATTCTCACTTGACAACCTGTGTGCAGGTGAAGCTGCCACCCGTCACACACCTGCCACCCTTGGACCACACCCAGAAAAGCATCAATTTCATAATTAAAAGGAAAACAGCAGCAAAGCACCAACACCCTCTCCAAATAAATCTCCACTGCCAACCTGGGTGATGCTACTTCATGCATCCCCAGCTCTGGCTCCTGACCTGGCTTTCATTGAAGTCCTCCAGGATGAAACCACCTCCAGCTTGTAGCTGCAGTCCAATGTAGTGTTTGTTGTAAGGTGTTACCTCCAAGAAGTCTAGAAAACAGGATGAAGTTAGCAGAGTTAATTCTTTATCATAAATAGAGCACTACACCTCTTCCCTTGCAAGAGGACTGTGAAATATTCCCACACAATCAAAATCTCAGATTTTATTTATATTTTAAAAGCTGCATGTTGACTTCTTTTAAATGCTTGCTTCTGTCAATTTTTAAGTTAGTATTTTGATTTTTCTTTGTAAACTATGAATTTTGTTAAATAAAGAACATGAAAACAACAGCATTGAAATTCAGTTCAGAGACTAAACATGATTAGGAACAGCTATTCACTTTAAAAATTATTCTCCACTGTTCAGTAATGTGCTCTAAGAACTGTTTTTATACTCAACAGAAAATAATACAATTGACAAGAACGTGTGTGCAGCACAGCAGCAGATTATTTAGACATTTAAAAATGCCTAGAGAAATGCAGAAAGGTCTTCACCTAGTGACAAGATGACATAAGAGATAGTAGTAACAGGTGAGGAAAGTGACCCAAAGGGGTGTGCTATTGCCAAGAAAACCTTCAAGACAGCACCCATGTAATTAAGAGAAGGAGGGGGAACCCAGAGAAGACCCTTCAGTGATGACCTCAGTACCTGGGCTGATTCATTCAGAAGGTGGTGGTCCTTCAAAAATCCAAGCCCCTTGCTGCAAAGGGTTTTAAAAGGTAAGCACCAACACTTGGAGCCATGTTCAGAAATTGACTGTTAAGTTAGTGAAATTATTTTCTGAGCCCTAAAGCGAGCCCCAAATGGTAGCTGTAAGGAGCATGAAAGTTGTAAGAGAGATCTGCAGCTCATTCCGAAATCACCGATTTCTCTTAGAGGGCCACAAGATGGCAAACATGTTCTGCCCCACACTTGGAAATTCCTTATCTTTGGGGCTTCTAGGACCTGGAATAGCAGAAGGCATGACTGCCACCTGGTATGGCTCCTCAAGTAGCCTTCAAGGGATTTCATACTGTCATGTTGCCCAACAGCCACCTGTGATGTGCTTGCACACTGGCTGGCAAGGTGCAAGGATACAGCCAGTCTTACCAAGTCCCAGGTTCAACTATCCCCTCAATAAACTAACTTTGGAAAGTGTAGTAAGATACTGGCTTGTTGACTTCAAGTTCTTGCAGCCCCACAACTTGCCACTTCCTTAGCCCTTGTAGGCACCCCACTATCCTGCAAAGAGGACAGAAACCGCAGCTAGCAGAATCCCTATCAGGGATCCTTGGCCAAGCTGCCTTCCTTTGGCCCCCATGTGAACAAGATGCTTAACTAGGTGGGCCCCCTTGGGTCCCTTCCTAGTTCTGCCTTTTCTGTCACCCGCTGGAGTTTCACCACCCTAAACCAGATTCAGTCAACGAGGGCCACCCCTGCCCCCAACAACCTCCCTGGAGCAATGGAGTGCTCACCTTCCTCTTCGCTGCTCACTGCAGGCTCCTGGCAACTGGAGAGTTTATCTGTGGGGTCTGCCATTGTGAGGAGAAAGGCATAGCCCAGAAAGAGAGTCTTGTTGTGGGGCATAGGCCCCCATCGGTCATCTGGTGCCGGGATATCTCCCAAGTCCACTCCACTGACAGATGGGCTCACTGCTTCCCTGGAACAGGCAGCCCCTGTGGAGGGAGGGAGGAAAATCAAAGTCCTGTGGCTGCCTCCTGACAGGTCAGCAGCCTCAACCTAGAATTTCTCTCATGGAGAGAGAGGGGAGCCTTGATCCTCCTGGTGCAAGAGCTCAGCTCCAGCTCCTCTGGTTTGGGAGGAAAGGCTGGAGGAGACCAAGAAGGGAAAGGCTGGTCCAGGGAGAAGAGATGCAATGCAAGGAGACATAAAACAGTCTGACCTGGCTTTGTAGGGGTTGCCCGCCGCCCTCGTTTGGCAGGGGATCTCTCCTCTTCTGAGGCAACTAGCTTCCTCTTGCTCGACAGCCTGTGCGGGGTCTGGGGGCTCTCAGGGCCCTTGCGGGTTGGTGTTGTGTTGTTGGAGGTGCTGGGGGAGCCAAGGTTGCGCCTCTTCCGCTTTCCTTCCACCAGGTTATCTAGCCCCACAAGGAGAATGTTGTTAGCTCCCACCTCTACATGCAGCAGCACCAACCCCCCCCCCACATGTTTTCTGCAGGGTAGCAGAAGGAAGTCACTTGCGCCTCTTAAAACTGAAGAGTTTACCCAAGGCCAGCACCCTGCAGCTCCTGCCCTCAATTAAGAGGTTCCTAGGGGTTCCCATTTCTCTCGGCCAGACCCACAGGGCAGTTGCCTACAGGCTGCTTACCAAGGCTGATGTCAGCCGCCTTTGTCAGGGGCATGACGTGTTCGTAGGGGCCCAACCCAAATTGCTCTCGGAGCCGATTCCCTTGCTCTAAAGACAAGATGACTGCTCTCCGCCGGTACCACTTCCGCTGGCCCTCCTTCTCAATGCAATAGAACAGCTCCCCGGCCTCCTTCCGATGCCCCTTCACTACCCCTGCAGCCAAGGCAGAAGGCATCATAAGGGCAGCTCACAGACTGGGACCCAACTCTCCGCTACCGCCCACCCCAAACACTGCAGGTCACTTGCCAGCCAGACAAGTTACCTGCGCTGAAGTATTCGTCCTCCGAAAGGGCCGTCACCTCTGTTTCCAGGGGGAGAGGGTCGCACAGCAAGATGTCTTTGCCCGGAACATCACATTCATAGCCATCGTCAAAGCGCAGCTTATATTTGACACCCCCTACATCCTGTGTGATAGTCCCAGAGTAGAAGTAGCCATTCGAGGACCACTTTGCCACCACCCGGAGGCCCACAAAGCTGTTCGCAGAAGAGGAGGTGGCGGTAGAGGAAAGCTCTGTGCTGGTAGAAACCCCCAGACGCTCTTGCAAGGGGATTTCAGGGGAGATGCTGCGGTCCTGCCCCTTCAAAGGGCGATGCATGTGGCAGTCCTCTTCTGGCAAGGCTGTGGTTGACAGATCCTCCACAGCTGGTAGGCTGGCCCTGCAGATCCAGGGAGAGAAACAGCTGGAGAAACTGCAAGGGCCTTTAGCTCTTGCTACTCCACCCCACCAGGGTCACCTCCCTCATCAGCATCAGCTGACCTTCACCACGCTACCTGGCTCCGGCCGATCGCGATGTGAGGCGGCCCCTTCGCCCTCGTCTGCGAGGAGTTGGAGGGGCTCTGCCACTCCTCTGGTTGATCACACCTTGCGCTTCCTCCTCACACCCCCCAGGAACTGCTGCATGATCAGGCTGGACTGGAGACTGAGGCTGGCTGCCCCCCTTCCTAGGGCTAGGAAAACCAAAGGCAGCGTTAACCTCTGCACAGCCAGCCTGCCTGCCAGCCACAATGTCCTGGAGGCCCCACACATGCTCCCAGGGTCATGGCACAGAACTGTGGGCACAAAGAATTTATCCCTTGCATTTCAAGGTAAACAGCAAAGCCCAAATAAAGCTGCTCACAAGGCAACCCAACATGATTTGCCACATTGTTTCCCCAGTTTGAAACATCACTCAATACAACACCAACCTTCAAGTATTTAAAACCTTCTTGACATCAAAAATATTAACTCGCCAACTGTGAATAAATTCAATTCGTTTTAGAACCCATGGCCTTTTAAAAGTATAGCACAGGCTTTCAGTTTGGAAACTGGTTAAAGAATATACTGACAGTCATATTCAAAATGCAAAATGGCCTCTCTCTCTTCCACCCTGCTGCTCCCCCAAAGTGAAGCCTTCCTCAGATGTCCCTTTCCCAGAGGCCCTGCACCCACCTGAGCTTTCTGACCCCAGGGAAGGCCAAGTCTCCAGGCCCAGCTCCTTGGCAAGGTCTCCCTCCTCTCAGAAGAGTGCCTCCTTGCCCAGAACTTGTCCCACTGTGTGTGACAGACAAGGCACTGCTCCCTCCACTGGACATGCGCTGGAGGCCAGAGGCCTTGGATGAGAAGGAGCTGATGTCACCAAGGTCTCCAGAGGCAAGCGAAGAAGAGCCTCCCGTACGAGAGGGGGAGACATCCACCTCACTCTCCTGGCACTCCATGATGGGGTCCTCTCTCTCCTGAAAGAAAAGCAGGCTGGGATTCGAGGGAGGGAGGGAAGGCCAAGCCAGGTGCCAGGTAGAAGGGGAGAGATGCCCTAGGACCAGCACTTTCAGATCCCAAGAGGGATCCACCCACAGGCAAGTCACTCTCACCCAGATACATGTAGGGCAGGGCAGAGCTCCCAGAGCAGTGCTCTTCCCACAACAGAACTACTTTTTGACATTCTAAACAGGAAACTCTTTGGGTATCCATCCTGTTGATGCTCAGCTCTATCAGAGAAAGAGCCCCACCTTTTAGCCACAAGGCATTTTATTCCACTCTCCTCCACTCCACAAAATAAATACTTGCCTGTAAGGTCAGAACAGGCAAAATGATCTTCTTCTCGCTGGAGAAGGCGTGTAAATGAACAAAGTTGTAAATGAGTCAGCAATTGAGTCTCTGGCCAGATGGCTAGAGGAGAAGGAATTATATTGTTTTATTTGACCGGTGTAATTTTTTTGTAAATAATAATGATTCTCTGTTAAAGAAACTCTGCTGCAAGTCTTAAAAAGAATACAACGCAAGAGTAGATGCTCACACATCAACAACCAGCACCAAATAGGTAATTTGTGATCACAGTGCCTTAAGGTTCACAGGTCCAACACTCAAAGGTGCAAGATAGGGAGCAGGATTTGTGGCTCCAAAATGGCCTGGATGCGCATGATATGGCGTGTATTCTCAAGTAGGGGACCAATATGGCAAACTCAGAGAAGCAACTGGCAAAGCACAAGAAGCCCTAGGAAACCAAGGAGAAGGAGATGGAGGCCTAGAGTCAACGAACGGGCAAGTGACTGTCCCAAGATCACCTGGGATAAGGTCAGAGATTTCCCTTTCTGAGGTTCACACACCCATCTGGCAGCACAAAGGAACAAGGGTAGGAAAAATCCTCTTTAAAAAAGCAGAAACAGTTTTCTGAATTGTCCTGGCCTTGACATCTCTCGCCTTACCTCCACTACCTTGCGTTCCACTTCTGCCCCATCCTTGTAGTAGATGTCTGTGATGAGTCGTGTGACAACAGTTCGTACTTCGCGGATGGTGCGTATATGACGCCGGAGGGCTCTGCCTGGGGGCGGGCGAGGCAAATCAAACCCTTCCTCGTGCTGAAGAAAAGAAAAAGGCAGAAAGTTTTCAGAGATTCCTCCACAGCACACTGCTGTTTGGAATGAAAGGGGAACATCGCCGTCAGAGGAGCAGGAGACTGCATTATACAGAATTATACAGCACTGGTCAATCCAGCTCAGTACCATCTGGACACTAACAGGCAACAGCAGCACTCCACTGTTTCTTAGCTCCACTCACCTCCTGAGCTTGCTATTAGAGGCAGGAACGGCTTTCACAGAGCTGCAGATGGCACATAAAAGGGCAACTAAAATGGCTTGGTGACAAAGAGAGGCCTCCTGCAGCACCAGAATTATCCAATACAAGCAACTGGCAGCAAATGCAGGACATGCCCCAAAATGAATCTGGACAATCATTCCCTCCTGAAATTCACTGTCACAGGACAGGGTCATCACATACACTTGCAGAAACCATTCACCTATGATGGAAATAGCTTGAGATTTCTTTGTCAGACAGCTCTGCCTGATTTGACATTTTTATTGTGATTGTGCGGTTTTCACCTATATGGCGTGTCGTGACTTATGAAATAAATGTTTATAAATATATTTAAATATAAATCTAATACAGCCAAACCTCGGCTCCCGAAAACCCAGAAGTAACTGCTCCAGTTTTTGAACGATTTTCGGAAGCCGAACGGTCTTCCGGAACGGATTACGTTCGATAACCGAGGTTTGACTGTATTAAAATATAAACAAACAAACAAATGAAATACGCTCAGAGGCAGGATAGCAATTGCCACCCTTGTGGGCTTCTCACTAGCAAGCATCTGGCTGATCACTATTGCGAGGGGGACTTGGTGGACCTTTGGGCTGACCAATCAAAGTGCTTCTCTTGATGAGGCTGCTTCTTCCCACCTCGCTCAGAGTTGGAAAGTCTGGGGGAGGCACATGTGGCAATAACCACCTCCCACTCTAAAAGCTGGGACCAGGAGGTAGTAGATAATCCTTCGCCCCTGCTACAGGCAGCAGCACCTCTCACCCCCCCTCCCCCTTTTCCAAGTACACGATCCGACTCCCTCTCACCTGGTTGTGCTGGGTCCCTGGCGCATGCCCAGCCCTGGCAGGCCTAGATCCATGGTCCTCTTCCACCTGCACTTTAGTGTCCTGCTGTCCAGGCCACAACCCAGCCGTGCTGGTCCCCACCTCCACCTGGCCAGTAGGCACTGTCTGTGTGGCTGCTGACGTGAATTCCGTTGGCCCTTGAAGGAACTCTGCCACAGCCTGGGTCCCCTTGCTGCTGGTGCCAGATTTTGGCGCTTGAGTTCCATCATTCCCTGCAGCCACCAGAACGGAAGCTGCCTTTTGGGGGGCCCTCTGTTCTTTTTGCTCCTGAGTTCCTGCTGTTTCAACTTCCATGGCCTCTCCCTCCTCCGCACAACCCACTGTCCGCTTAGCGCTCAAGCCAGAGTCCTGGACTGGTCCACAACCCAGGGGCACAAGCCTTCGCTGGCTCTGCCAGGTTGCAGGTGGCTCCTGCTCCTCCTGGGAACTTGGGAAATTGAACAGGTCACCCCTGAAAGCAATCAGAAAAGCATGAGAGGAGCTCTGCCAGATCACAATGAATGTCCACCCAAATCCAGTCTTCTGTCACCAGCAGGGGCAAGTCAGATGTTCCTAGGGAACCCAGAAGCAGATACAAAGGCAAAGTTCTCCCTTACTAAGAGATAAGCTGACTCTCAGCCTGCAGCCCCATTTGGAATGACTGTGTTGAGAGACCTTTTGTCCATGGCTTTGTCTAGCCTACCCATTTAAGACTAAGAGGGTCTGCGATTTGGAGTCTTCCCTTTAATCCCTGTACATAAACCATCAAGTATACAAAGATTCATATTGCACAGAGACTGCATAGGCATATTTTTAGTTTAGGTGTATTTTTGCTGTAGTCAAGTATATCCAATGACTCAACAAGCCATGCATGCGTATGAACACACACACAGGGACACAGCATTCAGAAAAATATCCCGCAATCCATTGCATTTGCGTGATGCCAACTGTCCCAACAAGCTGCCTGGCTGTCCAGGAGACCTGCTCAGAAAAAGGATCTTTCAACTGCTGGTGTTTTGTAGCCCTCACCCTGCAAGACCAGCTGCCCTGGGACAAACACTGCCCACTGAGCATGTCCTAGTTGTATCCTGCTTGCCTCACAACTGGCAATAGGCCTGGCACAAGCATATGATTCCAACAGGCAGAACTTGGGGTGGCTCAGCAAAGCAAAGACGCACCTTAGCCAGGGGAGGGATTTCCCAGGAGTATCTACTGCACACAGAGGGAAGCAGCACATGGCCTGGGATGAGTTATTAGTTCATGTGGAAGGGAAGTTGCACAGAGACAGCCCTAGAGACAGCACCAGGGAGGCCTTCCATGGACTTGCCTGAACAGTGGACAAGGCAGCTCAGGGCGTTGAGCCTTGTCTTCTTCACGCTGTACTTCACAGACTCGAGTGAAGACGGATGGCACCTTCCGGGAGCTATAGGCAGAAGAGAGAGACAGGCTCAGAAAGGACCAATCCTGCCAAAGAGATAGCTAAGGCCTATGAGCTTGCTAGCAGTGAGGCAACCTGACCAGTATTTGGTGGCCCCAGAATGCTGGGGCCTCAAGCACCCACAAGGACCTCCAGTTCAGAAAACCCCTCAGATGCCATTAAATACCAACATCCTTCACCTCCCTAGCAGCAGCTCAGAGTATCTGGAAGGATGGAGGGAGCAAGACACGGTTTCTTGCCCCTCCAAATACCTCTCTGGGGCTCAGCCCTCTCTGACATGGGCAGTTCACCCACGCATGGGGAAAACTGATGAAAGCAGCCCAGTTGGGCCTGACTGGATGGCAGGAGGATGGCACATAAGCACACACACCCCTTTCCCAGCAGATGCCATTCACCTCTGTCACAAAGGGCTTAAGTACCAGTACCTGCCTATTACCTGGAAACAACTCCTGTGACAGACCCGTTCTTCTTTTCACTGGATGTGGGCTCTGGGGGCAAAGAGGAAGGCATTAGAAGCATTCCATCCCCTCCCAAACACTTTGGATCAAAAGTCACCACCCAGTTAGAAAGCCTTGCCATCTTCTTCACAACTTGCCCAGGACAAGGACCGCCTCTTCCTTGCCTAAAGGGCCAGGTTTCTGCAAGTGTTTCCAACAGCACTGCCAAATCAGCCCTTCCCAGGCAGAGATGGAATCATGAGAACTATAAAGACTGCTAGTCAAGTAGTCAGTACTGTTTGGAGTCACTAGTCCAGGGCAGGGGACCATCGCTCCGCAACTGCTCTTGCACTGAATCTCTTACTGTCCAGGCTGAAGGGCAGGGACTCGTCACTCTCTTCCGTCACAGGGGTCACAAGGTTCATGCGCAAGGACAGCTTCCCCTGCTCCTCACAGGCTGCCTCAGCGCTCCCTTTGCCACTCTCCTCCATCTCAACAGAGGTCAGAGCACTCTCCACTGTCACATTGTTGGTGCCCTCAGCTGTGACATCGCTGGTTGCTATGGTATTGTCCGGGCAGTTTCCAGCCTCTGAAACAAGCAAAGCAAGATGGCAGGTTCACCAACAGCCACCCAGGCTTGCTGGAAAGAACCAGCACAGAAAGCCTCTTGGCCACCCCCAAGCAGATGGCAGCTCTGCAGCACCAGAATCTGCCTTAGCCCTTGGGCCAACTGCTCTAACATCAGAGAGAGACCAAATGAGCTGGGCTCCTAATCCAAAGCTATGTGGGTTGTACTTCTGCAAGGCAGCCAAAAAGAATTTGGGCCCTTGCACCTTCCAGAATTCTGTGGAGGAAGCCACAGCAGCAGTTGGAGCTGCATCCAGATTTGCTTCAGATTATAGCAGTGTAGACAGCAACTGTCCACACTTCTCAGCTGCTCCAAGAGCAGAGTCCGTAATACCCCTTGTGGTCTGTAGCTGCTTCCAAATGGCAGAGGAAGTGGCAGAGCACTTGCTTTGTATGCACAAGGTCCCAGGTTCAATCCCTAGCAGTCCCTCCAGTTAGAGGGATCAGTCAGCTGGTGCTGTGAGATCCTCTTCACACTTGAAGCCCCAGCTGCTGCCAGTCAGATATGACAATAGAGCAAAATGAACAGGCAATATGGCGCAATGTAAGGTCATATCTTCCAAGCTCACACCGTTCTGGCAACATGTAAACAGCTACCACAGGGCCTTCCTCCCACTGGGGTTTTGCTATACTGATGGCTGCTTGGATCAGTCCCCTCCTTGCTCTCCACCAGCACACACACCTTCTGAAGGCAAAGAGAAGGACAAAAGATGGCCACTTTGGGAAGGCAGCTGGTGCCCATCTCAATCACTCACAGAAACCCTACCCCACATCTCCTACTCACCAATAGGAGTGCTGTGTCGCCTGGGGCCTTTCTTCAGCTGGCCAATGTGAGGTGGGGTGATGCCTGTCAGTGGCTCAGTCACATGCTTCTCCTTCAGCAGGGCGAGATGAAAGGGGGTTTCTGGAACAAGGTATTACAACAGACAGGTGGTGAGCTCACATTCTGCTACTAAGCACCCTCCTTGCCACAAATTCTCAGCAGCTAAATGGTCAGCCAAAGGCCCAGACTAGAAGAAAACAGCATGGCATCACACTACCAGGCAAGGTCATCTTCTTTGGTGATCACTCGTAGCAGAGTAAGATTGTCTTCCATAAACACGGTTTTAACAATGAGTCCAGTGAGTGAGACCAGGCAAGGTGAAGCAGACAAGAAGATTCCTTTGCAAATCCTGTGCCCAGGCCTCTTACTTCCTGCCATGTGCTGCATAGAGGCTGGTACAAGGCAGATACTGGAGAAGTCTGTTTTATGTTTTTTGTGGGGGGGGGATTAGTTTCTAGTCCAGAAGGTTGAAACCATGGGCAGAGCAAAGCCCAAGTCCCCAGTGCACAAACATCCCAGCTCCTCCCACCTATGCTAAACATATTGTACTCTAGGCAGGCACTTACAGAACATGCTGTGCTTCAACAATGTAATCACTGAAAACAGATAACAGTAACTGCTGAAAGATAGCAGGGGGGGGGGGTGAGACCTTGCCAGTCATCAAGCCACAGAGAGCACTAGAACTCTGTTCCAACAGCCTGGAAGGCTCTCACTGCAGCTGCAAAGGAGTCTGGGCTGATTTGAATTATGCCTGTACTTCCATTTCTCTTCTGTGAACTGCCCAGAGAGCTCTGGCTATTAGGCAGTCCAAATATGTACTTAATAAGCAATAAATAAAGGAGCATTTAAAAGCCAACAAATATTTCAATAAATATTATTTTTAAAAAATAAAATAAAAAATAAAAGCCAACAGGCCAATGCAGCCTCTGTGAGAACAGATGCAATGCACCCTTCACACACCAGACAGGCACAGAGGCAGGAAGGGAACAGCCTCCATCTCAGTCTATGTGTATCATGCCCTTTGGCAACCACTGGAGAGTATTTCAAGGAAATAACTCACACAATAGGGCAGGGGGATAGGGAAAGGAGGAGGCAAGAGAAATTATTTTCTTAAGCTGCAAAAGGCTACTATCCTTTCTCTCTCAGCCACATTGGCTCAAGCCTAGGCAGCCTGGGTCACTCCACAGGGATGCTTTCCAATGATGCAATTCTACTGCTGCTCTTACTCTCCAGATCCACTTACCGCTGGGCAGGCTAGCAGGTGGCTCAGGACCCCTCTGGCACAGCTGCACCTCTCTCTCCAGCCCACATGGCTTCTGCTGGATCTCCATCTGGTCCTCTGCACTCCCAGAATGGGATCCCTCTTCCAAAGTCACTGCTGGTTCTTTCTCCTTCCCAGGCAGGGCCCCCAGCTCTGAATCTTCCCTTGCAGTAACTGATGGAAGGGCAGCAGACTTCCTACTTCCTTGCTCTGGAGGTGCTGCTGCTGCTTGGCTCTCTGCAGTTTCATCCTCCTTGGCTGTTGTTGGCACACCACTCCCTTCCCCCTGGGAGGGCAGAAGTGGCAAGCTCTCCTCCTCCTCCAGCACACTTCCCAAGTTGCTTCTGCCTGGAGAGATGGCAGCAGGCAGCCCCACTCCAGGGGCAACGCTGGACCTCCCCTGGGACCTGCTTCCCTCCAGCTCTGGTTGGGAGTCAGAGAGCTTCAGTGTCACCCCAGGGCCGATCCTCAGGGACGCCTCCTCCTTGGAGTCTTCCATGCGGTCTCCTTTTAAGTTTCCTGGATCTGGGTGTGCAGGCTCTCCAGCTGCCTGGAGCACATTCTCAGTGTCTTCTCTGGCTGCAGCAGGTTCCACATGCTGGTCCACCTTTTCTTCCTGAGAGTGAGTAGAGTGAAGGCAAGACCTTCCGTCCCTCAGCAGCTCAGCTTCTCCCTGCGCTTCACCAGGCGTTTCTGGGACAGCTTCACATTCTGGCTCCTGAGACCCCTGGCACAAGAGGTGGCCCTGACTTCCAAGGTCATCTCCAACTCCAACTTGGGCAGTGGAACCTCTTCCTGCAGGCTGCCCAGTTGAGGCATGGCTGTCCTCATTAAACCGCTGCTGCTCGCTACATCT
This sequence comes from Podarcis liolepis, assembly GCF_965112155.1. Classification (NCBI taxonomy): domain Eukaryota; kingdom Metazoa; phylum Chordata; class Lepidosauria; order Squamata; family Lacertidae; genus Podarcis; species Podarcis liolepis. The sequence goes on from NC_139569.1 coordinate 26,242,546, forward strand.
ACCATCCAAGCCAAGCTTCTCCACTGGAGGAACATGAGCTTCCATGGCTGTTTCCTCAGGCTGCACAGCCTCAGTGGACTGGCTGCACTCACTGGCAGACAGCGCCAATAGGCAGGCCTCACCCGAGGGCCATGACAAGGGGCCCTCCACAACAGATGCAGGTGCCTCAGGGATTTCAGAGCTGTCTGCTGGCAAACTGATACCACAATCATCTCCTTTCTCTGTCTGTGCCTCAGGCCCTTTCTCTAAGCTTGGAGTTGGGAGGAAAGTGTCCTAAAACAGGGGGAAACACAAACACATTGGAATATGACAGCTCCACACCTGAGATTCTGCAACCAGGCCAGCTCTCAAGAGAACCAGAAGTAATTCTTGACACTGCAACCAAGACATACCAGCAGGGCAATCACAAAGCAAGATACTTCATAAAGTATTGCTTCCTGTTTTCCACAACCAACATGGTGGCCAGGAGATTTGCCCTTCTATACACAAAGCCAGGCTAACGCTTTGTGAATGTCTCGAAAATCCTCCTATGACAAAAAAGCACAAGCGAAGGAAAGGATTGTCAAACTGTAGGGCAAGAGGCGTGGGGGCCTCCTTACTTCTACCAAGGATGAACGCAGCACAGAGAAGACCAGTCTCAGTGCTGGGCACCTTCTGACCACTCACATGGGAGAACTCTGGTTGTGATGGTATGGGAGTAAATGCTGGAGTAAAAGCTGGCGCATCTTGAGCGACAGGTGTAGAGGACTGAGGAAGCCCTGGAGTCCGAGTCTCCTTTGGCTCTTCTTCTTGCTTCCCTCCTCCTCCTCCTATTGCTGCTGCTGCTGCAACAACAGAAGATGTGGATAAATTAACGTTATTGCCTTAGCAGAGAAAGACAGCCTTGTTCCTGCCACTGGAGCAGAACACCTCACTGCCAAAAAAGCTGAAGGGTACCAACTGCCCCTCTGCACCCCTCTTTCAGTGCTCAAAAAGAGGAGGGGCCTCCACATTCGCTCAGAAATGAAAGAAAAGAAACCTGGGTCACCATTACTAAGTTGTCTTTTTGAACACCATAGCTTGGGCCAAGGGCTACCAAGGCCTCCAGCAGAAAGAGTTGCCATACCTTCTGTTCCCTGTTCTGTTGGGCTTCTTGGAATGATGAGGGGTACAGAATGTGAGATGCCAGGAGATGGCGTAGGAAGGCCTGAAGCACAACTACAGAGAAAAAGAGATCACTCAGTTGCCTCACTGTCTGCATATGCAAGGTCACAAGAAAAAAGCAAATGAGCTAATCTATTCCAGAGATCTGAAGGCCGAAGCCAAGGCTCAGCTCGCAGGCACAGACCACATTTGTACCTCCCACGGAACATGAAACACAAACAGCGCTCGGTTGTGTGTCTCATCAGGGAACAGAAAGGAGAAAAAGGAAGGCAACAAAGACCAACGAGCGCAGAAGGAGTAGAGGCAAAGAAAGCTCAGTTACTTTGAAAGGTGGACACAATTACAACACTATCAATGAAAGCATAAGAGCCAATCAATACAGGGATAACCAACTGCGCAACTGACTCAATTAGTGAATTCAGGAGGCAAGGAAGTAATAAGTGGATCATCAATTAGCTGAGAAGGAAAAAGGTCATAGTGGAAGAGCACCTTCTTCATATGAGGAAGGCCCAAGGTTCAATTCCGGGTTGCATTTCCAAGCACGGCTGGGAATGCCTCCCATCTGAAATCCTGGAAAGCTGCTGCCAGTCAGTGTAAGCAATACTGAGCTAGATGGACCTGACTCAGTGTAAGGGACCTGACTCAGTGTAAGGCAGCTTCCTAGAAGCAATTATTCAGGGAAACAGGTAACAACAGCAACCTGAGCAGGCTTGTTACTTACATGGAAAGAGGTCCCTGTCCAGAGAGATGAAGGACATGCAGAGAATCGGCAGGAGTGCACACTGGAGAATTTGCTGCTTCCACTCTGGACACAGCACTGTCACCATCTGGAACAAGAGGAAATTAAAATTAACAAAACCATTTAGCAGTTTTGTCAAACAACCCAATGGACACTGCCTTGAAAATCTGTCTCCCAGCTGCACTGATCTTTTCCCTACATCGGAGTCAATTTTAATACCTTGTTGCAACTGCTCAAAATTGCAGAAGACCACCCACAATTTGTGGTGTGCAAAAATATGACTGTAAATTTAAGTAAACCCAACAGGGATGGAAAATGTTTTACGTTCCTCAGCAACACCATCAAATATTGATGACCGGCTGAGATTTTTCCCGAAGAGCTGCTATCTCTCAATCTAGAGAAATTTACTCCTGGGCACCTGATTGGCCACTGTTGGAAGGGCAAATAGTATGTCCTTCAGCCACAGTGGCAGCTGGCAGGTTTTAATGCTGTCACCAAAGAATGATTTTGCATATTTGCCTGAAAACTAGAACTCTCAGGGTGCTGAACGCAAGTCAGCAATGCAACTGATGAGCTATGTTTTGAGCAGCCCATTCTAGAATCTGACAACCCTGTACAACTTGTTCAGCACTGGTGATCTGTGCCACTACATATTCAAAGCTATCTGCACAAACAAAAGAGGCAAAATTTGAAGAATTCAAAACACTAAGACATTTTCAAAATGCAGCAACAGCAAAGGGTGACAGAAACACATCCGTTGAAAAGGCAACTTTATCAGTGCCACTGGAATTCCCATCATCCACAAAGCAACTGCCTACCATTCCTCCCACAGCAACTGTGTGTCGTGCATAGGAGACATACCCTAAGCTGTCTATGTGGTCCCATGAACCTATGTAGCACTATGTATATAGTAATCAAGTAGGAAACCTTCCTTTGCTATCAGGATAGGCAGAGCTTCAGCAAACTGCACCTGCTTCCCCCTCATGGGTCGCAGGGGCCACGGCACAGGCATGCAGTCTGTTTTCACCTGTTGTGCTGCTCTGGCCAAACATGTCCTCCTGAGTAGATAAGACATCAGCATCCTGTGTATGCCACCCAGAGGGATCCGTCCCTTGTGGCCTTCTGTCAAGTGGATGGCAGGCAGAAGTTGGACTCCTTGCAGGTTCTTTATGGAACTGCAGAATTTTTGGGGTGCTGCTGGGAACATAAGTGTAATCAATATTCCCCAGGGTGTCATTGTTTATATTTGTTGCCTGCTCTTCACTGTAAGGCCCCAGGGTGGACTACATCTTGAGAAAAATAATATGACAAGCTGAAATAATGCCACACAAACAAGCTGATAGCTTCCCTGGGGATTACAAACAGGACACAAAGCATGCACAGAACTTGCAGAGTGGAAGAATGTTTGCTTTTGTGCTGAGCTTTGCCAAAGGTGCAAACAGAACTTTGCTGTTGGGCCTGAAAAATCCCAGTGGGAATGGATATAAGCTACTCCACCATTTCTTTAGGTAATGCAGAAGAGAAAAGAGTCAGGGAACTTTTTTTTCTCATTCAAATGAGGTTTAGTAAGAGTGCCAGCAGCACCTTGGTGCAACCCCCTCCTGTAAAATCCCAATGGGAAGGTCTGTCCCTTCTTTCTTTCCTTCTTGGCCAGGAGGCAACAGCAAGGCACCTCCGATACTTTTAGCCTAATCCCAACTAACAGGAATGGAAATATCTTTCCTTCACAAAGAACAAGGCAGAAAAGTAGTAGCAGCTTCTCGCCTACCAGCAGCAGGAATGTTCGGCACATGTGTGACAGCAAGAAGGACTTCATGGAACCACATGTGCTTCACAGCTGGTTTAATGGGCAAAGAAACTGCTCCCCCTACAGAAAGGGCAAGCTCTCCATACCCCCTTTCCTGAAGGTTCAACCATGCAACAAGTTAGCCAACAAGTATGAGAGGTGAAAGCAGATATTTACCTATCAGGAGAGTCACTCCCAGACTTTGTCACTTCATCTGGATCTGCATGCAGAGCAAAAAAAGCATCAGGAATTGGTGATTCACTTGAAATACCAGAGCACAACTGCACTATGTTGCATTCTAAGGACTTTTCCAGAGAATTACTAAATCTGATTTCGATCTAGGTGCCAAGTCAAAATCTGCTTGGATTCAGGGCTGATGGCATTCCCTGTATGACCTATTATCTATTATGGGCTTTGGTTTTTTTGCTAGTTTTATATGTATTTTATTGGTAATTTTATTACGTACACTGCTAAGATTGCACCTAACTTAAATTAATGAACCTAGATCACTCATGTCTACTAATTTCAATGGGTCTATTCAGAGTAGTACTAACAATGGATACAACTCAATGTTAGTTTAGAAGACAATCTCTAATGGAGAAGACAACAGGATAGCAGTGAGTGCCAACCCAAAAGATACTTATAACATCACATCCAACCACAATCCAATCAGCATTACTATCTTCAAAAGATTTAGGAACATAAGAAGCTGCCTGATATGTGATCAGATTATTTGCCCCCCCCCCTAGGCTGGGACAGTCTAGACTCTATTCTGAGAGCAGCTTCCCAGGGCTCAAGCACATGCTCAGTCAGGCTCCCTTGTTTCTGCCTGCAAACTACATGCTCTACCACTGGCAACTACAGTCCCTCAATTGCCTTGCAGGAATACTGTGTACAAAAGTACTGTTACTCCAGAGACTCAGTTTACTGGTAAGTACTCGGCGAACAGAACTGTAAGGCTCCCATCTGTCACCCAGAAGCAGCCATTCCATCCAGCTGCAGAACAGCAGGAAGGGGAAGTCCCCTTCTCTAACCCATCCAGCTTGTTGTAAGAATAATATGTTTAAAACCTGGTGCCTGAGCTTGCTTTCCCCCACTCACCCTGCTGCCCAGTGCATGTCTTTTAGACTGTATGCCCAAGGGAAGGGACCACTTACTTTGTAAGCCATTCTGGAAGCTTTTGCCACCTACATTGTAAACTGGGTAAAATGTTCTTCAAATGAATGAATGAACAAGTAAAGATGATTTAAAAGAAAGAAGGTTCTGTTTGGGCCTGAAGTCCTTTTGAGGCAGTGTGGGTAGTTTCGCAGAAGGGTTGGAGTGAAGTTTTCCTATCCCAGAGGAAAGGGCTGCTCAGCTAAAGACTCAGGAGGCCGCCCCCACTTCACCTACCGCCTTTGGAATCCTCCTCCTGCTCCTCTTCTTCCAAGGCCACTTTGGGTTGCAGCTGCTCCTTATCACTAACCACACTAGCTGTGGAGTCTCCTTCAAGGTTCTGGCTCTGGGAGAGCTCCAAAACACCGAAGCCCAGCTGCGACATGCCTGATTCTAGCATCAGAAGATAAGAACTTCCTCAGCACATGTGGAAGGGCTCCAGCATCCAAAGGGAGGAAATGGGCCCGGCAAACAACCCCTCCCTCTCCCACCCCGCCAAGGTTACTTGTGAACTCAAGAGGGCTGCAGAACAGTCACGAGGGGACCCCGACCCCCCCCCCACCGTTCAAGGACGGCCTCCAGCGAGAACAGGCGACGGCCTGTGCAGCCCCCCCCCCCCGGGCTGGATTATCAGCAATGGCGAAGGGGCAGCCCCCAAGGGCCGTCCCCAGCAGCAGCAGGCGGAGGAGGCCACTTACCTTCCGCGCAGAGCGAGCCCGGTGCAGCAGCAGCGCCGCCGCGGGGGTCGTCCGCCGCCCTGCAAGGGAGACAAGCAACGTCTCAGAGGGGTCAAGCAGGCCGAAAGCCCACCCGCGGAGAAGGAATGGCGATGCCCACCTGGTGTTCCTGGCGAGCGGCGGCGGCAGCTGCTCCAAGACCTGGCTGAGGAGGGCGCGGGGCGAGTCGGAGGCCGGCAGCGGAGGCGGCAAGGGAGCGGGCCCAGAGCCCCCTGAGGGACCCCGCTCAGCCCCCTCAGAGCCCCGGCCCTCCTCCTGCTGCTCCTCCGGGCCTCCTCCTGCCGCCTTCGCTCCCGAAACGACCCGCGGCCCATCCGCCTCGTCCTGTGCCCCTGGTCCCCGGCACCTCCTCTTCAGGCCGGGCAGGGCCTGCGGCTCCTCGCCGTCGTCCTGGGCGGAGTCCGGCTCCGGCTGCGAGTCCTCCACCAGCAGGCAGGGCGCCGACGAGCAGAAGCCCAAGTCCAGCGGGCTCCCCGCGGGGTCCATCCTGCGCCAGGCGGGGAAGGAGGCCTCTCGGAGGGGAGGACGGAGGGTCGCGAGAGCTGCGAATCCTCCCCCAACAGACACAGAGACGAGCGCGCGCGCGCACAGGCAAAAAAAAAAGGCGGGGAGCGAGCGCACGCGCGAGAAGAACGCCTTGCCCCGCCCCCTCGGGCGTTCGCGCGGCGGCTTCGGCCGGCCACGCTGCAGGCCCCGCCCCCACGCGTTCCGCGCTGCGCGGGGGTTGCCGTGACAACGCGGCGCCACATGCCCCGGCCAAGGCCGGGGAGGGGGCGGGGCTCGCAGAAAGCTCCACCTCCCCGCTTCCAATGAATATAAATGAGCAAGAGAATGGCCCGTGATGGCGGGTGGTGACGCTGATGGGAGTCCAAGCTGGCGCTGAAGGACCGGTCGCCAGCAGCGCACGCCAGGAGGCAGCAGTGCACAAGCTCCCCAAAGCGAGGGTCACGTGAGCCCGGTCACACGATAATAATATAATAGATGCAGCTCCACCAGGTGGATTCTCAAAGATGGCACAGATGACGAAGGGGGATTTTGATGGAAAGACGCTTGGCACTATCCGGCTGGTCGCACACCTGAGACAGCAAGGGCACACTCCTAGAACTGTCTTTGTGCAAGGGCATAGCAGCACCCACAGAGGAAGGAGGGGTGCCATGGGCGTAGCCAGGATTTATTTTGCAGGGAGGCAGGCATTATGTTGTGGGGGGCAGAACTGAGTTATCTGTGATGCTGTTGGTCAGTTAAGTATTTTTATTTATTTACTTGATTTGGGGAAGGGCAGCTGCACACACCCCCCCGGCTACACCCCCCTGCTGCAGCCCTCTGAGTCTTTCATGTTTCCTTCCAGCCCTTCTCTATGGGGTCATAATTCCATACATGGGATATTTGGAACAGGATGGTGTAGATCTGGTACAGGATCACAAAGGGGCAAGCAACAATTTTGGGGGCAGAAGCAACTCCCCTGCAAGAAGGTTACAACATTTGGGACTTTTTAGTTTGGTAACATGACAGAGCCAGCAAGGGAGCCTCTGATCCTCCAGGCCAAATTAGACCTGACAAGGATCCTACTTCTGGCCACAAGGCCTTTTTCCTCAAACCATGCCCATCAAATTAGTGCTATTTAAATCTGATTCCAAATGGCATCCAAACATAGACAAAAACCTCCATCTCAGGAACAAACAATTTGGTCATGATATCTTAAGAGGTGTCCAAACGCATAGCAAACAGTCAACTTTCCAAAATATATAGATGTAAAGATAGGATTTTTTACCCATGCGCATCATTTTACATTTGCTTACACTGAACCAATGTTGCAAATTTAATGCCCCTTCCCCCAGATTGAAAATATCCACTTGGAGCTCTTTACTATCCCGTTTTGCTTTTAACATCCTGAATAACTAGGTGTCATCAGCATATTTGACTACCTCAATGTTCATCCTGACTCCGTATCACTTATGAAGCAATTAAATAGCACGGGTCCCAGTACAGATATCTGGGGAATCCCATTTCTTCCAAGTACACAATGTCTACCAGATAACACCTTTAGAGTGTCAATCACATTATCAAAAATGTAGTTATTGACACTCTGAAAGGTTAATGATTTAGGTAGGTAGCCATGTTGGTCTGACGCAGTCGAAATATATATAAAAAATAAAAAAATTAGAGACCAACTAAGTTTGTTCTGGGTATAAGCTTTCGTGTGCATGGAGAAGCCATGCTGATTCATCTTCAGCAAGACTTGTTATTTTTTATGCTTTATAATGCTCTTCTATATGATTTTTTATACCAATTGCTGGGAATTACAAGTGGGAAGAGTCCTGTTACCCTCAAGTTCTGCTTGTGGGCTTCCCATTGGGGCAACTGGTCGGTTATTGTGAAAACAGGATGTTGGATTAGGAGGGCCTTTGGCCTGATCCAGCAGCAAGGCTCTTCCTACATAATTGCCAGTTTCTGAGCCAGAGGGACCAGATGATTGCCCCTCCCTACTGTGTCACATTTTAAAATGCTGAGGTGCTACATAAGGAGGAGGAGAGCTGCCTCTGGTTTTGTCATCAGAGATGTGTTTTGCATCCTAGGAAGAAGCCTTGCCCACCCTGCTCCGGAGACCAGTCTGCAGCCTGTTCCCTTTAAACAAAACACCTGAAGGAGAAAGAAGAAAAGTTAGTCTGTTTCTTAAAATAAACAGAATGTTCTTTACCTGTTAAGAGATGACATTTTTGTTCTATAGTTGGTTTCTCCTGCAATAAATGCTGGTATTCCAAAACTAAAAGAAGCAGAGCTGGGCAGGAGCTGCCTTCCTTCTAAGCATCAATTCTCTATGATGCCATTTACTCCTGGAAGAGAAAGAGATGGCTCTGGAACCAGGTCCTGCATGATAGGTAAAACAGGAAATACTGGTCTTTGTACATTGCCTCCATAAATAATTACTTTGAAGAAAGAGCTTTTTTCCCCAATTAAAATTGAAGCAGTTAGATTTTGGAAGAAATATAGTTAGGCTCTTATTCAGTTGCTGCTGAATCCCCGTTCAATCACATTTTGTTTGCTCACTAAGGAGTTTTGTTGGGTAAGAGAAAGAGATTTGTTGAATAAATACAGCCTGATAAAAGGCATGTTTACTTTGAAACCTACTAAAATCAGTGAAACCTGCGTGCAGGTAAATGTCCACAGGAGCACAGCCTTAATTGGTCTAGCCTCAGTGTATTCCAGTTACTGTAGTAACTTACACACTGCAGGAATGGAGAGTCTTGCACTGTGGCTGTCAAATAGATAGAGAGCGATAGAGATATATGGACATTTGTGGATTTTGACTTATTTCACATTATTTCCTTCCTTTCCTCTTTTCCTCTAAGGAGCTCAGGCCAAGTTTGAGACTCCTCATACCACCAGAGGTGGACAACCTCTGCTCCTTCATATGATACTGGACTCCAGCTCCCTGAACAGGGATTTAATCCTGGATCAATACCAGATAGATAATCTATAACTAGAGGCCCCTGTCTTGTCTTTGGTCTGAAGCATTGATCAGACACTGATCACAAGGGAACACCAGAGGCCCCATGATCATCCATCCAGAGGAGCTGGGTGCCCTGATACAGAACATAATTTATTGGTTAATAACAAACTAGGATATAGCAGTAAAGATACTATATAGATATGAACTGTCCAAAAGACTGAGAAAGGCAATAAGATTGGGAGATGGAAAATCAGGAGTACTTAGCTCTTGAAACCATTTGGAGCAAGTTCTTTGCTGTTGGGAACTGTCCTTGGTCCTGCAAGTTCTATTGCTGTCCCTGCCTTTGCTTCCTTGTTTTACAACAAAGATGGGAAGTGGGAGGTGTATAATCTGATTACCTGGTGTCTTTTTATTTTCTTCAGCATAGTTGCCACTTTGACTGAAATTGCACTGGTGAACATATGCTATTTGTACCTGTCCCACGTCGTCTCCCTCTGGCAAAAGGTGTGGGGCAACAGGTGCTTGTATTTACCCTCCTCTCCAGTGGGGCATATGCAAGCATATGGAATATTCTTACAATTCAGGAAAGGGCAGGGGGAGAGAATTAAAAGCTCTCCCCTCAGTGCTGTTTCCCTGCTTAAATTAGCAGCCCACTTCAGGTTCTTTGAAGAAAAAGAGCTAGGAAGTGCCCTGTTGGATCGAACCAAAGGAGACTCATTTGGTCCAGCATCTGATTTCCCACAGTGACCAATCAGGTGTCCCAATGAGTGTCTGACAGCAGGCAAAACACAAGGTGATTGTCTTCCACATTTTCTTATGTCCTTTCAAAGGCATCTGAGTTCTGGTCCATCGCCACACCTATAGTGTGCAATGTTTTACTGTGGTTTTATAATTTTCTAGAAACTGCCCAGAGTGGTTGGGGCAACCCAGTCAGATGGGTGGCATATAAATAATATTTTTAAAATTAAATTATTGTTGTGGAAGTGAATTCCATCATTTAACTACGTGCCGTGTAAAAAATTCTTCCTTTTGTCTGACCTGAATCTTCCAGTGTTCAGCTTCACTGTATGTCCCTAGGATTTAGTATTTTGAAAAAAAGCCAAAGGGTAGCTGTCCCCTTTCTCCACACCATGTATAATTATCTATCACTCCTCTGCTGCCTTTCTTCTTTTCTAAGCTAAGAAGCCCCCAATGCTCAGCACCACCTTCTGCCGTGCCAAGAACCTGCAGCCCCTTGGGGATGGACACCAGCTGCCAGCGTGGAGGTAAAAGAGGAAGGTTGGGGAACTGGCTGTCAGGGCTGCCCTTCTGAGGGCAGGAGGAATATAGGGTCACCAGAATACCAAGGTCCCGTGGGTTGCCACCCCTCACTCTGCATTGTAGACAGGCGCTGCAGCTGGGGGCCAGGGCAGCTTCCCCACCTCCGCTCGTTTGGAGGCCGCTGGCCTGACTTGGGGGGGGCAGACCTCGGGCCGGCGGGGAGGGATCGCTTTCTCGCGGCAGGCAAAGGGGTTCGCTCTCCCTTGCCCCACCCGACGGAAAGAGGGAAGGGTCGCCCTCATTCCTCGGTGCCGGCTGGGGGTACATCACCGGAGCCCAGCAGCAGGAGCAAAAGCTGGATCAAACCCGGGCGCGTGGGGGAGGAGGCTCCGCTAACAGAGATAAGCGCCTGTTGGGCTGCAGGACAGCGGCCGGGATCGCCTCGGGTCCTGGAAGGAGCGTGTATATCTCCCCCTCCAGGAGAACAGAAGGAAGATGCAATTCCGCCCCGCTCCTCCCAGCCCGTTCGACGCGGGGAGTGGAAAGAGCCCCGCCCCTTCTGTGACTCCGCCCCACGCCCAGCTTATCCTAAGCACGCCTGGGTAGGTGGGCGGGGACGGCCTCTGGGGGCGGGGCCACGGGAACCCCCGCCCCAGCGCCTCGTGGGGCACGTGCGTTCTGAGGAGCCAATCCGCGCGCGGCCGGCTCTCCCCTTAAGAGGCGCGCGCAGGAGGCCGCTGCGACATCTGCGGAGTTGGGAACCAGTTGCTATGGGGACGCCGGCGGCCGGGCCTGTCGCCATGGAGACGCCGGCGGCGCCCGGCAGCGAGAGGCGGGGGAGGCAGCGGCGGGGCCACGCGGTGCTTGCCGTGATCGGCGAGGTCGGCACCGAGCAAGAGCGGGAAACGCTGCGCCGGAGCCTCGAGCGCGGTAAGGACGGGCGGAGGGAGGGAGGGAGAGAGAGGGGGAGGCCTGCCGGAAGCCGCCGCCGCCTGCGCGTTCAGCACCCTGGAGAGGGCTTGCTGTGTCGCCGCCGTCGGGAGCACCTGAGGGGCGCGTGACCGGTTGGATCTCGCCCTGGCGCGGCGCTCCCTGGACCGGAATTCCCAAGAGCGGCGGCGTCCACATCCCTGGAGAGTCTGTGGCGGGGAGGGGGCGGGACACTGGCCGCCAAGAGGAGGAAGGGAAAGCGGGTCGCCAGGCCCAGCCGCCGCCGCAGGACCTGCCTAGGAAGCTCGCTGAGCGGGGCGGCTTCTTCTGGCCGGACCCTTCTCCTTGCCCGCTGCCGCCTGGGCAGGAGTTCCCGAGGCGCCGCTCCCTGGAAGATCCACCTGGCGGTCAGTCTTCTTGCCATTTTGATCTTGCCGGTTCGAGAGTGACTGAAGACAAATTTGCTCTGTCATCTATGGGAGAGCCTGGGAACTGTCATCGTTTTCGTCTATTAGTCCTTTATTCTTAAACTGCTGCAGTGCTCAGAAGTACTGGACTCCAGCTGAAGGCTGACCAAAGCAGAATTTAGCGGTCCCATAGCTTCTCATGATCCAGACACTATGTTTCCGTTGTAGCCTAGAATTGTATTAGCCTTTTTAGTAGCAGCATCATATTGCTGGCTCATTTTTAGCTCATGGTGTGCTAAGAAACCTGGCTCTACTGTCAAGCCAGGTGCTTTCCATCCTGTACTTGTGTGTCTTGATTTTCCTACCTAAATGCATAATGTTGCATTTATCTGTGTTGAAATTAAATTTGTTACTTTGGTCCAGTTCTTCATCATGCTAGACTCACCTTGAATTTTGTTGGTTTGGTGTTATCTACTGATTTGATGAACATTTTCTCTACTCTTTTGTGTCCAAGTCTTTTATACAAAGTTGTTGAGCCATTAGCTACACATCTGCCTAACAGTGTCTTTCATGTGGGGGTGGGGAACCTTCATAGGCAGCATTCTGGGAACTGTTTGTCAAAGGTGGGCAGGACTAGAAGCAAAATAAGCAACAGATGTGACTCTTCTTAGTACAATAGACTACAGCCCTGCCACAATCAAGCCAATGATTTCCCCACACACCCTTCTCCATCCACTGAGACAGTTCAAGGACACATTTCAGCCAGGCAAAAGCCCTATAGGAGGAACTGGATCCAGAGCCCTTGAGGGTTTTGGCTTGGGGAAAGTCTAAAGAGTTGGATAAGGAGTTCTGGAAGTCTCTATTCTGCCCCTGAATCCAAGAGTCCCCAAGCTTAGTCTATCACACATTTTAGCAGCTTGTCAACAAGAATATTGTGGAGGAGCTTGTTGAAAGCCTTGCTGAAAACAAGCTATACTACATCTCGTAACTTCCCCCTGTTCTATCAAGTTAGCTGTAAAAAGGGGGAGGTAGATGAAGTTCATCTGGTATGACTTTTTCTTAAGAAAACTGACTTGTAGTTGTATTTCTATCTGGCACAATGCTGCTGCTTGAACTGGTGGAGTATAAAGCTAGGAGTAAACAAATACAAAGCATATACTGTAATCATTCCTGCAAAGGGCATAAGGAATGAGACAGTAAGTGCACTCCCAATAAGGCTTTATAGCTGGGGTGGAACCCTTAATGCCCTCTCTCCTCAGGAACTCCAGCCTGGCAGGGGGGGAAAGGCATGCAACCCCACTGACCATGTATCCAGGTAAGTGAGGAAGGTTCCCCTTCTCTGCAGCCTGGAGGGTGTGGCTGGTGCTTGCCCAGCTGCTGCCAGCAAAATGTCCCATATTGGCCCTCCCCCAAGAATGCAAATCAGTGTCATGGGATTGACACTGCAGTGCTATTCAAGGACCTCCTAGTTGCAGCTCTGATTTTCAGCAACTTATGGGAAACCCACATCTTTCTTGCTGCACATAAGGGGATTAGATGGAAGCAAGCTGGCAAGCTTGGAAAGAGGCAGGTAGTGGCTGCTTCTGCTGCTGCTGCGGCTGCTGTGGTGTGTAGTTGGTGCTGCAGTGCAGCTTTCTTTCCTGCTAGTTCCTGGACTTTCTCTCTGCAGTGAGTGTGAAGCAGGAGCAGCATGAAAGTGCCTCCTTGGTGAGCAGGAAGTAGGTGAGGGCTCTTTTCTTACCTGGCATTCTCCAGAAATGGAGTAAAGGCAGCCCTCTTGTCTCTCCTTAGGGTGATATTTGTAGCACCTTGTCAATGTGGATGGGTCATTTCAAGGGAATGAAAGAAGAATTGCCACTGTGGTTGACTCCTCCTTTGGACATATGGAAATCACCTCCTTTTCTTTTATTTTCCTCCCCTGTGGTTGGCTGAATCCTTTTAAAGCAGTCTTACACTGCAGGGTTTGTGGAGAGGGGCTGTCTTTGTAAGTCTGGAAGGGCATCGCTTTATTCTTATTTAATTTCAAAAATGCATATCTCTTGTTTTTAAATTTAAATAATTTCTAAAGCAACGCACAATGCTGGTAAAACAGAGCACAATGTACTGTAAATGGACTATCACATTATTATTAATTTTTAACTCAAAAGATCAGTGGAAATAAAATAAGTTGGACAGCATAACAAGGAAGATAAAACAGGCTGTACACAATTCAGCAAATAAAATTAAAATGTTGCTCATGAAAAGCTCCTACAAATGAAACAGTCTTTATCTGGCACTGAAAACTTAGCAAACGTGTGGAGCAGCTGTATATGGAGGGCATTGCAGTGATGGGACATAATCTCTCCAGCTACCACCTGCCTTGCTTCTGCAGGCAAAGGAAGGTTTGCATAGGAGTAGGTGGTCTTCCAGATACCAAGGTTCTAAGGCATAAATGATTTTAAAGGTTAAGACTAGACTAGCAGTTTACCTGGGGAAATAGGAAATCTGGAGCTACTTTTGAACATAATTGTGTGTTCCTCATTACTAGTACCAACAATAACCTAAACTGCAGCATTTTACATTTCTGCATTGTCTTCAAATATAATCTAAAGATAGATGGGCATAGTATGGGCAATAGTGGCAAGGGGTCACAGCTAGTGAACCTGACTAGTCTGATGATGCAGATGCCCCAGGATATCCAAACTATTAGAAGGATTTAACAGCACTCCAAAATTCTGGGCTTGATCCTTAAGGGGTGTATAATCCCATTCAGAACAGGCCAAAACTGTCTTTCTAGTCACATTTTATTTGTTTATTAATTTATTGCATTTATAAGTCTCCATTTCCTCCATGGAATTTGAGGTGGTGTACATCGTACCCCTCCTCCTTCTTCATTTAACTCCCACAACAGCCTTGTGAGGTTAGGTTGAGAAGCAGTGATGGCCCCTGGTTACCCAGTGAGCATCATGGCCAATTGGGGATTTGAACCCTGGTCTCCCAGGTCCTAGTCTGACACTCTAACTTCTATACCATTCTGGCTTAGATGAAATTCCTCTCCACAGCAGTTCTGCCTTGCCTGGACTCACATAGTATATAAGCCCCCATCCAATCCATTACTGACCTCTGACACCTATTCAGAACTATTTGCTCCTCTTGTTCAACTGAAACCAGAGCTCTTCCTGCTGGGACTAATGGCTGTACAACTAGAAAAAGAATATGGAATACAATATATGATCACAGCAGTAAGATTTTAATAAGCACAACAAAGACAGAAGAACTTACTATTACCTACTATGAAAGAATGGTTATTGAAATTAATGGATTTGGCTGAGATTGCAAAGTTGACATGTTAGAGAAAAATCATTGTTGACATTTTGAAGACTGAAAAAAGTTGGTTTATGTAAAGTAGAAGAGTTGGATGTTATTATGGAGTAAGTTTTTGCACAAGCTTTTAAAACTAATAGATGGAGAATTGGAAATCTTTTCTTTTTTCCTTCTTTTTCTGTAACTTATTTATTTTAGCTTTTATGTTTAAAAATGCTGGAAATTTAATGCTGAATTCTTTATATTGTTTATTCCTTGTTTGTTTTTCAAGCTTTAATAAAAATAGCTTTTTTAAAAAAAGAACTTTTAGCTCCTCTCCTAAATTCAAGGAAGACTGGAAGGTCCTTGAGGGACGTTTTCCTGATTCCCACTATTTCACTTCATTCATTCCAGCAGCACCATGATAAACTGAATGTTAGGAAACATAATGAGGAAATTTGTTTTGTATGGAGTATAGATTACAATGTGTGCAACTGAAATTAGTACATATTGTTTGGTCTTAAATTGTTCTGTCATTATCAAATTGAACATACATGCTTCTTGTGTGTATGTCTTGTACATTTTAAATAACCTTAGAAAGGACAGCCAGAGAGCCTGACTTGGGTGGTCCCAGTTTCATTCTTTATTGTCCCAGTTCCTTTAGTCTTTACTGAAATTGGAATATTCTGTGTACAATTTTGACCAGAACCTGAGGCTAGATAGCCCAGGGTAGAAGAGATGCATTTCATTCAGGGTGCCCCATTGCACTGAAAGGTATTCTCTTTATATATATATATATATAAAATATTTATTAAAGTTTCAGAAAAAGGAATTACATAAAAACAAAAAGTACAAAAGTACAAAACAAAAATAAAAATACAAGAAAAATACAGAATAGAAAAGAAAATAAGTACACTTACAGAAAAAGAAGAAAAAAATAAAAATAAAAAATTAACCTTTCCATATCTTACATTCATATCCTTGTTTCCCTGACCTCCTCATACCTCCCTTTTTGTGTTTCAATTCAATTAATTAATTCAGCAATTTCTTTCCCTCTTTATTATCCTGATCTTTGATCTTAATATATTATTAAATTTTTACCTATTTAAAAATCAAATTTTTCCATATTCTTTTATATCATTACAGCTAAAACCGCTTAACTTCAATCAAACATCATTCTAACATTCATTAATTTTACAATACTTCTGTAAATAGTCTTTAAATTTCTTCCAATCTTCTTCCACCGACTCTTCTCCCTGGTCTCGGATTCTACCAGTCATTTCCGCCAATTCCATGTAGTCCATCACTTTCATCTGCCATTCTTCCAGAGTGGGTGAAAGGTATTCTCCCCACCTCCGGTCTATTCAAGCAAATTAAGCCCAATAGTGTTAGGAAAAAAATACTTTAGCTCCAGGTCAGTCCCCTGGTACTCCAGGGAGCTTGTGGTCATAAATCTTCAGTAACCCACTGTAATTTACTTGCCAATAACTTCAAATTGGGTTCTGCTTCGAATACTGTAAAAATATGGGCTGCTGCCTTGGCTGCATCTGGTAGCACTTGCTTGGATGAGTTTCAGTTGTTGCAGCCAGAAGGTGAAGACAGGATGCATGGAGAGACAAAGTTTCCCACTTCTGTGCTCTGTTGGAAGCTGCTGCCAAATAAACCTTCCTTGGGCCATCACCATGAGCTAAATATAAATCAGCAATCCAATGCAGTAACTAAAAAAGCCAATACAGTTCTAGACTGCATTAACTAATGTATAAAATGTCCACACCACAAAACTAATGATGGCACCCTATTCTGCTTTGGTCAGACCTCATCTAGACCTACCTGTGTCCAGCTGTGGTGGGCACAGCAGCTGAAGGAGTGCCCAACTGGAGTGTGCCCAGAAATGGGCAACAAAGATAGTGAGGCCCCTGGGAACCACATCCTATGAGGAAGGAGGTGGGTATGTGTAGCCAGGAGAAGAGACAACTAAGAGGTGAGATGAGACAAAACCATGTTCATATACTTAAAGAGTGTCACATAGATAATGGAGCAATTTATTTCTCCAGAGAATAGGACCTGAACTAATAGGTTAAAATTATAGGAACCGGGATTTCTTTTTTTTTTTTATAATTTTTTTATTGATTTTACAAAGTTTTTTAAGAAAAACAAACAAACACTTAAAAAGACAAACATACACGTATAGTTTCAAACATATTTTCATAAACCTCTTTTCTTTGACTTCCCCATACCCCCCCTCTCTGCATCCCAATGTCCATAATTCTACAAACAACTCCCAATTATTACTTTCCAATCTCTGTCATCTTAGTCCTCTTTTGTATTCTAACCTTATATCCCTGTACCCCTTTGTTTCTGAAATCCACAACATTTTAACATTCATTAAGTTTATAGTAGTCCTTAAGATAACTTTTAAATTTTCTCCATTCTTCTTCCACCGTCTCTTTTCGTTGGTCACGGATTCTGCCTGTCATCTCGGCCAATGTCATATAGTCCATCACTTTCATCTGCCATTCTTCCAGAGTGGGAGGAACCGGGATTTCTACTAACCGTTAGAAAGAGCTTTCAATGGTGGAAGAGACTGCCTTGGAAGGTGGGGGGGGCTCTCCTTGATTATAGGTTTTTTTAGTGCAAATTGTATGGTCACCCATCATAAATGCTTTAGCAGTAGACTGACAAGTGAGGCTGAGCTGAGGTACCTTCCAGTTCTTTGTGTGTCCAGCCTTACTCATTGATACAGGTGCTTGAATTGGTGATAAGGACCTGGCTCCAAATATTCCTAAATGGTGCTGATGATGTGGACTTATTTCATCTCACTTCCAGTCTGCTTTTAGGACTAAAACTGCTTTGGTCAGCAAGGCAACATCGATGAAGCTGATCAGCATTGATGAAGCTGGTCAATGCAGTGTACATCACTGCAGTGTAGTATAAATCTGTGCTAAATGAAATAGGACATACACAAGCCCATTCTTCAGCTTTCCATGGTGCCAGGTGACTGAGGCAAACAGTCCCTCTGAAGGAATATTCGCTGGACAGTGTGGAAGAAACTCACCTCATGGACCTGAAGGTGACTCCCACCGCACGATGGGGAAGCCACATGGATTACCTGGAGAGGCTAAACTGCTGTTTGGAAGGACAGACTGAGCACCCTGCTGGGATAGGAAGGTGATTAGCCCTCATAGATTACATGGATTAAAGAGCAAACTCTGAGGCTATCAGGATGCTCAGGGGCTTTGGGAAAGTGATTAGGCAGTAGAAGCTTGGACTAGAGTTGGACTCTCATGCAAGGAGCAAAGCATCCAATGCACAGAAAAGGACTCTTGTTCCTACTGGGTGGTCGAACCCACTTCCTCACCCAAGGTACAAGCCAGGCCTGTGTTCCTCTGAATCACAGTGTACAGCTTTGGTCTCTTCCAGGAGAGCACATGAACTCATTCCTCTCTCCCTTTGTCTCAACAGGTCTTCGCTCATGGGACATTGACCTCTCTTCCTGTGACCTTAATCAACAACTGAGACTGTTTGTTACGCGTCATCTTGCACATTTTTCATCAGAGGTCAAAGGTCAGTGCCCATCTTGTTTATCTTAATTTTTGAGATTTGCATTTGTGCCCAGACCTACTGTCAGCTTTGAGGGAGGCTTCTGGGGTGATGTGCTGTCTCCTGGTGGCTTCAGAAATAGGAGCAGAGCTCTGCCTGCTGCCAGCCTTACTCTTTCCTACAGTGCACTGGGATGCTAGTGGCATCTGACCCAGCCTCAAGGGAGAGTCTATGGGGCATAAAGGGCTCCTCCAAGTTGGGTGGGGGGAGTCCAAGTTGGGGGCTAGGAAGCAGCCTCAGGCTGCAGTCGCAGCACCATGGACAGCTCCAAATGGGCAGCTTGGAGATGCTGCACTCCACTGACGTTTTATGTTTGTATTGGGGGTCCTCAGACTTTTTAAACAGGGGGCCAGTTCACTGTCCCTCAGACACTGTTGGGGGCCAGACTACAGTTTGAAAAAAATATGAACAAATTTCTATGCACACTGCATATATTTTATTTGTAGTGCACAAAAAAACAGGAAAAACAATACAATATTTAAAATGAAGAACAATTTTAATCAACATAAACAAGCCAGGCCTAAGCTGGGGGGGGGGGATAAGGTGGGGTAGGGGGATCCCATCTCGAAGTGTCTGCATTTGCATATAATATTTTGGGGTGGGGCCACCGAAGGCTACGAAAATGTGCTGTTACACACAAACACCCATTTCAATACACACACCTTTGAAGGGGAAAGGGTGAGATATTGCTGTGGGAGCAGGAGGGAGGGAAAGAGATGCCTGCAATCCCACCACAAGGCTGTGGCAGTCGAGGGCTGGCGGTGGAGACCACGCAGCTTGTCAGCAGGGGGCCTGAGCAGCATTGGGGAAGGGGGGTGTTCGCTCCACACCACCTCCCGCCTGGCAGCACCCCCTAAACATCCGGCTCACCCCCTCCCCTTTCCCGTCCGTTAGGAGGGAAGTGGTTGTGGGAGGGGGAGAACCCTCCTTGCCTTTCCTCCCCCACCCCCAAAAAACAAAACACCTGCCCATTCAAGTGAGGGGGGGTTGAGAAGGCGCCCCCCCCATGTCTCCTCACAGGAAGTAGGCTCTGCTGCCACTGCATGGTCCAGCCCCACTGTGCCCCCCCCCATTCGCAGGGGGAGGGCAACCCAACTGAGGAGGAGTGGGAGGGCTGGGGCAGGCGGCAGTGGCACACCACATGAATGAAGAGCCAGCCTCCAAGGGCGCCTCATAAACACCCTCCTTTTTTCCCCCTCCCCCACTTCCTCCTCTCTTTTGGGTCCTGCAATGGCTGTGCGGGTTGGATTTAGGACCCCGGCGGGCTGGATCTGGCCCATGGATTGTAGTTTGAGGACCCCTGGTCTTGGGCCAGATCTCCCCATTCCTCAAGAGTGGAGACTCCCTGAAGCCAATCCTCTGGCCTGGATCCCACCTATCACCCTGTTACCTTGAGAGTGGTTGGGGTAACCGAATCCAGATGAGTAGCATATAAATAAATTATTATTTTTATTATTATTATCATCATCCTCTCCTGCTTTCTGTATCGCCCGTGCTTGAGAGTGGGGTAGGGGTGGGGTGTCAAGGGTTCCTTGTGGGACTCAGGCTCCGGAAGTGCTATCTTTGTGGGGTTGTCTGTGATGGGGGTGGGGTCAGATACAGACTAAGGCTCATTGTTGGGAATTGAAGTTTAGCCCCTTCTCTGTTTGTATTCCTGCTATGCCTGGTGCAGCAGGATTTTCCACTTCTGCTTCAAGATTCCTGGTAACTGCTTGGGTTCAGGGTCATGGTAGGCATCCTGAGGAGACGGAAGCAGGGTGGTGGCAGCTGGAGCTCTGCTTCTTCTGAGCCAACATCTCCTACAACCAGGGCTCAGTTCTGGCCCCTCTCAGGTGGGCCCATTGCCATTATAAGAGAACAAGGGGAGGTGTTCCTGGTGAATTCCGGGACCTCTTTTTCTAGAAAAATAGCACTGCCTACAACTATTCTTCTTCTCTTTTTATTTTTTTAAATAAAGCTGAAGCTGCTGCCCTGATCAATGCTCTCCCTGCCCCAAGATGCAGCCTGAAATTGGGCATCCTTCAGGATGGTGCCAAAGGGACCTTGGCCTTGTAGGAATAAAGAGAGAAGGGCGGAAAGATCAAGCTAGATATCATCAGCATAACACCACAGAGGTAGCCTAGAAGGAACAAAGGGAGGGGGCTGAGAACAGAGAACTATCAGGTCTCCAAACGGAAGGAGAAACCTGAGAAGAGGTAGCCATGGAAAAGAGACTTCAAAACCACAGGAGTTAATTCATGGAAGGATGTTGCTACATCTCAAAGAGCAAACTGAACTAAGAAAGAAAGAGATGTCAACGAAGAGTGTTGCACTTCCATCTTTAAGGTGCCACAACACTCTTTGTTGACGTCTCATTTATTTTTCTAAGCTTTGGTGACTGACATCCACTTCCTTACGTGCAACCATGGTCAGTGCTGACGAAAAATTGGGGAAGCAGCTTGTTTAAAGCAAGGCGGGACAACCCTGAAGAATGTGAGAAGTCAGAGATGCAGGAAAAGATGTAAACAGGCCTGTCTCCTGGTGCTTTCCCTTCATGGAAGGATAGCAAGGGAGTCAGGTGTTTGTGTGCAGCTCATTACCCATGGTATCCTGGCCTTTGGTTCATGGCTAGATCTACACAGAGCTCAATCTTGCTTCTAACAGGTTCTGGGCTGCAAGATCCCTGGAGATTTCAGCTCCCGCGTCATCACCTCTTTGACATTTCAAAGTCTCCATGCAAGTCAATGGAATGGGAGGCTTCTGTAGGATGAGTTTTATGGGTAGGAGAGGATATATTAACTGCAATTTATCCCTTCTGGCTCCCACGTGTGTAGGTTGAACAGAGTTTTAAAATCCCATAATTGGCAGCAAAAATTTAAAGTGTAAGAATTAGGCTGTAGAATCATAGAATTGTAGAGTTGGAAGGAATCCCAAAGGTCATCTAGTCCAACCCCCTGCAATGCAGGAATCTTAGCTAAAGCATCCATGACAGATGGTCATCCAACCTCTGCTTAAAAAGCTCCATAGAAGGAGGGTCTACTTTAATGCCTGCTTTTAAAGTCCACTGTAAAGCCTACTTTTGAGCAAGTTCAGCTATGAAATAACCTGGTCTTCTGTTTCTTACCCCACTTAACAAAGAATCAAGAAACAACTTGTAAAGTAAGTTTAAAACAAGATTTACTTACTTTATAACCTTCCGCTGGTTCACAGTAAAGGCAGCAGTAAAAACTATGCAGGTAAAACATGTATTCATATCTACAGTATAACCAACTTCAGCCATGTGCCCAAAGCTTTGTCTGTATCCAACACTTGTCAAAGAAAGAAAGGGAGGGAGGAAGAAGCAGGAAATGCTACATGCGCCTTCTACAGCAGAGGAGGGGGGAATGTCTACCAATTGTATTTCTATGGTCTGAGCATCTGCCTGTCAACAATACATCTCTGTGTTGTTAGCCCCTTCTCATGCTAACTAGCAAGAATATGTATTTCTAAGGTTGAATTTCTAAGAATATGTATTTCTAATGTCTCACATCTTCTACATGCAGCTGAGTGCTTGGCTAGGCCGCAATGGAGAGCTGAGTGCATGACAGATTTGCTGCAACCTGACAAATGTGAGAATCCAAATCTGCCTCAGCCCTGCTGGTGACCTGAAATATTAAGAGCATTGAAGGTCTGCCATACACTACTCTGTCCTGCCACAGTCTTCCAGTCAGCAATAGGGGTATAACAGTGAGCTGATCCTTGTTTAATGCTTCCCAGCTCAATCTGCAATGTAAGCATAAAATGATGGCTATCATGGCAAAAGTGTACGCTGCACTCTCAGCTTCCACCCAACCTGCAACAGGGGCCTAACAGCTGTGGACAAGTATTAGACCCCTATTTTTGGAAACCGTAGGATTCAGTGTGAGCTGCGCTGCCACTCCCTGCTAGCCACAACCCCTGCCAAGGAGTTAATGAACAGTATTTGCTTTGGAGTTTGTATTAGTTTGTATTTGCTTTTGGAGTTTGTATTAATTTAAAAATGTTTCACACTAAATAAGAAATGAATTTGCAATAAAGGAAAGAGTTTCTGCTCTAACCTTTTTTTGGAGGGTGGATGGACACACTGCTGCCCAAATCTATCTATATTAAAATATTGGACTTCTCCATTAATTTCTATAGGTCACTCTTACTTTCATCCCTTGAGCAATTTAGCCTATCAACACAATGGTCATCTCTGTCCTTTCTGTATCTGGGTGTCTCTCTTTTGCTGGAAAAAGTGGAGTGAAATGGATCAAGAGAGACTGGAGGAGGAGACAGCAGCACAGAGGCCAAGCTGCCCACCTCCTACTCTCCTTATGCCTTATTTGCCAACTGACCACAGGTTCTGTGGATATGAAGCAATCTGAAATCTGAATTTAATCTGTGAAAATCTGAATTTAAGATTGGAAAACTGATAATCTGAAATAATGATACCCACCCATCCCTAGTGGATGGTGCTGTTTTGCCTTCAGGCAGATCTGTACTCACCCCTGATCTTTGCAAAGAGAGGGAAGGAGGATGACACACTATACAATATTTATTGTTGTTTCTTATGAAAGTATCACACTCTTCCATATAGAACCTCCCTGGATTGTGTAGTCATTGCAGCTCAGTACATGCACTTCCAAGTCAGTTATAGGCACCTGTCAACTCCTGTAGGTGAGGCATGGATTTTTCCCTATTACTCTCTTCCATGAAGAGGCTGGAATTCCATTATATGCAAAGCCCTTCTAAGACACAAATGTATTTCCCAAGCTGAAAATCACACCTCTACCCTCACAGGGACCAAGCTGGTCATCTGTCAGGAATCAGCTGGATATCCTGTTCTGTAGACATCTTAATTTCCTGGAGTTTTGCTGCATTCGCTGGAATGCATTATACTGATGGAGAAGATGTCCCAGTCTCCCTGTTCAGCTTTCTCAGTGCTGGACAGAGAAGCACAACTCAAGTGTGTTTGCCACTGCTAGAGATATTCTGGGACAATATCTGATCTTCCACATCTTGAGTAAGATGAACAAGCCAGCCTCTACACAAAAGAAGAATAAGACCCCAGAAATGGCAACATTAAGAATTAGTGTTTTTAAATGGTGATTTCTTAATGGTGGTGCTACATGTAAATTAATTAATCAGTAAGAACAGCAACAGTTTAACTGCTTTCCTGTTCTTGTTAACCTTAGAACTAGTCCACTAAATGCATCCCTTGCCTGGACTAGGTTGGACATCTGCCTGGACACCTTAATTTAGACCAGATTTGAGCTGGGCTTGACAGGCAGAAGCTATAGCAGGAGTGGCCAAGCACATACTAGGCCTGGCCAGTTGAAAGGCTTCCTGTTACCAATTGCTCTGAATGTGGCAACACCTCCTCTTCCTTCCAGGCCAGCAAATCCTTCCAACAGCCATGAACAGCACTCCGAGGCCAGAGTGGCTTACTGGCCACGGAAGTGGAACTTCTTGCTTCAAGCCCCCAAACTCCTCCCATCTCTCTTGTCTTTTTATTTACAACCAGCCTGGCAGAGCTTAGCAGACCCTCCGGGCAGCAACTGGGGTTAAGAGGACCTGTAATTCATTTCGGTTCTCTTAATCATATGGGATCTGTACGTTCATTTCCAGGCCCAAGATGACAGCCAAGCATGGTTTAATGATGGGAGGATGCCTCCTGTTGTGGTTCCCTTTGGGCACCAGATGGTGACATTGGATGTATGCTAAAGCACATCCAAATGGGGGCTCAGCTCAGGCATGCCAAATCCTGCTCCTCCCCAAAAAAACAATTCTCTCTGCAGTTGGGCATCATTTTCTTGTGTGGAAACAGCTCCCCACATTTCCCAGGGAATCTGGCTTCTCTTCCATTTTCACAGCAGCCCGTTTCGCTGACTTGGGAGGAAGCCCCATTGGAGACGATTTGACTGCACTGTTGATGCATCCTCTAGAACAGCACTTGCGGGCTCCCCTTCCCCAGGTCTTGCAGGAGGGAAGTGGAGTGGCTCCTTTTGCATCCACAACCCGAGCGAGCTCCTGTCCTGCGGAAGAGCCGTGCAACGCCCCCCACTTCCAGCCCTCTCTTGCCCCTTTCCTGCTCAGTCGTGTGCTTGGGCAGTTCGGAGGCCTTGGGCCTTGCCGCGGCTCACGAGGGGTTAAGGCTGCCGGGGCGGGGGGGGGAGCAGCTCCGCCCCCTCCTCCCCCCCACTTCGCCGCCG
Source organism: Podarcis liolepis (assembly GCF_965112155.1). Lineage (NCBI taxonomy): Eukaryota > Metazoa > Chordata > Lepidosauria > Squamata > Lacertidae > Podarcis > Podarcis liolepis. Next base: position 26,267,227 of record NC_139569.1, read on the forward strand.
CCGCTTTGCACTGACAGCAGCTGCCTGGCGCAGCCCAGGCCCAGCCGGCATCGTCGCGGAGGGCAGCCGAGGGCGGAGGGGCGCGTCGCCACCTCACCGGGTACGTGCATGGGGTGGGGGGAGCGGGGATGGGACCGGCCGCGGCCGGCCAGCCGGCCAGAGGGGTGGGATCCTAGGAGGACGAGGGTGGCCAGAGCCCTCCGCGCATCACACGGGCCGAGAGGAGGCCCGTCGGGGGACGGAAGGGGGGCTGCACCCCGCATGCCCGACCTCCGGAAGGGAGCGGAGTGGGGAGAGGAGGGAGGGGGCGCAGCAGCATCCTCGTCCGCAGCTGCTGCCCGCCCCCCCGGGCTTCATTGCTTTCCCCGCGGGGACGTGCCCCGAGGGGTATCCCTGCCCGGGGGGGACGACTGGTCTTGGGCAGATGGGCCAGCTAGCCCTCCTGGGACTGGAAGGCGGAGGCGCTGGTGCTTTTGCTCCGGAGGGGGCAGCTCGCAGGCTGGCTAGCTAGCCTGCCCATCAAGGCCTCCGGGAAAGGGTCCGGCCAGCGCCCCCTTTCGCCTTTGCCGGGGAGGGGGGACGCGGTGGCGGAGGCTCTTGAGCGCGCACGCGAGGCGCGCACACTGCGGCAAATTTTGCAGCTGGCGCCCGCCTGCTCCAAGTGCCGCGTGGGGTGGGGGTGGGGGGCGCAGGGAGTCAGCTTGGCGGCCTCCGGCCTGCCGGACCCCTTGGGAGCACGCCTCCTCCGGGACCAGCCCCCGCCTTGTCAGACACCGATGCTTCCAGAAGCGGTGCGGGAGGGGGGATGTTCTCCAAGAGCTCTTGAACGCTGCCGGAGATGCCCTCGATGGATTGGAAAGAAGCACTGCCCCCCCCCCCCGCACATGCTTTCTCCTGGCCTGCTTGCCCAGCCCCGTCGTTCCCCGCGTTGTTGCTCAGATGTCTCAGCTTAGTCCCGTGGAGTTCCCCCTCTTCTTCCAACATGGGTGCCCCACCCTCTGGTGCCAGTGAGGATGCCAGCAGCACGGTGCTGCTGGGGCTGAGGCCGGACTGAGTGCCAAGCATCATCTTGTCTGCCAGTCAGGTCATGCGCTCTCTCTCTCTCTCTCTCTCTCTCTCTCTGACCCACCCCAGTCCCACTTCCTCTTGGAAGCCCCTTCCTAGTCAAGGGTCCTAAGCACTTTAGAGGAGCCCTGCAGCTGCAAGATCAGGCCTAAGGGGGCTCAGCTGGTTCTGTACTCTGTTCTCACAGTGGCCAAGCAGATGCCCCGAGGGGCAGCTCAAAAGCAGGACAAGAGCACAGTGCTCCTCCACATTTTCTCAGCATCCTGACCCTGGACAGAGAACACAGCCATTTGTGCTTGCACTAATTGGTAACCTTATCCCCCTCCGTGAAGTTGTCCACTCCTCTTTTCAAGTTTTCCCCATTTGTGGCCACCATCACTGCCTCTCCTAGGAGTGAATTTCAGGGTTTACCTCTGTGCTGCTGTGTGAAAGAGTCCTTCCTTTTGTCTGGCCTGGACCATCCTGGCTGAGCCAAAGAAAGGAGGCCCCAGAAGCCTCCTGCTGATGGAAGGCTTTTCTTCCTGCATGTGGACAATCCGTGAAAGTCACTATCTGAAGCTACTGGAACATCTGTCTAAGAACAAATCAGTGGGACTTAAAGGTGCTTAGCTTTGGCTGGATTGTGCCCTAAGCAAGGCATTATCCTTATTGGATCAGCTGGCTGGTATGGAGGAGATACAAGCTTTTGAGCCATACAACCCTCTTTATCAGGCAGAATGGAAAGGAAGCCAAATCTTGGGGTGGGGATGCTGCTTCCTCATGCAGAAGCTTCCAGTGGCATCCTGTGGCCATCCATTGCAAACGCTTCAACACTAGAAAAGAATATCAATTTGATTGCCAGAGGTTGCAGGGCATTACAGGGAGCCGGGAGGCCTGGTTGCAACCCTATGCTTGCCTACTCAGAAGTAAGCCACATTGAGTTACCTGGAACCTACTTCCAGGTAAGTGTGTGCATGACTGAATTCTTAATCTTCCTTCAGTCATAAAGGCCAAGGTGCAGTGCAATTACCTCTGAGGGTAAGGACTGGGTTAGTTACGCAGAAGGATACAGCCAGAGTTTGCATCCAGAATCGCTTCCCTGCTTCTCCAGCTCTGAAAGGTGAAGGGTAGTGGTGCCTCAGTCATTAGATCACCTCCTTTGTCTACAAAAGGTCCCAGGCTTAGTCCTTGATGACATCTCCAGGTAGACCTGGGAATGTCTCCTGACATCCTGGAGTCTCATTGCTGCCAGTCAGTGTATAAAAAACTGAGTTTGATGGACCCCATTGGTCTGGTTCTGTATAAGGCAACTGCTTCCACTGCGGTTCCAAAGTAGCCAGAGTAGACCCAGTGTAGGAGGCCAACCTGCTATGCAAATTTTGGAGTGGATTTTGCACCCCAGATGCAAATAATTTTGCATTCCCAAAGGCACGCCTCATGGAGTTCTGGAGGACAAACTCATTTCCTGTATTTGATCATTTTAAGGCTGCTTTCTTCATGGTATGTTTTAAAACTTTGTATTATTTCCCTAAGCTACAGAGTAATTCCCAACAAAACAAGTAAATAAGAATCCATAAAAAACACAGTCCATTAAAAGAACAACAAATCACTAAGCAACATTTAATAGCAGCAATCGGGCCTCTCCTCCAAATGCCCTCCAAGAAGATGTACCCTCTTAAAATGCTCTTAGCTACCTTGAAAGACTGCGCGGAAAGGAAAGAAAGGGAGACTTTCCCTAAGTATATGATAAAGTACTAGAACTGGGTTTCATTCCTAAAGCCAAAAAATAGTTTTGTATTTTGCAGCCAACTGAGGAAAATTTAAATTTTAAAACTTTAAATGGAGTTACAAGTACATAAGATGCCTAGGCCAGCATCTTGTTTCCCAGAGGTCCAGCCCCGGGTATTCAGAATCTTTTGATCATGGAGGTTTGTGTGCAGCCAGCCTGACTGGTAGCCATAAAGAGCCTTCATGGATTTGTTTAATAATTCTCCTTCAGAGCCATCTACATTGGTGAACACCTTGGGACATCAAATTCCATGGCTCCACTATATATTTTGGGAAGAAGTCCTTCCTTTTGTCTGTCTTGAATCAACCAACATTCAGCCTTATTGAATGACCCCGCTGATTTCTACTATCATGAGAAAGGAAGAAAAACTTCTCTGTATCTATTTTTTATAATAATATTTATTAGTTTTCCAACAAATTGAACACAACACTACAAAAAACCAAAAAAGAAAAAACATACAACAATACAATAAAATACAAAAGAACAACAACACTGCAAAACACTAACATACAACTAACAAAACAAAACAAAAACCATTTAAAACACAGTCCAATTTCAATATCTTATCTTTCTTTCAATAATTTCCACGACCTCCTCACACCTCCCTTTTTGTATTCCACTTCTATTAATTGTTTCAGCAATTCCTTTCCATCTTCCTCTGTTTTCTATTCTATAATTGTCTTAACACATTCTAACCTTATTTTTCCCTTTAATGCTCTATTAATCTATTTATACTTAATTCTTTATAACATTTCTACTAAAGCCATATAACTTCATTCCAACATTTTTCTAACATTCATTAATTTTACAGTATTTCTGTAAATAGTCTTTAAACTTTTTCCAGTCTTCTTCCACCGACTCTTCTCCCTGGTCTCAGATTCTGCCAGTCATTTCCGCCAATTCCATGTAGTCAATCAACTTCATCTGCCATTCTTCCCTGGTGGGTAAATCTTGTGTCTTCCGAAAAACTTCTCTGTATCTAATTTTGCCATACCATGCTGAATTTTATATCTCTTTAGCACCTCTCTCTCTCTCTCTCCCACTCTCCCACTCTCCCAATACACACACTGCTTACCCTTTTCTTAAACTAAAAAGACTTAGAGGGCTGACATTATTAAACATGACTACCTTAGGTTTATTCATTCCAATTCACCCCCTAAACTATGTCACCTTTCTGTATAGGGGAGTTGTGCCAACCCCTTCCCTCCTTCATTTTGGGGGCCATTTCTGCACCTTTTCCAGCTCTACAATGGCCTTTTTGAGGTACAGAAACCAGAACAGTACACAATATTCCAAGTGTGGTTGCACCAAGTCATTACAATATAGGGAAATCCACCCACCCATCCACCCACTTTTCTAAAGATCCCTCAAAGGGAATTCACCATATGCAATTGGCCCACTGATCTCACCTGAGCAAAGCTGCTCCTGAACATCGCCAGGACCTGGACATCTGTGTCCAAGGCTGGATCCAGGAGCATTCCAAGCTGCAAACCTGAGCTTTCAAGGGGGATGCAGCTTCAGCCAAGGCAGACTGAATCCCCTTTCCCTGAGCTGCCATTCTGTGACTAGGAAAACATCTGTCTTGTTGGGATTAAGCATCATTTTGTTAGCCCTTTTCTGATCCAATGCTAACTGCAAATGCTATTGTAGGAGTTGGGGGGGGGGAGAATGGATTTAGATAGGAAGGAAATATAGAGTTTGGTGTCATCCACATATCAATAGCATCAAATCCCCAAAACTTGCATGATTTCTCTGAGCAGTTTTATTAATGAACAAGTTAAAAAAATCTAGTCTAGGTGCAGCCCCTCCTTTAGGATGAGAATTGTTCAAATGCAAGGAGATGAGTCAGATGAGGACAGCAGGAGTTGAGTGGCTCCATCTACAAAAACATTACCTGAAGGCTCACTAGGTTACCCACCTTGCGTCTGCGCTCCCTCCTTTGCGTGGGTGCCACCCATCTGCCTTGCAAAGCTGGCATCACTGCTCCCACCACAGTCAGAGATTCCTAGGCATTTGGGGGTGGGTGTCTCTTGTTTTTTCTAGTTCTCTTTGACCCATCAGCTACTGACAGGTCATCCTACAGGTAGGTCTAGTTGCTGTGAAGTACTGCAAAGGAAGGCCACCACCAGCAGAATCAGAAAGGGAGTGGACATCTTCCTGGAAAAAGTGTGGGGGCTCATCAGTTGAGCCCCACAGGTTTCTGTGCAGTGCCAAGAAGCGAATGGACAATGGCAAAACTGCCCCCCTCTAGGGCCAAGCTCTCTTTTCCCCCCACATGGTCAGCCACAGAGCCAAATCCCAGCAGCCATCAGAATGATATGCAGGAATCCAGAACAGATGATGGCTTTGTGCTTTGTCTAGCCCTGCTGGAGCCATTGGCCTGGCACACATTGTCAGCCACAAGGAGAGGAGTTCCTGCCCACTCACAGGGCCAAGGGTTTTCTCGTTGCCCAGCTTCTAGTCTGCCCCCTCTCCAAAGGGCAAGAGTGGAACCCTCGCCCATTTGCATGGGTGTTTGAAGGCAGAAGTAGAGGTGGGGCTGGGGTTTTCTTGCAATAAATTTAACTATGGGCAGGGAGGATGCAAAGAACTCCCAGCTACAGTATGAATGGCTTAGTCCAGAGCTCTAGCGCCATCTAACGTCTTGATCTGGTGCACCATGTCTCAAGGGCCAGGCAGGGTATTGAGATGTCAGATTTCCAGTTCCCTTAGATTTCTTTAGATCAGTTGATCAAACTCTGACCCCTGTGTAGAGCATGTTATAGTAGATGAATAGACTGCTGTAATATGGAGACTTCACATGAAACAAAATGCATGTGGAGGAGAACATAATAAAGCATAGAAGAAGCCTGGGCTTTCCCTGACCCATAGGTTTGGACCCTGTTTTATGGGTATGAACCCTTTAAATTTCTGCTTGATTTAGGTGTTTGCCTTATTGGCTGTATTTTAGATTTTATATTGTATATAATGTATACTATTTAGAGATTTTTGAAATATTAAGTAGTTTAGAATTACTTTTAAAAAAATAAATAAGTCACCACTACTACATACCAGATGCCTTTAGCTCTGATTTGCTTCTGGGCTCAATTTAAAATGCTAATCTGGACCTTCCCATCCCTAAATGGTTTGAATGTTGGTTTTATTTGATGGACCACCTGCATATGAAGCTGCCTGGGCCCCAGAAGCCTTCCTTGCAGGCTCGTGGCCAGATACAGCAGGCTAACAGGCATTAGAGATGAGGCCTTTTTAGGAGTGGCTCCGGATCTTTGGAATTCTTGCTCAAAAGAGGTCTACATGGCCACATCTTTGTTCATTTTAAAATGAGACTTTAAAACTTACTTGTTTCAGATTGCATTCTGTTAGAAGTGTGGTGAGGTGGGTTTTACCCTGCTGCTGTTTTTAGTTTTTGTAACTGGATTCTTTCCTTTATATTTTAAAAACTGTTTTATGGTTTAAAGATCTTTTGCAAGCTGCCTGGAAGAGCTTTGGCCTGAAAGGTGTTGCAGGGGAGCTTTACATAGACAGCCTTGAAACCAGGTTGTGAGGCATTTACAGCTTCTTCTGCCCACTGGGGCATTGGAGAACCTAGTTTGGTCCACATTTGTAAGCAGGCCAACTCATTTGCATTTGTCAGATGGGATGCCTGGCCTGCAAGAGGAGAGTACAAGAGGAAAGGAGAGATGGGCTGCAATATGCAGGTACCAGGAGATGGTGGAAGCAGCCAGGAGTTCTGCAGAGGCTTCTGGAATCTGCTGGGGAGGGGAGATGGGGGGGTGGGAAGGCCAGCAAACAAGAGGCTGCCATCTCCTGGACACCTGTCCTTGACCCAGTGGCTTCTCCACGCCCCTGCCTGGCCTGCCTCCTTCCCCTGCCCACTTCTTGCAATATCAACTGCGAGCAGAGGAAATCCTCTGATGCAAGCAGAATACTAAGCAGCCAAGCTTTGTTTTCCTGGGAGAGATTACTGACATGAATTGCTGCAGCAGCAGCCAGCAGCTGGGCAGGCCCACAGAGGGTTGGAGGCAGGCAGGGTGCTCTCTGGTGGCCAGCTTTGTCCTTTAAGGCTTAGTCTGAAGCTGGTGCAGCAGGCACAGAGGCCAAGGCCAACCAGAAACGCTCCCTGCTGGGCTTCAGCAGGAGAGGACCAGTAGCAGTGTGGTGAGCATCCTCCTCTGCGGTGCCTGCAATCCATGAAATGCTGCAGGTTCAGTGGCAAGACACCCACACCCCTCCCACCACTTTCTGGGTCCCTTGGGATTGGGAACAGAAGAAAGTTAAGTGGGGGTGGGGGGAACCGTTGCTCAGCAAATGTATACAGTATTGACAAGAGGTTTTGCATCCTCTCTGCAAGGCAAGTGAGGGGGCATTCCCAAGAGACCTTGAAAGGAAAGAGGAAGGGGATGCAGCAGAGGGAGAGAGGGAGATGGTTTCCTAAGCAGAGGCCTTTGGGAAGAAGTGGTCCTCAGCTTTGGCCTGGCTCAACCTCTTTGTTTAGTGGCTCGGAGGAACGTTTGTTTGTATATCCATTCACTTCTTTCTTAATGAGTTCCTGGGTTGCTAGTCACACAGTGCTGGGCAGAGCAGCCTCATGCTTCCAATGAGCATGACTCATTTTTTCCAGAGCTTGACCCTAGAGAATGAAAGGTGTGCTTGAGTTTTGTCATAAAATCATTTTATGAACACCCTCCCTCCTTTAAAGCATTTCCAGAACACCCTCCCTCCTTTCAAAATCCTCTGTCCATCTTCATCTATAGAGAAATACAGAGAGCTGGAAGGGCCAGGGAGGGGAGGGGAATTGAGCAGCTCATGGCTTCAGCTCAGTCCTTGGAGCCCAGAGCAGCTGCTGTACGATGGATGCCAAGCAGGAACAGCTGCTGTAGTGCAAAATCCTGGGCGCGCGTGCGCGCACACACACACATTGTGTGTCTGTCTTTTTTTTTTTTTAATGGGTGCATTTTAAATTGGCCACAGAGCTCAACCCATGGAGTGTTTTACAACTCAGCAGCAGGAGCCCAGGCTCCCAGTGAAAGTATTGGGTTGGGCAGCTCATCTCTTTTGCAAGGATCACTGCAGGCTCATGAGGAACCCTCGCCACACACACACACACACACTGCTCATTTCCCAAACTCACAACTGCCTGCACAATTCTGAAAAGCGGGGAGGGGCTGCCTGAAGCTAGAGCATTTGCAAGATCCATGCTATGGGCATGTTTATGTCTTGCTCATTGAACATCCAAACACATCTGCATATCCAGTAGTGCTGGAAGAAGCTTCCTCATCAGCACACGTCTCAAATTTGCAGGACTCCAGAGCAGCCTTTCAGCCCTAAGTCAGCCCCCCAAATGGTTAGTATAAACTGTGCAGAGCTATACTGCCTGTGCCAAAATGTATTGGTCTAGTTTGGTTTTCATTTGTTGTTTGAAGCCACTCACCAAGGAATCTTCCTGCAGCTTCCCTGGGGTGGGAGTTCAAAAGTAGCTGGTCTGGGCTACTGTACTGGAGGTCACTTCCCCCAGGAAGAGGGCAGGGAAAGCTGAAGCCAGCTTGAAACTGCCAGCCTTTTCAGCTTCTCCTGGATAGCCACAATGGCCTGGTTCTGAAGGCAGTTGTTTTGCCCTTGGGCACTGACTATGAGCACTTGTTTTGAACATAGCCTTTTCTACTGTCTCCCTAGGTCAGAGGACCCTCCACCACCAGAGCGAGGACCTGGACACAGTCATCCTAGTAAACCCTGATGAACAAAGCACTGTGTCAGAGGTAAAGCTCTGGGGTTCCTGCCTACCTGGGGTCAATGTAACCAATGGAATTACACCTCTAAGAGTTGCTACAGTGGCATGGTGCAAAAGTTGCCCGCTTCTTGACTTTGGGGGCAAACCAGCTGCAAATCCCTTGTGAAACCATCCTCCTGCCCCGTCAGGATAAATATTTATGAAGGGGAGTAGATAAAGGCCTTAAAACAAAGACCCTCCTGCAAAGCCCTGTGCTCAGGTCTGCACCCAGTTCCCTCCCCCACTTCTAGGGACCTGGCTGCCTTCCTGCTTTTCCTCTCTGCCTGCAGCTAAATTTGACTGCACAGATTATCCTGACCAGGTGTGGGGAGTATTTGGGTTCCCTGCCACCCCTCCTGTGACCTTGCCTGGGGCAGGGCTGGGATATTATGGGGCTGTGTCTAGAGCCCAGACTCAAGCATGTTTAGGCAAGATGCAAAGAGGACTGCCTTTCCAAGCTCATTCATCAGACATGGCCGTTTGCATTATCCGAGTGAGGTCAGCATTTCTGCAAGTCCAAAACTCAGGAGCTGAAACTGTCTCTCCTGCTGCAAACAGGTTCGTTCCTTGATATGTGACCCTTCTGCCTACAAGCTGCTGGTGCTCTGTGGACAGAGCACAGACCAAGAAGGAGATTTGATCCTGCAGGCTGGGACCTTCACCTACCAGAAATTTGCTGAGATCCTTGCAGATCCAGAGGTAAATTGGGTGGGTGGGGAATCTGGGATTTGTATGAGTAGGAATCTGGCTGAGATAGGTGGCTTTGGAGGCCATCCTCAGGCTGTTGACTTGGGGTACTGAGTTTGGGACCACCTTAAATGAGGATTGCTGCTACTACTGTTGTACACGTTACAAATCTTCCCAGGCATTCAGGATGTGTTACCAGAACTTTATTCACCATGCATTCCAACTCCTGGCTTATTGTAGGCTTGGGAAACACTCAATTTCCTGCAGAGGCCCCTTTCAGATTATTAGTCTCCAACACACACACGTCTCCAACACACACACATACACAGAGTAACATATTTCCAGGATACTATTATTGATACATCTGGTGGACACCTCTGGCCACCCAAGAACAATAGTTTGTTACATAGGTTGACTGGTAGGTTTCCACTTCTAGTTAAAAGTTGAGCTTGCATGGATTTGACTAAAAAAGACATTTTGGGGTTTTTTGTCAAGGACCTTTTGGGGTGCTTCTGACTATTGCCTGCTTCTGACTCTTGTAGGTTGCCCAGCTTCTCAGCAACACAGATCCAGCTTCCAAGGCCTCCCTGACTGTGTCGTGCTTAGGAGAGGGAGATTGGAGCAACCTAGGACACCCCCGATTCCAAGACCTTCTCAGTCTGAGACTGAACCCTGACCCAATTCTGCCAGAGATGGATGGGGTCTCTGAGTTTGCCGAGTATGTCTCTGAGACAGTGGATGTCCCATCTCCCTTTGACCTCTTGGAACCCCCAACCTCAGGAGGCTTCCTCAAGCTGTCCAAGCCCTGCTGCTACATCTTCCCTGGAGGGAGGGGGGATTCAGCGCTCTTTGCCGTCAATGGGTTCAACATCCTGGTGGATGGCGGTTCAGAGAGGAAGTCCTGTTTCTGGAAGCTGGTGCGGCACCTGGACAGAATTGACTCTGTTCTCCTGACCCACATTGGGGCCGATAACCTCCCTGGCATCAATGGTCTCTTGCAGAGGAAGATCGCTGAGCAGGACGAGGAGCAGTCTCAGGGCTCCACTAACTACAGTGACTGGATGAAGAATCTTATCTCCCCTGAGCTTGGGGTGGTATTCTTCAACGTCCCTGAGAAGCTCAAAATGCCCGAGTCTTCCATGAAGGCCAAGAGAAGCATTGAGGAGGCTAGCCTGACCCTGCAGTACCTCAACAGGTTGGGCGTGAAGCCAGAGCCCCTTTACAGGGTGGTCAGCAACACAATTGAGCCCATCACCTTGTTCCACAAAATGGGTGTTGGGAAATTGGACATGTATGTCTTGAACCCAGTCAAGGAGAGCAAGGAGATGCAGTTCCTCATGCAGAAGTGGGCTGGGAACAGCAAGGCCAAGACGGGCATCATTCTGCCCAATGGGAAGGAAGGGGAGATCTCTGTACCTTACCTGACCTCCATCACCGCCTTGGTTGTGTGGCTCCCAGCAAGTCCTACGGAAAAAATAGTGCGAGTTTTGTTCCCTGGGAATGCACCACAAAACAAGATTTTGGAAGGGCTTGAGAAACTCAGGCACTTGGATTTCCTGAAGTATCCTGTTGCTACGCAGAAGGAAATTGCCTCTGGCCTTCCCACCCTGGCACTCAAGCAGACCAAGATCAAGCAGAGGACAGACAGCAAGGAGAGCCTCAAGTCTTCTAAGCCGGCAGCTGCCAAGGCAGGTGGTGAGGAGGGAGCAAAGGAGGTGAAGTCCGAGGTCCTCAAAGAGATCAAAACAGAGAAGAAGGCCAAGGAGCCACTGGAAAAGCCCCCCAAGGCAGAGAAAGTAAGAATGGACTCCAGCGATGCCCTCAAAGCAGAGAAAAGGAAACACAACAAAGACAAAATGGGCAAGAAGCACCTCAAGGAGAAAGTGTCTAAGCTGGAGGAGAAAAGGGACAAGGAGAAGAAAGAGATCAAGAAAGAGAGGAAGGAGATTAAGAAAGACGATGGGAAGAAAGAGGAAAGGAAGGAGTCAAAGAAAGAAGAGAAAAAGAAGGAAGCCAAGCCAGAGCTGAAAAAGATTTCAAAGCCAGACTTGAAGTCATTCACCCCTGAAGTGAGGAAGACTTTGTACAAGGCAAAAGCTCCTGGCCGTACCAAAGCGGAGAAAGCTCGCAGTAAAGCTGAGAAGGACGCTGCCCATGGAGAGCCAAAGAAGGCATTGCCTGTGCCCAGGAAGCCACCAAGCCAGCCCCCAGAACCAGCAGGCGTGGCTGAGCACAGGCTGGTCTTGTCTTCCCCAGAAGACCTCACCAAGGACTTTGAGGAGCTGAAGGCTGAAAAGCAGGCCAGGCTTCCAGAGGTACCTGGTCCTGCAGAAGGAGAGGCAGGAAAGCAGGGGCTTGGTGATGTGGCTGCTCAGGAGACAGACCTGATCCCAGAAGGGGTCAGTGGCCCAGACTCCTGGTCCCAAGGTGCAACAGAGGAGGAAACGGGCAAGGAGGGAGGAGGGGAAATGCCCAAAAGACCTGATGAGAGAGCAGCCGCCTTGGGGGAGCCCCTTGAGAGAACAGCAGAAGTCTCCGGAAAAGAAGCAGGAGAGAGAGATATAATGCAGGCTTCCGGTGACTACTCGGAAGACAAATATTCTCCTTTGGAAATGAAGTGGATGGAGACACAGGCAGAGAGGCACATGGACAGGAGAGATAAGGGATTGGAACAGGCAGAGCTGGAAGGGACCGAACAGCCCCTTGCAGAGGCCAAAAGGGAAGAGGCAGAGAAGAGTGAGCTTTCTCTCTTCCAGCAGCCAGAAGGTCCCCTCTTTCCCTCCAGAGGGAAGGAAAAAGAGGCCAAGGAGGAAAGCAGACTGCCTGGGAAGCAAAGAATGGGCAAGGGGGAGGAGGAGGAATCTTGCCTGGGCGGTGCTCCAGCCCCACTTGGAGAACACATCTCCTACATCCAGGATGAGACCATCCCTGGCTACTCAGAGACAGAGCAGACCATCTCCGATGAAGAGATCCATGATGAGCAGGAGGAGAGGCTGCCCCAGCTCAAGACAGATATTAGCTCCTCTGACATTGCAGTGCCAGACCAGACCGGCTCCTTTGAAGCTATCCACGGGATCCAGGCCATGGCAGCTGCTGGCCAAGACCCTGCAGTCCTTGCCTACCCCACCAACATTGTGGCTGCCCCCTTGGCGGAAGAGGAGCATGTTTCTTCAGCAACATCCATCACAGAGTGTGACAAGCTCTCCTCTTTCGCCACCTCTGTTGCAGAGGACCAGTCTGTTGCCTCGATAACAGCACCGCAGACAGAGGATACTGGCAAAAGCTCCTTGCTGCTGGATACAGTGAACAGCATCCCTTCCTCTAGAACAGAGGCTACCCAAGGTCTGGACTATGTTCCCTCCGCTGGCACCATTTCTCCCACATCTTCCCTAGAGGAGGACAAAGGCTTCAAGTCTCCACCTCCAGAAGACTTCCGTATACAAGCAGAAGGTGAGAGAAGGCTTGAGGCCTGCAAAAAGGGCCTGCAGCAGCAACAGGAACCAGAACAGGAGGAGGAGGAAGAGGAGGAGGAAGAAGAAGATGAGACACCAAATATTGAGAAGCCTTGGAGAGCGCAGGGTCATTATGATGCACCTTTGTTTTCTCAGCAAGGGCCCCTGGGAGATGATTTAACAGGAGTGCCAGTGGAAGGATCCCAAGAGGCCATGCTGATACTCGACGGAGAAGCCCAGTTGCTGCAGGTAGTTGCAGGCTCTGGTGAGGCTGAAGAGCGGTGCATGAGCCCTGATGACAGCACAGTCAAGATGGCATCTCCCACCCAGTCGGGCCCCACCAGCGCTGGGCACACACCTTTCCACCAGTCCCCTGTAGAGGAGAAATCAGACACTGTGGAGGCTGAGCTGTTTGACAAGTCTTCTGAGGCCCCTGTGAAATGGGATGAAGAAAGAAGTCCCAGCAAAGCTACTGAGATCTCCAGGGCTTTTGAAGGAGAGGTCGCTGCTACTGAGGGGCTCTTTTCTGGGGGGGAAGAGGCATCAACTCTCCTTCAGGACAAGCCTGTCCCAGAAAGTGTGGCTGCATCAGAATCTGCACCTGTCCAGAGTGAGGATCGGAGATTGCTTCCTGAGAAAGAGGAGCTGGCCATCAGTTTCTACCACAAGCAAGAGACCCTGGACATTTCTGACCTTTATCCTCTCACCAAAGACACACTTCTAGAGCCCAAAGAGGGCTCTCCATTGAAGGGAGCAGACACTACCGAGGAAGCCTCCCAGGAAAGCATGAAGTGCCCTGCCCATGAGGTGCTCTTCTCTGCGGCTGATATTCCTCCTCCAGAAGGGTGGGAGGAACTTTCCGATAGAGCTTTTGGTGAGAGTTCTTCACAAGCGCCCACAAAACCGCTTTCACCAGAGGAAGCAAAGGTGTTCCCATTTATTGAAGACACTCCTGGGAAAGCAAAATATTCAGATGATTTTGCCATGGAAAAATTGCCAGAAGATGGGAATGCCCTACATTTCACAGAGCGCAGCTTAGGCCAAGAGGGACCCCCCGCAGTTGCTATCAAATACACTTCCCCAGAAGGCAGCGACATTTCTGTGAGCCTTAGTGAAGAAACCTCTTTGCACATGTTCACAGGAGAGAGTTCTCAACCTGATGCTCAGTCTCTGTCTACAAAAGAGGTCCCTGCTCAGAAGTCCTCATCAGACGTGTTCACAGAACAATTCTCTCCTGAAAGGAGCTACCAGGCTTACACAGATCAGAGCCCTTTTGGAAGCAAAACATCTGAAGCTTTGGCCAAAGACAATTCACTTAGTTCCCTTTCATTCCATGGGAAGGATCCATTCCAAGACAGTCATGCCACCCTCACGATGTCTTCTGCAGACACTATTATGGAAGATGCCAGAGCCGTATCCTTAGTTGAAAAAGAGCCCATCAAAGAACCATCTCCAAGACCTTCCCCCAAAGAAAGCCCAGGTTCAAAGTCTTCAAGCTTCACAGAACCAAGCCCAGTTCTAGAGAAGGAGCCCTCACAAGTCTCCTCTGAGGAGATGGAGCCTTGTCGGTTGCTGGAAGAGGAGCAGGATACTGAAGAGGAGGAGGAAGAAGAAGAAGAGGAATCTCCTGAAATGGAAGATATTTATCTGAAAGACACAAACTCTGAGAAGAAAGTGTGGTTTACAGAGGAGATGAAGGAAGTGCCACGCAAAGAGCAAAAGCCAAAGTATGGGAAAGAAAGAGGGGAATGTACCTTCTTGGACGAGGAAGTAGAAAAACATGAAACAAAGGCTCCTCCTCCTCCCATGACTGAAGAGGGAGTGATTTCTCCCTCTGCGGCAGAGTCTGAAGATGACATTTCTGGAGTGGCCATGAAAGACATTTGGGACTCAGGATACAGGCACTTCCATGAAAACGTTGCAACTTTGAAGCAAGAGACACCTCCTGAGAATCGCTTTCCCCATGTGAGTGACAAGGTTGTGGCCCAGCAGATGCCAGAAACAACATCTGACCAAACACAGGCATTTTCACAAGCAGCTGCTGAACACAGTGCCATGGACACAAAGGAATCCAAGATGCCTGGCTCCAAAAGCCCCCCATCTTCTGGGTTAGAAAGTGTGTCAACATCCGGCCTGGAATGGGCCATACTGTCCCCTCCACACCAGGTCAAGATTCCACCTACAACAGGGTGGAGGGAGGAGTCCCCGCTTGGGCAAGCTGAGGAGGAAGTGGCCACAGAGCCATGGTCCAGCTCTGTGGTGGAGCCTCCTGCTTTGGAAGAGGAGAGAGAAGCATCTGCACCAGAGCAGCGAAAGTCCCCTGCAGTAGACCAAAGTGTGCCCACACTCCAATCAGGAACCACAGAGAGGAGGAGATCAGAGGGGGATGATGTCTACAAAAGCAAGTGGGATCCCAAAGAGATGCAGGACAGAGAGCAGGAGGCTGAGGTGGAATCTCACACTTGCTCAGAGGAAAGCCAAAAGGAGCAGGTTGTGAAGGCAGCTCTGCTGAGTCCAGTAGGATCCCAGGAAGACAGGGCACCTGCAGTTGTGGAGCCAGGGAAGAATGAGTCCACCCACTTTGGAGGAAGTGGAGAGCTCACAACCCCTTTGCAGGACACAGTCTCCATTGACCAAGCAGAGCGTCACTCCTGGCTCAGCACCACAGACTCTCCCAGTCAGTCTGGGCTCTGTGAACCCAAAGTTGACACTCTTGGGAAAGGGGAAGAGAGAGAAGCAACTCCTTACCCTCATGAGAAGACTTTCCATTATGCAGATATCTATGAGAATGTTGTCATGTCTAGCATTGGCCACTTTGGAAAAGATGTGGGTCTCAAGATAGGGACATCCCTTTACCCCATCTCCTCCAAGGAAGAAGAGTCTTGCCTCTACACTCCTACTGAGAAAGAGCTCTCGTCTCCAGTTTCCCCAAAGGACAAAGCAGAGCCCTCCTTTGAGTATGCAGAGGTCCATGCCCAGGGCCATCCTCTTCAAATAGCAGAGAAGCCCAGTGTACCGCAGAGCTTGGCAGCCCAGGACAACCCACAGCCTGATGAGAGCCTTGCAGACTCTTCACCTTTTCTGCCAGGAAGTCCGGTGAGCTCCCTGCCTGCAGCCTCTCTGGGGGACAAGGGCTTTACCTCCCACACTGATGTGGCAGGCGTGCTGAAGCAGGAGGAGACAGCTCTTTACATTGAAGGTGCCCACCCTCCAGATGCAAACATCAGCCAGGAGCAAAGGTCTCCTTCTCCCAAGCACTCCCTGCCCAAGGATATGTACTATGAGCAAGCCAGAAGGGGAGAAGAGAGTGCCAGCGACTCAGAGCTGGAGAAGGGGGCCAAGGAGAAGTCTGAAAAGGAATCCAAGCACCCAGGGGAGCCCCCTTCAGCTCTGAAACCAGCCAGCGAGAGGGAAGAGGAACCCTATGCAGACATTTCGGGATTGGAGAAGGAGGACTGTCTGTCAGCGACATGGCAAGGAGCATCCTATGGTGCGTTGTTGGGAGAGGAGAGTCAGACAGAGAGAAGAGCCTTGAAGGCTGAGGATGTTGCTGCCTATGGCAGCCTTGCAGGTCCAGAAAGGCAGGAGTGGGCCTCAAGCAAGCCATGCACCAAAAAGGAGGAGGAGGAGGAGGAGGAAGAAGAAGAAGAGGAAGAGGAAGAGGTCTCTATAGGGAAAGGCTTTGGTGACACTGACTCCAAAGGCTTCTGCTTTGGTTCTGCTGCTAAAGAGAAGGACCCTCCAAAGGGCCCAGCGCTGCTGACGAAAGGGCTGGATTGCTCTTCCTCGGGCTTTGAACTCTCTTCCCTGGGCATGCACCAGCCATCCATCCTGTTCCGACATGAAGCACATTTCTCGTCCCACTTACGGGACAAATCCCTCGCTTTTGGCATCCCTGATTCTGACCCCTTAGAAAAGGGCAAGAGAGATGAATACTTGGAGGTATCCAAAAAGGTTTCTAGTGAGGACTCATCGTTCCCAGCAGGAGGAGGGAAGCTTCTCTCTGGGGCACCCCAAGAGCAGCAGCTGCACAGGGAGTCATCTAGCTCTCCTGAGGAAACCTTCTTGAGGGGCTCCATCTCAACACATCCAGCAGTCAGTGAGAGCCCAATGTTCCCCCCCTATCGAGGAACAGCTGCTGGGCCAGATGCCCAGGGAGCACAGCAACCCACGTCCCCACAGCTTCCAGCAGGTTCTGCAAAGATGTTTTCAGGTGAAATGGGAGGAGATGCCTCTGCCAGCTTGCGCCTGCCCTCTCTGCCCACTCAGCAGTCTGAGTCCAGCTGCACAGTTAGCTGCACACAGCAGTCCCCAAGCCCTGGAGAGTGGCCAGCAGCCACTCCCCTCCCTGACATCCTGGCTGTTTCCCCCCATTGCCAGCAGGAGGCAGCTGCCACTGCCAACGGGCCCACAGAGGTGAGCCTCAGCCCCCTTGCTTTCCATGGTGGGCCACATCTCACAGGGGCAACAAGGAGTGAGGACGACGACGAGGAGGAAGACGAGGAGGAGAAGGAGGATGACGAGAAGGAGGACTGTGAGAGACAAAGCCGTCCCTCTTCCTTGTTGAGCTGTGAGCCAGCTTTCCCGCCCTTCTTTCCAGATGCCCAGCATGGCAGCCAAGCAGAGGATCATGGTGACGCCTCCCATGAGTTGGAGCCCTCTCTGGGAGCTACCTCAGAGTATGGGCAGAGGTTCTCGTGTGAGTATAAGCAAAGGAAGGGAGAGCTGTCCCCATCGTTCATCAATCCCAGTCCTCAAGATTCATCAGAGGAGAGTGAATGTTCCCAGGCTGAAGGTCACCCTTCTGTGAAAGGAAGGCCACACTCCATCCCTGGTGGCCATAGGCAACCCCCTGCCACAACAGAAGAAACTCCCCCCACCTCCGCAAGTGACTCTGGCACCTCCCAGTCTGACTCGGATGTCCCTCCAGAAACAGAGGAGTGCCCCTCCATCACAGCTGACGCGGCCATGGACTCCGACGAAGACGCCGATTTCCTCCCAGTCGACAAAGCTGTGGGCAGCTCCCATCACAGCAGCAGCAGCAGCACAAGAGCTGGTCATGATCCCCCACCCATCACCCTGGTGGACCCCCATCCTCACCCTCCACACCCAGATGTCTGCATGATGGACCCTGAGGTGCTGCTCAACGATCAGAACATGAGCAGGCCTGACAAAATATCCAAGAAGGATCTGAAGGAGAAAAACAAAGGGGTGAGGAAGCCGCTGGGCAAGCCCAAGTCCTCTTCCCCTGCCCGGAAGCCTGAGAAATGGTCCCCGACCCCCTTGAAACAACAGCCACCAGACCGGCCTCCAAAGCCAGCACTGGCCAAGAGAGAGAAGCCCCTGAAGGCCCATGGAGAAGAGACAGGTCCCCCCAACCCTGGCAAGAACCTTGTCAATGGCGTCAAAACCAGCCCAGGTAAGACTGAGCAGAGGCCTGGCCCTCTTGGTGGGAATTGTGGGGGCGTCTGTGCTGTCAGCTCTGGTTGTCAAGCCATTTGTCTTCTGCCCAAAGTCGGGGAGACTTTCCCAGAACCAGGATGTGCTGCTTCTGCTCCCTGGTTTAGGGTCAAAGATTGCCAGAAGCACTTCCTGTGGATTTAATCTTGGGCATGAATGACAAATCAGGCCTACCTTTTCCTGATGGAAAATACACTGTCTCCAGTTCTGAAACGCTGCACTCTGGTGTGGCTATTACCAAATACATTATTATGAGGGGGAATCTCTCTGGAGGGATCTCAGGCGGAGATGCAAAGGGATCACCAGCCAGGTGAGCCCTCCACTGTCAGAGGTGATAGGTTCTTGAGACCCAGTTGCTGCAGACTGCAAGCAGGGAGAGTCCTGCTGTTGTGCTCACGTTCTGCTTGGAGGCTTCTTCCCTTTGGGGCTTTTGGTTGGCCAAGGGGAGAGCAGAGTGCTGGACTGTGATGAACTTCCTCTGGCCTGACCCTACTGCAGCTACAGGATTCTTCTTAGGCAGTAATTCAGACTGTGGAGCTCTGTCTTGGGCCCTATAATAGTCTGCCTGTCTATAAACGCATTGGATAAAGGATGGAATCTCAGAGAACCCTAGAGAACCCTAGAAGGCAGGGCCAGGCTTGGAGGGGGGAGGGAGCCCCCTTCACTTGCTCCAAAGTCGGAAGCTGATCCTTTCCTCCACCAGCAGGAGGTGCTATGCTGGAAGTGGAAGGTGGTCCTTGGGCTCCCAGTAGAACACCTCTTTGCAGAACTGGGCAAAGTGGGCTGTGATTGCATAGGGAGGACCAAAGTCATGCCCTCAGGCTGTTGTTGGGCCCCAGTCACACTGGCAAAGGTAAAGGGCACTGAGAGCTGTCCAGTGGCATCTGGGGGGCAACAATTTGGCCACTATTGCGTGATCAGCTTCTCCCAGTGTATTCCAGTTTGCTTTTCTCTTAGCTTCTCCTGGCTCCTTGACTTTTCCATTCTAAAGAGAGGAGCTGAAGTGGGCCAGTTGTGGGATGTGAAGAAATGTTAAGAATGATGTTATGTGAGAGATCCCTAGTTGGCGCATTTTCATCAGGAGAAATACAAATAAATCAAGAAAAGATAATTGTGGTAGGAGTGTATGCCCCAAATAATAATAAATCTGAATTTTAGAGGAAATTGGAAGAGAAGCTTTAGGAACTTGAGAATGGAAAGATAATTTTGAGATTTTAATGGAGTTATATCTATCAAAATGGATAGAACCCGGGGGGGGGGGGGAATCAAACTCAGGCAGACCACCATTATTGTTTTTTCAGCTGACAGATAATCTTAATTTATTTGATACTTGGAGACTGAAGCATCCCACTGAAAAGGATATTACCTATTTTTCCAAAGATAAAAAATCGGGAGGGAGAATAGATGAAATTTTGGGCCTCAAAAAAATTGACCTTGAGTCTGGTAAAAGCAGAGATTTTGAACAAATCTCTCACAGATCATAATCCAGTTACTATACATATAAAATTCAAAAAACATATGAGGGAGGTAGAGGATGAATGACAAGATATGGAGAGATGAGCAAAAGGTGAATAAAATGAGGGAATTGTTGAAGGAATTTTTCGAAATTAACAAGAAACAAGGGACAGATAGGAAAATCATTTGGGATACCAGTAAAGCCTATATGAGAGGAACTGGAATACAACAAATGGTGAGAATAAGGAAGGGTAAAGAAAATGATATTGTGGAAATAAACAAACAGATAAGGGAGAATGAAAAAGAATTGTTGAAAAATCCAAAACAAGAGAGTATAATCCAAAATATTAAAATTCTACAATCCCAATTAACTAATTTAATAAAGAAGTGGAAAATAATAGAAAATGGACAAAACAAAGGCACCGCATTTTTTGCTCTATAAGACGCACCTAGTTTTTGGAGGATGAAAACAAGGAAAAAAATATTCTGAATCCCAGAAGCCAGAACAGCAAGAGGGATCGCTGGCAGATAAATGACAGATATAATAAGACACAAACTAAAAAATGTTGTGAAAAAGGAATGGGAGTGCCTAAACAAATACCTTAAAAGACAAGGTTCGAGGACAGAAACCTGGCTGAGTCTGGAATAACCTTGTGAAGTGAAAGGATAAGAAAGAGGGATATATATTTAGATGCTGGGATAGAGATGATAAGGAAAACAGGAAGATACAATGAGAGGTAAAGGAGGTGCTGTGGGATTGGTGGAAGTCAACGTTTGTTTTCCTTTTTAGTGTTTATACTATTAATTTGTATGTTTTGGGTTTGTTTTTGTGTTTTGTGTATTGTTATTTTTCATTTTCTGTTTCTTGTTGTGTGGAAAATATTAATAAAATTTACTATTTTAAAAAATAAGAATGATGTTATGTGAAAGATCCCTAGTTGGGGCATTTTCACCAGGAGCTGATGGGCTGGCAACTACCCTGCTCAGTTGCCACCAGCTGGTTTAATGTCCCCTCCCTCTTCTCTTCCCCTAAGTCTCCAGCAACCCCAAAAGCAGCTCCTCTGTGCCCCCTGGGCCCCCCATCTATGTGGATCTGGCTTACATCCCCAATCACTGCAGTGGGAAGAACACGGACCAGGAATTCTTCAAGAGGGTCCGGGCCTCCTACTACGTCATGAGCGGCAACGACCCAGGCAGCGGGGAGCCCAGTCGCGCAGTGTTGGACGCCCTCCTGGAAGGGAAGGCCCAGTGGGGGGAGAACCTGCAGGTATGGGCTGGGCTGGCTTCTCTGTGGAGCCGGTGGGGGGAGGAGAGGGCGAGAGTTTGCAAGCATGCCTAAGGGCTACAGCAGAGCATGGCTCATGGAGAGCTTGTTTTCTCTGCAAAGTATGACTTCTCAGTGCAACAAGAACTGTTCACTTGAAGGGGAACTGCCTAAGTCAGTCCTGGCCCTATGCCCACCAAGCAAGCCAGTGCTCAGCTACTGCTTGGTCTCATCTGGCCAGGAAGGCATTGTCTCCATTGGCCCACCCAGCCACCTCTCCTTGGCCTAGAATAATTCTGAGCCAAGTCCAAAGAGGGAGGCCCACTCACCTCCACCAGATCTGCTCTAGCTGCTGGAAAAATTAGCTCCAGCCTGCTCCTTTGACCCAACCCTGTAGCAAACCTCCTTCTGCCTCTGCAAGGGATGCTCTGTTAGCCAGAGGTAGCTGCCTTGTTTCCTGTCCCTGCTGTGATTGGCCAGAGCACCAGGGAAACCCCTTCCCAGCCTGTCTCTTGTGCTTCCTCAGGTGACTCTCATCCCAACACACGACACGGAAGTGACCCGGGAATGGTACCAACAGACCCACGAGAAGCAGCAGGAGCTAAGCATCATGGTCCTGGCCAGCAGCAGCACAGTGGTGATGCAGGATGAGTCCTTTCCTGCATGCAAGATCGAGTTCTGAGGCCCCCCTGGCTGCAGCAGCGCGTCTCATCCGTCCATCCGCCTTCCCCACCCCCCACCCCATGCAGCACTGGGAGATCCATCTACTCACAGCGCAAGTCTCCTTCCTGTCCCAAATGTGGTCTGGATTTGCTGGGCACATGCTGCCTGCACGTGGCTCTTGTTTGCCACCATGCCCAGGACGTGTCCAGCATGCCTGGATGTGTGTGGAGTGGAGGGACCCTCTTGGGAGCTGCTTCACTTTTCCAGATTTATTTTGCTGCCTCCGTCATTGCTGTAGAATAATTCAGCTGCTTTGATGCTGCTTGCGAAAGCGCTGCCCCCTCCCTCCCCGCTTCCTTGCCTGAGGGCTCTTCTGACCTCCAGAACTTTGTCCGACTTAGCCCACGGGGTAGCTTCAGATGGAAGCAGCACAAGAGACCAGTAAAAAGGAGGACGAGAGCAGGAAGAGAAAGAGAGACACCATTCCTCTGCCTCTCAGGTGTGAAGTGAGAACTGAGCTGGGAGGAGGAAGAGGAGATGATGACACAGAAAAGTGGAAACCGGCTTGCCTGCCCCCCAACACTCTGCCAAAGCTGTGCTGGAAAAAGAATCCAGCCTGGCACACCAAGGAGTACATTGCAGAGAAGCCCTTCAGCTCTGCAGTCAGAAAATGCCAAATACTGCATCTTCAGCAGTGCCAGAGGTGAAGCTGGCCCCTGCCAAGTGACTCTGCCCTTTGGAGGAGGATCATGTTTATAAAGT